>NC_135236.1:255640521-256309021 GCF_051348905.1 Ranitomeya variabilis | reverse complement strand
GTGTCAGAAGCAGACATTACAGGAGCAGGTCCTGGTGGAGATGTGACATTTCATTGATGCAGATCTCTCAACTGTATTTTTTTTTTAAAAAAAAAGATTAGCCTATTGCACACAAGGTTTGAGGCTAGAAGGCAGTACCTTGATTGTGAGTAGAGACAGCTATTACAGTAAAATAAGTATGGGTGCATTGGGAGAAGGGAAGTTGGGCCATCCCACTCTGCCACCACTCAATGCCTAGATAACACTGGTCTAAACTATCCTATGGATTTATCAAATTTACAGTTTAAAATTGTAACATTTATAATACTTAAATAACAAAATGGAGTTATTGTGAGTTCTTATATTTTCACATGCTAGTGCATAGCTCACTATAGAAACAGTCGGCGTCTCTTAACAGTGACATTCCCAAAGCCCACATACTAGTGACACCAACAGTGGCCATTCCTTCACTTTTTCCAATGTTACTAGACTATATTCAATTGTAGCCACATCCTCATTTGCATAGTGTTGATCTGCCACCCAGGTCAGAAGATGGGAGACCTAGCATATTTTTTTATAAGTTTGTAACTTTATTTTATTTTTATTTTTTTATGGACACTAGCTAAAACAAAATATAAGGTTTTCTTTACTGGTATCAATTTTACACCACACCTGAAAATATTTTGTAGTTTGAAAAATCATTATGAACATCTGACTGACATTTCCATCAATACAATTATTATTTATACAGTACGCATTGATTTTCCATAGCAAGTTCAATTGAAGCCAAAAATTGTAAATTCAGAGGAAAGTGTCTTCAGAAAATGACCTATTGTTGAGATCAGTTTTTTTATTACATGTTTTTATTAATTTTTGTAAATGTTGTTTGCAATATCATGATCTATATTCATTATTATTATTTGAAATCTTGCAATTTTTATTCTGGCCAATGGGTTTACTCTAGGCCATACTTCCTGTTCTATCAGGAAATAAACATGTACTTTAGCAGCAATAGACTGACTCAGGCCCTATCAGTAAAAGGGAGGGGTCAGCTGTGACATTGACTGTTATGATTGGTGGATCCTGTGCTCAGCTGTGTATGTGTGTCATAGTAATCCTGCCTCTGATGATAAGGAGCCTTGCTGAAAACTCTTTCTGAAAGGACTGAAAGTAAAAGTTTAAAAAAGCCTTAGTGGCCAGTATTAAAATAGCAATATTATTTATTTTGCTTTCTCAGACAGATCGTGATATGAAAATAAAATGAGAATATAAAATAAATGGAACGCAAATACCTTGCTAAAAATGGTCATTTCTGATGAACCATTCCCTTTAAAGTAAATTGTAAAGTAAAATGTTCAAACAGCAACTCATTAGCATATATGAAGCAATTAATAGTTGTAAGTCTGCTGTAATTTAATCAGATTTCATATTAAAATACAGACATAATGAATGTTGTATCAATTTTGTCTTTCAACCAACATCCAACTGCCTTGTAAACTGCAATTACTAATATCCACCCTTCCCTTTCTGCACACTCTCATGATGTTCGTTCACAGGGTCTTGCCCTGTTCAATATCTATCGGCTGAGAATGAAGCTTCTGAAAGATCAATATTCCCCGCTACGTGTCGAAGACTGGAGTGCTCAGAATGTCAATCAGCCGTCTCCCCTCGCTGCATGTCCAGTTCTACTCTACCCAGAAATGACCCTCCTCCTCTTTCACGACTCTTTGAAGCTTCTCCTTTAGAAATTAAATATTAAGAGATACACCAGTGAATGTGCTGAATAAGACTGTCCTCAAGGACACCGCCGTGACCCTCCCCCTCCTCTGTCTTACTCCCGTACCTTTATTTATGGCATGTATTATTGCAACAATCACTCAATCCAAAAAGTGACTTCTACTTTTTTTGATATTTTCTTTTCCCTCTTTAATGATTTTATATGCCTAGCTCCCGACTATGTATTTGTCTTTCTCCTCTATCCTATAATAACTATCTCCTGTGCCAATCACACCTCCTCTGTTTTCACCGTGCCTCCTTCTGTCACTCCTTCTGTTCACAATAATATCCCCCCCCACTACTTTTTTCTGCTTTAAAAAGGTTTGGAAATCTGAAACAAAGCTTGAGATTTCTACATTAAGACCTGGTAGTCAGGAGTAACTAATTACAATTATTAACAGCAACCAAAATATGTAGTATTATAAGATTTATTCATGTGCAGGGCTCAGATGGCAATATAGATTGGTGCGATGCAATTCTCATTGAAAGTCTAAGCAGCTTTTTCTAAATGTCTTAAAATGGCAACTTTGTCCTTTCTTCTCTTGAGACATGTAAATACAATAAGACAAGGTAGCAAAAAGCGTAGGGAATCAATGTAATTAATATGTAACAGATTCCTGTTTTACCACATGGCTCCAGCGAGCAGCCTCGTACATCTGTAAGATCCCATTCTGAAGATGCATCGCCATCCCTGGGTTAATACCAACCTAACCAATTACACTGCCATAATGCAGATAGGCAGAGAAGAGGCTAATGGAACATATGTAACGGCACGCCATATTTATAAGCAATAGGCACAAGGTCTGCATAAATAGCACTATACTAATAGACATAACACAACAGGTCAACAATGGTGCGTCATGTAGGACGTATGGGACCACTAATGTCTTGACACTTCAAATGGCCTGAGAGGTAGATCAATAATCTATACTACTACCTAATGGGATTGCGTTTTCTATTTAAAGATCGCATATAAAAATCATGTGATGCGATCACTGATCATGGTTTCATTATATTGAGTCTAATGATGAAATACTGTTTAATTATATCCATTGCTCTATGCAAAATAATATTTATTCACACCAATATGAGCTCTCTAAAATCAAATACGGTGTGCACAGTGTCTCTGTTTCTTTTGGAAATACTAAAGAATGATCAAAAGTTGCGTTTTTGCAGCATTTTTTTCTGCACCGAAAACCAGAGTGATGCCAGTAAAAACAATACGCACATTTTTGTCCAGTTTTTACTTTAATTTTTCAAAGCGCTGCAAAGACTCGGCAAAAATACAGTAGGGCACAAAATACGTGTGGAAAAATAACACAGTATCGGCATTAAATTTCAGAAATCTCATTGATTAGGCTGGCATTTACACCTCAAATACACTGCATAACATGTGCCGCACTTGTAAACATACTTTTTGATAAAACTGGCTTGAAGATCAATAAAACAGGCAACGTATAAAGTGCTTGTTAACTATCACTTGTATATAAGTGGTAAGGACTCGTAGAATACTTGTTAAATGAAAAAAAAAAAAACTACAGCAGTTAATTACCTGATTTAAAGGGCTTGTCTGGCCTTAAACTACAAGTCTGCGGTCACTCTTGTGTGACTGCAGAGTTGTGAATCCTCAAATGGTGCACACTGCAAGTGAGTGGCTTGCCAGGGTAGTGGACTACTCGGTACCGGGTCCGGTCACACTTAAAGGGGATGTCACAGTGGCTGCAACCCGGGCCGTGGCCCTGGGCGCCCAGTTAAAGGGGAAAGGTCTTTTAAAGGGATTTGTATTAAAGTTTGTGTTTGTGACGCCACTTGTGGTTCTCGGTCAATAGGGACCGATGCTGCTTAAAGGGGTCCTCTGGGGTGATGTTACTGCAGCATAGATTGGAACGCTTCCCACAGGTGAAGCGGGGTCCCCAGGGCTCCCGGTGCCTGGTTCCTGCGCTTCGGTTCTGAGGTGTCCCGGTCACAGTGCCCCTGAGCCCATTTCCTTCTCCTGTGCTTCATTCCTCTGATGCTTCACTACAATCAACCCCTCAGGTTCACTTCCTTTCCTGGAGCTGCAGCTCAGTCCTGGCTGCACGGCTCCACTCTCCGTCCTCACTCCTCCACTGTCTCTCCAGACTGACTAACTCCTCCTCCAGACCAGAACACTTAAAGCTAGGGATGCTCCCCTAAATCCAGGTTCAGAGCTCCCCCTTTTGGCCTGGATTCAGAATGTGTTGTATGTAGGTTTGTTACCTGGTAAGCGGAATCCTCCTTGCCTCCAAGTGTGATATTGACCTCCCTGAAAGGAAGGCAAAACCACTGTAACAACTGGTTACATGGGGTGCCACTCAAGCTGTGAGGATTCTAAGGTGTCGGCACCAGGAGCGGGCTGTCATGTGACCACAAGTATGAGATATGCATATAGAGCGCCCA
The DNA here is from genome assembly GCF_051348905.1 of Ranitomeya variabilis. Taxonomy (NCBI): domain Eukaryota; kingdom Metazoa; phylum Chordata; class Amphibia; order Anura; family Dendrobatidae; genus Ranitomeya; species Ranitomeya variabilis. Next base: position 256,304,848 of record NC_135236.1, on the reverse strand, counting down.
TTAGGGCCGTGGGGTACTCAGGCCGGGTCCGGCGGTACTTAAAGGGGTGGTCACAGTGGCAGTGACCTGGTCCATGGCCCTGGGCATCTAGTTAAAGGGGATGAATGGAAGTGGAGAATAAAGTCTATAAAGGATAATTCGTGATGCCACCTGTGGTATTCAGCCAGGGATGGCCGACGCTGCTTAAAGGGGTTGGTGTAGCTCCCCACAGGCAGAGCTTAGTCCCCAGGGCTATGGTACAGTTAGTAAGAGCGATGATTGACAGTGGGGTACAGGACTGAGGGTGCAGGAAATAATTGAAGGACACAGGGATAGCAAATTCCTTTACCTTTTACTGATGAAATGCAGATACAGTCCTGGGAACAGGTAGCAGGTGGTGATGGGGTGCGGGAAGCCAGGAAACAGTTTGGGATCCACCTAACCAGGCGGGTTTGAGGCCTTCTGTTATGATCTGGTGGCCTAAGAGCAGCATGAGACGTACTCTGGAGAAGGTGGTACCTGTACTGACTGCAGACCCTGAACTTAACACCGCAACTAGAAGTAGCCGTGGAATGTACCTAGCGCTCCCTAGACATCTCGACACAGCCGGAGGACTAATTACCCCTAGAGATAGAAAAGGGAAAACTATCTTGCCTCAGAGAAAATCCCCAAAGGATAGACAGCCCCCACAAATATTGACTGTGAGAGGAGAGGGAAAAAACATACACAGACTGAAAAGAGAATTTAGCAAAGGAGGCCACTTCTAGCTAAATAGAAAGGATAGGACAGAGTACTATGCGGTCAGTATTAAAACACTAGAAAATATCCACCACAGAAAATACAAAATCTCCACAGCTAACTAAAGATATGGAGGGTATATCTGCATCTCCAGAGATACCAGCTTGGCTAAACAAATCCTTATACAGACCAAGCTGGACAAGACAAAACATGGAAAAGAACTGAACAATAAGGCCACAGCATGTGGACAGCAAAAATCAAGGCCAGAACTTATCTTTGTTGAAATGAACTGCAGGGAACAGGCAGGGATGTGAATCCTCCAGGAACAATGGACAACTGGCACTGACTAAAGGGTGAAGCAAGACTAAATAGCCCAGTCAAAATTGCAAAAAGTGAACACACCTGATAAATGCTGCGATTCAGAGACAGCAGCGCTACCACTTACAACCACCGGAAGGAGGCCAAAAGCAGAATTCACAACAGTACCCCCCCCATGAGGAGGGGTCACCGAACCCTCACCAGAGCCCCCAGGCCAATCCGGACGAGCCAAATGAAAGGCACAAACCAAATCATCAGCATGAACATCGGAGGCAACAACCCAAGAATTATCCTCCTGGCCATAACCCTTCCATTTGACAAGATACTGAAGCTTCCGCCTCGAAAAACGAGAATCCAAAATCTTCTCAACCACATACTCCAACTCCCCATCAATCAACACCGGGGCAGGAGGATCAACAGAGGGAACAACGGGCACCACGTATTTCCGCAACAAAGATCTATGAAAAACATTATGGATGGAAAAAGAGGCTGGAAGGGCCAAACGAAAAGACACTGGATTGATAATCTCAGAAATGCTATAAGGGCCAATAAACCGAGGCTTAAACCTAGGGGAAGAAACCTTCATAGGGACATGACGGGAAGACAACCAGACCAAATCCCCAACCCGAAGCCGGGAACCAACACACCGACGACGGTTAGCAAAACGCTGAGCCCCCTCCTGAGACAACACCAAATTGTCAACAACATGAGCCCAAATTTGCTGCAACCTGTCAGCCACAGATTCCACCCCAGGACAATCAGAAGGCTCAACCTGCCCCGAAGAAAAACGAGGAAGAAAACCAGAGTTACAAAGGAAGGGTGAAACCAAGGTAGCAGAACTAGCCCGATTGGTAAGGGCAAACTCGGCCAATGGCAAGAAAGCCACCCAATCATCCTGATCAGCAGACACAAAGCATCTCAATTAAGTTTCCAAAGTCTGATTAGTTCGCTCGGTTTGGCCATTTGTCTGAGGATGAAATGCGGAAGAAAAAGACAAATCAATGCCCAGCCTAGCACAAAAGGCCCGCCAAAACCTAGAAACAAACTGGGAACCTCTATCGGACACAATATTCTCCGGAATGCCATGCAAACGAACCACATGCTGAAAAAACAACGGAACCAAATCAGAAGAGGAGGGCAACTTAGGCAAAGGTACCAAATGAACCATCTTAGAAAACCGGTCACAAACCACCCAGATAACTGACATCCTCTGGGAAACCGGAAGATCTGCAATAAAATCCATAGAAATATGCGTCCAAGGCCTCTCAGGGACCGGCAAAGGCAAAAGCAACCCACTAGCGCAGGAACAGCAAGGCTTGGCCCGTGCACAAGTCCCACAGGACTGCACAAAAGAACGCACATCCCGTGACAAAGAAGGCCACCAAAAGGACCTACCAACCAAATCTCTGGTACCAAAAATCCCAGGATGACCAGCTAACACAGAACAATGAACCTCCGAAATCACTTTACTAGTCCATCTGTCAGGAACAAACAATTTCCCCACTGGACAGCGGTCAGGTTTATCAGCCTGAAATTCCTGAAGAACCCATCGTAAATCAGGGGAGATGGCAGAAAGAATCACCCCTTCCTTCAGAATACCGACCGGCTCAAGGACCCCAGGAGAATCAGGCAAAAAGCTCCTAGAGAGGGCATCAGCCTTAACATTCTTAGAACCCGGAAGATACGAGACCACAAAATCAAAACGGGAGAAAAACAGGGACCATCGGGCCTGTCTAGGATTCAGCCGTTTGGCAGACTCGAGATAAATCAGATTCTTATGATAGGTCAAGACCACAATACGGTGCTTGGCCCCCTCAAGCCAATGTCGCCACTCCTCAAATGCCCACTTCATAGCCAACAACTCACGATTGCCGACATCATAATTGCGTTCCGCAGGGGAAAACTTTCGAGAAAAGAAGGCACACGGTTTCATCAAGGAACCATCAGAATTCCTCTGAGACAAAACGGCCCCTGCCCCAATCTCAGAAGCGTCAACCTCAACCTGAAAAGGAAGAGAAACATCCGGCTGACGCAACACAGGGGCAGAAGTAAATCGGCGTTTAAGCTCCTGAAAGGCAGAAACAGCCGCAGAGGACCAATTCGTCACATCAGCGCCTTTCTTCGTCAAATCGGTCAGGGGTTTAACCACACTGGAGAAGTTAGCAATGAAACGGCGATAAAAATTAGCAAAGCCCAAAAATTTCTGAAGGCTCTTCACGGATGTGGGCTGGATCCAATCATGAATGGCCTGAACCTTAACCGGATCCATTTCTATAGATGAGGGAGAAAAAATGAAGCCCAAAAAAGAAATCTTCTGTACTCCAAAGAGGCACTTAGACCCCTTCACAAACAAGGCATTATCACGAAGGATCTGAAATACCATCCTGACTTGTTTCACATGAGACTCCCAATCATCTGAAAAAATCAAAATATCATCCAAATACACAATCATGAATTTATCAAGATAATTCCGAAATATATCATGCATGAAGGACTGAAAGACAGATGGAGCATTAGAGAGTCCGAATGGCATCACAAGGTATTCAAAATGGCCTTCGGGCGTATTAAACGCAGTTTTCCATTCGTCACCCTGCTTAATACGAACAAGATTATATGCCCCTCGAAGGTCAATCTTAGTAAACCAACTAGCCCCCTTAATCCTAGCAAGCAGATCAGAAAGCAAAGGCAAAGGGTATTGGAATTTGACCGTGATCTTATTCAAGAGGCGATAATCAATACAGGGTCTCAAGGAGCCATCTTTTTTGGCAACAAAAAAAAAACCTGCTCCCAATGGTGAAGAAGATTGCCGAATATGCCCCTTCTCCAAGGACTCCTTAACATAGCTCCGCATGGCGGTATGTTCTGGCACAGACAGGTTGAAAACTCGGCCCTTAGGGAACTTACAGCCTGGAATCAAGTCAATAGCACAATCACAGTCCCTATGCGGTGGAAGGGACCTGGACTTGGGCTCATTGAATACATCCTGGAAATCTGACAAAAACTCAGGAATTTCAGAAGAGGGGGAGGAGGAAATTGACATCAAAGGAACGTCACCATGAACCCCCTGACAACCCCAACTAGTCACAGACATAGATTTCCAATCTAATACCGGATTATGCACCTGTAACCATGGGAAATCCAGCACAATAGCATCATGCAAATTATGCAACACCAGAAAACGACAATCTTCCTGATGGGCTGGCGCCATGCACATGGTCAGCTGTGTCCAAAACTGAGGTTTATCTTTAGCCAACGGTGTAGCATCAATGCCCCTCAAAGGAATTGGACTCTGCAAAGGCTGCAAGGGGAAACCACAACGTCTGGCAAATTCTAAGTCCATTAAGTTTAGAGCGGCGCCTGAATCCACAAATGCCATGACAGAAAATGACGATAATGAGCAGATCAGTGTCATGATCTTAATGGCAAGAGAACATAGCATCAGCATATATAGGAACTAGCTCTTGGAAGATGGGAACTGAGCTGACCATGAACTAAACCTAACACACAACTAGCAGTGGCCGGGTAGCATGCCTACGTTGATTCTAGATGCCCAGCACCAGCCGGAGGACTAAATAATGCTAGCAGAGGAAAATATTAGTCCTAGCTCACCTCTAGAGAAATACCCCGAAAGGAGACAGAGGCCCCCCACATGTATTGGCGGTGAATTAAGATGAAATAACAAAACGTAGTATGAAAATAGGTTTAGCAAATTTGAGGTCCACTTACTACATAGCAGAAGACAGAAAGAACACTTTCATGGTCAGCTGAAAACCCTATCAAAATACCATCCAGAAATTACTTTAAAACTCTGGCATTAACTCATAACACCAGAGTGGCAATTCCTGTTCACAAGAGCTTTCCAGACACAGTAACGAAACTACAGCTGTGAACTGGAACAAAAATGCAAAAACAAACATGGACAAGAGTCCAACTTATCTAGTAGTTGTCTAGGAGCAGGAACAAGCACAGAGAGGCTTCTGATAACATTGTTGACCGGCAAGCAACTAACAAAGCAGCAAGGTTATATAGCGACTCCCACATCTTGATGGGAACAGGTGAACAGAGAAGATGAAGACACCAGTTCAATTCCACCAGTAGCCACCGGGGGAGCCCAGAATCCAAATTCACAACAGTACCCCCCCCTCAAGGAGGGGGCACCGAACCCTCACCAGAACCACCAGGGCGATCAGGATGGGCCCTATGAAAGGCACGAACCAGATCAGAGGCATGAACATCAGATGCATTCACCCAAGAATTATCCTCCTGGCCGTATCCCTTCCACTTGACCAGATACTGGAGTCTCCGTCTGGAAACACGAGAGTCTAAGATTTTCTCCACAACGTACTCCAACTCACCCTCAACCAACACCGGAGCAGGAGGCTCAACGGAAGGCACAACCGGTACCTCATACCTGCGCAATAATGACCGATGAAAAACGTTATGAATAGAAAAGGATGCAGGGAGGTCCAAACGGAAGGAAACAGGGTTAAGAATCTCCAATATCTTATACGGGCCGATGAACCGAGGCTTAAACTTAGGAGAAGAGACCCTCATAGGGACAAAACGAGAAGACAACCACACCAAATCCCCAACACAAAGCCGAGGACCAACACGACGGTGGCGGTTGGCAAAAAGCTGAGTCTTCTCCTGGGACAACCTCAAATTGTCCACCACCTGCCCCCAGATCTGATGCAATCTCTCCACCACAGCATCCACTCCAGGACAATCCGAAGATTCCACCTGACCAGAGGAAAATCGAGGATGAAACCCCGAATTACAGAAAAACGGGGACACCAAAGTGGCAGAGCTGGCCCGATTATTGAGAGCGAACTCCGCCAATGGCAAAAAAGCAACCCAATCATCCTGGTCAGCAGACACAAAACACCTCAGATATGTCTCCAGGGTCACAGATAGAATAAACTTAGACGGTGAGGTGCAAATGGAAACAGATTTACCAAGCTTTTTAGTGCGTTTAGAGCATGCTGATATAACATGAGTAGAATCACCACAATAGAAACACAACCCATTTTTCCGTCTAAAATTCTGCCGCTCGCTTCGGGACAGAATTCTATCACACTGCATACTCTCTGGCGACTTCTCAGTGGACACCGCCAGATGGTGCACTGGTTTGCGCTCCCGCAAACGCCTATCGATCTGAATAGCCATTGTCATGGACTCATTCAGACCCGCAGGCACAGGGAACCCCACCATAACATCCTTAATGGCATCAGAGAGACCCTCTCTGAAAGTCGCCGCCAGGGCGCACTCATTCCACTGAGTAAGCACAGACCATTTACGGAATCTTTGGCAGTAAATTTCCGCTTCATCTTGCCCCTGAGATAGGGACATCAAAGTTTTTTCTGCCTGAAGCTCCAAATGAGGTTCGTCATAAAGCAACCCCAAGGCCAGAAAAAACGCATCCACATTGAGCAACGCAGGATCCCCTGGTGTCAATGAAAAAGCCCAGTCTTGAGGGTCGCCCCGGAGCAAGGAAATCACAATCCTGACCTGCTGTGCAGGGTCTCCGGCAGAGCGAGATTTCAGGGACAAAAATAATTTGCAATTATTTCGAAAATTCTGAAACCCAGATCTATTCCCCGAGAAAAATTCCGGCAAAGGAATTCTCGGCTCAGATACAGGTGCATGACAAACAAAATCTTGCAAATTTTGTACCTTCGTGGCGAGATTATTCAAACCTGTAGTTACACTCTGAAGATCCATTACAAACAGGTGGACACAGAGCCATTCAAGGGTTAAGAGGAGGTAAGAAGCAGCTAGACAGCAATTAAGGGCTAGGCAGCAAAACTCTGAAGGGAAGAAAAAAAAAAAAAAAAAAATTTCCCTTAAACACTTCTCTATCTCCTGCTTCAGCCCAAACAATTAACACTTTGTGGGCCGGTCAAACTGTCATGATCTTAATGGCAAGAGAACATAGCATCAGCATATATAGGAACTAGCTCTTGGAAGATGGGAACTGAGCTGACCATGAACTAAACCTAACACACAACTAGCAGTGGCCGGGTAGCATGCCTACGTTGATTCTAGATGCCCAGCACCAGCCGGAGGACTAAATAATGCTAGCAGAGGAAAATATTAGTCCTAGCTCACCTCTAGAGAAATACCCCGAAAGGAGACAGAGGCCCCCCACATGTATTGGCGGTGAATTAAGATGAAATAACAAAACGTAGTATGAAAATAGGTTTAGCAAATTTGAGGTCCACTTACTACATAGCAGAAGACAGAAAGAACACTTTCATGGTCAGCTGAAAACCCTATCAAAATACCATCCAGAAATTACTTTAAAACTCTGGCATTAACTCATAACACCAGAGTGGCAATTCCTGTTCACAAGAGCTTTCCAGACACAGTAACGAAACTACAGCTGTGAACTGGAACAAAAATGCAAAAACAAACATGGACAAGAGTCCAACTTATCTAGTAGTTGTCTAGGAGCAGGAACAAGCACAGAGAGGCTTCTGATAACATTGTTGACCGGCAAGCAACTAACAAAGCAGCAAGGTTATATAGCGACTCCCACATCTTGATGGGAACAGGTGAACAGAGAAGATGAAGACACCAGTTCAATTCCACCAGTAGCCACCGGGGGAGCCCAGAATCCCAATTCACAACAGATCAGGGTCACAGATAACAGAAATTTAGGTTGTACAGTACTGATGGTAACAGAACTAGCGATTCTCTTGGTACGCTTAGGGCAATCAGAAATAACATGAGCAGAATCGCTGCAGTAAAAACACAACCTATTCTGACGTCTGAATCCTTGTCATTCAGCTCTAGACACAATCCTATCACACTGCATAGGCTCAGGACTCCGCTCGGAAGACAATGCCATAGTGTGCACAACTCTGCGCTCGCGCAAGCGCCGATCAATCTGAATGCCCAGAGACATAGAATCACTCAGACCAACAGGCGTGGGGAACCCCACCATAACATCTTTAACGGATTCAGAAAGACCCTTTCTGAAGATTGCCGCCAAGGCATCCTCATTCCATTTAGTCAGTACAGACCATTTTCTAAACTTCTGGCAATATGATTCTGCCGCTTCTTGACCCTGAGACAGGGCCAACAAGGTCTTCTCAGCATGATCCACTGAATTAGGTTCGTCATACAATAACCCAAGTGCCTGAAAAAAGGTGTCTACATTAAGCAACGCCGGATTCCCAGGTTCCAGGGCAAATGCCCAATCCTGGGGGTCACCACGCAGCAGAGATATAACAATTTTAACCTGCTGGATGGGATCACCAGAGGAACGGGGTTTCAGAGCAAAAAACAGTTTACAGTTATTTTTAAAGCTCAGAAATTTGGACCTATCCCCAAAAAACAAATCAGGAGTTGGAATTCTAGGCTCTAAAACCGGAGTCTGAACGATATAATTGGAAATACCCTGTACTCTAGCAGCAAGTTGATCCACACGAGAAGCCAATCCCTGAACATCCATACCAGCGCCGAACTCCTGAGCCACCCAGAGGTAAAGAGGGAAGAAAAAAAAAAAACACAACAGACTACAGAAAAAAAAATGGCTCAGCACTTTCCTTCCCTTCTTCTGAGATGCGGTTAACTCATTGTTGGCCAGTTGTACTGTTATGATCTGGTGGCCTAAGAGCAGCATGAGACGTACTCTGGAGAAGGTGGTACCTGTACTGACTGCAGACCCTGAACTTAACACCGCAACTAGAAGTAGCCGTGGAATGTACCTAGCGCTCCCTAGACATCTCGACACAGCCGGAGGACTAATTACCCCTAGAGATAGAAAAGGGAAAACTATCTTGCCTCAGAGAAAATCCCCAAAGGATAGACAGCCCCCCACAAATATTGACTGTGAGAGGAGAGGGAAAAAACATACACAGACTGAAATGAGAATTTAGCAAAGGAGTCCACTTCTAGCTAAATAGAAAGGATAGGACAGAGTACTATGTGGTCAGTATTAAAACACTAGAAAATATCCACCACAGAAAATACAAAATCTCCACAGCTAACTAAAGATATGGAGGGTATATCTGCATCTCCAGAGATACCAGCTTGGCTAAACAAATCCTTATACAGACCAAGCTGGACAAGACAAAACATGGAAAAGAACTGAACAATAAGGCCACAGCATGTGGACAGCAAAAATCAAGGCCAGAACTTATCTTTGTTGAAATGAACTGCAAAGCAGAAGAGACCAGGCAGGGATGTGAATCCTCCAGGAACAATGGACAACTGGCACTGACTAAAGGGTGAAGCAAGACTAAATAGCCCAGTCAAAATTGCAAAAAGTGAACACACCTGATAAATGCTGCGATTCAGAAACAGCAGCGCTACCACTTACAACCACCGGAGGGAGCCCAAGAGCAGAATTCACAACAGCCTTCCTTCTGCACTTTGTACTTTGACTAGTGTTGAGCGATACCGTCCGATACTTGAAAGTATCGGTATCGGAAAGTATCGGCCGATACCGGCAAAGTATCGGATCTAATCCGATACCGATACCCGATACCAATACAAGTCAATGGGACTCATGTATCGGACGGTATTCCTGATGGTTCCCAGGGTCTGAAGGAGAGGAAACTCTCCTTCAGGCCCTGGGAACCATATTAATGTGTAAAATAAAGAATTAAAATAAAAAATATTGCTATACTCACCTCTCCGACGCAGCCTGGACTTCAGCGAGGGAACCGGCAGCGTTGTTTGCTTAAAATTCGCGCTTTAACTTCCTTACTTGAAGTCCCGGCTTGTGATTGGTCGCGCGCCGCCCATGTGACCGCGACGCGACCAATCACAGCAAGCCGTGACGTAATTTTAGGTCCTTCAGGAATTACGTTACGTTTTAAAATGCGCGCGTCTCCTGCCTCCCGTGACGTCACGGCTTGTGATTGGTCGCGTCGCCCATGTGACCGCGACGCAACCAATCACAACGCTGGAACGTAATTTTAAAATCCTGAAGGACCTAAAATTACGTCACGGCTTGCTGTGATTGGTCGCGTCGCGGTCACATGGGCGGCGCGCGACCAATCACAAGCCGGGACTTCAAGTAAGGAAGTTAAAGCGTGAATTTTAAGCAAACAACGCTGCCGGTTCCCTCGCTGAAGTCCAGGCTGCGTCGGAGAGGTGAGTATAGCAATATTTTTTATTTTAATTCTTTATTTTACACATTAATGTTGTTTCGATACCGATACCCGATACCACAAAAGTATCGGATCTCGGTATCGGAATTCCGATACAGCAAATATCGGCCGATACCCGATACTTGCGGTATCGGAATGCTCAACACTAACTCTGACCCTTGCTGCCTGAAGCTCTTCACAAGTCCTCTCAGTGTCTGTACTTTCAACCCGTATGGCTGACAGCCTGAGCCTGTCCTGGGCACTGCCTTCTCACTGCCAGCCTCAGGCTCCTGACCTCCTGTGTTACCTCCGGACGTCAGAAGGGGCCAGGAGACTTGGAATCTCCTGTCCTCTGGATTCAGTAGGTGAGTATGAAATCCTCTCACCACCACAGACTCTGGTGTCCGGTCTCTTTGTGCTTTATCTTGGGGTGAGCCAAATCGCAGCTTCCTTTCCCTTCAGTGTCTCGCACTCAACTCACTAATCTTGCCTCCAGACCAGAACTTATAGGGAAGCTCCCCTGAAGCCGGGTTCAGAGCTCCCCCTTCTGGTCTGGAGTTAGGAAGGTGTATGTTTGTATTACCTGATTAGGGAATCCCTCCTTGCATCTAGGGATGACATCACACCCCCCCCCTAGTAGGAAGGCAATGCCATTGTGACATTCGGAGTCCTCCTGGGGTGCCACACATACTCTTGACAATATTCCAACAAGATGGGTGCAGTTCGCTCAATGAAAGTGTATTGAGCGAGGCTGGAAACAGTCTAATCGGAATGTGGCCACCAGTATGCATATCGGACAACTCCTTTAATGTCAGCATCACAGGAGGTTGACTTGTGTTGTATGCAATGGATTGAGTTTTGGATGCACCTTATGATAACAAAGTCCCAGCCCTCAAAGGGGTCTATCTTCTCATATTTATTTTGTAAGTTTACATGAAAAAGAAACAAAAGGGCTAAAAAAAAAACCTTCAGCATGTAATGCTGTTTACCAAGTACCGTGGATCAAAAGACCAAAAACTTCTTTCCTTGTGTGGATCAATATTAATAAACCACCAGGCAGACTTTCCTTATGTACTCTGATAGTAATGCAGAATTATGCATTACACTTCTAGCAGGAAATTCCCTTATCTAAAATCCAGTTAGCTTCTGAATAAAAAAAAATATTCTTTCAGATCATCACATGAGGAAAACTATGTTCTTGATAATTGAAAAGAATGCACCAGTGAGCATTTATGTTTACACGCTTCTAATAATGAACTGTTCTCTTGAAGTCATTGGCAAAAGTTACAATTTAATTTGCAACAGAAAAAATGTAGATGTTAAGCATTTCTCGAGGGAGTAGTAAAAAATGTGTAGTAAAGCTCCATCCTAAAACATTTTATAAGGGTCTTGCATTAACACAGGTTGTTTTTACAATCCACCTTTTTTACTAGATTACAGAGAATGGTAGGTCAACAAAATATATGGACCATTTATGGCACCTATAGGGGCAGTAACTGAAGACAATCTTTGCAAAATCCCATTTGCTTATTCCACTGAGAACATACTGCTGCCATAAATAAAGACTCTTTCATCCTTAAAATTGTTCTTACTTGGGTTTTTAGTTTGTTTTGCTCTTCATTGGCAAGGCGTGTGGTATCACCATGTCAAAGCAACTTTATGAGTGACTTGAAACATGAAAGAAATCTCACAAAATCACAAGGCTAAAAAAGTTCTTCAAGGAGAGGCTGAAACAAAGTTCTCCCAGACCATATCAATTACATAAAATTACTTCTCATATCCACCATGCATGTTGCAGGTGAAAAAGAGGCATAGGCAAATCAATGTGTTATTTGAATACATCAGTTTATTTAACATAAATATACAATTAAGACAAGGAGATGTCATAAAATTACTGAAGGTAAACCAAGTAAAAAAGATCTGAGGGGAATGGGAATACCAAATCTTTAGCTGAAGCACTGCTGTATACAATGTGGCTCATTAGATAATACTTAATCAAAATGCATAGTGCTAAATAGTTTATTATCATAAGAGCAAAATAGTATTAGTTTTTATAGCAGATTATTAAGTAAAGTGTCTAGTGCAAAAAGTGCCTCAATAAGCATTATCACCCATAACCCCATGTATCCTCTTACTTACATGAGCATTAGCCCTGTCACGGATACCTATCAGTCACCCCGACAGCGCCGTTTTACCATATTGGCTTCCTCAATTAGGGGCATAACAATTACATAAAATGTCTATTGTAAGTTCCCTCTGCCAAATGAAACAATACCAAATTAAACTTTTATGAGTTCCTTACTAGTGATGAGCGAATATACTCGTTACTCGAGATTTCCCGAGCACACTCGGGTGACCTCCGAGTATTTTTTAGTGCTCGGAGATTTAGTTTTCCTCACCTCAGCTGAATGATTTACAGCTATTAGCCAGCTTGATTACATGTGGGATTCCCTAGCAACCAGGCAACCCCCACATGTACTTATGCTGGCTAACAGATGTAAATCATTTAGCTGCGGCGATGAAAATGAAAGCTCCGAGCACTAAAAATTACTCGGAGGTCTCCCGAGCGTGCTCGGGAAATCTCAAATAATGAGTATATTCGCTCATCACTATTCCTTACTAGTGATTAGCGAATATACTTGTTACTCGAAATTTCCCGAGCACACTCGGGTGTGCTCCGAGTATCTGTAAGTGCTCGGAGATTTTTTTTTTTTATAGCTGCTGCTGAATCATTTACAGCTACGAGCCAGCATAAGTACATGTGAGGGTTGCCTGGTTGCTAGGGAATCCCCACATGTAATCAAGCTGGCTAACAGATGTAAATCATTCAGCTGCTGCAAGGAAAACTAAATCTCCGAGCACTTACAAATACTCGGAGGACACCCAAGTGTGCTTGGGAAATCTCGAGTAACAAGTATATTCGCTTTTTAATTTTTAAAAAGTGGCATGGGAACCACTCTATTCTTGATAACCAGCCATGGTAAAGCTGACAGCTGAAGGTTGCAGCCCACAGCTTTCAATTTTGCCATGCTGGTTATTAAAAATACAGTGGAACCCACGTCACTTTTTTAAAATGTATTTATTTATAGTGCAGACGCCAGCTGATGAATACTTCCATCAGGTGGGCCCTGCTCTCACTATTATTAGTGGCAGCAGGCGTAGGCTGATGGGAGCAGTAGATGAAGATGCCAGATGTGATGTTGCATTAAATTGGTTGAAAGAGGATGAATTAAGTCCTAGGAGTTCTCAGAGTATCATACATGTCTTTTCAGGGCAATTGTAGACTTTGAAGTACTTTTGATTAATGACAAATTCATTCTATGCTGTTAGAATTTCCCGCAAAATTTATCAAAGCTGGAAATTTTTAATTCAAAGCACCACTTCCTGCCCTTAGCATTATACTCATCAACCACCATTTTCTTTTGTTTTGGAGCTGCTCCCCTTGCCTTCTGCAGGATGTGATCCAGGGGAGGATACTGACAGCTTGGGGCCCCTGTGGAAGAAATGTGTCTGGGCCCCCCTCCTTTTATGGTGACAAAGCTACAAATATATATTATCTATAATATAACGCTGGGAGCGTCACTCTGTCCGAAGCCTTTATAGACTGCGCAAGCGCAAGCGCCGGCGCAGTCTGGACCCCACAGAGTGACGCTCCCAGGAGATCGCGGTATGCGTAAGCAGTGAACGCACACCGCGATCCCCAACGGAGAAGCAGGGATGAGCCACGGAGCCAGGAGGGTGAGTATATTTACCTGTCCTCCGTTCCACCGCTGCGCGAGCCTCCGTCCTCCACATCCTCTGCCTGAGACGTTCAGTTCAGAGGGCACGATGACGCGCTTAATGCGCGCCGCCCTCTGACTGAACAGTCACAGCCAGAGGACAGGACCCGGAAGATGGAGCCGCACGCAGCAGTAGAACGGGGGGGACAGGCAAATATAGCAAGTGCCGGGGGCCTGAGCTAGCGGCGACTCCGGCACCTGACCCCCACAGCGCGCCAGTGTCCCCGCCTGCTCAGGCCCCCAGCACAGCCACGCACAGCCGCCCGCACTCACCAGAGCCATGCACAGCCGCCCGCACTCACCAGAGCCACGCACGGCCGCCCGCACTCACCAGAGCCACGCACAGCCGTCCGCACTCACCAGAACCACGCACAGCCACCCGCACTCAGCACAGCCGCCCGCACCCAGCACAGCCGCCCACACTTAGCAGAGCCACGCACAGCCGCCCGCACTCAGCACAGCCACGCACAGCCGCTCGCACTCAGCACAGCCACGCACAGCCGCCCGCACTCACCAGAGCCACGCACAGCCGCCTGCACTCAGCACAGCCACGCACAGCCGCCCGCACTCAGCACATTCATGCACAGCCGCCCGCACTCAGCACAGCCGCCCGCGCTCAGCAGAGCCACGCACAGCCACCCGCACTCAGCACAGCCACGCACAGCCGCCCGCACTCAGCACAGCCGCCCGCACTCACCAGAGCCACGCACAGCCGCCTGCACTCACCAGAGCCACGCACAGCCGCCCGCACTCACCAGAGCCAGGCACAGCCGCCTGCACTCACCAGAGCCACACACAGCAACCTGCACTCACCAGAGCCACCAACAGCCGGCCGCACTCACCAGAGCCACGCACAGCCGCCCGCACTCAGCACAGCCACGCACAGCCGCCCGCACTCAGCACAGCCAAGCACAGCCGTCCGCACTCAGCACAGCCGCCCGCACTCAGCAGAGCCACGCACAGCCGCCCGTACTCAGCACAGCTACGCACAGCCGCCCGCACTCAGCACAGCCACGCACAGCCGCCCGCACTCAGCACAGCCATGCACAGCCGCCCGCACTCAGCACCGCCACGCACAGCCGCCCGCACTCACCAGAGCCATGCACAGCCGCCCGCACTCACCAGAGCCACGCACAGCTGCCCGCACTCACCAGAGCCACGCACAGCCGCCCGCACTCACCAGAGCCACGCACAGCCGCCCGCACTCAGCACAGCCATGCACAGCCGCCCGCACTCAGCACCGCCACGCACAGCCGCCCGCACTCACCAGAGCCATGCACAGCCGCCCGCACTCACCAGAGCCACGCACAGCTGCCCGCACTCACCAGAGCCACGCACAGCCGCCCGCACTCACCAGAGCCACGCACAGCCGCCCGCACTCACCAGAGCCACGCACAGCTGCCCGCACTCACCAGAGCCACGCACAGCCGGCCGCACTCACCAGAGCCACGCACAGCCGCCCGCACTCAGCACAGCCACGCACAGCCGCCCGCACTCAGCACAGCCGCCCACACTCAGCACAGCCGCACTCGGGCAGTAGAGCCGGAGAGAGAAAGATGGGAGCAACATATGGCAGAATGGAAACAGGAACAGGCAGAATGGGGGCGCGGGATGGGAGCAGCACATGACAGAATGATTGCGCACGATGGGAGCAGCCCATGACAGGATGGGGGTGCATGATGGGAGCACATGACAGGATGGGGCGCAGGATGGGAGCACATGACAGGATGGGAGCAGCACATGACAGAATGGGGGCACACACATGACAGGATGGGTGTGTAGGATGGAGCAGCATATGACAGGATGGGGGCGCAGGATGGCAGCACATGACAGGATGGGGGCGCAGGATGGAGCAGCACATGACAGGATGGGGCCGCAGGATGGAGCAGCACATGACAGGATGGGAGAGCAAGATGGGAGCAGCACATACCAGGATGGTGACCATATACCAATATAAATGCTCGCCACCCGGGCGTAGAACGGGTTCAATAGCTAGTCTACTATATAATTGTCTAAGGGTACTTCCGTCTTTCTGTCGCGGTTATTCGTTCGCTGATTGGTCTCGGCAGCTGCCTGTCATGGCTGGCGCGACCAATCAGTAACGCGCACAGTCCGGAAAAAAATGGCCGCTCCTTACTCCCTGCACTCACTGCCCGGCGCCCGCATACACCCCTCCGGTCAGCGCTCACACGGGGTTAATGCCGGCGGTAGCGGACGGCGTTATGCTGCGGGTAACGCGCTCCGTTACGGCCGCTATTAACCCTGTGTGTCCCCAACTTTGTACTATTGACGCTGCCTATGCGGCATAATAGTACAAAATGTAATGTTAAAAATAATAAATAAATAAAAAAAACCTGCTATACTCACCCTCTGTAGTCCACTGAGCCACTCGCGCCGCCCGCCATCTTCCGTTGCAGGTTGCGGTGGCAAAGATGGTATGGCTGAAAGGACCTGCCATGATGTCACGGTCATGTGACTGCGACATCATCACAAGTCCTGCGCGCCTGCGCGGAAAGGACCTGCCGTGACGTCACGGTCATGTGACCGCTACACGGTCATGTGACCGCGACGTCATCACAGGTCCTGCGCTCAGAACCACCCTGGGACCGGAAGCTGCGGTGGACTACAAGGGGCCTAAGATCAGAATAATCACTGCACTCGTATGGTTTCCAATTGCATTATTCAAAAAGTTTATTAATTTTGAATCAGTGGAAAGAGGTACTTGGCGAATTGACGTTTCGGCCAACCCGTGGCCTTGTTCACAAAATCGCCTTTTAGAACTCTGTTGCATATAAAGAAAGGACCCTGTACGTTTGGTGAGTCAGATAAAGTGATGTGGTAGCATAACCTAGCTGGAATGCTAGAACACGTATGCCAATGCACTAGAGCCGTATTTCCGGCTGGAACGGGACTTGTGGCTGTCCTGTGAGTACAGTAAGCAATAGATTTCAGGCTGTGTCTGTCCTGTGTATTCTGAAATGTCCCAGGGGGAACATAAAGAAATAGTGCTGTGTCACTTATATACGCAGGAGCATGGACATGTTCTGGCATATAGATGCGGAAGTGACCTCCCAGTGCAATTTGGTATGCTGCAAGCCAATAGAGGACTAACGTCCGTCTCTGTCGCAAGTGCAGTCAAGGGGCAAGCGTTGGTGGCGTAGTGGAGGAAGCCGACACAGTCCTGTGTCACGGCGGTGGAGCAGCTCCACCACCGTGACACAGGACTGTGTCGGCTTCCTCCACTACGCCACCAACGCTTGCCCCTTGACTGCACTTGCGACAGAGACGGACGTTAGTCCTCTATTGGCTTGCAGCATACCAAATTGCACTGGGAGGTCACTTCCGCATCTATATGCCAGAACATGTCCATGCTCCTGCGTATATAAGTGACACAGCACTATTTCTTTATGTTCCCCCTGGGACATTTCAGAATACACAGGACAGACACAGCCTGAAATCTATTGCTTACTGTACTCACAGGACAGCCACAAGTCCCGTTCCAGCCGGAAATACGGCTCTAGTGCATTGGCATACGTGTTCTAGCATTCCAGCTAGGTTATGCTACCACATCACTTTATCTGACTCACCAAACGTACAGGGTCCTTTCTTTATATGCAACAGAGTTCTAAAAGGCGATTTTGTGAACAAGGCCACGGGTTGGCTGAAACGTCAATTCGCCAAGTACCTCTTTCCACTGATTCAAAATTAATAAACTTTTTGATTAATGCAATTGGAAACCATACGAGTGCAGTGATTATTCTGATCTTATGTCGTGTGGGATCGAGTATCCCGTTCACTGGCACCGTGAACTATAAAGATTGAGTGCTAGCTTTCATTAACTTCCATGACTACAAGGGGCCCTCGGAAAGGTGAGTATATGTTTATTTTTTAACCTGTGACAAACGTGGCTGGGCAATATACTACGTGACTGGCCAATATACTACGTGGCTCTGTGCTGTATACTACTTCGCTGTGCAATATACTACGTGGCTCTGTGCTGTATACTACGTAACTGGGCAATATACTACGTGGCTGGGCAATATACTACGTCACTGGGCAATATACTACGTCGCTGGGCAATATACTACGTGGCTGGGCAATATACTACGTGGCTGAGCAATATACTACATGGACATGCATATTCTAGAATACCCGATGCGTTAGAATTGGGCCACCATCTAATATATATATATATATATATATATATATATATATATATATATATATATATATATAATTAAAAATCATGGTTATTCCACAAAATATTGATTTCTGAACTCTTCCTGAGTTAAAACATTAGTACTGTTGTTTCTAAATGGTTATGAACTTGGTTTTTTTTGCATTATTTGAGGTCTGCAAGCAATGCATTTTTTTGTTATTTTGACCATTTCTCATTTTCAGAAAATAAATACAAAATGTATTGCTTGGAACTTGGGACACATGTTGTCAGTAGTTTATAGAATAAAAGAACAATTTACATTTTACTCAAAAATACACATATAAAGAGAAAAATCAGACAAACTGAAAATTTTGAAGTGGTCTCTTGAGCTGTATATAATAAGGGACGGCACCATATATAACTAGAAAGGTTGGTACATAATAAAGGACGGTGTTATACATAATAATAGATGAAACTATGTAACTAAGGATGGTGTGATACATAATAAGTGAGTACACTGTATACTAAGTGACTGTGTTAGACATTATAAGTGAGTACACTATATACTAAGGGACTGTGCTATACATAAGTGAGTACACTATATACTAAAGGAATGTGTTATACATAAAAAGTGACTGTATTCTATACTGAGGGATGGCGCTATATATAATAAGCGAGTATACTATATACTAGGGGACTGAGCTATACATAATAAGTGAGTACACTATATACTAAGGGACTGTGCTATGCACAATAAGTGAGTACACTATATACTAAGTGACTGTGTTTGATATAATAAGTGATAATAACATTTTCCTCCACCTCCCCTCTGTTCCTAAGTCCATTATAAATCCCCCTTCCTCCCATACCAATCCCACCCACCCCTCATTGTCCTCCTCCTCACGCATCCCATTATTGTCCTCTTCCCGACCCCCATCATTGCCATCTCCACCACCTCCACCATTGCCCTCTTCCTCACCACCCCATCATTGCCCTTTCCACGACTTTTATCATTGCTTTCTCCCCCACCACCCCCATCATTTCCCATTCCACCACCAACATCATTGTCCTTTCCACCACCATGATCATTGCCTTCTCCCCATCATCCCCATCATTGTACTCTCCTCCACCTAGAAACACACACCATTCACCTCTCTGCATGTTCCCCCACAGCTGCAGCCTCACCATTGCCGTCAGCTTCCTCTGTCTGGCACAGCCACTGAATGATGCTGTCATCCAGCTGCACTGCTGTGTGAGACAGGAAGCGTGGGCAGGAAGCAAAATGGATCACTGCAGCTCTGCTTCACTGCCAATTTCTCTTGCATCTCTTGTAGGCAGCGGAGCTGCAGGGATTGCTCCCTGCCCGCCACACATGAGGGCAATCTGGCCAGGGGCTCACCGGAGCCACTGGGGTGGATAAACAGGCCTGATTGCCCTCATTATTAGTCGTTTTGCAGGGGTTCCCTCCACCTCTGGGCCCCGATGCAGCCTCACCGGCTGCACATGCGGTATGTCCGCCCCTGATGTGACCTGTCGAATCGCTCCAATGTTTGCTGGGCGATTCAGAAGTCACTACTCAATATGAGAGCCAGAATGAGGTCAGAATGAGGCTCCCATAGACTTTCATTGAGAGCTTGTGACTATTACCTCTGACTTTCAGTCAATCAGAAGTTGTGGTCATGAGATGGCGGTGCTAGCTAGCAGCTGAAGATGATGGCTCATGAGTATAATACTGTGGTCAAGGAATTTAGATTAGTGGCATCACTACTGCTCTGAAATAACGAAAAAAATGGAGTGGTGCTTTAAAAACATTGTCTACAAATACCGTAATATTATTTTCTATTATGCATTGACTGCACACCATCTAGATTTGTCTAAAACCCACATTGCAAACCCGAAAATAATATCTTGACATATCAACACTGATTTTGGTAGGAAGTAGATTAGGTTTCTATTTCAAAATTAAGTCTTTGCTTTATTCTTCATAAATATACTGCATTTAGTCATTTTTTCCAATGCTGGAAAACTGATTAATCTATACAATTACTGAGGAGGTAAATTATACTATAGATTCTGCCTATGGAGGGGTGCATTATACTATAGAGTCTGTCTATGGAGGGGTACATTTTAATATAGAGTCTGCTTATGGAGGGTGCATTGTACTCTAGATTCTGCCTATAGAGGGGTGCATTATAATATAGAGCCTGCCTATGGGGAGTGCAGTATACTATAGAGTTGCCTATGGGGGTACAATTATACTATAGAGTCTGCCTATGAGGTGGGGGTGAAATATACCATAAAGTCTACCTATGGGGAGTGCATTATACTATAGAGTCTGCCTATGGAGGGGTACATTATACTTTAGAGTCTGCCTGGGGGTGCAATATACTATAGATTTTGCCTATAGAGGGGTGCATTATAATATAGAGCCTGCCTATGGGGAGTGAAGTATACTATAGAGTTGCCTATGAGGGGTACAATTATACTATAGCGTCTGCTTATGAATTGGGGGTGCATTATACAATATATAGAGTCTGCCTATGGGAAATGTATTATACTATATAGTCTGCCTATGGGGCTGTGCATCATACAATATAGATTGCCTATGGGGAGTGCATTATACTATATATAGTATGCCTTTGGGAAATGCAATATACTATATAGAGTCTGCCTATGTGGAATGCATTATATAGAGTATGCCTATGGGGAATTCAATATGCTATATAGAGTCTGCCTATAGTGAGTGCATTATACCTTAGAGTCTGCCTATGGGGAATGCAACATACTATAGAGTCTGCCTATGGGTGGTGCATTATACTACAGAGTCTTCCTATGGGGGGTGCATTATACTATTGATTCTGCCTATGAGGGGTGCATTATAATATTGAGTCTGCCTATGGGGAGTGCAGTATACTATATAGTATGCCTATGGGGAATGCAGTATGCTATAGAGTCTGCCTATGGGGAGTGCAGTATATTATAGAGTCTGCCTATGGAGGGGTGCATTATAATATAGAGTCTGCCTATGGGGGTGCATTATAATATAGAGTCATAGACAGATGTTACTTTATCCTTAGTCACTTTATGGATGCATGCTGACCTCCAGGTGTCCACTTTTGGATGCACTGCTCCCTCAGGGTTATGGTCTTTGGACCTTTATGTTATTTTTTCAGGGACTCATGCGCAATGTGAGGTGGTGATAGGTGGGGGGTGGGGTATATAGCAATCTGCATTGTTTATGGCTCTTTATGTACTATTGAGATGTTTTATCTTTTCTATGAATTAATAAAGTTATATGACTATTTTTACTGGATGCGCCTTTTTCTCCTATTTTTGTATAATATAGAGTGTGTCTATGGGGAGTGCAGTTTACTATAGAGTCTGCCTATGTGGGGTGCAATTATACTTTAGAGTTTGCCTATGAGATGGTGGTGCATTATACTATAGAGTGTGCCTACGGGGAGTGCATTATACTATAGAGTCTGCCTATGGGCAGTGCACTATACTGTAGAGTCTGCCTATGAGGAGTGCAAAATACTATAGAATCTGCCTATGGAGGCGTGCATTATGCTATATAGAGTCTTCCTATGAGGAATGCATTATACTGTGTAGAGTGTTGTGAACTCTATTTTTGGGCTCCCTCTAGTGGTCACAAGCGGTACTGTGTAGTGTTGTCTTTCTGCAGGTTGGCTTCATCACCTGGTTCGTTATCCTTGGTTGGTTTCCTATTTAGCTCACCTGGATACTCAGTTCCTTGCCTGCTATCAATGTATTCAGTGCTCTTCAGATTCCTGGTGACTACCTTGCTCCCAGTCTCTCCAAGACAAGCTAAGTTTTTGTTTGTTCAGTTTCTGATTATCAGCGTTCATCATGTTTTTTGTCCAGCTTGTTAAAATGTGATTTCTTACTTGCTGGTTGCTCTAGGGGACTGAGTTTCTCCCCTCACACCGTTAGTTGGTGTGGGGGTTCTTGAAATCTCAGTGTGGATATTTTGTAAGGGTTTTTTACTGACCGCATAGACCCCTTTTCTATTTTCTGCTATCTAGAATTAGTGGGCATCTTTTCTGCTTTCACCCCTGTGTATGTGCCTTCCTCTTACCTCACCGTTATTATCTGTTGGGGGCTTCTATATCTTTTGGGGATTATTTCTCTGGAGGCAAGAGAGGTCTTTCTTTCTCTCTAGGGGTAGTTAGTTCCTCAGGCTGGCTCGAGACGTCTAGGATTTTAGACACGTTCACCGGCTGCCTCTAGTGTGGTTGGATAGGTTCAGTTTTGCGGTCAGTCCAGTTTTCCACCTCCCTAGAGCTTGTCCTATGTTTAGTCACCTTGCTGGAGTAATTTGTGATTCTCAACCACTAAGGATCATAACAGTATAGCAGGCCAAAAAGTGTTTTTTGCATTGCAGAAGTGGGATTAAAAGAAGACCTGAGTACATTTTTTTTTTTGTGCTGCAGTCTGTCTAGCTTCTTTCATCCCCTTGAACTCTGAGTGGTTTTGAGCTCAGCTGCAGACATGGATGTTCAGACTCTGACTTCTAGTGTGGATCATCTTGCTGCACGGGTGCAAAGTATTCAGGATTTTGTTATTCATAGCCCTATGTCAGAACCAAAGATACCCATTCCTGAGTTGTTTTCTGGAGATAGATCTAGGTTTCAGAATTTTAAGAATAATTGTAAGTTATTTCTATCTCTGAGACCTCGTTCCTCTGGTGATTCCGCTCAGCAAGTAAAAATTGTTATCTCCTTGTTGCGTGGCGACCCGCAGGATTGGGCTTTCTCTCTGGCGCCAGGAGATCCTGCATTGCTTAATGTGGATGCGTTTTTTCTGGCTCTTGGATTGCTTTATGAGGAGCCTAATCTTGAGAATCAGGCAGAAAAAGCGTTGCTGGCCCTCTCTCAAGGGCAGGATGAAGCAGAGGTGTATTGTCAGAAATTTCAGAAATGGTCAGTGCTTACTCAATGGAATGAGTGTGCCCTGGCTGCAAATTTCAGAGAAGGTCTTTCTGAAGCCATTAAGGATGTTATGGTGGGGTTACCCACCCCTACAAGTCTGAGTGATTCTATGGCTTTAGCCATTCAGGTTGATCGGCGTTTGTGGGAGCGCAAATCTGCTCATCCTTTGGCGGTATTTTCTGAACAGGGACCTGAGTCTATGCAATGTGATCGAACCCTGACCAGAATTGAGCGACAAAGTCATAGACGTCAAAATGGGTTGTGCTTTTACTGTGGTGATTCTGCTCATGTTATCTCAGCATGCTCTAAACGCTTAAAAAAGGTTGCTAAACCTGTCACCATTGGTACTATACAGCCTAAATTTATTTTGTCTGTTACTTTGATTTGTTCTTTGTCGTCCTACTCGGTTATGGCCTTTGTGGATTCGGGTGCTGCCCTGAATCTGATGGATTTGTCATTTGCCAGGCGCTGTGGTTTTGTCCTGGAGCCTTTGGAATTTCCTATTCCTCTGAGGGGAATTGATGCTACGCCATTGGCTGAGAATAAACCTCAGTATTGGACGCAAATGACCATGTGCATGACTCCCGTTCATCAGGAGGTGATTCGCTTTCTTGTTCTGCATAATTTATATGATGTTGTCGTTTTGGGTCTGCCATGGCTGCAGGCTCATAATCCAGTTTTATTGGAAAAGCTATGTCTGTGTCTAGTTTGGGTTGTCAGGGAATTCATGGCGATACTCCATTGGTGTCTATTGCTTCTTCCACTCCTTCTGTGGTTCCTGAGTTTTTGTCTGACTACCAGGATGTATTTGATGAGCCCAGGTCCAGTGTCCTGCCCCCTCATAGGGATTGTGACTGTGCTATAAATTTAATTCCTGGTAGTAAATTCCCTAAGGGACGACTTTTTAATTTGTCTATACCAGAGCATGCCGCGATGCGGAGTTATATAAAGGAGTCTTTGGAGAAGGGACATATTCGCCCATCCTCTTCCCCTCTTGGTGCAGGATTCTTTTTTGTGGCCAAGAAGAACGGTTCTTTGAGACCGTGTATAGATTATCGCCTTCTGAATAAAATCACAGTCAAATTTCAGTATCCTTTGCCACTATTGTCTGATTTGTTTGCTCGGATTAAGGGTGCCAGTTGGTTCACCAAGATAGATCTCCGTGGTGCGTATAATCTTGTGCGCATTAAGCAGGGAGATGAATGGAAAACAGCATTTAATACGCCCGAAGGCCATTTTGAGTACTTGGTGATGCCTTTTGGACTCTCTAATGCTCCTTCTGTGTTTCAGTCCTTCATGCATGACATTTTCCGAGAATATCTGGATAAATTTATGATTGTTTATTTGGATGACATTTTGGTTTTTTCTGATGATTGGGAGTCCCATGTGAAGCAGGTCAGGATGGTGTTTCAGGTCCTGCGTGCTAATGCTTTATTTGTGAAGGGCTCAAAATGCCTCTTCGGAGTACAGAAGGTCTCCTTTTTGGGTTTTATTTTTTCTCCTTCTACTGTGGAGATGGACCCAGTCAAGGTCCAGGCTATTCATGACTGGACTCAGCCCACGTCTGTTAAGAGTCTTCAGAAGTTCTTGGGTTTTACCGTCATTTCATCGCTATTTTTTCTGGTGTGGTTAAACCTTTGACGGATTTGACCAAGAAGGGCTCTGATGTGACTAATTGGTCTCCTGCGGCCGTGGAGGCCTTTCGGGAGCTTAAGCACCGGTTTTCTTCAGCTCCAGTCTTATGTCAGCCAGATGTCTCTCTCCCCTTCCAGGTCGAGGTTGATGCTTCCGAGATTGGAGCAGGGGCTGTTTTGACGCAGAGAAGCTCTGAGTAGGGTTGAGCGACCTTTACATTTATAGGATCGGGTCGGGTTTCACGAAACGCGACTTTTTCAAAAGTCGGGTCGAGTGAAATCGGCCGATCCTATAATAAAGTCGGGGTCGGCCGAAACTCGAAACCCAATGCAGTGCATTGGGTTTCCAATGGTTCCCAGGGTCTGAAGGAGCGGAAACTCTCCTTCAGGCCCTGCGATCCATATTTAAGTGTAAAATAAAGAATTAAAATAAAAAATATCGCTACACTTACCATCTGATGCGCCCTCGTACTAAGCGGGAACCTTCCTTCCTTAGAATCAGCCTTCCAGGACCTTGCGGTGACGTCGCGGTGACGTCGCGGCTTGTGATTGGTCGCGCGGCCGCCCATGTGACCGCTCGCGCGACCAATCACAAGCCGCGACGTCACCGTGACGTCACCGAGGGTCCTGGAAGGGCTGATTCTTAGGAAGGAAGGCTGCCGGAAAGAAGCCGAGGGTGAGTATATTCCTATTAGGTATATACTCATCCTCGGACGCGCCCTGCTTCTTTCCGGCAGCCTTCCTTCCTAAGAATCAGCCCTTCCAGGACCCTCAGTGATGTCACGGTGACGTCGCGGCTTGTGATTGGTCGCGCGAGCGGTCACATGGGCGGCCGCGCGACCAATCACAAGCCGCGACGTCACCGCGACGTCACCGCAAGGTCCTGGAAGGCTGATTCTAAGGAAGGAAGGTTCCCGCTTAGTACCAGGGCGCATCAGATGGTAAGTATAGCGATATTTTTTATTTTAATTCTTTATTTTACACTTAAATCTGAATTCCGATACCAATTCCCGATATCTTAAACATATCGGGAATCGGTATCGGAATTCCGATTCCAGATTCAGAAGATCGCCGACTTCATGGCCGACCCCTCACAGGGGTCGGGTCGGGTTTCATGAAACCCGACTTTGCCAAAAGTCGGCGACTTCTGAAAATTGCCGACCCGTTTCGCTCAACCCTAGCTCTGAGGGCTCTGTGATGAAGCCGTGTGCTTTCTTTTCAAGAAAGTTTTCGCCTGCCGAGCGAAATTATGATGTTGGTAATCGGGAGTTGTTGGCTATGAAGTGGGCATTTGAGGAGTGGCGACATTGGCTCGAAGGAGCTAAACATCGTGTGGTGGTCCTGACTGATCACAAAAATCTGATTTACCTCGAGTCTGCCAAGCGTCTGAATCCTAGACAGGCTGGTTGGTCGTTGTTTTTCTCCTGTTTCAACTTCGTGGTCTCATACCTGCCTGGTTCGAAGAACGTGAAAGCTGATGCACTTTCTAGGAGTTTTGTGCCTGACTCTCTGGGAGTTTCTGAGCCGGCTGGTATTCTCAGAGAGGGAGTGATTTTGTCTGCCATTTCTCCAGATTTGCGACGAGTGCTGCAGAAATTTCAGGCGGATAGACCTGACCGTTGTCCACCAGAGAGACTGTTTGTCCCGGATAGATGGACCAGCAGAGTTATTTCCGAGGTTCATTCTTCGGTGTTGGCGGGTCATCCTGGGATTTTTGGTACCAGAGATTTGGTGGCTAGGTCCTTCTGGTGGCCTTCCTTGTCATGGGATGTGCATTCCTTTGTGCAGTCTTGTGGGATTTGTGCTCGGGCTAAGCCTTGCTGTTCTCGTGCCAGCGGTTTGCTTTTGCCTTTGCCTGTCCCGAAAAGGCCTTGGACGCACATTTCCATGGATTTTATTTCGGATCTGCCAGTATCTCAGAAAATGTCTGTCATCTGGGTGGTGTGTGATCGTTTTTCCAAGATGGTCCATTTGGTGCCCTTGCCTAAGCTGCCTTCCTCCTCGGATTTGGTTCCTCTATTTTTTCAGAATGTGGTTCGCTTGCACGGCATTCCTGAAAATATTGTGTCTGATAGAGGATCCCAGTTTGTGTCCAGGTTTTGGCGAACTTTTTGTGCTAAGATGGGCATTGATTTGTCTTTTTCATCGGCCTTCCATCCTTAGACTAATGGCCAAACCGAGCGAACTAATCAGACGTTGGAGACTTATTTGAGATGTTTTGTTTCTGCTGATCAGGATGATTGGGTGACTTTTTTGCCATTGGCCGAGTTTGCCCTTAATAATCGGGCTAGTTCTGCTACCTTGGTTTCACCTTTTTTCTGCAATTCTGGTTTCCATCCTCGTTTTTCCTCGGGTCAGGTTGAGTCTTCTGACCGTCCTGGGGTGGATTCTGTGGTGGATAGGTTGCAGCAGATTTGGAGCCATGTGGTGGACAATCTGAAATTGTCACAGGAGAGGGCTCAGCGCTTTGCCAACCGCCGCCACGGTGTGGGTCCCCGACTTCGTGTTGGGGATTTGGTGTGGCTGTCTTCTCGGTATGTTCCTATGAAGGTTTTATCTCCTAAGTTTAAGCCTTGCTTCATCGGTCCTTATAAGATCTTGGAAATCCTTAACCCGGTGTTTTTTCGTTTGGATCTCCCGGCATCGTTTGCCATCCATAATGTGTTCCATAGGTCTTTGTTGCAGAGGTTTGTGGTACCTGTGGTTCCTTCTGTTGAGCCTCCTGCTCCGGTGCTGGTCGAGGGCGAATTGGAGTACGTGGTGGAGAAGATTTTGGATTCTCGTATCTTTAGACGGAGACTTCAGTATCTGGTTAAGTGGAAGGGCTATGGTCAGGAGGATAATTCCTGGGTTGTCGCCTCTGATGTTCATGCGGCCGATTTGGTTCGTGCCTTCCACGCAGCTCGTCCTGATCGCCCTGGGGGTCTTGATGAGGGTTCGGTGACCCCTCCTCAAGGGGGGGTACTGTTGTGAACTCTATTTTTGGGCTCCCTCTAGTGGTCACAAGCGGTACTGTGTAGTGTTGTCTTTCTGCAGGTTGGCTTCATCACCTGGTTCGTTATCCTTGGTTGGTTTCCTATTTAGCTCACCTGGATACTCAGTTCCTTGCCTGCTATCAATGTATTCAGTGCTCTTCAGATTCCTGGTGACTACCTTGCTCCCAGTCTCTCCAAGACAAGCTAAGTTTTTGTTTGTTCAGTTTCTGATTATCAGCGTTCATCATGTTTTTTGTCCAGCTTGTTAAAATGTGATTTCTTACTTGCTGGTTGCTCTAGGGGACTGAGTTTCTCCCCTCACACCGTTAGTTGGTGTGGGGGTTCTTGAAATCTCAGTGTGGATATTTTGTAAGGGTTTTTTACTGACCGCATAGACCCCTTTTCTATTTTCTGCTATCTAGAATTAGTGGGCCTCTTTTGCTGAATCTGCTTTCACCCCTGTGTATGTGCCTACCTCTTACCTCACCGTTATTATCTGTTGGGGGCTTCTATATCTTTTGGGGATTATTTCTCTGGAGGCAAGAGAGGTCTTTCTTTCTCTCTAGGGGTAGTTAGTTCCTCAGGCTGGCTCGAGACGTCTAGGATTTTAGACACGTTCACCGGCTGCCTCTAGTGTGGTTGGATAGGTTCAGTTTTGCGGTCAGTCCAGTTTTCCACCTCCCTAGAGCTTGTCCTATGTTTAGTCACCTTGCTGGAGTAATTTGTGATTCTCAACCACTAAGGATCATAACAGTAGAGTCTGCCATGGGGGTGCATTAAATAATATAGAGTTTTCCTATGGGGAAAGCATTATACTATATAGAGCCTGCCTTTTCAGAAGCATTGTTCTATATATATAGTCTGCCTACGGTGGTGCATTATACAATATAGAATCTGCCCATGGGGGTGCATTGTACTATATAGAGTCTGCCAATGGGGTTGCATTATACTATATAGAGTGTGTCCATGGGAGTGCATTACACAATATAAAGTCTGACTATGGGAGTACATTATATAATATAGAGTCTGCCTATGGGGATTGCATTATACTGAATAAGGTATGCCAATGGGGAATGCATTATACTGTAGAGTCCTATGAGGAGTTCATTGTACTATACGGAGGCCTATGCGGAGCGCATTATACTATACTGATACCTATCTGGTGCATTATACTATATAGAGGCCTTTGGGTAGTGCATTATACTATATAGAGGCTATCTAGGGGGGCATCATACAGTGTGGAGATTACAGTGAGGGGGCCATCATAGAGTGTTGGAGCTATTAAACAGTGTGGGGACTACTAAGCGGTTAGTATACTGTGGGGGTGGTACTATACAGCGAGCGGTCATTACACTGAGTATAGGGGAGCTGCAAAGGGGGGAGATTCGGATTACTCAGATTACTGTGACTGTCAAAGGGGCACACAGGGCATTATTAATGTCTAGGTTTCTAGGAGGCAAAATGTGGGCACTGTTATCTAGGGCACTTGCACACGACATTACTATATTCTAGAGGTTTGTTTTATCATCTAGAGGCACACTGTTCCACAGAGTAGGTGCAGTAATAGGGACAGATATGGCAGCAGTGGCTCAGCATTGGGGTATCAGCAGGATAAGGAGTTTGTGCAGGTTGGGAATAGATGATGATGGGACTGGAAATATGAGCAGTGAAATGTGTTGTAATCTCTGCAGCCGAGTCCTGTCTGGAGAATTTGTCTTGTCGGTCTGGGCCAGATGGAAAAGACGGGAAAATTGAATGATTCCATCAGAAAGAACGTAAGCTGTAAGTCACCATCTGTAACTGTGCTGTAATCATTTATATGTTCTGTAGGACTAGTAATAGGGACACATACGGCAGCAGCAGCTCAGTATTGGAGTATCAGGTGCAGTAATAGGGACACATACGGCAGCAGCGGCTCAGTATTGGGGTATCAGGTGCAGTAATAGGGACACATATGGCAGGAGCGGTTCAGTATTGGGGTATCAGGTGTAGTAATAGAGACACATACAGCAGCAGCGGCTCAGTATTGGGATATCAGCAGGATGAGGAGTTTGTGCAGGTTGGGAATAGATGGTGATGGGGCTGGAATGTGAGAAGTGAAATGTGTCTTTGTTGTATTCTCTGCAGACGAGTCGTGGCTGGAAGAAGTTGTCATGTCGGTCTGGGCCAGATGGAAAAGACAGGAAAAGTGATGATTCCATCAGAGAACGTCAGAGGTAAGTCATTATCTGTAACTGTGCTGTGATCTCTTACATGTTCTGTAGGACTGGTATCTCCAACTGACCATATGGCGGTAATATCAATATTGGTCTTTATATAGAGATTATCTTCAGTAAAAGCGCGGTCATCTGCTGAGGTTCTCCTCCACTATTAGGGCACGTCACCGAATTGTAATCAAGGTTACCTGGTTAGGGGCCCACTCAGAAGCTTCGCCCCCCCTGAACCAAAACCCTAGCTACACCTCTGGCGCTATAGTAAACTCCATTCTGTTCTGAAGTGGATGTTATTATTACGACAGTAAATGGGTTAATAGAGGGCTGAGTAGTTGGCCCACAGACTTCCACTGGGAGCACACCAGCTGCAATAGCCTAAGAAGTGGCAATGGATAAAGAGGAGTGGGCTTTAATCCTCTCCAATAATTCCATTTTCTGAAAAGCATAAGCTATCTTTATGAAGTCAAACAAAACCAATTTACTGCTTGTTTAGATGAAGAATATCTTCCATTTCCCATAGGTTTGCTTTTAGACACAGTTCTAACCCACTAAATGAATAAACTCAGAAAGGTATACGAAATATATATATATGTATTATATATTACATCTTGTTATATAACAACACCAACATATTCTGCTGCACAAAGGAAATGGTTTATGCTTTCAGCTCACAGAAAAGAAGGTTATATGTGGTTTGGAAGATAGGAATAAATCATGTAAATTTTGCTATAGTCTGTGATTTCAGTGATGCAAAATATCATTTAGCCACCTTGAAATAACTATATAATTAATCGCAGATACTTGATTTGACTCTTAAAAATATAGCAATGCCATCATTAATGCTAACAAACAATTGCACAATTTGAAGGGATTGGAGGAGAAAAAAGACATGACTAATCTTGCCCATATGGTTTTTATATTGCAGCACAGCCTTATAACTGAATTAGGATGCTGCATTAGCATTCACTAACCACATACATGTGATTTTCCATTTTTTTTTCTGTTTTTTTTTGTACAAGTCTACTTTACCACCCTCATCACAACACTATCCAACAACTCAAAATGACTATTCAAAATGTTTCACTCTATCCTGGCCTTTGTACTGGCCTTTGCAAACAAAGTCAGTGCTGATGATATGGCCACTTATTTCCAAGAAAAAAGACAACCATATCCATTAGCACATTTTCATGCAATCCCCTCACACCTTGGATGCCCTTTCCTCCTGCACTTCAAGTTCACTTTTCACATTTGAACAAGTCACAGAAGAAGAAGTGACCTGACTCCTCACTTTCTCTTGCCCAACAACCTGCAACCCTATTCCTTCACATCTCCTTCATTCTCTCTGCGGGACTGTGATAGCCCACCTAACGAACAATTTAAACAACCTAACTAACTAATTTGACCTCTCTCTTTCTTTTAGAATCTTTCCCTCCTCATTCAAACAAGAAATCATAACCCCTTTACTAAAAACAAACCATCTGTTGGCCAGAACTGTGCTGCTAACTATAGAGCTGGCGCTAATCTTCCTTTCATCTCTAAACTTCTGGAACGCTTGGTCCATCTCTCGCCTAACCCCCTATCACTCAGAAAAGTCTCTTTTTGACCATTTACAATCCAGTTAACGCTCCTCACTCTCTACAGAAACTGCCCCTGCTAAGGTCTCTAATGATTTATTAACAGCTAAATGTAATGGTCACTACTCCTTGTTGAATCTCCTGGATCTCTCTGCTACATCTGACACTGGGGATCACCAGCTCCTCCTCACTGAGCTGCACTCTCTCGGCTCCAAAGACATTGCTCTCTCTTGATTCTCCTCCTACCTCTCAGACCACATCTTCAATGTATCATTTGCTGGCTCCTTTTCCTCTGCTCTTCACCTGACTGTTGGAGTTCCTCAAGGTTCAGTCCAGGACACTTCCTCTTCTCTCTACACACTACCCCTATTGGAGAAGCCATCAGGAGATTTGATTTCCAGTACCATCTACTGTACATGCTGATGACACCCAATTATGCACCTCTTCTCCTGACACCACCACACCTTAACCCCTTTACCCCCGAGGGTGGTTTGCATGTTATTGACCAGGCCAATTTTTACAATTCTAACCACTGTCCCTTTATGAAGTAATAACTCTAGAACGCTTTCATGGATCCCGGTGATTCTGAGAATATTTTATCATGACATATTGTACTTCATGTTAGTGGTAACATTTCTTTGATACGACTTGCGTTTATTTGTGAAAAAATGGAAATTTGGTGAAAATTTCACAATTTTCCAACTTTGAATTTTCATGCCCTTAAATCATAGAGATATGTCACACAAAATACTTCATAAGTAACATTTCCCACATGTTTACTTTACAACAACACAATTTTGGAACCAATTTTTTTTTTTGTTAGGAAGTTATAAGGGTTAAAAGTTAAACAGCAATTTCTCATTTTTACAACACCATTTTTTTTAGGGACCACTTCACATTTGAAGTCATTTTGAGGGGTCTATATGATGGAAAATACCCAAAAGTTACACCATTCTAAAAACTGCACCCCTCAATGTGCTCAAACCACATTCAACAAGTTTATTAACTCTTCAGATGTTTCAAAAGAATTTTTGGAATGTTTAAAAAAAATGAACATTTAACTTTTTTTTCACAAAAAAGTAATTTCAGATCCAAATTTTTTTATTCTGCCAAGAGTAACAGTAGAAATTGGACCCCAAAAGTTGTTGTTCAATTTGTCCTGAGCATGCTGATACTCCATATGTACAGGTAAACCATGGTTTGGGCACATGGCAGTGCTCGGAAGGGAAGGAGCGCCGTTTGACTTTTCAATGCAAAATTGCCTGGAATTTAGATCAGACACCATGTCGCGTTTGGAGAGCCCCTGATGTGCCTAAAAAGTGGAAACCCCCCACAAGTGACACAATTTTGGAAATTAGACCACCCAAGGAACTTACCTAGATGTGTGGTGAGCACTTTCAACCCCCAAGTGCTTCACAGGAGTTTATAACGTAGAGTTGTAAAAATAAAAAATCATATTTTTTCCACAAAAATGATCTTTTTGCTCCCAATTTTTTATTTTACCAAGGGTAACAGCAGACATTGGACCCCAAAAGTTGTTGTGCAATTTCTCTTGAGAACGCAGATACCCCATATTTAAGGGAATACTACTACTAAGGCACAGTGCAAAGCTCAGAAGGGAAGAAGCACCATATTGAAGCTCAGATTTTTTGGAATGGCTTGAGGTTTGCCATGCTACATTGGCAGAGCCCCTGAGGTGCCAGAAGAGCAGAAACCCCCTATATGTGTACTCAAATTACAAACTACACTCCCCAATGAATTCATCTAGGGGTGCAATGATCATATTAACACCACATGTGCCTCACAGAATTTTATACCACTGAGCGGTGAAGAAAGAATAAATTACATTTCTACCACTAAAATGTTGTTTTAGCCCCAAGTTTTTAATTTTTCTAAGGGCTTATAGGAATTTTTTTTTACAACAAACTGAGGTCCATTTTTTCCATTTGTGTGCCAATTCCCTACATGTAATCAGGACATATTTTTCAGGTACAGTGCAAAGCTCAGAAGGCAAGGAGGGCCAGATTTTACTGTTATGGTTTGCAGGTGCCATAACCCTCCAGTAGAGCCCATGAGGGGCCAGAACAGCTGAACCCCCCCATAAGTGACCACATTTTATGAACTAAACCTCTCAATGAATTCATCTAGGGGTGCAGTGATCATATTGACACCATGGGTGTGTCACCATTGGGAAGTGAAGACAAAATAACTACATTTTTACCACCAAAATTTTGTTTTAGCCAAAAATTTTACATTTTCACACAAAAAGTAGGTAAAAATGGCACCAAAATTTGTCCCACAATTTCTACTGAATGTGGCAATACCCATTTATGACTGTACAGTACTACTTAGCCATATGGAGAGACTCAGGAGGAACAAAGCTCTCTCCTCCTGTACTTGTGTGTGCCTTGTTTTTCTCATGTTTATTGTACTTGTCTATATTTGCCCCGTTCACATGTAAAGAGCCATGGAATAAATGGCGCTATAAAAATATATTGTAATAATAATATTTGCCTATTCAAGTAAATGGGACTGTGCACGTCAGTGTGTTTCCACGGACCATGTGTCCGTGGGCAAAACACACTGACATGTCCGTTTTTAAATGTCAGCATGGGCCATAAAATGTCTCACACACGTGCATACACATAACACACACGAATGTCATCTGTGTGACATGCATCGGCGCCGGGAAAGAAGTGTTACAGTAAGCATTGTTCCCCGTCGCCGGGTGCTGAACATGGCTCTCACCATTCTTCCTTGTTCTGCCGGCGATCGGCTTGAGTAGAGGGGAATGATGAGAGTTACATTTAAGTGATAAAAGAGATAGCAGGTGGCGGCTGATGGGACTATTACTCCCATCAGCCTATCCTTGCTGCCTCTAATAACCGTGACAGCAGGAGCGGCTGATGGGAGTATTCATCAGCCGCCGCCTGAGCTATAAATAAATAAATGAAAAGATGGCGTTGGTTCCCTTGTATTTTCTATAACTAGCCAGGCAAAACTCACAGCTGGGTGCGGCTACCCTCAGCTGTCAGCAAGGCTGGTTATCAAGAATAGAGGGCTCCCCACCCTTTGTAATGTCAGGTGACATCAAGCCCACAGCTTAGTAATGGAGAGGTGTCTATAAGACACCTCTCCATTACTAATCCTATAGTTATATGGCAAATAAAGACACATCCAGAATAAAGTCCTTTAAAATTCTCAATTAAACCATACTTACGACCTCGCCTTATTCCACCAAAGCCCTCGATCTCCTGTAATAAAAGTAAAATTAAAAAAAAAACAATATACCATACCTGTCCATCGTTCTGTCCCACGTCGTAATCTATGTCTGGGGGATAATTGGTTTTCAACCTGAACAGTGCCAAGATGCGATCGTCCAGGCTGAAAACCATTGGTGAATGAGCTGCTGGGAATGCAGCATCAGTGATCAGGGGTGATGTCATAGATGTTATCTCCGGTCACTGGGCTGCATTCCCAGCTGGTCTGAGCTGCGTGAGATCTCCGCTAGCACCATGAGCGCTCAGTGACTGGGGGTAACATCATAGAGGTAACCTCCGGTCACTGGGCTCCATTCTCAGCCGGGCTGAGCTGCGCTGAGATCTGGTGAGATCCCTGCTAGCACTGGCTCATGGCTGACGCTGCATTCCCAGCAGCTCATTCATCAGTGGTTTTCAGCCTGGACGGTCGCATCTTGGTTTTTTATTTTATTTTTATTACAGGAGATCTAGGGCCTTAGTGGAATTATTCGAGGTCGTAAGCATGGTTTAATTGAGAATATTAAAGGACTTTATTCTGGCCGTGTTTTTATTTATCATATAACTATAGGATTAGTAATGGATAGGTGTCTTATAGACCAGGGGTGTCAAACTGCATTCCTCGAGGGCCTCAAACCATGCGTGTTGTCAAGATTTCCTTCTCATTGCACAAGGTGCTGGAATCATTCTGTGCAGGTGATTAAATGATCACCTGTGCAATACAAGGAAATCCTGAAAACATGACCTGTTTGCAGCCCTTGAGGAATGCAGTTTGACACCCCTGTTATAGACACCTCTCCATTGCTAAGCCATGGGCTTGATGTCACCTGACAATACAAAGGCGACATCAACCCCACAAATATGAACCCCACTTGCCACCGCTACAGAGCAAGTGGAGGAGCTGGGCAAAGCGTCACAATTAGTGCATCTAATTGATGTGCCTTTTCTGGGCAGTTGCAGGCTGCTATTTTTATGCTAGGGGGGTCAACTGTTATGATCCTAGTGGCTTAGGATCACAAATCTAACCAGCTAAGTAGAAGATAATAGGACGAGCTCTGGGGATGTGGTAACTGGACTGACCGCAAACCTGATCCTAACCGCAAACACTAGGCAGCCGTGGAACATTTCCTGAAATCCTAGACATCTCTTCACGGCCTGAGAAACTGACTACCCTGTTGTGGATTCTGTTTGTGGGCTCCCTCTGGTGGTTACTGCTGGTACTGGGTGACTTTGGTGGGTTGCGGCCTTTGGTTTCCACCTGTCCATCAGAGGCTGGGTGTTTCCTATTTTACCTGGCCTTTCTGTCATTCCCTTGCCGGCTATCAATGTATTCAGATGTGCTCTGTTTGGTTCCTGCCTACCTGCTCCCAGATCTTTCAGGATAAGCTAAGTGCTGATTTTCAGTTGTTTGGTTTTTTGTCCAGCTTGCTTATTATGTCTCTATGCTAGCTGGTAGCTCTAGTGGACTGAGGTTCTCCCCATGTGCCATGAGTTGGCACATGGGTTCTTGTAATCTCAGGATGTTTTTTTTTTGATTAGGGTTTTTTGCTGACCGCTCAGTCCCCTTTTGTATCGTTCTGCTTTCTAGTTTACAGCGGGCCTCAATTTGCTAAAACTATATATATCATCTCTATGTGTGTGCCTTCCTCTCATTTCACCGTCAATACATGTGAGGGGGCAACTATATCTTTTGGGGTTCATTCCTCTGGAGGCAAGTGAGGTCTTTATTTTCTCTGCAGTACTAGTTAGCTCTTAGGCTGGTGCGTGGCGTCTAGAACCAACGTAGGCACGCTCCCTGGCTATCTCTAGTTGCGTTTGTCAGGCGTAGGGCAGCGGTCAGCCCAGGTTCCATCACCCTAGAGCTCGTCCGTTATCTATTTGTACTTTGCTTGTCCTGTGCTATCCCTAGCCATTGGGGATTCATGACACTACCCCTAAAGAGAAAGTAAAGACCTCACTTGCCTCAGAGAAATAACCCCAGAGATATAGAAGCCCCCCACAAATAATAACGGTGAGTTAAGAGGAAAAGACAAACGCAGAGATGAAACAGGTTGAGCAAATGAGGCCCGCTAACGCTAGATAGCAGAAAATAGCAAGGGATCTGTGCGGTCAGTAAAAAACCCTATGCAAAAATATCCACGCAGAGAATGCGAGAACCCCCACACCAACTAACGATGTGGGGGGAGCAACTCAGCACCCCAGAGCACCAGCAAGCAAGGAAATCACATATTAGCAAGCTGGACAAAACTCATCATATACTAGGAGACATCTTGAACACAGATGAGCAAAAATAAGCAAACAAAACTTAGCTTCTCTTGAGAGACTGATAACGGATGTAGACAGGAGCAATCAGAATAGCACTGAATACAACGACAACAGGCAAGGAATGAAGGACCAGGTGGATTAAATAGGAAACCTGACTAGCAGATGACGAGACAGCTGATCCCAGCCAGAAACCTGCAAACTAACAAAAAGAGCCACCAGGAGGAGCCCAAAGAGAGAACTCACACAGTACCACTCACGACCACAGGAGGGAGCCCGGAAACAGAGTTCACAACAGTCAACATCCATGGCCCCTTACTAGCCTGAGAATACTAGCCTCCAGCTGTGAGCTTTAGCAAGGCTGATTGTCAAAAATGGGGGGGACCCCACGCGTTTTGTTTTTTAAATGATTTATTAAAATATTTTTTTTTAAAATAGCATAGAGACCCCTCTATTCTTGATAACCAGCCTTGCTGAAGCTGACAGCTTAGGGTTGCAGCTCCCAGCTGTGAGTTTTGCCTGGCTGGTTATAGAAAAAACAGGGAAACACACGCCATTTTTTTCATTTATTTATTTATTTATAGCACAGGCGGCGGCTGATGAATACCCCCATCAGCCACTCCTGCTGTCACTGTTATTAGACGCAGCAGGGATAGGCTGATGAGAGTAATTGTTCCATCAGCCGCCGCCTGCTGTCTCTTTTATCACTTAAATGTAACTTTCATCATTCTACCCTGCTCGCACTGATCGCAGGCAGAGCGGTGGAGAATGATGAGAGCCGTGTTCAACACCCGGCGCCGGGGAACAGCTCTTACTGTATTTCTTCTTCCCTGGTGCCTGTCCGTGTGGTACTGATGGGGCACACAGATGCCACATGGGTACCGCAAGTATTACACACACTGACCTCTCCGGTACCGGAAATATCAGGATGTGTGAAAGAGGCCTTATAGCGAAAAAATAGTTTTTGCATTACCACATTTTGAGAGCTATAATTTTTCCACATTTTGCCCCACAGAGTCAAGTGAGGTCTTGTTTTTTGCGGGACGAGTTGACGTTTTTATTGATACTATTTTTGGGCACATGACATTTTTTGATCGCTTTCTATTTTGATTTTTGGGAGACAGAATGAACAAAAAACCAGCAATACATGAAATTCTTTTTTTTAGGGGGGGGGGCGTTTACACCATTCCGTGTGTGGTAAAATTGAGAAAACAGTTTTATTCTTCAGGTCAGTACGATTACAGCGATACCTCATTTTTTTTTTTTAATGTTTTGGCGCTTTTATACAATAAAACTATTTTATAGAAAAAACAATTATGTTTGCATCACTTTATTCTGAGAGCTATAATTTTATTTTTCCTCTGATGGAGCTGTACGGTGGCTTGTTTTTTGCGGGACAAAATGTCGTTTTCAGCGGTACCGTGTTTATTTATATCCATCTTTTTGATCGCGTGTTATTCCACTTTTTGTTTGGTGGTATGATGATAACGCATTGTTTTTTGCCTTTTTTATTTATTTTTTTATGGTGTTCTCCAAAGGGGTTAACTGGTGGGGCTGTTTTAAAGGTCAGGTCGTGCGGATATGGCGATACCAAATATGTGTACTTTTATTGTTTAGATTTTTTTCATTAAAATATTTATTTAGAGATAGAATAAATATTGATTTTTTTTATTATTTTATATTTTTTTATATTTTTACAATTATTTAAAAAAGTTTTTTTTTACTTTTTTCTAACTTTTTTACTTTGTCCCACTATGGGAGAATCATTTTTTGCAGGCTGATCGCTTCTATAGTTTGCAGATGAAGCAGCATCTGGAAGCCATAGAAGCTGTCAGCGCTGCACTGACAGGGAGACTTGGTGATCATGCACTGCGCATGATCACCAAGTTTCCTAGCTCTGGTAACCTGGAAGTCATCATAGCGATATCGGTCACCATGACAATGATTGGGAGCCCGCGTCACGCCGCAGGGTCTCCAATCCAAAGGAAGAGGGGCTGTCAGCCCCGGTGCCAGCTACCGGATTGCTGCGATCATGTTCAATCTCAGTATTTCGGGGGTTAAAGTGTCGGGAGAGTGGTCTGTGACCACACCTGGCACCTAGTGCTGGGTGCCAGCTGTCAGAACCAGCTGAAATCCGGCGGTAATCGGCCGCGCACCCCCCGTGATCGCGGCCGATCGCTCAGACATACTATTCTGACCATGGTCAAATTGGCTCAGGTCACATGGACGGAATAGTACATCGGATGTCAGAAAGGGGTTAATACAAAATACCAGGAATTTTCTGTCTGTTGTCTCTAACATAATGTCCTCCCTCTGTCGGACACCGAATCGCTCAAAAACTGAACTTCTCATGTTTCCTCCCTCCATTAACCTACCTATCTTCGATATTTCAATTTGCTTGTGTGGTTCAACCATAACTCCCAAGCAGCACGCTTGCTGTCTTTGGATCAAATTGACACACAACTTTCATTTATTTCTTATATCCAATCAGTCACTCGCTCATGCCATCTGCACCTTATAAACATCTATACAATCTGATGTTTGAAACTAAAAAAAATTCTTACTGTCGCTTTTGGTCATTTAAGGATTCATTAGGGAATTCCTTCAATAAGTACAAGAATAGGAGACCATAAGACGTACTGCAATAAGGATAACAGCCCACAGGCCCAGGCAGTATGCACACACATAGCCCCTAACCCTATATACAATATGAGCCTCCACACAGCCCCGTCCATATTGTATGAATCCACACACAGCACCCTACATACAATATGAGACTCCACACAGTCCACTACATATACTGTAGTATGGGCCCATACATAGCCCCCTACATACAGTATGAGCCCTCACATAGCCCCCTACATCAATTTAGATTAAAACCAAAAAGAACCCCCCCCCCTATATTAAATAAATAATCTAAAAAACACACTATAGCAGAGTATATATTCAGATATTTAAAACGGTGTGGTATGATATACATGAAAAGACTGTTGTCTAATAGATTGAGTTAGCTAATCAGCTGAACCCTCTGTTCAGGCTGGTATTGTATATAAAGGGAGAAGGGAGAATTTTTGAGCTTAGGAATATTTATATAGATTGAATGGCTCATACTGTATATAGAAGGTTATGTGAAGGCTCATTCTGTATATAGTAGGCTATAAGTGGACTCATACTGTATCGAGAGCGCAATGTGTGTGTTCATTTGTAAAGGGGATAAATTTGTTAGCTGGTTATTAATAATTCTCAGATATACAACCGTTTTTTGTAAACTGGTCCACATGCACACGTAGTCACGTTGTAAGGAATAGAAACGGAGGCACAGATGGTAAAGTTTATATTCGTTTATTGAAGTTTAACATGGAACCTCTGGACCACGGTCCGGGGGCTCTGAAGGGGGCGTGACTATGTGAGCCGCAGACACCCATGGTAAGACCCCTCGAACAGGGTCTGAATGGGATACCTGGGGGACACCCAGGGGTGCATTAAGGGTAGCCAGGGCCCCGCGCTGTTCAGACACTGTGGCCCCCCCCCCCCCAGTCATGTGACGGGGGTCATGTGACGGGGGTCATGTGATACCCGAACCAGATTATTCCAGAAAAATGGCCGGGCCCTACTCTACTGTAACCTATTAAATATTTATTAAAATCTGCAATACAATTTAGGTATATTTTGACCAATAATATCACATACAAGGAACAAATACCACCGCGCCATGACCAGACCACAAATTACAACCACAGTGATCGAATAATATCACATACAAGGAACAAATACCACCGCACCATGTCAAGACCACATATTACCACCACTTGGTGACCAAATAGCACATTCAAGGGACAAATACCACAACACCATTTCCAGATCACATATTACCACCACATAGTGTCTGAATACTACAATACTGATCAGTAATAAAAAAAACAACAACACAATACTATCACCATAAGTGCCAGTATTCACAGGAGATCTGTACTTAGTATGCAGTGTCTGTTGTTATGATTTTCCCAATGGCAGGGAAATCAAAATAACAACGGACTAGCTCTCGGGTGATGGGAACTAAAGTGACCGTGACCTGAACCTGACACGACACTGGAAGTAGCCGGGGAGTGTTTCCTACGATGCCCTAGACACCACGCGCCAGCCGGAGATCTAACTACCCCTATCAGAGGAATATACAGGCCTGCCTTACCTCCAGAGATGAACCCCAAAAGGAGATAGCAGGCCCCCACAGATATTGACGGTGAGTCAAGAGGAAAAGACATACGTAGGATGAACAGCAGATTTAGCACAGTGAGGTCCGCTTACTAGATAGCAGAAGTACAGGAAAGAGTCACTTCACGGTCAACTTCAAAACACTACTCAAAAACACCATCCTGAAATTACTTTAAAACTCCAGTGACAACTCATGCCACTGGAGTGGCAATTTCAGTCCGCGAGAGCTTCCAGCTACAGAGAGTCACATTGCAAATAGCTGGACAAAAATAGCATAAACTAGAAACAAAATTCAACTTAGCTGAACAGGATCTTGAGGCAGGAGAATGCAACAGAATGCTACTGATACATTGTTGGCCGGCATCGGACCAGCAGCCAAGCAGCCTTAAATAGGAAACTCCCCTAATGGGTGTTAACAGGTGATCAAGGATAGAAGAAGGCAAATAAGTGGCAATACCATAAAACACCACCGGGGGAGCCCACAAACAGAATTCACAACAGTACCCCCCCCTTAAGGAGGGGGCACCGAACCCTCACCAGAACCACCAGGGCGATCTGGATGAGCACTATGGAATGCACGAACCAAATCAGGAGCATGAACATCAGATGCTGTCACCCAAGAATTATCCTCCTGACCATAGCCTTTCCACTTAACCAGATACTGAAGTTTCCGTCTGGAAACACGGGAGTCCAAGATCTTTTCCACCACATACTCCAACTCACCCTCAACCAGCACAGGAGCAGGAGGATCAGCAGATGGAACAACCGGCACCTCATACCTCCGCAATAATGACCGATGAAAAACATTATGAATAGTAAAAGATGCTGGGAGGTCCAAACGAAAGGACACAGGATTGAGAACCTCCAGAATCCTATAAGGGCCGATAAACCGAGGCTTAAACTTAGGAGACGAGACCTTCATAGGAACAAATCGAGAAGACAACCAAACCAGGTCCCCAACACAAAGACGAGGACCGACACGCCGATGACGATTAGTGAACTGTTGAGTCTTCTCCTGGGACAACTTCAGATTGTCCACAACCTGTCCCCAAATCTGATGCATTCTATCAACCACAGCATCTACTCCAGGACAATCCGAAGACTCCAATTGACCGGACGAAAAGCGAGGGTGAAACCCTGAATTACAAAAAAATGGAGAAACCAAAGTGGCAGAACTGGCCCGATTGTTAAGGGCAAACTCTGCCAATGGCAAAAAATCAAGCCAATCGTCCTGATCAGCGGACACAAAACACCTCAAGTAAGTCTCCAAGGTCTGATTAGTACGTTCAGTCTGGCCATTAGTCTGAGGATGGAATGCAGACGAAAAAGACAAGTCGATGCCCATCCTGGCACAGAACGCCCGCCAAAATCTAGACACAAACTGAGTACCCCTGTCAGACACTATATTCTCAGGAATACCATGCAAACGCACAACATTCTGAAAAAATAGAGGGACCAGCTCAGAGGAGGAGGGCAATTTGGGCAAAGGTACCAAGTGAACCATCTTGGAAAAACGGTCACACACCACCCAGATGACGGACATCCTACGAGAAACAGGAAGGTCAGAAATAAAGTCCATAGAGATGTGCGTCCAAGGCCTCTTAGGAATAGGCAAGGGCAACAACAACCCGCTGGCCCGGGAACAGCAGGGCTTAGCCCGAGCACAAACATCACAAGACTGCACAAAAATACGTACATCTCGAGACAAGGAAGGCCACCAGAAGGACCTAGACACCAGATCCCTGGTGCCGAAAATTCCAGGATGACCTGCCAACGCGGAAGAGTGAACCTCCGAAATAACTCTACTGGTCCAGTCATCAGGGACAAACAGTCTACCAGGCGGACAGCGATCAGGCCTATCCACCTGAAACTCCTGCAAAGAGCGCCGCAGGTCTGGGGAGACAGCTGACAATATCACCCCATCCTTCAGGATGCCAGTAGGTTCGGAATCACCAGGCGAATCAGGCTCAAAACTCCTAGAGAGGGCATCCGCCCTCACATTCTTAGACCCAGGCAGATATGAGACCACAAAGTTAAATCGAGAGAAAAACAACGACCAGCGCGCCTGTCTAGGATTCAGACGCCTGGCTGACTCAAGATAAATTAGATTTTTGTGGTCAGTCAAGACCACCACCTGGTGTCTAGCACCCTCAAGCCAATGACGCCACTCCTCAAATGCCCACTTCATGGCCAAGAGCTCCCGATTTCCAACATCATAATTCCGCTCAGCGGGCGAAAACTTTCGAGAGAAAAACGCACATGGTCTCATCACTGAGCAGTCAGGACCTTTCTGCGACAAAACTGCACCTGCTCCGATCTCGGAAGCATCTACTTCAACCTGGAACGGGAGCGAAACATCAGGCTGGCGCAACACAGGAGCGGAAGAAAAGCGGCGCTTAAGCTCCCGAAAGGCCTCCACAGCCGCAGAGGACCAATTAGCAACATCAGCACCCTTCTTGGTCAAATCAGTCAAAGGTTTAGCAATGGCAGAAAGACCCGCTATGAATCGGCGATAGAAATTAGCAAATCCCAAGAATTTCTGAAGACTCTTTAGAGAAGTAGGTTGTATCCAATCACAAATAGCCTGAACCTTAACAGGGTCCATCTCCATAGATGAAGGGGAAAAAATATATCCCAGAAAGGAAATTCTCTGAACCCCAAAAATACACTTTGAGCCCTTCACAAATAGAGAATTAGCTCGTAAAACCTGAAAAACTCTCCTCACCT
This sequence comes from Ranitomeya variabilis, assembly GCF_051348905.1. Taxonomy (NCBI): domain Eukaryota; kingdom Metazoa; phylum Chordata; class Amphibia; order Anura; family Dendrobatidae; genus Ranitomeya; species Ranitomeya variabilis. The sequence goes on along the minus strand of NC_135236.1, from coordinate 256,260,968 downwards.
GTTGAACATGAGATTCCCAGTCCTCCGAAAAAATCAAAATATCATCCAAATACACAATCATAAATTTATCCAGATATTCACGGAAAATATCGTGCATAAAAGACTGAAAAACGGAAGGGGCATTCGCGAGACCGAAAGGCATTACCAAATACTCAAAATGGCCTTCAGGCGTATTAAATGCGGTCTTCCACTCATCCCCCTGCATAATCCGCACCAAATTATACGCACCACGTAGATCGATCTTAGTGAACCACTTTGCCCCCTTTATGCGAGCAAAAAGATCAGTCAGTAAAGGTAACGGGTACTGGTATTTAACTGTAATCTTATTCAGAAGTCGATAGTCGATACAAGGTCTCAATGAACCATCCTTTTTACCCACAAAGAAAAACCCTGCCCCCAATGGAGACAAAGAGGGGCGAATATGACCCTTTTCCAAAGATTCTCTGATATACTCCCGCATAGCAGTATGTTCAGGTACAGACAAATTAAACAAGCGACCCTTAGGAAATTTACTCCCGGGAATCAACTCAATAGCGCAGTCACACTCTCTGTGAGGGGGGAGAGAATCAGTTTTAGGCTCCTGAAAGACATCATAAAAATCTGACAGAAATGCTGGGATCTCAGAGGGAGTAGATGAAGAAATGGGAACCAAAGGTGCATCCCCATGAATCCCCCGACATCCCCAGCTCAGCACAGACATTGATCTCCAGTCCAAGACTGGATTATGAATCTGTAACCATGGTAATCCAAGTACTAATACGTCATGTAGATTATATAACACAAGGAAACGAATAATCTCCTGATGGTCTGGGGAAAGATGCATAGTCACTTGTGTCCAATATTGTGGTTTATTGCTAGCCAAAGGTGTAGAATGAATACCCTTTAAGGGAATAGAAACCTCCAGAGGCTCTAAATCAAACCCACAACGCTTGGCAAAGGACCAATCCATGAGACTCAGAGCGGCGCCAGAATCCACATAAGCATCCACAGTAACAGATGATAAAGTACAAATCAATGTCACGGACAAAAGAAATTTAGACTGCAAGGTACCCATAGAAAAAGATTTATCAACCTTTTTATCAACCTTCTTTATGCGTTTAGAGCATGCTGATATAACATGAGCTGGATCTCCACAATAGAAGCAGAACCCATTTTTGCGCCTGTAATTCTGTCGTTCGCCTCTAGACAATACACTATCGCATTGCATATGCTCTGGTGCCTTTTCAGAGGTCACCGCCAAATGATGCACAGGTGTTTGCTCAGAAGATACCGCCATATGGTGCACAGGTTTTTGCTCAGAAGATACCGCCATATGGTGCACAGGTTTTTGCTCAAAAGATACCGCCATATGGTGCACAGATTTTTGCTCAGAAGATACCGCCATATGGTGCACAGATTTGCGCTCCCGTAAACGCCGATCAATCTGGATAGCCAATTTCATGGCATCATTCAGACCTGTAGGCACAGGGAACCCCACCATGACATCCTTCACGGCATCAGAGAGACCTTCTCTGAAATTAGCTGCTAATTAGCTGCACTCATTCCATTTAGTAAGCACCGACCATTTACGAAATTTCTGGCAGTATATCTCAGCTTCATTTTGCCCTTGGGAAAGAGCTATCAAGGCTTTCTCAGCCAAAATCTCTAAATTAGGTTCTTCATAAAGCAACCCCAAAGCCAGAAAAAACGCATCTACATTTAATAACGCAGGATCCCCTGGCGACAATGCAAATGCCCAACTTTGTGGGTCACCCCGCAATAGAGAAATAACAATTTTAACCTGTTGCGCAGGATCACCAGCAGAGTGAGATTTCAGAGACAAAAACAATTTACAATTCTCTCTGAAATTCAAAAAACGGGATCTGTCTCCGGTAAAAAATTCAGGCATAGGGATCTTAGGTTCAGACATTGGAGCACGTATAACAAAATCTTGTAAGTTCTGGACCTTTGAAGCAAGGTTATTCAGACCTGCAACCAAACTCTGTGGATCCATGATTCAAACAGGTGTAACCAAAGCCATTCAGAGATTAAGAGGAGAGGAGAAAAAAAAAAAAAAAGGCTGAAGACTGCAGTTTAAGCAAGGAGTACAAATAAGCACTAAGGTGCACTTTCCAAACACAGAAGGAAAAAAAAACCTTTTATATCCTTTCCTGCTTTAGTGCATAGTTTTAACACATGTGGGCCGGCCAAACTGTTATGATTTTCCCAATGGCAGGGAAATCAAAATAACAACGGACTAGCTCTCGGGTGATGGGAACTAAAGTGACCGTGACCTGAACCTGACACGACACTGGAAGTAGCCGGGGAGTGTTTCCTACGATGCCCTAGACATTACGCGCCAGCCGGAGATCTAACTACCCCTATCAGAGGAATATACAGGCCTGCCTTACCTCCAGAGATGAACCCCAAAAGGAGATAGCAGGCCCCCACAGATATTGACAGTGAGTCAAGAGGAAAAGACATACGTAGGATGAACAGCAGATTTAGCACAGTGAGGTCCGCTTACTAGATAGCAGAAGTACAGGAAAGAGTCACTTCACGGTCAACTTCAAAACACTACTCAAAAACACCATCCTGAAATTACTTTAAAACTCCAGTGACAACTCATGCCACTGGAGTGGCAATTTCAGTCCGCGAGAGCTTCCAGCTACAGAGAGTCACATTGCAAATAGCTGGACAAAAATAGCATAAACTAGAAACAAAATTCAACTTAGCTGAACAGGATCTTGAGGCAGGAGAATGCAACAGAATGCTACTGATACATTGTTGGCCGGCATCGGACCAGCAGCCAAGCAGCCTTAAATAGGAAACTCCCCTAATGGGTGTCAACAGGTGATCAAGGATAGAAGAAGGCAAATAAGTGGCAATACCATAAAACACCACCGGGGGAGCCCACAAACAGAATTCACAACAGTCTGTGTAGAGGTAATGCAGAGATCACTGGTGGTATTATACACAGGAGCTCTGTATATAATGTATAGGTAATACAGTGATCACTGGTGACATTGTACACAGGACCTCTGTATATAGTATACAGTGTATAGTGTTAGTGTATAGGTAACACTGACTCACCAGTGACGTCTCTAGGTGAAGTCCTCCATCTTTCATCCAGCACAGACCGCCATCATTTCTTCCAGCCAGGACTCGTTTCTGCAGGAAATAACACAGTTTATCTCGAGCTCCGCTTCCAGAACACATTACTTAATTTTTCACAACTTCTACATTACACCACATGGAGAAAAAAAGGCGATATAGTGTCACTCTGCACAGTAACAGGACCGCCCCCCCACCCCCCATTTAAAACAGTATACTCAAAAAATAAAATAAATACATCACTGCAGTAATAATATCCCTTAATTAGCCCCTATGGTAATAATATTCCCCACCCTGGCCCCATGTGTCCCATTCCTGGCTCCAGCCATATGTTCTTCCATCCTGCACTCATGAGTATCCATTCTACACCATATGATCTCCCCATCCTGCCCCATCTGTCTCCATCGTATCCATCCTGCCCCATGATCCAATCCTGCCCCATGTCTTTCATTCTGCCCCGTGTCTCCAATCATGCCCCGTGTCTACATTCTGCCCATGCCTCCAGTCCTGCCCCCAGTGTGTCCAGCAATCTGCCCCAGTGTGTCCAGCATATTACCCCCAGTGTGTCCAGCATATTACCCCCAGTGTGTCCAGCAATCTGCCCCAGTATGTCCAGCATATTGCCCCAGTGTCCAGCAATCTGCGTCGGGCATTGTTTTGGGGAGACTGCCATTCAGCGCTTGATGTGATTGCTATATTTATCCAGCGGTGCCACAAGGTTGCTACAAGCCTGCAGATGAGTATTAAAATCCTGGTATTTTCCTTATAATGGGGATGATTGTGTCCTTTCATAAGTAAACATTGCCTCTTTGGGGGCTTCAGGCTTGTGATTCCGTTCTGACATATTATACTGTAGCGTGCAATTTAAAACAGTGAGGGTATGATACATTGTTTTTTTTATATGCCCTTAGGACGTCTACTACTAATGTCTGATATGTCACATTACAATATGCACTTTAAATAGTATTGGTATGCTATATTGATGTATATGTCTTGAGCACCTGCTTATTGCTATTAATATTGTAAGAGCGCTTTTTTTGATCTTATATGGACAATACTGATATTGCTATATCTCATTCACCTACATTGAGACTATTTATGTCCTATTCATTCATTTGTTGCAATTTTTGTGGGGCATGATTTGCTCTAGTTATAGATGTCTGCTATGTGATTTTGGGGCACATCTATGTAATTGGTGAGATTCTGTCTCACTTTTTTTTTAAATTTGTGCATTTTTCATTTTTTGATTCTCCATTTTTTTGGGGGTGTTTGGGAGTTTTGGGCACAATTCTTTATTTTCTATCCCGATTTAGGGACTTTGTAGGGATCCTAGGGCTAGTCGCCGCGGAGTGGGGGCGCCTACCGCTTCACATTAGGGCGCCTACCCCCACTGCTAGGTAGTATTTTCCCTATAGGGATTTTCCAGGATTTTTTTCAGGGTTCCTTATCTAGGGAATTCTAGGGATTTTTGAGGGTCAGCCTACGTTGAGTGGGGGCGCCTACCGCAGTAAATTAGGGTGCCAACCCCCACTGGTAGGTAGGAATAATCGTAGTTACTCCCTAGGATCCAACAGGTACATAACTTGTTGTTTATTTATCTAATTATTTTTTGTTCTTGTTAAGAGAGTTTTTAATTGTTGTTGAATAAAAGTTAGATTTTAGGGGTCCTTGGCGTTTGGGTTTTCATATGTGTCCAGCATTGTCCCAGTGTCTCCAGCATTGCCCCAGTGTCTCCAGCATTGCCCCAGTGTCTCCAGCATTGCCGCAGTGTCTCCAGCATTGCCCCCAGACAGTGTGTTCAACAATATGCCCCAGTATGTCCAGCATATTGCCCCAGAGTATCCAGCATTGCCCCCAGTGTGTCCAGCAATCTGCCCCAGTGTCTCCAGCATATTACCCCCAGTATGTCCAGCAATCTGCCCCAGTATCTCCAGCATTGCTCCAGTGTCTCCAGCATTGCCCCAGTGTCTCCAGCAATCATCTGCCCCAGTGTGTCCAGCAGTCTGCCCCAGTGTCTCCAGCATTGCCCCAGTGTCTCCAGCAATCTGCCCCAGTGCCTCCAGCATATTACCACCAGTGTGTCCAGCAATCTGCCCCAGTATGTCCAGCATTGCCCCAGTGTGTCCAGCATATTACCACCAGTGTGTCCAGCAATCTGCCCCAGTATGTCCAATTGTCCAGCATTGCCAACAGTGTGTCCAGCATTGCCCCAGTGTCTCCAGCATTGCCCCAGTGTCTCCAGCATTACCCCAGTGTCTCCAGCATTGCCCCTGTGTCTCCAGCATTGCCCCCAGACAGTGTGTTCAACAATATGCCCCAGTATGTCCAGCATATTGCCCCAGAGTATCCAGCATTGCCCCCAGTGTGTCCAGCAATCTGCCCCAGTGTCTCCAGCATATTACCCTCAGTGTCTCCAGCAATCTGCCCCAGTGTGTCCTCCAGCAATCTGCCCCAGTGTCTCCAGCATTGCCCCAGTGTCTCCAGCAATCTGCCCCAGTGTCTCCAGTATTGCCCCAGTGTCTCCAGCATTGCCCCAGTGTCTCCATCAATCTGCCCCCGTGTGTCCAGCAATCTTCCCCAGTGTCTCCAGCATTGCCCCAGTGTCTACAGCAATCTGCCCCAGTGTGTCCTCCAGCATTGCCCTAGTGTGTCCAGCAATCTGCCCCAGTGTCTCCAGCAATCTGCCCCAGTGTCTCCAGCAATCTGCCCCAGTGTCTCCAGCATTGCCCCAGTGTCTCCAGCATTGCCCCCGTGTCTCCAGCATTGCCCCCAGTGTCTCCAGCATTGCCCCAGTGTCCAGCAATCTGCCCCAGTGTCTCCAGCATTGCCCCAGTGTCTCCAGCATATTGCCCAGGGCCCCCGGGATTGCCGTTCGCAAAAAACAAAAAAAAAAAAAAAGAGTTCTCCTCACCTGACCAGCGCTCCAGGCGGTGAGCTCCCTCGAGCAGCGCGCACTCGCCGGCGACTGACAATGACGTCAGACGCCGGCGACGTGTGCGCTGCGGCCGACTTCAGCTGCCAGCCTCCAATTGGCTGGCGGCTGTTGTTAACTATTGACGTGCGGGCGCGTGCCCGCACGTCAATAGGAAACCGCCGCAGCACCGGAAGGGGCCCTGTGAGCAGATGAGAAGGGGCCCGATTGACCCTCTGATAATCCGCCCCTGGGGACACCTACGCGAGGACCTGCTGGCTGCATGCCAGGAAGCAAAGGAGGGAGGGGAAGCAGAGGCCCTGTCCGGACAGCGTGGAGTCGTCAAAGAGCAGTAGTCCCGACGGGGACCCCTCGAAGGTACAGGAACCAGACCGGGTGTAACACACATACACACTTGTACATGTAATCAAAAGACAATCACGGCAGTTCTGGCTAGGTTGGTGCACAAGTAGTATCCAAATCCGCCAGAAATTATGTAAAAAACTTGGCACTCTTACAGTTTTGTAAGCAAGATTTTTAATTTTATTATGTAGAAGTATCCAGACATAATTAGAGATGTTTTGGTCAAAACATCACCTTCATCAATCAACGATTTCCTGAATTGAGTTGGATACCGCACAGCTGCACCCAGCATTGCACTATACAGTGTTTCATCTATCCAGCTGACCGATAAAGGTTTTGACCAAAACGTCTCTAATTTTTTCTGAATATCTCTATATAAAAAAATTAAGATCAGTGTTTACAAAACCGCAAGAGTGTCAAGTTTTATACATAATAAGGCTACTTTCACACTTGCGTTGTTTGCTGTACGTCACAATGCGTCGTTTAGGAGAAAAAATGCATCCTGCAAAGTTGTCTGCAGGATGCGTTTTTTCCCCATAGATTTACATTAGCAACGCATTGCGACGGTGGTGTCGTGTTTTGGCGGACTGTCGGCACAAAAAAAGTTACATGTAACTTTTTTTGCACGTCGTGTCCGCCATTTTTGACCATGCATGCGCGGCTGAAACTCCGCCCCCTCCTCCCCGGACCTTACAATGCGGCAGCGGAAGCGTCGTAAGACTGCTTCCGCTGCCCACGTCGGGCTTTATTTTCACAACGCGCGTCAGCACGTCGGGCCGACGCATAGCGACGGCCCCTTGCCGACGCTAGTGTGAAAGCAGCCTTAGACACACACACACACACACACTCACACCCACAGTCACACACACGCATGCAGTCACTCACACGCAGACACCAGCAAGCATGCACACACAGACATGCACATACTCAGACTTGAAGTTAGAAAGGTTCAAAGTTGATCAGCAATTTCTCATGTTTCCAACAATTTACAAAGCCATTTTTTTAGGGACCATATCACATTTGAAGTGACTTTGGTGGGGCTATATGACAGAAAACACCAAAAAGTGACACCACCCTAAAAACCGCACCCCTCAAAATTCTCAAAACACATTCAAGAAGTTTATTAACCCTTCAGGTGCTTCACAGGAATTAATGGAATGGAATAGAATTAAGCTGAGGCCTGAAACTTTGCCTGTGCTGGTTATCAAGAATAGCAGGGTACCACGCCATTTATTTATTTATTCATTCAATAAAAACATGTCCAGTTTGCTACACATGCACTGCACTAGTTATCTCAGTGAAATATTTATTACTATGATCAGGCGCCAACTGGTGAATACTCTGATCAGTCTCACCTTCTCTCGCTGCTGGAAACCATAGTGCTCTGACAAGCAGTAACTTGAAAGGTGTAGGGCGTATTAGGGGAAGTCGATGCTGAGCAGGGACGCCATTTGCGCAGGTCCTAGGGTGCCAACCTCCGCAGGTACGTAAGGCATTAACAGCAGTATAATAGGTTTTTCTAGGTACCCCCTGGCTGGTTATATAGCAGGTCTCTAAATTTGATTCGATCTGTGAGAATTTTTTTGACTACATTAATTACTATCAGATTTATTCATCATTTTTTTTGGACAGCAGAAGTAACCGGGTACCTAGTTTTTGTATCAAACACTACCTCTTTTTAGAGTCAGTGGGCTCAACATTTTGGTATAGTGCAATATATTTGGGAATAGGTGCAATTGACATTTTAGTATCATCAATCTTTTGCATTCATATCGTCTTACCATTAGGGTCTTTATGATTATTGGGAATATGTGCAATGTGTATGTGTTCACTAACATGAGCCTTTATTTACTGTCTGTTGCACTTGTTATCCCCTCTCCGTTTCATGTACAATATTTATTTTTGAATATACTTCTATGACATCTCACTTTGTATGTTTCTGAAACATTGTGCCTGCTGTCTGACCTTCTTCCTCTCCTTCACTTTAGGGCCTACTAGGGTATAATAGGGAGAGTCTATGTTGAGCGGGGGTGCCACAGCGCTGGTCCTAGGGTGCCATCCTCCGTAGTAAGGTAGGGGATTAACAGTTGGACATTAGGTTTACCCTGCACTTTCTTACCATAAGCCGAACAGCAGACCTTTGTTGGCCGTATGTTTGTTTATACACTCACCGGCCACTTTATTAGGTACACCTGTCCAACTTCTTGTTAACACTTAATTTCTAATCAGCCAATCACATGGCAGCAACTCAGTGCATTTAGGCATGTAGACATGGTCAAGACAATCTCCTGCAGTTCAAACCGAGCATCAGTATGGGGAAGAAAGGTGATTTGAGTGCCTTTGAACGTGGCATGGTTGTTGGTGCCAGAAGGGCTGGTCTGAGTATTTCAGAAACTGCTGATCTACTGGGATTTTCACGCACAACCATCTCTAGGGTTTACAGAGAATGGTCCGAAAAAGAAAAAAAATCCAGTGAGCGGCAGTTCTGTGGGCGGAAATGCCTTGTTGATGCCAGAGGTCAGAGGAGAATGGGCAGACTGGTTCGAGCTGATAGAAAGGCAACAGTGACTCAAATCGCCACCCGTTACAACCAAGGTAGGCCTAAGAGCATCTCTGAACGCACAGTGCGTCGAACTTTGAGGCAGATGGGCTACAGCAGCAGAAGACCACACCGGGTACCACTCCTTTCAGCTAAGAACAGGAAACGGAGGCTACAATTTGTACAAGCTCATCGAAATTGGACAGTAGAAGATTGGAAAAACGTTGCTTGGTCTGATGAGTCTCGATTTCTGCTGCGACATTCGGATGGTAGGGTCAGAATTTGGCGTAAACAACATGAAAGCATGGATCCATCCTGCCTTGTATGGAGCATCTTTGGGATGTGCAGCCGACAAATCTGCGGCAACTGTGTGATGCCATCATGTCAATATGGACCAAAATCTCTGAGGAATGCTTCCAGCACCTTGTTGAATCTATGCCACGAAGAATTGAGGCAGTTCTGAAGGCAAAAGGGGGTCCAACCCGTTACTAGCATGGTGTACCTAATAAAGTGGCCGGTGAGTGTATGTTACGTCTTATTATATATACCATTAAAAGTTAAGTTTTACTCTTATTCTATTGGTATAGTGCTTTGGTCGGTGATTTGATTTTTTTGTGGCACTTAATAATTTGCTTTTGGTGAATCACTGATACAGGACATAAGGCAAAGGTGGCGACCCTGGCTTCTTCACCTTCAGAAGTATCTCGGGGAATAGGGCAACCTAGGGCGCCCCTAGTGTTAGGGACAGGGAAGGAGGCCCTGGTCCTGGGTCACCCAACAGCTGAGTCGTGACAATAGAATTCTTTCTACCTGATTAGGGACAGCTTGCTGCAGCAGAAACCTCACCACTACTCATTTGACTAGGTGGGATTCGATTAGTCCCTAAACATAAACTCACTGCTCAACCTTCCTCCTTTCATCTAAGGTGAAGTAGGCCCAGACATTTATGTCTTCACTATTTGTTTCATGGGTAAAACTCAACCCCAATGTCTAATATAAATCTGAATTTGTTTTATTAATTTACTGTATTACCAAGAAAATTAACCCAACTTTTCATCAAACAGTAATACCTTTATACAGACAGATTTCACACTTGCACAGTCAGATTTTAGTTTGCTAAATGAAAGGACAATTAAAAGGCATAGACCAACATGTATTGCTCAGACCATATGTATATGAGCCAAGGATGGGCATTCTGCCATGCATATATTAATGAACCGCTTTTACAATAGATCTTCTGAACTAGGGTGTGATGATTACACTGATATCAGTATTCATTGCATTTCAATCAAATATTGCATTTCTGCAGTTCATACATTTTCTCTTCCTTTCTTCTTCCTTTTCACATAGCTTTTTCTAATTTGATCTATCTCCCTGTTCTCTAATCTAATAGCTGTTTTTTTCCTGCGTCCCCATCCTGCCTGTACTCCAGACCTTTTCCTGTGGGATGCTGAGCTCAGGGTGAAAAGTGTTAATTGGAATATATGTAGGAAAAAGGCAGGCTCTTGTCTGCCAGGATTTTCTTTAGCTCACACAGATAACATTTGACAATAGCTAGTCAATGGATTAAATAGACAGATACAGATAGATAAATAAATATAGATAGATAATAGATGGATAGATATAGGATATACATATAAATATATATAAATAGATAGATATGAGATAGATGATAGATAATTGATAGATAAATATAGATAGATAACAGATGGATAGATATAGGATATACAGATAAATATAAATAGAGATGAGATAGATAGATAGATAGATAGATAGATAGATAGATAGATGATAGATAGATAGATAGATAGATAGATAGATAGATAATTGATAGATTATAGATAGATAGATAGATAGATAGATAGATAGTAGATAGATGATAGATAGATAGATAGTAGATAGATGATAGATAGTAGATAGATGATAGATAGATAATTGATAGATAGATTATAGATAGATAGATGCTGCCTGATAATTTAAATTATCTAAACCCTACAGATTACTGTGCTATTATTAATAGGAAATAATGACCCAGTGTCATCATTGCATCTAAGACAATCTTGTCAATTAGTGCTTATTGGATTTTCTTTCCCTGGCAGAGTTCACCTCCGAACAATAGCCGAGACTCACTAGAAATCTGCACAAAGTAAATCCTAGGAAAAAAAAGAATGTATTTCATAGGAAAGAAGATTGCAATTTGCAACTGTGAAGTGGCTAATTCCCATGACCAGCACCGCACGTCTGGCCCAGACTTAAAATGCAGCAACAAGAACACTCAGAAACGCTTTGTTTCTATCTGACCTCCCGGGAAACAATTCTAATCTAGTAATGCTGCCGATAGCCCTTTCCTTGTAGGATGTCTCCCCAGTCCCCACACATAGGGTTAGCCCAGGGCACACACTCAGACTAAGGATAGGGACGTTTTAACTCTTCCTTCTCCTAGAACATAGAGATGGTAACAGCCCAGGACAGGACCAGGTTGCAGGTCACAACTTCTGTCACTGGGATGCCTATTGAAGGCTCAGTCTGATAATGTGGAATATTAATAGTTCATTGGATTTGTAGTCTTTAAGTACAGGATCACATTCAACTTCCTGCACACAATGGAAATGGCCGTCGATGGCAAGAGAAACATTTTAGCAAATGTCCTTGGACAATGTCAATCACTAAGTAGTGTGTTATTTTCGACACAAAAAAAGCATCTTAGAATTTTACACCAATTATTTTCCATTCTGCATCTCTAATGAATTTGTTGATGCGAAGCCCTGCGGGGAGTTAGGGGCGCAGAATCCGCAAACCTACCAGCCTCACGAGACCCTCATGTTGGGGAAACGGCTCATAGTGCCTTTACCAGTGCAGCACAGATAGAATTTATGCCATGATTTTTTAAGGAAAAATTCACTGCTTTCCGCTTGGACAATTAAATTGGTCGCATCCCACAGACCATTTTAAATATTATTAAAAACTCTAAAATAGAAAGATCTATTAAAGCCAGGCTGTCAGTGTGATCATTCTTACAAGCATTCAGTTTCCAGTGAAAACCAATAGTGATTTAAAAAGGCTTCTGCTGCTCCCTAGTGGTGGTGACAGGTAGTGCAGCGATGTATATAATTAGTGCTATATTCCCCAACCAATTTCTAATTAATCTGTTTGTTCAAAGCAGCAGCTGGGAGCTCAGAGCTGGTTTACAGAGTCATATGTAGCTAAAAGACTTTGTTTTCTTTTGCTACATTTTTTTCTGTTTTCCTTTTTTTTTTTTACTTTTTCCACAATTTAAATTTTTCCCATTTTTTTACTCAATTTGGTATTGTTTTTTTTATCATTGGTATTTTTTTCGACATGCAGGATACTCTAGTTGTTGTGTTTTTCTTTTCATGCATTTTTCTATAATTTTCTATACAGGACCAGAAAAAAAACATGAAAAATCATGGTGTTATTTGTAAGCAGAAAAATGGCACAAAAGGACATTATGTAATAAGGAAAGGAACTATACATAAAAAAGAAGACTCTATATAGTAAGGCATAGCACTATATATAATACATATGGATGCTATATAACAATGAATGACGGTATACATAATAATAGAAGACAAATGCTTATTCATTTGTCATAGTTCGCTCCCCCTCCCAATAAATATATAAATTTATCAGCCATTGATTGTCCTTTCCTCCATTAAAAATATAAAACTCAATATATTAATCCATTACCCACTGCTCAATCTCTAACCCCCCACCCGAATGCATTAAATATTGTGCTTTTCCCCCTAATTCGTTACCAAAGTATCATCACAAACTGTGTTCCCTCCTGTCCCATTGACATAGGACACAGCCAGCCACGAGATTTGCAGAGATGGCGGCACCAGCCTCAATGCGCCCTCCCTGGGCTTATGCAGTGCACCCATGAAGCCAGGATGCACCCAACTTCAGTACACATTGTCAAGGAAGCAAAGATATGCAAAGAACCGCTGATGATAATGACAATGACAATATAATTAGTGAGATGACTCGACTAGGGGAAGAAAAAACTCACTGAACGAGTCGCCCACTGATTTGCATATAATTTGCCAAATTAAATAAATGATTTTATGGAAATTAATTAAGCAGAAAATAAATGAAAGGGGCTTATTTGAAGCGGTAAAAAGAGTGGGATAAAGACATGTGGCCGGTTTGTAGGGTATAGAGAATCTGTCAGGTTTCCATAAAGTGTCCAAATAATAAGTAGTGATGCCCATAATGCACCTTTATCAATTAATATTGCTGCATCTACTCTGTGAAGATTAATATTACCCTCTGAGTGGCCCCTGAAATTAACAATGCCCCTTGATTGTCCCCAAATCGGCAGTGTATCAAATACTTATTTTCCCCACTGTATATGGTGATCTAAGCTGTAAGGCAAGTCTTATGTAGGTTGAAATTCACTCTTTGTTTCATTTTTTGCACTTCAGCTTTATGTTCCCCTGCTTTCCATTCATTCCCCACTTTTTACAGGCAGGAACACAGCTGCATTAGCAGAGCTTCTGCTTCTAAAATTATTTAACCCCTTCTGATGGATTTACATTGTGGGACTTGACTGTAATGCCGGAGAGGTATGGGATGTTGTTGTTTTTTTATTTTAACTTTGTTTCAGGTGACAAGGGTCTTCAATTGGATTGAGCATTTAATAAACTATTACAACACCCTGTGTCTTTATTTCATTAAAATACTTTTTTCCTAATGTGTGTGTGTGTTTTTTAACCCTTTATGAACATAGGATTAATAATAGATAGGTGTCTTATTGATATCTCTCCATTATTAACCTGGCTTAATGTCACCTTACAATAGCAAGGTGACATTAACCCTTTATTACCCCATATCTCACCGCTACAGGGGAGTGGGAAGAGAGAGGCTAAGTGCCGGAAAAGGTGCATCTTACAGATGTGGAAGAAAAAAAAAAAAAAAAAATGTTCCAGCTCCAAATGAATAAAATGAAAAACTTTAATGAAAACACTAAAAACACAATAGAACAATGCTCCATGCGGACAACAGACCTTTCCGGTCGACACGCGTAGCTTTACCAGGGTTATGGTGTTGTCCGCATTGAGCATTGTTCTATTGTGTTTTTAGTGTTTTCATTAAAGTTTTTCATTTTATTCATTTGGAGCTGGAACATTTTTTTTTTTTTCTTCCACTAATCTGCATCTTGTCAGGATCGGGTTCCGTGCTCTGCTGGAAATGGTGAGCTGGCTTTTTTTCTCTTTTCATCTTACAGATATACCTTTTCTGGGGTGGCTGGGGGCAGATGTTTTTAGCCAGGGGGGCCAATAACCATGGTCCCACTCTAGGCTATTAATATCTACCCTCAGTCACTGTCTTTCCCACTCTGGCGGAGAAAATTACGCGGGAGCCCATGCCAGTTTTTTTCCGTGATTTAACCCTTTAATTTAACAGCTAGAGCCCCCAAATTTTGCATACAGACACTTCTAACATTAGTAGTGCGGAATATGTAAAAAAATAAGGGATATGAGATGGTTTACTGTATGTAATCCATGTCTCATATCCTGTCGGGTTTGGGAAGGAGATGGCAAAAGCCGACAATTGAATTACCGGTTTTTCTACTATCTAGCGCTGTATTAAATATAAATATATGTATAGATATGTGTCTCACTGATTATATATATATATATATATATATATATATATATATATATATATATATATATATATATATATAGACTGTATATATGTTTTTATGAATATTTGAACCCATGGATCCATTCTATGTCAATTTTGCAAGCCGGCGAGAAAATCTCGCCGTACGGATGCCATACGGATGACACATGGATAATTTTTGGAGAAAAAAATCGCATCCTCGCATTGAATACGGATCACTGTTAAGGAAATTTTCTGCTTATCTCGGCCATCAAAAATGGACCGTATTTTTATACGTTGTGTGTGACTCCGGCCTAAGATATATTTTAAACAGTGCTAGCAGCTAGCAGCTGAAACGACCTGCAAATCTGAGGTCTGAGTCTTTGAACTTTCACAGATTGCTCACAAAACTTGTCAGAAGTTTGCTGCTCTGCAGATAGAAGTGCAGAGCTCAGGAGGAAGAAGAGCTCAGCTCTAATTAGTGAGTGCTGGCAGTGGGCACCACAGTGCTCTACAGCGATATGCTATGGCATCTGACAACAACCAGAAAATCCAGTGTCTATAACTGCTTTTGTCAGACCATGCAGAGAAATAACAAGTCCAACATACTAAAAAGTATTCCTCAAGCTCATGTACTTCCAACTCAGAGATAACATTTCAGATGAATCTAGAGGCACTACAGATGACACACAAGTCTAATTTTCCTGCATATGTAAGCAAATTCACTCAAACCTGAAGGAAATGATGCCAAGGGTGGAATTTAGAGGGAGCCAAAGATGATCCAGTTATCATATTTTCCTGTAATTTCTAGCACCCAGAGAGGAAATTATGGCATGGGTGGGCCCATATCCTGCATCAGCACTCCTGAACTGTCATCTATATGCACGTGTAATTTCTAGCTGAGAATAAGTTTTGTTGTACATGAAAAAATCCAGTCAGGAAACAGCTGAAGCAGTACACAAATACTGTATGTATAGCACTACTTACAGATATATGGACAGTATGAGTATAATGTGTATAGACTTGAAGCTGATCGTATCTTGCTCATATGAATGTGCATACCTTACACTACAGTATATACTAACAGAATAAATATGAGTGTTGATAAACAGATATTATCATACCCGGATTAATCTATAATCCTCTCGTCAAATATAAATAAGATACCTAAAATTGTACACAATGAAGTCAAAACACGAGTATTTCAAAATGTCCAGTGGCTGAACACATTTATATCACACGTACAACCCAAGGATTTCTTTTGCTGTGTGCTTGTTGAGTTATATTTTGGGCTGTGAGGGATAACGAGTAGACTATTAGCATTTTCTTGCTTTGTTGCACGGGAGTGCGGCATTGGGTGGGCAGCAGTTGGCCACCCTTTGGATGTCACCAACGTTTATATTTGGCATTTCTCCAGTGGTGCAGATGTTCATTGGTCTTTGGACTTGACTAATCTAGAGTATGAGTACTTAGCTGATATGTCAATGTCTCTGATGGTCATTGCCTGGATGACATCTAAAATTCTTTTCTTTAGACATATACCATTCTGCCATCTTGTGTGTAGTGCTGACTAGGGTTGAGCGACTTTCATTTTTTTAAGGTCGAGTCGGGTTTTGTGAAACCCGACTTTGTCCAGAGTCGAGTCGAGTGCAGTCGGCCGACTATCGCTAAAAGTCGGGGATCGACCGAAACACGAAACCCAATGCAAGTCAATGGGGAACCATAGTCGGCAGTGAGTGGAGGCCAGGAAAACACCTACAGTGCCCATTTTGATGCCAAAAACATCCATTCTTGTTTCTGAAGCTTGTCAATCTAAATTAACTTTATAATAATAGTTGGGCATAGGAAATTGGGGGTCATTTGGCAAAAGTTGTGGGGGGTAGGGCTGGTTCAAGGCTTTAGTGGGCCCAGGAAATGTGGACTACGTCACGGCGGTGGAGCAGGGAGAGGTAAGTATTTCAACGTTGCAAGTGCTGTGATCCTGAGCAAGCAGGGGGGGCCCACTCATTCGCATTGGCACTGGCACAGGGCCCCTCAAAGTACAGCGGTGTGTTTGCACGGCGGGGGCGCCTCCCACCAGCAGCGACACTTTTGCGTACTCTGAGGGGCCCTGTGCCAGTGACGTCGCCAACGAGTATGCCCCCCCCACCTGATGAAGGAACCTGCACTTTCATCTGCACCTTCCTCTTTGTCCCTGTGTAAGGTGGTTTAACATGCGGTAAGGGGGAACTTCCAGCAGGGTCAGATTCTGGCTGTGTAGAGTGCAAGGGGAATGTAGTGTTCTGGGTCAATGTACCAGCAGACTCATCTAGCAGTGGCTGGGCAATGGGCAGGATGAGGAGGAAACTGATATAGGGCCAAAGAATAAAGTAGGCTAAATGCAGTTCAAAATTGGTAACAGGACTAAACAGGCGGCACTGCTTTGTTCAGTGGAGTAGCAAACCCAAGAGCAGTAGACACTGTTTTAAGGGCCCAACCACACTAGTAGGCCAAATGCAGTTTAATATCTGATACTATAGGCCGAAAGCCAGAAGGTAGAAGCTCAGCTGTATTCAGTTGAGGGCAACACCAGGGAGGGGCAGACACCGTTAGTAGGCCCTAACCACCATTTTTTTTATTTAAAAACAGCACTTAATGAGAGCCAGAAGGTTGAGGCTCAGCTGTATTCAGTTGAGGACAAACACCAGGGAGGGGCAGACACCGTTAGTAGGCCCTAAACACCATTTTTTAATTTAAAAACAGCACTTAATGAGAGCCAGAAGGTTGAAGCACAGCTGTATTCAGTTGAGGACAAACACCAGGCAGGGGCAGACACCGTTAGTAGGCCCTAAACACCATTTTTTTATTTAAAAACAGCACTTAATGAGAGCCAGAAGGTTGAGGCTCAGCTATATTCAGTTGAGGACAAACACCAGGCAGGGGCAGACACCGTTAGTAGGCCCTAAACACCATTTTTTAATTTAAAAACAGCACTTAATGAGAGCCAGAAGGTTGAAGCACAGCTGTATTCAGTTGAGGACAAACACCAGGCAGGGGCAGACACCGTTAGTAGGCCCTAAACACCATTTTTTTTATTTAAAAACAGCACTTAATGAGAGCCAGAAGGTTGAGGCTCAGCTGTATTCAGTTGAGGACAAACACCAGGCAGGGGCAGACACTGTTAGTAGGCCCTAAACACCATTTTTTTAATTTAAAAACAGCACTTAATGAGAGCCAGAAGGTTGAAGCACAGCTGTATTCAGTTGAGGACAAACACCAGGCAGGGGCAGACACCGTTAGTAGGCCCTAACCACCATTTTTTTATTTAAAAACAGCACTTAATGAGAGCCAGAAGGTTGAGGCTCAGCTGTATTCAGTTGAGGAAAAACACCAGGGAGGGGCAAACACCGTTAGTAGGCCCTAAACACCATTTTTTTATTTAAAAACAGCACTTAATGAGAGCCAGAAGGTTGAGGCTCAGCTGTATTCAGTTGAGGACAAACACCAGGCAGGGGCAGACACCGTTAGTAGGCCCTAAACACCATTTTTTTATTTAAAAACAGCACTTAATGAGAGCCAGAAGGTTGAAGCACAGCTGTATTCAGTTGAGGACAAACACCAGGCAGGGGCAGACACCGTTAGTAGGCCCTAAACACCATTTTTTTATTTAAAAACAGCACTTAATGAGAGCCAGAAGGTTGAAGCTCAGCTGTATTCAGTTGAGGACAAACACCAGGCAGGGGCAGACACCGTTAGTAGGCCGTAACCAAAGTTGAAGGCCAAATGCAGTTTAATTTCTGATACTATAGGCCGAAAGCCAGAAGGTGGAAGCTCAGATTTAGACAGTGGAGGACAATTAGAATTAGGGACTGCAGACAGACTTAGTAGGCTGTCCCCTGTGGACCATGCATCCAACACATTAACCCATTGCGCCGTAATGGACACGTAATCTTCCGTGGCCATGCCTACAGGTCCATGCGTCTGTTGTCAGGTGCACCTTTGTACTCACAGATTGCCAGAGTGCATGGACAATGCGGTCTTCTACATGCTGGTGGAGGGTTGGGATGGCTTTTCTCGCAAAAGAAGTGTCGACTGGTTAGCTTGTAGCGTGGTACAGCGTAGTCCATCATGGCCTTATTAATAGTAAATAAAATATATAACTAGGCTCTATGAACTTTTAAATAGGTTCCAGGGGTACACGGGCAGCATTGGTGTGGTCAGTGGAGGAGTATTGCAAGTAGGGGCCGCAGACAGGCTCACAAAGGCCTAAAATAACAAACAGTAGGCAGTCATGGCAGTTTTACATCGGTTACATGGATACACAGGCAGGCACTCCAGGCAGCATTGTGGTCAGTGGAGGAGTATTGCAAGTAGGGGCCGCAGACAGGCTCACAAAGGCCTAAAATAACAAACAGTAGGCAGTCATGGCAGTTTTACATCGGTTACATGGATACACAGGCAGGCACTCCAGGCAGCATTGTGGTCAGTGGAGGAGTATTGCAAGTAGGGGCCGCAGACAGGCTCACAAAGGCCTAAAATAACAAACAGTAGGCAGTCATGGCAGTTTTACATCGGTTACATGGATACACAGGCAGGCACTCCAGGCAGCATTGTGGTCAGTGGAGGAGTATTGCAAGTAGGGGCCGCAGACAGGCTCACAAAGGCCTAAAATAACAAACAGTAGGCAGTCATGGCAGTTTTACATCGGTTACATGGATACACAGGCAGGCACTCCAGGCAGCATTGTGGTCAGTGGAGGAGTATTGCAAGTAGGGGCCGCAGACAGGCTCACAAAGGCCTAAAATAACAAACAGTAGGCAGTCATGGCAGTTTTACATTGGTTACATGGATACACAGGCAGGCACTCCAGGCAGCTTTGTGGTCAGTGGAGGAGTATTGCAAGTAGGGGCCGCAGACAGGCTCACAAAGGCCTAAAATAACAAACAGTAGGCAGTCATGGCAGTTTTACATCGGTTACATGGATACACAGGCAGGCAGCATTGTGGTCAGTGGAGGAGTATTGCAAGTAGGGGCCGCAGACAGGCTCACAAAGGCCTAAAATAACAAACAGTAGGCAGTCATGGCAGTTTTACATCGGTTACATGGATACACAGGCAGGCACTCCAGGCAGCATTGTGGTCAGTGGAGGAGTATTGCAAGTAGGGGCCGCAGACAGGCTCACAAAGGCCTAAAATAACAAACAGTAGGCAGTCATGGCAGTTTTACATCGGTTACATGGATACACAGGCAGGCACTCCAGGCAGCATTGTGGTCAGTGGAGGAGTATTGCAAGTAGGGGCCGCAGACAGGCTCACAAAGGCCTAAAATAACAAACAGGAGGCAGTCATGGCAGTTTTACATCGGTTACATGGATACACAGGCAGGCAGCATTGTGGTCAGTGCAGGAGTATTGCAAGGAGTGTCTGACACAGTTAGTACTCCAAAAAAATAAATAGATGTGAATGTCTCGCAAAACAACTATAAGTAAAAAAAGGGTGGCATGCTTAGGTACAGGGGTGGGCTCATCTGCAGAGTTTATGACAAAGTAATTTGGCAGTAAATTAGTATTTACTGGTGTCAATATAGGACACTGACCCAGACTACTTTAACTAGCATCATAGATGCAAACAAATTGGTATTGTTTGTCAGTGCCAGGCCTTGAATGATGTCAGTGCATAGACTAAACATTGGTGGAGCTGTGCGAGACAATTTTGCACGTGGTAGAGCACAGTTTGAGCTGGGGGGGGGACTCTCTTGTGGCCGACGGTACCGCCCCAGGGCCCCTCATGTTACAACGGTGTGTCTGACGTTGGGTGCGCACCACCACCGCCAGAGACACTACATTGTACTATGAGGGACCCAGTGGCAGTGCCGTCGACCAAAAGCGGGCACACCCACCTCTTCAGACAATCAGCACTGTAACGGGTGCTTGCGCCAAGTGGTGAGACAATGGCCCCGTGGGGGGATTTTTCCCATTGGGAGAGGTGTAAACATGTCGTATGCTGGACAAACAGCTGCTGCAAATTAACAGATTGGAACACTCAGTAAGACCAGTCCACAAGCAAGACCTTTTTATAGGAAAGCTAGGTGTCAGCCGGGAAAGGTGGGGCAAAATAATTTGAAATCCAGGAGTGGTTCATTTTAATGAAGGTGAGATCATCCACATTTTGGGTAGCCAGACGAGTCCTTTTTTCGGTTAATATTGAACCAGCAGCACTGAATACTCTTTCTGATAGCACACTAGCTGCTGGGCAAGCAAGCTCCTGCAACGCATATTCTGCCAATTCAGGCCAGGTGTCTAATTTTGATGCCCAGTAATCAAATGGGAATGACGGTTGAGGGAGAACATCGATAAGGGAAGAAAAATAGTTAGTAACCATACTGGACAAATGTTGTCTCCTGTCACTTTGAATAGATGCTGCAGTACCTGTCCTGTCTGCGGTCATTGCGAAATCACTCCACAACCTGGTCAGAAAACCCCTCTGTCCAACGCCACTTCTGATCTGTGCACCTCTAACACCTCTGCCCTGTAGCCCCCTGCAGCTCGTGTGAGAACCATCAC
Source organism: Ranitomeya variabilis (assembly GCF_051348905.1). NCBI lineage: Eukaryota > Metazoa > Chordata > Amphibia > Anura > Dendrobatidae > Ranitomeya > Ranitomeya variabilis. The sequence goes on along the minus strand of NC_135236.1, from coordinate 256,239,893 downwards.
CGGCGCTGTGTGCTGGGAATGCCTGAATCAAACGGTCTACAAGAGTAGCTTGTTTGGTTGCTAATATTTGTTCGAGGTTCTCATGTGGCATAATATTTTGCAATTTGCCTTTATAGCGAGGGTCAAGGATGCAGGCCAACCAGTAATCGTCATCGCTCATCATTTTAATAATGCGTGTCCCTTTTGAGGGTACGTAAGGCATAATCCGCCATGTGTGCCAAAGTTCCAGTTGTCAAATCTGCGGTTGTGCTGGTTGGAGGGGCTGTTACAGGCAAATCTACGTCACTTGTCTCCCTTAAAAAAACAGAACCCGGCCTTGCAACGCCGCTAATTTCTGTTGGCCCAGGAGAAGCTTCCTCATTCAAAAAGTACTCATCCCCATCATCCTCCTCGTCCTCCTCCTCCTCTTCGCCCGCTACCGCGTCCTCTACACGGCCCTGACCAGACAATGGCTGACTGTCATCAAGGCTTTCCTCTTCCTCGGCTGCAGACGCCTGCTCCTTTATGTGCGTCAAACTTTGCATCAGCAGACGCATTAGGGGGATGCTCATGCTTATTATGGCGTTGTCTGCACTAACCAGCCGTGTGCATTCCTCAAAACACTGAAGGACTTCACACAGGTCTTGTAGCTTCGACCACTGCACACCTGACAACTCCATGTCTGCCATCCAACTGCCTGCCCGTGTATGTGTATCCTCCCACAAAAACATAACAGCACGCCTCTGTTTGCACAGTCTCTGAAGCATGTGCAGTGTGGAGTTCCACCTTGTTGAAATGTCGATGATTAGGCGATGCTGGGGAAGGTTCAAAGACCGCTGATAGTTCTGCATACGGCTGGAGTGTACGGGCGAACGGCGGATATGCGAGCAAAGTCTGCGCACTTTGAGGAGCAGGTCTGGTAACCCCGGGTAACTTTTCAGGAAGCACTGCACCACCAGGTTTAAGGTGTGAGCCAGGCAAGGAATGTGTTTCAGTTGGGAAAGGGCTATGGCAGCCATGAAATTCCTTCCGTTATCACTCACAACCTTGCCTGCCTCAAGATGTACAGTGCCCAGCCATGACTGAGTTTCATTCAGCAAGAACTCGGACAGAACTTCCGCGGTGTGTCTGTTGTCGCCCAAACACTTCATTGCCAATACAGCCTGCTGACGCTTGCCACTAGCTGTCCCATAATGGCACACCTGGTGTGCAACAGTGGCAGCTGCGGATGGAGTGGATGTGCGACTGCGGTGTGTGGACGAGCTCTCGCTTCTGCATGAGGAGGAGGAAGAGGAGGAGGGGGGGCTAACGCCTACAGCCAACTCTTTCCTTGACCGTGGACTAGGCAAAACTGTCCCAATATTGCTGTCCCCTGTGGACCCTGCATCCACCACATTCACCCAGTGTGCCGTGATGGACACGTAACGTCCCTGGCCATGCCTACTGGTCCATGCATCTGTTGTCAGGTGCACCTTTGTAGTCACAGACTGCCTGAGTGCATGGACGATGCGGTCTTTAACATGCTGTTGGAGGGCTGGGATGGCTTTTCTAGAAAAGAAGTGTCGACTGGGTAGCTCGTAGCGTGGTACAGCGTAGTCCATCAGCGCTTTGAAAGCTTCGCTTTCAACTAACCAGTAGGGCATCATCTCTAATGAGATTAGTCTAGCAATGTGGGCGTTCAAACCCTGTGTACGCGGATGCGAGGATGAGTACTTCCTTTTCCTAACAAGAGACTCATGTAGGGTGAGCTGGACTGGAGAGCTGGAGATCGTGGAACTAGCGGTGGTGCCAATGGACATGGCAGACTGAGAGAGGGTTGGAGATGGTATTCTTGCCGGTGCCCTACATGCAGTGTTTCCTACTGCAAACCTGGTGATTCCCTGACTGCTTTGGCCTGGCGACGAAAGCTGCACAGATACTGCCGGTGGTGCGGGAAATGGTGGGTTTACAGTGAGGGAAGGGATGTAGCGTTGCTGACTAGCTTCATTGGCCGAGGGTGCTGCAACCTTTAGGGACATTTGGTAGTTATTCCAGGCTTGCAAATGCATGGTGGATAAATGTCTATGCATGCAACTTGTATTTAGACTTTTAAGATTCTGACCTCTGCTTAAGGTAGTTGAACATTTTTGACAGATGACTTTGCGCTGATCATTTGGATGTTGTTTAAAAAAATGCCAGACTGCACTCTTTCTACTATCGGATAACTTTTCAGGCATTGCAGACTGAGCTTCTTTAACCGGATGGCCACGCTGTCCTCCAACAGGTTTTGGTTTTGCCACGCGTTTTTGGCCAGATACGGGCCCGGTAGATGGAACCTGTTGTGATGTTGATGCCTGCTGCGGCTCCTCCTCCTCCGCTTCTGAACTACTGCCACCTGCACCCTGTTCCCCCAATGGCTGCCAATCGGGGTCAACAACTGGGTCATCTATGACCTCCTCTTCTATGTCGTGTGCAACTTCGTCTGTGTCACCGTGTAAGCCGGTGGTATAGCGTTCGTGACGGGGCACCATAGTCTCCGCTGGGTTTGATTCTGCCTTAGTACACTGCGAGGGCAATGTTCTTGTCTGAGTCAAAGAAACAGCATAGTAATCTGGCTGTGGCTGTGCATCTGTGCACTCCATGTCCGATTCAACTTCTAATGGGCATGGCCTGTTAACTGTTTCACTGTCTAACCCAGGAACGGTACCCAGAGCTCCATGGAGTAACCTGTTGTGTCGACTGACGCATCCTTCACTGTTGTTCTGGGTGAAGGACACAAGGAAGCGACTTGTTCCTGACCGGGAGCATCCACTCATGATGCACTGCTCTGACATTTGGCACTTTCCGAGGAGGAGGCGAAAGAGCTAGAGGCAGAGTGAGCAATGAAAGCCAATACTTGTTCCTCCTGCTCCTGCTTCAAAAGTGGTTTTCCTACTCCCAGAAAAGAGAGCGTTCGAGGCCTTGTGTAGGCAGACGACGTTTTTGGCTCAACAACTCGAGACTTAGGTGCTGTACTGCTTTTACCACGACCACCTGATGCTCCACCACCACTACCATCATTACCAGCTGACAATGACCGCCCACGGCCACGACCTCTTCCACTAGACTTCCTCATTGTTTGCAAAACTTAACCAAAGTAACGCTATTTGTTACTGTAAAACAACTTATAAGGTGAACTCAAACTTCTGTATAAATATACCTTTATAGGTGCCTGACACTGAAAGGAAAATCAGCCCCAATGTTACACACTCGGTTTTCTGTGCCCCAATAATTTGAGACAGATGGCACACACAGGAGCAGCACTCAAGCAGACTTGCCAATATTTATCTCCCACTATTTTTTTTTTTTTTTTGAAAAGGGAGAATTTACCAAAAAAAAACAAAAAGGCCCAGTATTACACACACACTGCTTTTCGGTGGGACACAATGAGAGACAGAAGCCACACACAGGACTGGCACGGAGGCAGACTTGCCAAGATTTATCTCCCACTAACTATTTTTTTTTTTTGAAAAGGGAGAATTTACCCCAAAAAAACAAAAAGGACCAGTATTACACACTGCTTTTTTGGTGGGACACAATGAGAGACAGATGCCACACACAGGACTGGCACGGAGGCAGACTTGCCAATATTTATCTCCCACTAACTATTTTTTTTTTTTTAAAGTGAGAATTTACCCCCCCCCCAAAAAAATGGCCAAGTATCACACAGTGGTTTTTTCGGTGCCACACAATGAGAGTGAGATGCCACCCACAGCAATGGCACGGAGGCAGACTTGCCAATATTTATCTCCCACTAACTATTTTTTTTTTTGAAAAGTGAGAATTTACCCCCCCCCCCAAAAAAAATGGCCAAGTATCACACAGTGGTTTTTTCGGTGCCACACAATGAGAGTGAGATGCCACACACAGCAATGGCACGGAGGCAGACTTGCCAATATTTATCTCCCACTAACTATTTTTTTTTTGAAAAGTGAGAATTTACCCCCCCCAAAAAAAAATGGCCAAGTATCACACAGTGGTTTTTTCGGTGCCACACAATGAGAGTGAGATGCCACCCACAGCAATGGCACGGAGGAAGACTTGCCAAGATTTATCTCCCACTAACTTTTTTTTTTTGAAAAGGGAGAATTTAGACAAAAAAAAAAAATGGCCAAGTATCACACAGTGTTTTTTTCGGTGCCACACAATGAGAGTGAGATGCCACCCACAGCAATGGCACGGAGGCAGACTTGCCAAGATTTATCTCCCACTAACTTTTTTTTTTTGAAAAGGAAGAATTTAGACAAAAAAAAAAAAATGGTCAAGTATCACACAGTGGTTTTTTCGGTGCCACACAATGAGAGTGAGATGCCACCCACAGCAATGGCACGGAGGCAGACTTGCCAAGATTTATCTCCCTGCAGTTATCTCAGAAAAGTATGGCAGGCAGCTAGAAAAAGGACTGCTGCACACAAAAGTGTGGACAAACACACAAGATAGCTGTGCAGAAAGGAAGGAAATACAGGATTTGTGCATTGAAAAAAGCAGTTGGTTTGCACAGCGTCGTACACACACAGGCACAGCAACGCAGCTATCAGGGTCAGGGAGCCTTCTAGGGCAGCCCAATGAGCGACAGCGCTGAGGAAAAAAAATGTAGCTTCCACTGTCCCTGCAAACAAAAGGTGGTGTTGGACAGTGGAAATCGCTACAGCACAAGCGGTTTGTGGCTTTATGTACCCTGCCTATCACTATCCCTGCTTCTGAAGAAGCGACAGCAACCTCTCCCTACGCTCACATCAGCAGCAGTAAGATGGCGGTCGGCGGGAACGCCCCTTTATAGCCCCTGTGACGCCGCAGAAAGCAAGCCAATCACTGCAATGCCCTTCTCTAAGATGGTGGGGACTGAGATCTATGTCATCACGCTGCCCACACTCTGCGTCCACCTTCATTGGCTGAGAAATGGCGCTTTTAGCGTCATTGAAACACGACTTTGGCGCGAAAGTCGCGTACCGCATGGCCGACCCCACACAGGGATCGGCTCGGTTTCATGAGACGCCGACTTTGCCAAAAGTCGGCGACTTATGAAAATGAACGATCCGTTTCGCTCAACCCTAGTGCTGACATCAGAACAGCTATGGAGAATGCTCTGCTCCTACTCCAATTTTTGTGCTACAGTTTTTCCAGTCCATAATAAACAAAATTAGTATGTGCATAGATGGCATACTGAGTCACTAGCCTTTAGTTCATGTTGACTATGTTGGTATTATCCGATGTCTGGACTTTTGCTCTATGTTGTTGACTTGACCAACCTAAGTTGATGCATTAGCCTTTCCCATCTGACCACTACTAAGGGTTCACAAATGCTGTCAGTTGTTATGTTTTGTTTTTTTGTAATGTCAATGGTATCCGGATTGTACCAGCAAAATTAGTTTTAGGTTATTGGCGTTAGGACCAAGTCTGTGGATATTAGCTGTAAATCTTGCTTCATTTTTGGAAGTGATAACCTGAATGAAGAGAGAACATCTTGTTTCTGAGTTCTAGCTGATCAGGTAGGATCTGGTCTGTAACCTCCTGGAATATTCCTTATAGTAGCTGAGATAGACTAAGGCCGGTTTCACATTAGCGTTTTGAGGAGCTGCGGACGTCTGCGGACTTCCGTAAAGCCCCGCTCTCGGACGCACCTCTGCCGCTAGCCCCGCCTACTTCTGCATGCGGCCTGCATGCGGCCTGCGTACCTATCTTTAACATTAGGTACGCAGGTTGTGCCACTGTATGCGTCTTTTTGACGATGTGGCGACCAGCGTAGGACGCAGCTTGTAGAAATTTTTTTTCTCCGCATCGTCAAAACGACGGATGCGGAAGCATCCGCATACAGCGGCACGGCCTGCGTACCTAATGTTAAAGATAGGTACGCAGGCCGCATGCAGAAGTAGGTGGAGCTAGCGGCTGAGGGCGGGGCTTCATGGAGGAAGTCCGCAGCCCTCAGCAGCTCCTCAAAACGCTAGTGTGAAACTAGCCTTAGCTTTGTCTTCCTCTTTGGGCTGGCAGAATTCTTATAACAATTAGGCTGGGGTCACACATGCGAGTTTTACGGACGTAAGAGCGCAGAAACTACGTCCGTAAAACTCGCATTACATACGGCACAATTATTCTCAATGGGGCTGCTCCTATTAGCCGTATATTACGGTTCAGTATTATACGGCTTTCTACGGCCGTACAAAATCGCAGCATGCTGCGTTTGTCAGCGTACTGCGCAAATAATACGCCAATGAAAGTCTATGGGGGCGCGAAAAATACGGATTCCACACGGACCTGCAGTGTGACTTGCGAGAAATACGCAGCGCTGTTAGTGAAAAGTCGGTAATTCAATTGCCGGCTTTTCATTTCTCCTGCACAAACCCGACAGGATATGAGACATGGTTTTCATACAGTAAACCATCTCATATCCCCTTTTTTGTTGCATATTCCACACTACTAATGTTAGTAGTGTGTATGTGCAAAATTTCAGCGCTGTAGCTGCTGAAATAAAGGGTTAAATGGCGGAAAAAATTGGCGTGGGCTCCCGCGCAATTTTCTCCGCCAGAGTGGTAAAGCCAGTGACTGAGGGCAGATATTAATAGCCAGGAGAGGGTCCATGGTTATTGGCCCCCCCGTGGCTAAAAACATCTGCCCCCAGCCACCCCAGAAAAGGCACATCTGGAAGATGCGCCAATTCTGGCACTTGGCCACTCTCTTCCCACTCCCTGTAGCGGTGGGATATGGGGTAATGAAGGGTTAATGCCACCTTGCTATTGGAAGGTGACATTAAGCCAGATTAATAATGGAGAGGCGTCAATTATGACACCTATCCATTATTAATCCAATTGTAGGAAAGGGTTAAAAAACACACACACACATGATTACAAAGTAGTTTAATGAAATAAACACAGCGGTTGTTGTAATAATTTATTGTTCTCCCATTCCATTTCCAGGACCTCGCTTGGCAACATAATAAACGCACAAGATACATACCTTCTGCTGTCAGATCTCGTCCCACGAAGTAATCCATCTGAAGGGGTTAACTAATATTACAGGCAGGAGCCCTGCAAATGCAGCTGTGCTCCGTGCTTGTAATCCCCGGGGAATGAATGAAATGTAGGTCATTGACCTACATTTCCTTCAGTCGCGGTGATGCGCCCCTGCTGGATGTTCTCATGAACTGCAGCCTGGGAACTTTTTCCCACGCTCCAGGTCATATGAGGACATCCACCAGGGGGCGCATCACCGCGAATGAATGAAATGTAGGTCAATGACCTACATTTCATTCATTCCCCGGGGATTACAAGCACGGAGCACAGCTGCATTTGCAGGGCTCCTGCCTGTAATATTAGTTAACCCCTTCAGATGGATTACTTCGTGGGACGAGATCTGACAGCAGAAGGTATGTATCTTGTGCGTTTATTATGTTGCCAAGCGAGGTCCTGGAAATGGAATGGGAGAACAATAAATTATTACAACAACCGCTGTGTTTATTTCATTAAACTACTTTGTAATCATGTGTGTGTGTGTTTTTTAACCCTTTCCTACAATTGGATTAATAATGGATAGGTGTCATAATTGACGCCTCTCCATTATTAATCTGGCTTAATGTCACCTTCCAATAGCAAGGTGGCATTAACCCTTCATTACCCCATATCCCACCGCTACAGGGAGTGGGAAGAGAGTGGCCAAGTGCCAGAATTGGCGCATCTTCCAGATGTGCCTTTTCTGGGGTGGCTGGGGGCAGATGTTTTTAGCCACGGGGGGGCCAATAACCATGGACCCTCTCCTGGCTATTAATATCTGCCCTCAGTCACTGGCTTTACCACTCTGGCGGAGAAAATTGCGCGGGAGCCCACGCCAATTTTTTCCGCCATTTAACCCTTTATTTCAGCAGCTACAGCGCTGAAATTTTGCACATACACACTACTAACATTAGTAATGTGGAATATGCAAAAAAAAAGGGGATATGAGATGGTTTACTGTATGTAAACCATGTCTCATATCCTGTCGGGTTTGTGCAGGAGAAATGAAAAGCCGGCAATTGAATTAGCGGCTGTTCACAGATATCGCGCTGAATGAAATCTAAATACAGAATATATATATATGTGTCTCAATGACATATATATATATATATACTGTATATATGTTTTCCCTAACATTTGAGCACATAAATCCATTAGATGTCGGTTTTGCAAGCCTGCGCGAAAATCTCGCAGTACGGATGCCATACGGATTACATACGGAGGATGCCATGCGCAAAATACGCTGAAACACCCTGACTACGGATCAATATTTTGGGGACATTTCTCCGTATTACGGCCGTAGTACGGACGTATAATACGTGGCGTATTTTCTTACGCCATGTGTGACCCCAGCCTTAAGTTTCTGAATATGTTAGCCAAAGCTGACATAAATAATAATCACAGGCCCTTGATAGCCTATTGATATAATGATAGGCATGGTTCTTCAAGTTTTGTATGCAATTTATTAATACTAATGTAAGGGTAAAATGGAGCACTCACCACTGCATGTTAAAATAAGCTTTATCTGGCTTAGAGGAAGCGTGACTTACATCTGAAACGTCTGTCAGCCTCATTGTCTCCACAATCTATTTTAAAGTTTATTTTAATGTAACGTTGTGAGTGTCCCATTTTCTGCTGAGGGTATGTGCACACGTTGCGGATTTTGCTGCGGATCCGCACCGGATTGGCAGCAGTTTTCCATGCATTGTACAGTACCATGTAAACTTATGGAAAACAAAATCGTCAGTGAACATGCAGCGGAACAAAAACGCTCGGAAACATAGCGCTGTATTTTCCGCAGCATGTCAATTCTTTGTGCGGATTCCGCAGCGGTTTACACCTGCTCCATAATATGAATCCGCAGGTGGAATCCGCACAAAATCTGCAAAAAAAATGCGGTAAATCCGTGGTAATTCCGCAGTGCGGTTTACCTGCGGATTTACCAAAATCAGTCCGGAAAAATCCGCTCCACTTTCCGCAACGTGTGCACGTGGCCTTACACTACTATTGGACTATTTCCTGGTGAGCACCATCAAGATGGTTAATCAGCTGCTACCTCTCAGAAGACGCTCTGCACGTTACAATACAAGTCAATGGGAAAGTTCAAAAAACTCATGGACGATTACTTGACATTTTATCAGATGTTTTGCCATAATTTTCCCTTAATAAAATGCTTGTTGTTTCTTGATTAGTCAATGGACTAAAAAAATTACAAGAAAATGACAATAAAAAAGGTATTAAAAAAACATAGGAAAACCTTCCAAAAAATACTGGTGGCTAAAAGAGTCAGGCTATGTGCACACGTAGAATGGTCCTCTGCGGATTTTTCCGCAGCGGATTTGATAAATCCGCAGGGCAAAAACACTGCGTTTTTCCTGCGGATTTATTACCTCGGTTTTTATGCGGATTCCACTGCGGTTTTACACCTGCGGTTTTCTATTATGGAGCAGGTGTAAAACCTCTGCGGAATCCGCACAAAGAATTGACGTGCTGCGGAATGTAAACTGCTGCGTTTCCACGCGTTTTTTTCTGCAGCATGAGCACAGCGTTTTCTGTTTCCCATAGGTTTACATTGTACTGTAAACTTGCGGTGCTGCGCCCCCTGCTGGCATAAACTCATATGAACTCTAGCGTGAGAAAATATTCAGAAAAATTCCCACGCTAGAGTTCATATGAGTTTATACCAGCAGGGGGCGCAACATTTCAAGTCTATGATGCTACGTTCCCCTGCTTTTCATTAATTCCTCAGATTTTACAGTCAGGAGCACAGCTGCATTAGCAGGCTCCTGGCTGTAATTTTTTTTAACCCCTTCAGATGGATTTACAGCATGGGACGTGACTGAGCGCTGGAAAGGTATGGGATATTGTTGCTTTTTTCTTTTTTTTCTTTTACAGAACGAGGGTCGTCATTTGGATTGAGAGTATAACAAACTATTACAACACAATGTGTCTTTATTTCATTAAAATACTTTTTTCCTAATGTGTGTGTTTTATTAACCATTTACTACTATTGGATTAATAATGGATTTGTGTCGTATTGACACCTCTCCATTATTAACTAGGCTTAATGTCACCTTACAATAACAAGGTGACATTAACCCTTTATTACCCCATATCCCACCGCTACAGGGGAGTGGGAAGAGAGAGGCTAAGTGCCAGAATAGGCGCATCTTACAGATGTGCCTTTTCTGGGGTGGCTGGGGGCAGATGTTTTAGCCAGGGGGGGCCAATAACCATGGTCCCACTCTAGGCTATTAATATCTGCCCTCAGTCACTGTCTTTCCCACTCTGGCGGAGACAATTGCACGGGAGCCCAAGCCATTTTGTTCTGTGAATTAACCCTTTATTTTAACAGCTAGAGCCCCCAAATTTTGCAAACACACTCTACTAACAAAAGTAGTGAGGAATATGCAAAAAAAAGGGATATGAAATGGTTTACTGTATGTAATCCATATTTCATATCCTGTCGGGTTTGATAAGAAGATAGCAAAAGCCGGTAATTGAATTACCAGCTTTTATGCTATCTAGCTAGCTGTATGAAATGTATATATATATATATATATATATATATATATATATATATATGTGTGTGTCTCAATTACATATATATATATATATATATATATACACACGGTATATACCTATACTATGTGTAGACATTTATTCTATCTATTCTATTCTAACCTGTCAGTGTGATTTTACTGTACACCACGCTGAATTGCCGGCTTTTCTGTAGAACACCGCTGCGTATTTCTCGCAAGTCACACTGATGGTCCGTGTGTAATCCATATTTTTCTCGCCCCCACAGTCTTTCATTGGCGGATTTTTTGCGCAATACGCTGACAAACGCAGCATGCTGCGATTTTCTCAGCCCGTAAAATATGGCTGAGAAATATACAGCAGATAGGAGCTGCCCCATAGAGAAACATTGGTCCATGTGCAATGCGTAGTTTTTGCGCCTCTCATATGTCCATAAAACTCTCTAGTGTGACGTCGGCCAAACACTAAGGAAATGACGCTTCAGGAAAAGAAACTTCAAGTGTCATGCATCTTCTTCTGGAAAAACTTGCCAGGTTCACCTCAGTTTAAAAGGTATTCGTGTGAAGGCTATGTTTTCTTTTTTGTGGGAGTTTTTATTTTTTTCTGAAGATTTTGCTGGATTAATTTTGTTGAGGTTTTGGAGATTTTCGGGTTACATGCAAACATAGTTTCTTGAGGTAGTTTCGGAGCAGAATCTGACTGTATACTGAGCGGAAAGAGTATGTGCACATAATGTCTTTTGCAAGTGGATTTTACCCCAAAATATGCCTGAAAAAGTGTTATAAAATTGCCCCAGAAAATGAATTTCATGAACAGCAATGTCAAAATGACATTGTGGAGAAACCCAGTGGCTGTGCTGGCGGTAGAGATGAGCGAACATGCTTGGATAAATTGTTACCTGAGCATGCTTGGGTGTTATCCGAGGATCTTGGGCGTGCTCAGATAATATATTTGAGTCCCTGTGGCTGCATGTTTTGGGGCGGTAGACAACCACAACACATGCCGGGGGTGCCATACAAACAGCTGTCATTTTCTGCAAATCTTTGTTCCAATGAACTGGAAATAAAGGATTTATGAATCGCATACCCAGTGAGTGCTGCTTTACACTTTTTTCTGGATGCATTATTTGTATGTATAAATATGTGCGTGGTCAAAACAAAGGACTGGAACATGACTTCTTTTTTCCGAAGACCATACTAAGGACCATTACAAAGGGAAGAAAGGCAATTACCGCAGCTAAATAGGAAAGTGTTCTTTACAGTTAGAGTAGTCAGACTGTGGAATGCCTGACCACAAGAGGTAGTAATGGCAGACACTATAACATGTTTTAAAAAAGGGCTGTATGATTTCCTCAGAACACATAACAGTGGGTTATAGATAATTTAGTAACAAAAGTGTGTTATTGATGGAGAAGGGTTGAACTTGATGGACATAGGTCTTATCCATCTTTTTCAGGTGCATTATGGTGTGAGGTGGAATAATATACTGAAGTCGAACCCCTCCAGTCTTCATTCCAGGTACACTAATGTAATAGAGTCATTCGTCCAAGGTGTCCCAGGAACCGTTTTTCAACTTGACAAGGCCATTTTGCATCTCTGTCTTTCTACTGTGAACAGCCTGTGAGGTCTGCAGCTTCTCCAGACATTTTTTCCATCAAGTGCATCTGCGATATCATTGTTTGGCAATTGGAAAGGGAGCTGCCAGCAGCAGATCTTGCTGATTTGCACACTGAAGTGCAATCATTGTGGCAGAACATTCCTCAAACAACCATTAATAAGCTCATTGATAGCATGTGAAGGCGTGTGAGGCCATGTATAGATAACCACACTAAAACTTGGGCCAATCACATCTGCAAATTGTAGATATGACTGGCTCTGTGTGTAGCTCCATATGCTTGTCCACATAATGAGGGAATGCAATATCTGACTGCTATTTACATGCACTAGTCTGGTCCATAAATAAGACTAAAATAGTGTGTGCTGCATTTTTTTCCATGCAGACCATTGCTGAACTAGGAACACTTTCCATATACACTGGCACATTGGCAGTAATTGGTACATGCACTCTCCATGTGCATCCATGGCACACAGACCGCACACGTGTATAATAAGCTCATGTAAATGAACCCTAACTGTATCTATTTCGATATTGAATGAATCAAGATGTTTAAAAATGTTGTTTCCATTTTTTCATCATTTGTATTTCAATAGCATAACTTCTATAACTCCATATCTTTTCCTCCTTGGTGTTACACTCATCAACGTTGGTTGAACTTGCAAGTGAAATTTGTCATTACTGTAAGACAATAATAATATTTTCCCCATATTTACCATGCAGACCGAGTGCACAGTGCCCTCAGCGTGTTAACTACACTGTAGTATGTGTTCAAGGTTTTTTCACAATGGCATAAATAAAAATTATTCCTGGGCTGCAAAGACTTGTCTTAAATCTGCTAATATGAGAAAGTGCTCAACAGAAACTTCATACCAATGATAACGAGAGGTCATTCGCTGTCATGAAAAGCACAGCTACTCCTTTCATTTTTGGTACATATTTTGTGACATGTGATTTGTCAATTCACAAATAAAAAGGCAAAAAAACAAAAAAATACAAACACTTCCAATAATTATGTAATGGGCATTCCAGTAAAATGAGGATTAAGATCTGCCAAAAAAAATAAAAAAAACCCACCCTATTTCACTCTAAATTTCTTCCAGATAATTTGTGAATCAGTCCTAAAAATGAACTGCAATGTGAATAGAATTGGGCTCTGTGTTATTAGGTTAAGCTACAATGATGTTTTTCAAGCTGCGTATTTCGCTGTGCAAAAAAACGCAGTGTCTTACAGTTCCAGCAAAGTAGTTGGGATTTCTAGAAATTTCATGCCCTCTGTGGTTTTCTTTATGTTACATGAACTGATCTGCAGTGCGTCTATGGAATTTGCAACATGTCAATTTCTCTTGCAGGTACACTGAGTATTATAATTCCCCATAGAATTACTTTAGATGTGAAAAATATCAAACATCAAAACCTCACAAAATATTCATCGTAGAAGTGTAGCCTTAGTAAAACAGCTCCATGAGTGGCCACCATTGTCCATTATCTGACAGATCAGGCGCTGCCCCACTACTTATGAATGTAATAAGAAACACATCAAAGATGGGAACAGAGCGTTATCCCCAACCTTATCACAACCTCAGGGAACATCAGTATTTTTAGCTTTATAGTACAGAACTCGTGATGGAAATGATGCTACTGAATTATTCCAAGTAGTACTGCTTACAGCAAACTGCGCAGAGGGCAATCTTGCAGCTACTTCACACAGTCAATATGCAAGAAGAGTAGCTGTACCATGACAGTATAGAATTACCGATACTATTAAAAGAGACCTGTTGGGAGTTTTACAGTCACCATATTAGGCTGGGATCACACTTAACGTATGGAAAATCGGTCCGAGTTTCCCTGCCGAGAGTCGCACGAGTGTTCTCCATATGGTCATCCGTGTGTAATGAGTTTTCAATGGGGTGATGCGATTTTCTTGCACCCATGTATCTGTATAACATCCAAATGACATGCATAGGACATCCGTATGGCATGTGTAACACCCCAGGTTCCTGGTTGTTACAGTGGCATTGCTTTCCTCATGGGGAGAGTGATGTCACGCTTGGAAGCGAGGAAGGATCTCTCTTATCAGGTAACCACAAGCATGCAACATGTTCATACTCCAGGCCAGAAGGGGGAGTTCTGATCCAGCTTGTGGGTGGCTCCCCTATATATGTTCTGGTCTGGAGGGAAAAAGAATGCGTGCCAGACAGCAGATTGGAGCAGTCTGAGGCAGAGAGTCTGAGAGAGGAGTCGTGCAGCCACGAGGGTGCTGCAGCTCCTGGAAAGAGAGAGAAAGGAGAGCAGAACAGATTGTAGAGAGCGTGAAGGAGAAAAGAAGCACAGGTGAAGTGAAGAGCTGGGGGATAGCTGCGACTGAGCTACCTCCCTGCTGAGAGAAGATACTGGTAGCCAGAAGACCGGGGTTGTGAAAGACTCTACGTTTCACAACAACAGAAACCAGCAGGACAGCTGGATTACATGGATTACAAGTCACCTGTCTGCCACTGAAACCTGAGGACACAGTAGCGCATAGAGCCCGAGTCGTGATAGAGATCCTGTAAAAAGGCTTGAGCTACCTGTCATATGGGTAGTGTCCTACTTACCAAGGAGAACAGAAAGAACATGTGAGGACCTTGTGTGAGGCCTAAGGCAGCAAGGGACTACAACACCTCGCTAGAAGTATGGCTTCCAATCCCAGCTGGCAAGGGGGATTCCCAACTCGCTTCCAAGCTGGCCGGACCACACTTGCATCCGTGATCTGGTGCCTCTGTTTCTTGCTTTTCCCCATTGAATTTAATGGCTCAATAATCTGAAATGAGGAAAATGTGTGCGTATTTGTCGCAAGCTAGACAGATGGTCTGTGTGGTGTCCGATTTTTTTCTCATACCCCTAGACTTGCACTGATGAGTCTCGGACGATATATGCGTAAAATCGCAGCATGCTGCGATTTTAAACGTATGTCGAATACGCCTGAGAAAAACTACGGTGATGTGAGCTGCCCCATAGATTAACACTGGGCCAAGTGCTATGCTATGTTTTCTCGCACAGCACTCGTCTGTATTCTACGCTAGTATGACCCCGGCCTTAATTATAATTCTAGGTAGTGCAACAAATTCTTCATGGCCACAAAAGGATATTGCATCATATTGAATCCTTCTGCCCATAGTGTTTGCAGTGTACTGAATTTCCCATTATTAAATTAATCCACCTCATTATTCTCTGCCTAGCTCAATCCTAGTTATGAATCAGTTTGCCCTTAGTGAACTTTCACCCTCATTTATAAAAATATGTAACCCTATAAGAACTAGGTGACTTTTCATTTTTGCACTTTTATTTTTTTGCCTTCTCCCAAGAGCCATCATTTTTTAATTTTTCCCATTCACGTAACCATATGATGGCTTCTTTTGAGTTGTAGATTTGACAAATGGGTAAAAATTCCAAGAGCAGCGAAATGGAGAAAAAGGAGGAAAACTCAATTCCACCATTGTTTTTTGGACTTTGTCCAGTAAAAATGACCTGACATTATGATTTTTTAGGTTAATACGATTACAGTATTCGTTAATTTATAAAAAAAATTCATATCTTAGTGATTGAAGAAAATGCCAAACTTTGTAAGAAAAATTTGATTTGTGTCACCATTTTCTGAGATTTTTAACTTTTCTATCTTTCCATGGATGGAAGTTTCAGTGCTTCATGAAAAGTGGATTAACAGTAGGTTTTATCAATACCATTTTGGGGTATTTACAACATATTCATGACTTTTTATGGCATTTCTCGGTGGCTACCGTGGTGATTTAAGTGATAAATATTGTTATATTTTATAAGATTGGAAAATTATGTATGCAACAATGCCAAATATGTTATCTATTGTATTTGTTTATATTTTGCTAGTTACAGTATGTTTGGGGGAAAAGGGGGAGATTTAAACTTTTATATTGTCCAGTAGAAAGAAGAAAAAAGGTAGCACTCACTGTACCGGTCGTGATTCTTTATTCAAAGCGGATTAAAGCCTAGCGGCGGGGAGAAGAGGTGGAGACAACAGCATGACTACGGCCGTTTTGCGCCACAAGCGCTTATATTCTGGGGAGGGGGGTTATATTTTTAAAGTTTTTTATACACTGATGTATCGCCTATATAGTACGCTGTAAAGCTCTAGTATTGCCGTATAACATGAAATTGACAATCTCATATAACATTGGCTGGGCTTCAAAAGAATTCGAACAGATACCAAGGCCTTCAGTGTGCCCCCCGCTGTCATCACAACACATCAGCACAATACATCAGCACTACACAATTGCATCACATGGGGACTGATGGCCATCAGAAGTGAAGTTACCAAGTTGGAAGCCTTTTAAATGCTGGAATTACTCTTAACAGTGGCATTTGGAAGGTTAAACAATTGAGATTGGAATTATCTCTGATCGCATCAGTGCCAACTATGTAATACTGTAAAGCTGGTACTTGCACTGTACAGAGCAGTCTTAGCTACTGAGCCCACTCAAATTAGTGATGGCAATTTTGCCATCTTTGTACAGTGCCCACCACCAAAGGGCTTGATATATCTATGATGGAGAATGAGAGTGTAATTATGTTGGTGATCCTATAGCCCCTGACAGATTCAAGTTAAGAAGAATTAACCCTCGTACTATACTGACATATGGTACATGATACATTCAAATAGGTTCAGGACGCTGAGAAACCTAGGACGGTCTCACTGACAACTGGACATTTGTTTGAAGTAGGATTGGAAAGCCAAAGGTGACATAAACAGTGTTAGGAGTAGAGGTAAGTGATCAATCCATGGCAGATCGACTTTGACCTGAATTTCCTGAAATGTTCTTGTTGCAACGAATTTGAACAGTTTGAAAGAAAAAGGTCCAGCGCCATTTCACATCCTTCTAAAGACTGCAGCAGACAGATAGCAGTCTCATGACATCAGATTTCTTCTTAATCCCTTGCAGCCATCACACTATATGGTCTAGCACAGTTAATCAAGGGACTATTACAACCACATTAAAAAATGAGGGCTGGCCAATCAGTACTATTTTAGGATTTTATGGGCTTTGGAGAGGAGGTCTGAGCACACTGTTCACTACACATAGGGATAGAAAAATGCCTAAATCTGATTGTGGTGTACTACTACAGTGCTGATATAAATGTATAAGATTGGAAATAGTAATGTACAGTCCAAGTCGTATGTGGAATTAATCCAATGCCTGCTGGTTTTTTTGATGTTATTCCTTTGTTCAAATGTTCACAACATCTCACATTCTATCTCCTTTTTGGTGAAACTTAATTTATTTGTGCCTGCATAAGGGATGATTTTCCCTGGTAGTGCCCTGCACAGGACTGACTCCTTGCGAGCAGCAGGGCAGAGAGGGAAAATATTGTTATTATTTATCAAACAAAAATTCAAGGAATTCCGTTAATTCAGTTTTCTTTAACAAAATTTTCAATTTTTGGCTAAATTAATTTTTTTGCCAGCCAGTAGCACCGAGAGAAGAATTGAGCCTCACTGCAGGCACAAAGGGCAAAACTGTTGTAAGTCATCAAACAAAAAATCTTGGAATGAAATTTTCTTAAACAAAATTCTCAATTTTTGTTCAAATTGTTGAGTAGGAGTAGAAGCATGTCGTGCAGGACATTGAGTTAGCACAGGCATAGAACAAGCCTGACAGACTGAAATTGCAGACTATGATGCAGTCTATGATAAACTGTTACAGTCAGATGATAAAAGTGAACTTACAGGATCCTCGTTCATGCTGGCAATCAAACAAAGCTGTATGCTGGAAAAGCCTATGAGATGACATAGGTATCATTACCATTAAGCAAAGGTCTGACTATTGGATAGCCATACTTTTAGACTCTCGCTATCCAAAGAAAAATGTATGTTTTTTCTGGCTCCTAATGGGAAATCCAAATACACCATTGCCAGGATAAATGTTGTCGCCTTTTCGCAGAGCAGATGCCTGCCAATCACATGCCTGACTAGAAGTACCCTCTCCACTCGCTGCAGTCACCACTCTTCTACATGTTGAGCACTATTACCACAACAAATACCTAAGATGTTACAAAATACCAGATGTGGGTCGCCCACCAGGGCAGGGGGGTACTCGGTACTGGGTCCGATATTAAAGGGGAAGTCACGATGGCTGCAACCCGGTCCGTGGCCCTGGGCACCCAATTAAAGGGGGAAGGTCTTTTAAGAGAAAAGTGTTTAGAAGTCTGTCGTGACGCCACGTGTGGTGTTTGGTCAATAGTGGGACCGATGCTGCGTTAAAGGGGTCCTCTGGGGGATGTTATTGCAGCACTGATGGTACACTTCCCACAGGCAGCGGGGTCCCTGGGGGTCCTAAGGTGCGTGGTAAGGTGGTGAATGCCGATGAATAAGTGGAGTTGTAAGTCTTTACCTGGTTTACTGTAGTTGGCAGGTCACAGTCCAGGGCACCGGGCATGGGTGATGGTGGTCTGGCCGGCTCAGAGGCAACGGGAGAATCCTCTATCCAGTAGAGGTCCGTGAGCCTTTCCAACTAGCGCTTGCTGTATATGAAGTTCCTGCTGCCTGAAGCTTTCTGCAGAGTCCTCTATTTCCCCTGTCCTGAGACAGGTACCTGCATGACGGGCAGCTTGAGCCTTTTACAGGGACTCTATCATGCCCTGGGCTCCTCAGGTGCTGCTGTGTCTCAGGTGTGGTGTGGGCCAATCACATAAAGTTCTGAGCCCTCCAGTTCTGCCAAGTGTCGTACAGTTCCACTAAGGCCTCGGGGTCCCAGTACCCGGCTACTGCGCTCTGGCTCTGAGGATGTCCATCCACTGTTCCCCTCTGAGCCCTGTTCCTCTCCTTTGCTCCTTCCCTTTCGACTCCTCCACATACAACCCCTCAGGTTATCTGCCCTTTCCAGAGGCAGCAGCTCCCTCGTGGCTGCCAGGCCTCTCGGTCTGCTCTGCTTCTCTCTTTGACATCTGCTCTCCTTGGTCTCCCCGGACCAACTGTCTAACTCCTCCTCCAGGTCAGGATACATATAGCTAAGGGAAGCTCCCCTGAATCTGGGTCCTGAGCTCCCCCTCCTGGCCTGGATTTGGAATATGTTGTGTGTGGGTGCCTTACCTGGTGAAGAGAACTCCATTGCCTCTGAGCATGATATTACTCTCCCCGAAGGAAAGCAACATCACTGCAGCAGCGGGCCACCTAGGGTGCTGCAGATGTTACAGAGTTCAGTGAGCAAAACCATAGTTAATAAATGCAGTTTTACTCGCTGTTTAGGTCGCTGTAGAGACGTCAAAAACAGCAACTCCAGAACGATGCAGGAGCGATCCAGTGACGTAACGGCGACTCACTTCTCGTTCTCACTGGTTGTTAGCTCCATGTCAAACAGCCAGAGTGTACCGACTGGCTAGAAGGAGACGCTGCGACGCCCCCTATGCTCGTTGCTGGCGTCGTTGCTTTTGATGTCAAACATGACGATACACGCCGACCTGGCGACGAAATAAAGTTCTGGACTTCTAGCTCCGACCAGCGATGGCACAGCGGGATCCAGATCGCTGCTGCGTGTCAAACACAACGAGATCGCTATCCAGGACGCTGCAATGTCACGGATTGTTGTCGTTCTCTTTGCAAAGTTGCTGAGTGTGACGGTACCTTTACAGTTTGTGTCACCCCTTATATCATAAAATACTAAATAAACAGAAACTGTTTTCTAACAGACTGACACATCCCTTTTTGGCAGTCAACTCATTAGCATAGCAATCAGGATTTCAATGAGAGATAAGAGTACACCATTCACAGCAGGTAGTGTCACAGCTCACCTCTTCCTCCTTCCTGCGCAATGACATCTGCATGTCACTAAACATGAGAACATGTATAGAAAACTCTCCCAAGGAAATAGAGTCCCCTATAATGTCTTGTGATATATACACATGCATGTGTCCAATGTCTATATCTCCAAAGAGGCAAGAGAGCAGCTTCCATAAATGTACAGAAAACAGAATACAATAATCTGCAATCAGAAATACAGATTATAACAAAAAAATTTCACAATCTGGTTTCAATTAGTTTGAAAAATGTGACACATTCCCTTAAAGAAAACTATACCTAAAAAGAGTATTGGATATTTTAACACATTTTCAATAGGTTAGAGTAGAGTAGGGCCCTGCCAAAAGAGTCTACCTTGTCATGGTAGCAGGCTTAAAAAAATATTTTGGCAAAAACAAAAGCTGATGGCTATGTGTGTGATATGGTGTTAGATGGGAACTAGTGATGAGCGAGTGTGCTCGTTGCTCGGGTTTTCCCGAGCACGCTGAGGTGGTCTCCGAGTATTTATGACTGCTAGGAGATAAGCAGTCAGCATGATTTACAGCTATTAGCCAGCTTGATTACATGTGGGGATTATCAGGCAACCCCCACATGTACTCAGCCTGGCTAACAGCTGTAAACCATTCAGCTGCTGTGATGAAAACTAAATCTCCGAACACTAACAAATACTCAGAGGTCACCCAATTGTATTCAAGCTGTCTAGCAGCTGCAAATCATGCAGCTGCGTCGACAAACTAAATTTACGAGCATGCCGAAATACTCGGAGACCACCTGAGCATGCTCGAACAAACTCGAGTAATGAGGATACTCGCTCATCACTAATGGGAACTGTTAATGTGCGATTGGTGAGGACGTGGTGCAGAAGGGAAATATTTCCAAGAGTGGGCGGTGGGACTGTGGAAGGTTTGATGGCTGTAGGCAGTCTCAAGGAGGTTTGAAAATGTTTCCAATATGAGGCCCTCAGATTCCTGGTGGCAGCTCTGATCCTGATCTGGCAGTAAGTATAAGCGCCATAATATCTGTACTTTCCTACAATCATAGGCATTTTACCGGTAATAGGATTTCCTCATGCTCATGACAGCTTCAGCTTTTGGTGCTGTTTTGGGAAAAGAAGAAATAACAAGGTGTCTGATGGCTGGATGTTTTTTTTTTTCAATTAACATCTAACACATGTCTATGACAAATTTTCCATTACCGGTATCTGGATTTCCTCAGACTTATGACACTGCTGTCATGGGACTGGGGAAAAGGTGAGAGATGGTCAACTATTACGGAGTGGAGGAGGCCGGATTTTTTTTTTTTTATTTAGAAACAGGACTTTGCAGCTAGAGCACCTACACATCCACCAAATGTAAGTTAAAGATTCAGAGTGGCAGTGCTACTTAGCACGTACATTTCATTAACTTCTTCCCAACTGGATAATCTTCCAGTTTTGCACTTTTGCTTTTTGTTGTTGTTCTTCTTCTTCCAAGAGCTATAACCAATAGTGTAACTACCACCGGGCAGAATGAATGGTCACCCTAGCCGCTCGCTTGGAAGGGCGCAGTAGGAACAACTAGGGATGGGCGAACCCAAAGTGTAAAGTTTTGGACCCGTACAGATCGAGTCCAGTTCAGGTCCAGGGCCTGTAAAACATAGCATAAAATTAATAATAAACATTATAATTATTCTTTCCTGTCCAGTGACACGTCCTCCTGTCCCGCTGTCTGCCGGTCGCATCTGCTTCCAGGGCCGCTCATCACCCGACGTCACAGCACAAACAGTGACGGAAAAAGACGAAGACTGCTGAGTGCAGTGAATACCGCCGGAAGGTAATGAGTGGCCCTGGAAGCAGATCAGGCTGGGAGACAGCGGATCGGGAGGACACTTCGCTGGACAGGTAAGTATAATTATAATGTACAGTTGTGGCCAAAAGTATTGACACCCCTGCAATTCTGTCAGATAATACTCAGTTTCTTCCTGAAAATGATTGCAAACACAAATTCTTTGGTATTACCTTCATTTAATTTGTCTTAAATGAAAAAAACACAAAAGGAATTGTCCTAAAGCCAAATTTTATATAATTCCACACCAAACATAAAAAAGGGGGTGGACAAAAGTATTGGCACTGTTCGAAAAATCATGTGATGCTTCTCTAATTTGTGTAATTAACAGCACCTGTAACTTAAGGCCCCGTCTCACACAGCGACGCTGCAGCGATACAGACAACGATGCTGATCGCTGCAGCGTCGCTGTGTGGTCGCTGTGTGGTCGCTGGGGAGCTGTCACACAGACAGCTCTCTCCAGCGACCAACGATCAGGGGAACGACTTCGGCATCGTTGAAACTGTCTTCAACGATGCCGAAGTCCCCCTGCAGCACCCGGGTAACCAGGGTAAACATCGGGTTACTAAGCGCAGGGCCGCGCTTAGTAACCCGATGTTTACCCTGGTTACCAGCGTAAATGTAAAAAAAAAAAAACACTACATACTCACCATCTGATGTCCGTCAGGTCCCTTGGCGTCTGCTTCCTGCTCTGACTGAGCCGCCGTACAGTGAGAGCAGAGCGCAGCGGTGACGTCACTGCTGTGCTCTCACTTTAGGCCGGCTCAGTCAGAGCAGGAAGCAGACGCCAAGGGACCTGACGGGCAACAGATGGTGAGTATGTACTGTTTTTTTTTTTTTACATTTACGCTGGTAACCAGGGTAAACATCGGGTTACTAAGCGCGGCCCTGCGCTTAGTAACCCGATGTTTACCCTGGTTACCAGTGAAGACATCGCTGGATCGGTGTCACACACACCGATTCAGCGATGTCAGCGGGACCTCAACGACCAAAAAAAGGTCCAGGCCATTCTGACATGACCAGCGATCTCGCAGCAGGGGCCTGATCGCTGGTACGTGTCACACATAGCGAGATCGCTACTGAGGTCGCTGTTGCGTCACAAAACTTGTGACTCAGCAGCGATCTCGCTAGCGATCTCGCTATGTGAGACGGGGCCTTTACCTGTGGCACCTAACAGGTGTTGGCAATAAATAAATCACACTTGCAGCCAGTTGACATGGATTAAAGTTGACTCAACCTCTGTCCTGTGTCCTTGTGTGTACCACATTGAGCATGAAGAAAAGAAAGAAGACCAAAGAACTGTCTGAGGACTTGAGAAACCAAATTGTGAGGAAGCATGAGCAATCTCAAGGCTACAAGTCCATCTCCAAAGACCTGAATGTTCCTGTGTCGTGTCTTCCGTGTGCAGTGTCATCAAGAAGTTTAACCCCTTCATGACCTTGGGATTTTCAGTTTTTCCTTGTTCGTTTTCCACTCCCCTCCTTCCCAGAGCCATAACTTTTTTATTTTTCCGTCAATTTGGCCATTTGAGGGCTTATTTTTTTGCGAGACGAGTTGTACTTTTGAACGACATCATTGGTTTTACCATGTCGTGTACTAGAAAACGGGAAAAAAATTCCAAGTGCGGTGAAATTGCAAAAAAAGTGCAGTCCCACACTTGTTTTTTGTTTGGCTTTTTTGCTAGGTTCATTAAATACTAAAACTGACCTGCCATTATGATTCTCCAGGTCACTACGAGTTCATAGACACCTAACATGACTAGGTTATTTAAAAAAATTAAAAAAAAATTGCGCCATTTTCCGATACTCGTAGCGTCTCCATTTTTCATGATCTGGGGTTGGTTGAGGGCTTATTTTTTGTGTGCCGAGCTGGCGTTTTTAATGATACCATTTTGGTGCAAATACGTTCTTTTGATCACCCGTTATTGCATTTTACTGCAATGTCGCGGCGACCAAAAAAACGTAATTCTGGCGTTTCAATTTTTTTCTCGCTACGCCGTTTAGCGATCAGGTTAATGCTTTTTTTATTGATAGATCAGGCGATTCTGAACGCGGCGATACCAAATATGTGTAGGTTTGATTTTTTTTTTTTTTATTTTGATTGGGGCGAAAGGGGGGGTGATTCAAACTTTTATATTTTTTTTATTCTTTTCACTTTTTTTTTTTTTACCTTTTGCCATGCTTCAATAGCCTAGAAGCTGGCACAGCGCGATCAGCTCTGCTACATAGCAGCGATCTGATGTTCGCTGCTATGTAGCAGAAATGCAGGTGTGCTGTGAGCGCCAACCACAGCGTGGTGCTCACAGCTACCGTGGATCAGTAACCATAGAGGTCTCAAGGACCTCTATGGTTACAATGTAGAAGCATCGCCGACCTCCGATCATGTGACGGGGGTCGGCGATGCGCTCATTTCCGGCCGGAAGCGCCGGTTAAATGCCGCTGTCTGCGTTTGACAGCGGCATTTAACTAGTTAATAGGCGCGGGCAGATCGCGATTCTGGCCGCGCCTATTACAGGCACATGTCAGCTGTTCAAAACAGCTGACATGTCCCTGCTTTGATGTGGGCTCACCACCGGAGCCCGCATCAAAGCAGGGCTTCTGACCTCGGACGTACTATCCCGTCCGAGGTAAGAAAGGGGTTAAAGCCCATGGCACTGTAGCTAACCTGGATGGAAAAGAAAAATTGACAAGAGATTTCAACGCAAGATTGTGCGGATGTTGGATAAAGAACCTCGACTAACATCCAAACAAGTTCAAGCTGCCCTGCAGTCCATGGGTACAACAGTGTCAACCCATACTATCCGTCGGCGTCTGAATGAAAAGGGACTGTATGGTAAGATATCCAGGGAGACCCCACTTCTTACCCCAAGACATAAAAAAGCCAGGCTGGAGTTTGCCAAAACCTACCTGAAAAAGCCTAAAATGTTTTGGAAGAATGTTCTCTGGTCAGATGAGACAAAAGTAGAGCTTTTTGGGCAAAGGCATCAACATAGAGTTTACAGGAGAAAAAAAAAAGAGGCATTCAAAGAAAAGAACACGGTCCCTACAGTCAAACATGGCGGAGGTTCCCTGATGTTTTGGGGTTGCTTTGCTGCCTCTGGCACTGGACTGCTTGACCGTGTGCATGGCATTATGAATTCTGAAGACTACTAACAAATTTTACAGCATAATGTAGGGCCCAGTGTGAGAAAGCTGGGTCTCCCTCAGAGGTCATGGGTCTTCCAGCAGGACAATGACCCAAAACACACTTCAAAAATAACAAGAAAATGAGAGAAAGCACTGGAGACTTCTAAGGTGGCCAGCAATGAGTCCAGACCTGAATCCCATAGAACACCTGTGGAGAGATCTAAAAATGGCAGTTTGGAGAAGGCACCCTTCAAATATCAGGGACCTGGAGCAGTTTGCCAAAGAAGAACGGTCTAAAATTCCAGCAGAGCATTGTAAGAAACTCATTGATGGTCACCGGAAGCGGTTGGTCGCAGTTATTTTGGCTAAAGGTTGTGCAACCAAGTATTAGGCTGAGGGTGCCAATACTTTTGTCTGGCCCATTTTTGGAGTTTTGTGTGAAATGATCAATGTTTTGCTTTTTGCTTCATTCTCTTTTGTGTTTTTTCATTTAAGACAAATTAAATGAAGATAATAATACCAAAGAGTTTGTGATTGCAATCATTTTTAGGAAGAAACTGAGTATTATCTGGCAGAATTGCAGGGGTGTCAATACTTTTGGCCACAACTGTATATTATTAATTTTATGCTTTGTTTTACAGCCCCTCCCGCACCATTTCATATCTGTAAAGTCCAAGCTCGGGGTTCGGACGCAAGTTTATGTCATCTCAGGCCCCGAGCTCGAACTTTACAAAAATTTGCATATTACACTTTAATTATTAATTTAAAAAGCATTATTGTTATAGAGGCAATAAAGCTATTGTGAGTGACCATCAGAGGTGCACACAGGGCATTATTACTTTCTAGAGGGCAAAATGTGGGCGCTGTTTTCTAAGACATTTGCACTGGACATTCACATTTTTTATTGGGAGATGTAGCTATGCAGATATCACCAAGGATGTATTTTAATTTTAAGGGGCACAGTGGTGGCCATTATTACATGAGACACTAAGAGGAGCCCTGTTTTTGTGACACACAGCAGGTGCAGTAATAGGGACACATACAGCCACAGCAGCTCAGTATTTGGGTATCAGCAGTATGAGGAGATTGTTTAGGTTGGGAATAGATGGGGACGGCGCTGGAAATGTCCAAAGTCAAATGTGTCTTTGTTGTAAACTCTGCAGATGAGTCTTGGCTGGAAAAGTTGTCATGGCAGTGGTAAGATGGAAAAGTGAACTACTCCATCAGAAAAAAGGTCAGCTGTAAGTCACCATCTTTGACTGTACTGTAATATCTTATGTGTCCTGCAGGACTGTTAACTACCACTATACAGTCACCATATAACGATAATATTGCTCTTGGTCTTTGTATAAAGATTTATTTTCAGTAACAGCCTGGTCATCGGCTGAGGTTCCCTTATACCCACAATTAGGGTGTGCCACTGTAGATGAAAACATGGTTATCTGATTAGTCACCCACTCTGGTATTTCACTATTTGACTGTTTTTCTTAGATGGAGCGAAAAAGGGCATGTGCACTTGTAACATGGTGCTGGGCAGTAGCCGTGGGCAAGGTACCGTCTCTTGCACCTCGGCACTTTACATGAAGACCGGTACATAGCTTTGCTGCTACTGATGCATTGGAACGCCAATCCCTAGGCACTCTCGTCTCACATACTCTCTTCCGTCTTGGCTCGTTACCTCTCTGAGTTATAATTTCAGGGCCATGCTGCTAAGCATCCTCTCCAGGACCCATCTCTGATTAGCCACTCAATCCCCCTGTCGGTTTTCCTTTTCTCTTTAACCCCTTTACCCCCAAGGGTGGTTTGCATGTTAATGACCAGGCCAATTTTTACAATTCTGACCACTGTCTCTTTATGAGGTTATAACTCTAGAACGCTTCAATGGATCCTGGTGATTCTGACACTCTTTTTTTGTGACATATTGTACTTAATGTTAATGGTAAAATTTCCTTGATATTACTTGCGTTTATTTGTGAAAAAATGGAAATTTGGCGAAAATTTCGCAATATTCCAAATTTGAATTTTCATGCCCTTAAATCACAGAGATATGTTACAGAAAAGACTTAATAAGTAACATTACCCACATGTCTACTTTACAACAGCACAATTTTGGATCTAAATTTGTTTTTGTTAGGGAGTTATAAGGGTTAAAGGTTGGCCAGCAATTTCTCATTTTTACAAAACCATTTTTTTTTAGGGACCACATCACATTTGAAGTCAATTTGAGGGGTCTATATAATAGAAAATAGCAAAAAGTTACACCATTCTAAACACTGCACCCCTCAAGGTGCTCAAAACCACATTTAAGAAGTTTATTAACCCTTCAGGTGCTTCACAGGAATTTTTGGAATGTTTTAAAAAAAAATGAACATTTACCTTTTTTTCACAAAAAAATTACTTCAGATCAAATTTGTTTTATTTTACCAAGGGTAAAAGGAGAAATTGGACCCCCAAAGTTGTTGTACAATTTGTCCTGAGTGCGCCGATACCCCATATGTGGGGGTAAACCACTGTCGGGCACAGCACAATACCAACACTATTAATGTATGTCACAGCTCACATCACACAATACAACAATACACATGTTCTTCAAGGAGGAACGTGGTCAATGTCTATTGCCTTACACACCTACCCAAAACACTGAGGAGAGAACAGCAATTCTGACTTTTGCTGTGCAAATTCTGTAGTATGTTAGTTCCCAAGGCACATGTTACAACTGTGAGAACGGAAGCCATGTTTTGGACTTATAGCCCTTCATCGTGTTACAGGATCAGCACTATGTCGTAAATGAGGATAATAAAACCGGACCACGGAGCTTCCCTTGTGTCGCGCAGTGCAGTCCAAAAGCCAATTAGGGAATATAAAACAAAAAATATTACTTTGCTTTTATTCCTCCTGGGAATGTATGATACTATGTAAGGCTTGAAGAACTGATGTTCTAGAATTGGAATTTTATGAGGAAGGTGGATGTAGAGAGTGCAAAATTTCAAAAGAGAAAAAAAAAACTAGCATTCAGAAGGCGTCATTACATTTTAAAGGGAACCTGTAATCTGAACAAAATGCTATTAACCTGCAGATATGGGAGCAATCTGCAGCTTAATAGTGTTTGTAATCCGCCTGGCTCCAGCACTTAGATCCCCGCTGCCAGCAGAAAATGAACTTTATTCCTCCCGGTAGTATTCAGGTTTTAGTCACAGGGGTAGCGTCAGTGCAGGTTCAATACCTGCTCTGTGTATAGAGAGCAGTGGCTGTAATCACGCCCCTGGCACTGACTGACAGCCGGCCCTAATGCTTAGGTGTGGTCAGTCAAAGCCTGGACCATGGTTATAGCTGCTGTTCTCTATTCACAATGTGGTGACTGAACCAGAGCCAATGTCACCACTGTGACTGAAACCCAAAAACTACAGAGAGGAATAAAGATAATGTCTTCCCGGGAGCAGGGGTCTACGTGCCAGCGCTGCGCAGGTTCAGAATCTTGTGTCAAGCAGGTCTTCAACGATCATTATTATATGGTTAAAGGGCAATATACTTTCTGTGAGCCCACACTGTGCCACTGGATCTGATCAGTAATTTACTGCCAAACCAGGACTGGATCCTAAACACCAGGAGGAATATCATAAAAAGATTATTCTATTTTTTTTTTAACTACAAATACAATGCAGGCCATAATAATGTAAAACAGACACGTACACAGATAAAAATGGAATTTGATCATACTGAAATGGGCAAGGTCACCACAATAGGTCACCACAATATATGATGTAACAGTGTATGTGACCCGGGAATAAAAGAATACAAGTGAAGTGAGACAATAAGCAATACAATTGATGTCTTTAGGTCTAAAATACCAATTACATATGCCACACAAACTTTCACTAAGCCCACGGTCACACGTTCAGTATTTGGTCAGTATTTTACATTATTATATGTTTTTCCAAACAACTTTATTAACATTTTCAACCAAAACAAGACATAGAGAGAGCAAGGTTAACATAAATGCAATGACATGAAACATCCATGAAGCATAAAAGTAAAAATAGAATAAAATAAAATAGCAAAACAATAAATACAGTAAATTCTTACGGAAATATTTCCAGCCAGTGAGACCATTTTTTAAAAAGGAAGGAAAGTAGCCATTTAGTAACGCCAATTTTTGTTCATAGAATTTATGCAAAGCCAGTTTGTCAATAATTTCTTGTGAAGAGGGTACTTTAGAAGATTTCCCAAAAAAAGCAATAGCATTCTTAGAAACTAAAAGCAGATGTATAACAAATTTCCTAAAAGGTGAAGTCAATTGATCTGCATTCAACGAGAGCAGGGCCAACTGAGGAGACAGAGAAAAATCCGAACGTTTTAATATAATAGAAATAAGAGAAGAGATTTCATCCCAAAAAGGTCTAATACGTGGACAAAACCAAAACAAATGGGAAAGGCTACCATAATGTCCACAATCTCTCCAGCAGAGAGGGGAATTGGAAGGATTAATAAATGCTAAGTGAGACGGTGAATAATACCACCTAGAGATAAGCTTAAAATAAGACTCATGAAGAGCCATGGACATGGTGGCAGAATAAGTCAAGGACATGGCCAGTTCCCAATCATCTAGAGCTACAGAAAGATTCAAAGTAGATTCCCATTTGCTCATGTATGGGGTTTTTATAATTTTGAAATCATTATTAAACCACTGGTAGATATATTGAGTAGACCAAAATATGCTATGACCGGAGTTGCATAAAATATTAATTGCCACTTCCGATAAAGGAGGGCGACCAGACCACCAGTGGCCTCAAAAAATCCTTTAAAATAGTAAATTTCATAAAAGCCAATGAGGGAACACCAAACCTTTCTTTAAGGTGGGTAAATGACACAAACTTGTTACCATCAAAGATGTCATGTAGTTTAGAGATTCCCCAGTCAGCCCAATTTGAATGCAGATCAAACGAGAAAACAGTAGCCAAGAAAGAGAGGGAAAGTCTCAGCATAAGCTCCATCTTGGCAAAACCGCTTTTAATTTTGAGAAATTTCTGCCATGCCACAAGAACAGCTACAAAAATCGGATGATCAGACCAAAGAAAAGACTTAGAGGTGAATAAATTCATAATAATATTACAAGGTGGAGAATTTCTATTAAAATGCACTTCCAATTCCTCCGATTAAGGTGTATGATCTGCAGACCACCAACATAGACTCTGTTTAATTAAATTAGAGAAATAATAGGCCGAAACATTAGGAAGACCCATACCCCCACGCAATTTATGTTTATACAGTTGACTAGAGGCTATACGAGCTCTCTTGTTGCCCTAAACAGATTGAGGTGTGCCTGCAAACTGGTCAAGTAGGAAGTAGAAACAAGTAAAGGAAGGGACCTGAAGACATAGAGAATCTTGGGAAGAATTACTGATTTTACAATAAGGCTCTTTCCTCACCACGATAATACTTTATCATCATAAAATCTAAGCTCTTTAGAAATGGAAGCAATAAGAGAATCCAAATTGCTGGGAATCAAGGAGCTAAGATTTCTAGAAAACCTCAGACCCAAATAAACAATATCCCTCTCCGCCCAACTCCAGGGCGAAATATCCTTTATACTCCGGATTTGAAAATCCGTGATATTAAATTGAAAATTTTCGACTTGGACTTGTTTATTTTAAAATATGAAAAAATGAAATTTTTTTTAAGAAGGGTTTGCAAATGTGGAATAGAATGACAAGGATTGGTAAGGGACAGGAGAATATCATCAGCATATAAACTGATTTTAAATTCCTTACGATCCGTGTGAACTACCTTTATGGAGGGATTATCTCTAATGAGCTGGGCTAATGGCTCTATGGCAAGGGCAAAAAGCAATGGAGAAAGGGGACAACCCTGCCGTGTACCATTAGAGATTGGAAATGGGGAAGAAAAGTGATTATTAATATAAGTTTTTGCCTGAGGATCAGAATATAAAGCCATAATTTTATTTATAAAGTCCAAATCAAAGCCAAATTTTTGTAGGGAACATTTGAGAAAAGTCCAATTTAAGCGATCAAATGATTTCTCTGCATCAAGGGAAATTAAAGTGGAGTTAATTTTTTGGGAATTAATTAATTTAATAATATTTATCAGCCTTCTGGAACCTTCAATGAATTGCTGGTGCTTGATAAATCCAATCTGGTCTGTGGAAATTAATTTGGGCAAAATAAGGTTAAGGCGGTTAGCTAAGACTTTAGAATAAATTTTGGGATCAGTATTAATTAATGGAATGGGACGGTAATTAAGTATTTGATCAGGACTAGTATGAGGCTTGGGAATAAGTATAATTGTGGCATCCAAATTTTCCCTAGGGAAAGAACCAACGGACGCAGCGGCATTGAAAATTTGAACTAAATGGGGGACAAGAATTTAACGGAATGATTTATAATAATTATTGCTATAACCATCAGGACCAGGGGCCTTATAAGACTTCAATTGTTTTATTGTGTCACTAATCTCTTCTGCAGTAAAAGGAGCAGCCAAAAAGTCTGCATCCATGGAATCAAGTTGTGGAAGATTGACAGAAGACAAAAAGTCAATAGATCTCGCACCTGGAATGGGAAGAGAGGGATCAGACCGCAAATTATGTAATTGATTGAAATATTGTGCAAATTAATTTGCAATGTCCTGTGGGTGGATGAGAGAAATGCCCTTAGGAGAAATGATCTTGTCGATTCGGTTACGTATTCTAACCTTTTTAATTTTATTGAACATAAAACGAGTGGGCTTGTTAAGGGACATATAATGATTGAGTTTTGATTGTTTGACCGCAGGTGGCCCTCAATTCATTCCTAAGGCTACTTTCACACTAGCGTTAACTGCATTACGTCGCAAATCGTCTTTTTTCAGAAAAAATGCATCCTGCAAAAGTTTTTGCAGGATGCGTTTTTTCCCCATAGACTTGTATTGGCGACTTATTGCGACGGATTGGCATACGTCGTGTCCGTCGTATGCATCGAAATTTGGCGACACGTCGTCGGCAAAAAATGTTGATTGTAACGCTTTTTGTCTCCGCCTAAAAAACGTGTCGCGACGCATCCTTCGGCATGCGTCGTTGGCTACAATGGAAGCCTATGAGCGACGGATGCGTCGGGACACGTCGTACGACGCAATGCAGCGCTGCAATACGTTTTTTTTACACTGAGCATGCTCAGAAGAAGGATTTTGTTGCCAATTGGTCAGACACCCCCATATCTATATAAACCTGGCCTGGGCCTTCAACCCCACATATGCCAGCAAGAAGCCTACAGAGAAGAAGCCTGCCACCAAGACTCCAGACTGCCAGCAAGACTCCAGACTGCCAGCAAGACTCCAGGCTGCCAGCAAGACTCCAGCCGGCCACAAGACCCCAGCCTGCCAGAGGAGCCTGTCAGAGGAGCCTGCCACAGGAGCCTGCCACAGGAGCCAGCCACAAGACTCCAGCAAGCCTGCCACAAGACTCCAGCCACCATAGAGGCAGTGTGAGTATTGCAATTTTTGTGTGCATCTGTGTGCCTGTGCATTTGTGTGTGTATGAGGTACTGACTACAGCAAGAGCTTAAAACCTGAAGAGAACCAGAGGCCTGCCATCGTCCTGCACCAGCCAGTGCCATGCTAGAGTCCAGATCCACCCTGATGCCAGCCACTGTGAAGACATGCAGCTCCAGCCAGAGGATTGTCAGCCTTTTTTACGTGTGTGTGTATGTGTGTGCGTATGCGTCTTCTGATTGGGTCCACCTTTCTGCCTTTGTTGTACATATGTGTATTTTCATAAAGCTTATGTGCTTGTGTGCGTGTATTTTTGTACGGCTGTGTGCTTTTGTAAGTATGTCTTCATGTGCCTGCACCTTATTATGCCTTCGCCAATCTTATGCCTGTTCATGTGGGAGGGTATGTGTCCACATTCAGGATTTCATCAGCATTTGGTCAGGATTTTTCATCAGTATTTGTGTGGGTGATAAATGCAGTAGTGGTGCATATGTTTCTATTATACTTTTCCTCTAATTGTTACACTCCTGGTTTTGGATTACAAATACTCATGGAAAATCCTGACCAAATCCTGATGCAATCCTGAACGTGGACACATACCAGGCATGTTTGTGCGCATCATGTTGATTGCATGTGCATTTGTCCATGCCTAGTTGGTTAATTGCCTTTTTCTGATGGATTTACTAAGTATAGTGGTCTGTGCAGCCTGTGGTTTAAATGTGTGTATTTTTTTTTTCTTATTTTATTTATTTATTTATTTATTTTTAAATCTGATGTATTTTTGCAAAGTCTAGTCTGCAACTTGTGGTTTGAATGTGTGAGTGTTTTTTTTTTTCTATTTCAAAGTGTTGATTTTCTGTTGAAACCATTTGCAGTTGATGTACCTTACTTGTATTTAAAATAAAGAGCATTTCAGCTCCCAATTGTGATGTGAAGAAAAAAAAAAAAAAAAAAAAGGATAATAAAATGTTTGTTAAAAAAAATGTCCGTAGTATCATTTCAGAAAGGTAAATTTAAAACTGGTGTATGTACCAATGGTTACACATGCAATAAAGAGTTGGTTGACATCTCATTTTTTAATAAAGGTTATACTTTAAAGGTTTTTTGGGGGAGGTGATTTTTGAAAATAAAATGTGGTAAATATATTTTTACATGGTGGGTTCACATTTTTAAATATTTTTTTTGGGACATGGAAATGAATGGTATAACGTGCACCTGTTTTTGGGTTTTGGTGTTCACCTTTAATGAACATTTCTCACATCAATTCAGCAGGGTGTTTATCTTAAACATTACATAGTTCAGGGGGTGGTCTAACTATAAATCCATTATACATATTACAGATACACCAGGGACCAGGACCACATCCGCCGCCACTAGTCCCAACCAGGACCACAGCTACCGGTCATCCCACAGGACCACAGCCATACCCACATCTTAATCTTTCAAAGTAAGTTTTGAAGACCCCAAATCTGCTACTTCAATGTGTAGAGCAGATTGCAAGTGTCTTTTAACTTACAGATACACCAGGACCACAGCCGCAGCAAGCCGCCGCCTCTAGTCCCAACCAGGACCTGCCCACCAGGACCACAGCCACCAATCTTTTCAAGTAAGTTTTGAAGACCCCAAATCTGCTACTTCAATGTGTAGAGCAGATTGCAAGTGTCTTTTAACTTACAGATACACCAGGACCACAGCCGCAGCAAGCCGCCGCCTCTAGTCCCAACCAGGACCTGCTCACCAGGACCACAGCCACCAATCTTTTCAAGTAAGTTTTGAAGACCCCAAATCTGCTACTTCAATGTGTAGAGCAGATTGCAAGTGTCTTTTAACTTACAGATACACCAGGACCACAGCCGCAGCAAGCCGCCGCCTCTAGTCCCAACCAGGACCTGCCCACCAGGACCACAGCCACCAATCTTTTCAAGTAAGTTTTGAAGACCCCAAATCTGCTACTTCAATGTGTAGAGCAGATTGCAAGTGTCTTTTAACTTGCAGATACACCAGGACCACAGCCGCAGCAAGCCGCCGCCTCTAGTCCCAACCAGGACCTGCCCACCAGGACCACAGCCACCAATCTTTTCAAGTAAGTTTTGAAGACCCCAAATCTGCTACTTCAATGTGTAGAGCAGATTGCAAGTGTCTTTTAACTTACAGATACACCAGGACCACAGCCGCATTAAGCTTGAGCAACAATGTCCTCTTCTGACAGCCCTCCTCCACAGCAACAGCGTGTATCGGTAAGTTAACACAAAAAATGTTTTTTTTTTAAATTACATTTTTATCGATCACTACATGCATAAATTATGTTTCAACAGGAAGCTGAATCAGATGAGGAGCTGTCAGAAGGGGGCGAGATGGGTGGAGAGATGCAAGTGGAGGAGGAACCAAGTGTAAGTAGTGGTGAAACAGTTGCTTCACACATCACACTGCACCATACACAAAACAGATTTTCATACATAACTAAACACAGAAAATATATGCCTACATTACTGAGAATTTGTTTCCTTTATTTCAGTCTCCTGCTGCTGCTGCTGCTGACCAGTCAGCAAATCGTGAAGGTTCTCCCAGCCGCTCCCAGAGTCGGCAGAATCGTCGCCGCGGTCGGCCATCAGTGAGGTTTTTTTTTGGAGGGGGATTCTATTGGTACTTTAGTGTTTCAGTGTACTAATTTGTTTGTTTTTCTTCTTCTTTTTTTGCACAGGCTTCACAGCATGCTCCCGCAGAGGAGTTCGATGATGACATCGACATTGACAGTCTCATCGAGGAGGTTCGCGAGCGGGAGCCGCTGTGGAACATGGCTGACCGCAGGCATGCCGATACCGGTGTCACCCGTCGGCTCTGGGACGAAGTGTGTCATAACATCTTTCCAAGGTGTGAGGACCTTCATCCACAGCAGCAGAGCAAACTATGTAAGTATTCACTTCTCAGTGATGTTTTGAGCTGACTGTAATGTATTGCATTTACCAATTTTTTTTTTCTTTTTTATTCTTGTCTTCACAGGTGGAAAGGTTAGGAAGCGGTGGCGGTCACTGAGGGATCGCTTTAAGAGGGAATTCAACGCGGAGATGCAGGCCCCGAGTGGCTCAGCAGGAAGGAAGAGGAGCAGATATAAATATGGCACGGCCCTCTCCTTCCTGAGGTGAACCATGCTGAGCAGAGTGTAAGTATTCTACAGCCCACTAATAACCATGTTAACCTGTCTAACTTAGTTTGGTTTCAGTCAGGGATTTTTCATATCAATATATTAATTTCTTTTGTTTTTTCTTTCACAGCA
This sequence comes from Ranitomeya variabilis, assembly GCF_051348905.1. Classification (NCBI taxonomy): domain Eukaryota; kingdom Metazoa; phylum Chordata; class Amphibia; order Anura; family Dendrobatidae; genus Ranitomeya; species Ranitomeya variabilis. The sequence goes on along the minus strand of NC_135236.1, from coordinate 256,204,254 downwards.
CCTTCTCCAGCCACCGGGCACCTGCATCTTCCTCTGCACCCTCTGGAGCGATCCCTCCTGAGTCCGCCACTGAGGGCCACGTCGGTAGGCCCCACACCACTGACCCCTCCTCTGACCCCTCTGTCCCCTCCACCTCATCTGCCCCAAGCAATGGAGCATTATTGCAGCCTTCATTGCTCGCATCTGATGCTGAACAGATAGCGTTCCCTTTACCCCACCCCTCTGATCCTGCCACCTCGAGACCACCATTAGGTTCGTGGCGGCAGCGACAGAGGGGTCAGGAAAAGAGCTATGCTCCTGAATTCTTACATCTGAATGCATCCTTCCAAAGCTCTTTCAAAATTTTGGGAGAGCAAGTGACTGCTGGTTTCAACATGGTGCAATCCTGCATCAGTGAAACAAGTCATGAAACCAGCAGTCGCTTGGATAGGCTGCATTCAGATGTAAGTCAGTCTCCGGCCAATCTTTTTTTTCAATCCATACTCAGGAGCATGGAGAAGCTTTCTCTTCAGCAACAGATGCGGGTAATGAATACCTGCCATAATGCTCTAATGAAGGCCCTTAACGAACCCCAATCTACCCACACATCCACTACAATTCCACCCCAGGCCCCATTTCCACACCATGCCCCACCCCAGGCCCCATTTCCACACCATACCCCCCATTACCAAACCCAGCCCCAATACCCACACCAGCCCCATTACCAAACCCAGCCCCAATCCCCACACCAGCCCCATTACCAAACCCAGCCCCAATCCCCACACCAGCACCATTACCAAACCCAGCCACAAACCCCACGCCAGCCCCATTACCCAACCCAGTCCCACTACCCAACCCAGTCCCACTACCCAACCCAGTCCCACTACCCAACCCAGTCACAATACCCAACCCAGTCACAATACCCAACCCAGTCCCAACACCCAACCCAGTCCCCATACCCATCCCGGCCCCCAAACCAAATTTCTTCCCCAATGTTTTCTTCCTTGCCCAGCTTTTCTTCCCCAGTAAGTATTCCCCCTACCCCAACACCACCCCCCTCTGGTCAGCCTCCTGGTTTTACCCCCCCTTCCACTGCACCCCAAACAAGTAGGGTTTCCCCACCTATCGACGTGGTCCAACCTTCCAGCCCCTCCTCCCCTCGTATCTCCACCCCACACTTTGAAGATTTGTAATGTAGTTATGTAAATGTTATTTTAAAAAAATTGCAAAGTTTTCAAAAAAAAAATTTTGAAAATAAAAAATATCTACTTTTTTTGCAAAGAAATTAAAAAAAAAAAAAAAAAAAAAAAAACAGTTAAAATAAAATTTTGTCTGATTTAAATTCTAGTCTTTGTGTGTGTGTGGATTTATTAAGGTAATATGGCAACTAAATAAAAAAGGTAAAATAAAAATAAACACCAGACGTGTGAAAGGTATAACATATTGGTTTTACTAGCAAGAAAACCACGCTTTTGGGCCTTTTTTTTTTAAGGGGGGGGGGGAGAAACACATTTTTTACATAAACAAAACACATGGAAAACAGGTTACACAATTATGTCTTGCCATGGGATTCGCCCGACAGGTGACAAAAAATAATCCGCAAACTGGTCCCTCATCCTTGTAACAGAACCTGTAGAGCGAACCGAGCTGCTGCGGTAGTCCCACAAGGTTGTCTCCAACTCTTCGTCATCCAAGGAAACGGGCTCCTTTGAAAGGACAAAGTTGTGGAGCACCACACAGGCTTTAACAACCTCGTCTATAGTTGTGGTTTTCAGTTTGATTGCCGTCAGTAGAACTCGCCACTTCGCCGTCAATATACCGAAAGAACACTCTACTACTCTTCATGCTCTAGTAAGCCGGTAATTAAATACCCGTTTGGTACGGGTTAAGTTCCGGCTACTATACGGTTTCAGTAGGTGCGGCGAGAGTTGAAAGGCTTCATCACCTACACAAACATATTCCATGGCTGGTTCACTTGTTCCTGGCAGTGGTCTGGCTGACGGGAAATCGTAGGTCTCTCCATAAAGGCAACGACCCATTGGAGAGTTTTTAAAAACTTGCGAATCGTTGGACCATCCATAAGCTCCGATGTCCACGGCAAGGAACCTGCAGTTGGTGTCTGCAATAGCCATAATAACGATGGAGAAATACTTCTTGTAGTACTCCGATCCTGTTCCTGCCTGTTTCGCAATCCTTATATGTTTCCCGTCAACTGCACCCACACAATTTGGGAAATTGAAAATTTGCTGAAACTGTTCTGCACTTCTCAACCAGATTTCCATGGATGGTTGGGGGATATACTCTGGCTGTAAAGTGGTCCAAATAGCCCGACATGTGTCCTTCACTATTCCTGAAATAGTGGAAATGCCCAGCCGGAATTTGTAATGGAGCGAAGTCATCGATTCACCAGTAGCTAGGAAACTTTAAAAAAAAAAAAAAAAAAAAAAAACAATGTTAGAAAAAATTGCAGACCAAAAAGTTTCAATAAATGGCACTGTGAACATTTTTTTTAGGACGGGACACACAATAAAACCTGCATGAAACCGGTGTAAAAAAGCAGTGGAATGGCCGCAAACAAAACAAAAATTACATGCTGCAGAAAATAGTGCGCAATATGTCAGCGCAGTATTGTCTGCAGCATGTAATCTAACATTCAATATCAGCAATCACAGAAAAAAAAGCAGTTGCATGTCAACAAACCCCCCCAAAAAAAAAAAATCTGCAGAAAATGCAACGCAATATTTCAGCGCAGTATTTTCTGCAGTCTGTTATAGGACATTCAATATGAGCAATGACATTAAAAAAAAGTGGAATGGCCGCAAACAAAACAAAAATTACATGCTGCAGAAAATAGTGCGCAATATGTCAGCGCAGTATTGTCTGCAGCATGTAATATAGCATTAAAAATGACCAATGACAGAAAAAAAAGCAGTTGCATGTCAACAAACCCCCCCCAAAAAAAAAAAATCAGCAGAAAATGCAACGCAATATTTCAGCGCAGTATTTTCTGCAGTCTGTTATAGGACATTCAATATGAGCAAGGACATTAACCCCTTAACGACCGCCGATACGCCTTTTAACGGCGGCCGCTAAGGGTACTTAAACCACAGCGCCGTTAATTAACGGCGCTGTGGAAAAAGTGAATAGCGCCCCCCAGAGTCGGATTTTCTCTGGGGTCTCGGTTGCCGAGGGTAGCCGAGACCCCAGAGAACATGATTCGGGGGGTTTTTACCGACCCCCGAGTTGCGATCGCCGGTAATTAACCGTTTACCGGCGGTCGCAACAAAAAAAAAAAAAACGCGATTTGCCGTTTAATTTCTCTGTCCTCCGATGTGATCGCACATCGGAGGACAGAGAAATGTGGTCCCCGTTGGCCCCCAATAGCCCCCCAATACTTACCTACCTCCCCCGGTGCTCCTCGTGTCTCCCCATGGGCGCCGCCATCTTTTTTCCGGGAAAAAATGGCGGGCGCACGCGCAGTGCGCCCGCCGCCCGGCACCCGGATGTTCTTTGGGGTCTCGGCTGCCGGGGGTAGCCGAGACCCCAAAGAACATGATCGGGGTCGATTTGCACCGACCCCTGCTTTGCGATCGCCGGTAATTAACAGTTTACCGGCGACCGCAAAAAAAACAACAAAAAAAAAGCGATCAGTTATTTCTCTGTCCTCTGATGTGATCGCACATCAGAGGACAGAGAAATAGGGGGATTCGGGGACCCTATCATACTCACCCGGGGTCCCTGGGTCCTCTTCTGTCTTCTCCTGCCAGCCGGCTTTTTCATCATGGCGGGCGCATGCGCAGTGCGCCCGCCATCTGCTGCCATCTGCCGGCCGGCAGGAGAAGACAAGTTGGGGCTAAAATTAGGGTTAGGGTTAGGGTTAGAGTTAGGGTTAGAGTTAGGGTTAGGGTTGGGGCTAAATTTAGGGTTAGGGCTAGGGTTAGGGTTAGGCTACTTTCACACTAGCGTTTTTTGGCTTCCGTCGCAATGCGTCGTTGGAGAAAAAACGCATCCTGCAAAAGTGCTTGCAGGATGCGTTTTTTCTCCATTGGCTTGCATTAGCGACGCATTGCGACGGATTGCCACATGTCGCATCCGTCGTGCGACGGATGCGTCGTGCTTCGGCGGACCGTCGACACAAAAAAAACTACATGTAACTTTTTTGTGCGACGTGTCCCACATATTTCAGTGCCACGTGCCACGTATTTAAGTGACACGTGCCACGTATCAAAGTGCCACGTGCCACATATTTCAGTGCCACGTATCAAAGTGCCACGTGCCACGTATCAAAGTGCCACGTGCCACGTATCAAAGTGCCACGTGCCACGTATCAAAGTGCCACGTGCCACATATTTCAGTGCCACGTGCCACGTATCAAAGTGCCACGTGCCACATCTTTCAGTGCCACGTGCCACGTATTTAAGAGACACGTGCCACGTATCAAAGTGCCACGTGCCACATATTTCAGTGCCACGTATTTAAGTGACACGTGCCACGTATCAAAGTGCCACGTATCACGTATTTCAGTGCCACGTATTTAAGTGACACGTATCACGTATAAGTGCCACGTGTCACGTATTTAATTGCCACATATTTAAGTGCCACGTATCAAGATTTTCCATGGAGAACAGACACATCCAGAGATATGTCTGCTCTCCACGGCTGCAGCAACACACTGACAGGAGCCATAGTTCCTGTCGGTGTGTCACTGCGCATGCGCGAGCGAGTTTACCGGCGGTCATTGACCCCGGCACTCTCGCTTAACGGCAGTGCTGCGTGGGAAAGTTCAACGCAGCTGTACTGCTGTTAACCGAGACGCCGGAGTCATTGAACTCCGGAACAGTACGCGATACACTGCTAGGAGCTTCGCTCCTGGCAGTGTATCGCCGGAGAGCAGCCGATCGGCGTGGGACACTTGTTTTATGGATTCTGCGGACAGGGAGTATGAATTTGGTTTATTATTTTTGGATTTTTTCCTGGAGGATCGAGGGCTTCGCCTACAAGTGTGCTGTTGGTGAGTATATACTCTGTGTTATATGTTGTATGTACTGTGTGTCATGTATGTGTATTGTGTGTAGGTGTTTTGTGTAACTTTACAATTGTGCTAAGTCGCCGGACACAGGGACAACTCTCCCATCCTAATACCGGATGGGAGTAGTAGTCCCATACGGCGACTTAGCACAATGGTGGCACTAGCGTCGCATGGGGACACACACACGCACACACACGCACACACACGCACACACACACACACACAGAAGGACTCCATGCTGCTTCACTGGGGGGCGGGGGCTTCCCTCTTCCTGTCCGACGTCACGTCCGGTCCTGGGTGTCAACCCCTCCGTACAAAGACGCCGACACCCAGGACAAAGGCGCTGTGTGTGGAAGGTAATATGGGGCCCTAGGGGGATACGCAGACACGCCGCTGCGTAAAGAATTGACATGTCAATTCTTTTTACGCCGGCGTGTTTGCAGACAAAAGCGCCGCGTTTTTTTGCGGTGTGTCTGAACGGCAAAGTGAATTTCTCATTCACTTTGCCGGCAGACGAAAATGACATTGCGCATTTTTGAAAAGCGCCCGCAAAATAGCGCTCAAAAATGCGCTATGTCTGAAAGTAGCCTAAGGCTTCTTTCACACTTGCGTCGGTACGGGGCGGTCGCAATGCGTCGGCCCGATGTACCGACGCACGTTGTGAAAATTGTGCACAACGTGGGCAGCGGATGCAGATTTTCAACGCATCCGCTGCCCAGTCTATGTCCTGGGGAGGAGGGGGCAGAGTTACGGCCACGCATCCGCGGAAATGGCGGACGCGACGTACAAAAAAAAGGTTACATTGAACTTTTTTTGTGACGACGGGGGCTAAAGTTATGGTTAGGGTTGGGGCTAAAGTTAGGGTTGGGGCTAAAGTTAGGGTTAGAGTTGGGATTAGGGTTTGGATTAGGGTTGGGATTAGTGTTACGTTTGGGATTAGGGTTGGGATTAGGGTTAGGGTTGGGATTAGGGTTAGGGGTGTGTTGGATTTAGGGTTTTGATTAGGGTTATGGTTAGGGTTGAGATTAGGGCTGTTTTGGGGTTAGGGTTGTGATTATCGTTAGGGTTGTGATTAGGATTATGGATCGGGTTGAGATTAGGGTTAGGGCTGTGTTGGGGTTAGGGTTGGAGTTAGAATTGGGGGGTTTCCACTGTTTAGGTACATCAGGGGGTCTCCAAACACGACAGCCAATTTTGCGCTAAAAAAGTCAAATGGTACTCCCTCCCTTCTGAGCTCTGCCGTGCGCCCAAACAGTGGTTTACCCCCACATATGGGGCATCAGCGTACTCGGGATAAATTGGACAACAACTTTTGGGGTCCAATTTCTCCTGTTACCCTTGTGAAAATAAAAACTTGGGGGCTAAAAATCTTTTTTGTTGGAAAAAAATATATTTTTTTATTTTCACTACTCTGCATTATAAATTTCTGTGAAGCACTTGAGCTTTCAAAGTTCTCACCACATATCTAGATAAGTTCCTTAGGGGGTCTAGTTTCCAAAATTTGGTCACTTGTGGGGGTTTCTACTGTTTAGGTACATTAGGGGTCTGCAAACGCAACATAACGCCCGCAGACAATTCTATCAAAGTCTGCATTGCAAAATGGCGCTCCTTCCCTTCCGAGCTCTGCCGTGCGCCCAAACAGTGGTTTACCCCCACATATGGGGTACCAGCATACTCAGGACAAATTGGACAACAACTTTTGGGGTCCAATTTCTCTTGTTACCCTTGTGAAAATAAAAACTTGGGGGCTAAAAAATCTTTATTGTTAAAAAATATATATTTTTTATTTTCACGACTCTGCATTATAAACTTCTGTGATGCACTTGGGCATTCAAAGTTCTCACTACACATCTAGATAAGTTCCATGGGGGGTCTAGTTTCCAAAATGGGGTCACTTTTGGGGGGTTTCTGCTGTTTAGGCACATCAGGGGCTCTCCAAACGCGACATGGCGTCCGATCTCAATTCCAGTCAATTTTGCATTGAAAAGTCAAATGGCGCTGCTTTGCTTCCGAGCTCAGCCATGCGCCCAAACAGTGGTTTACCCCCACATATGGGGTGTCGGCGTACTCAAGACAAATTGTACAACAGCTTCTGGGGTCCATTTTCTCCTGTTACCCTTGGTAAAATAAAAATTTGGAGGCAAAAAGATCATTTTTGTAGAAAAAATGCGATTTTTTTATTTTCACGGCTCTACGTTATAAACTTCTGTGAAGCACCTGGGGGTTTAAAGTGCTCACCACACATCTAGATAAGTTCCTTAAGGGGTCTAGTTTCCAAAATGGTGTCATATGTGGGGGGTCTCTACTGTTTAGGCACATCAGCGGCTCTCCAAACGTGACATGGCGTCCGATCTCAATTCCAGCCAATTCTACATTGAAAAAGTAAAACGACACTCCTTCTCTTCCAAGCTCTGCGGTGCGCCCAAACAGTGGTTTACCCCCATATATGGGGTATCGACGTACTCAGGAGAAATTGCACAACAACTTTTGTGGTCTAATTTCTCCTGTTACCCTTGTGAAAATAAAAATTTGGGGGCAAAAAGATCATTTTTGTGAAAACAAATGCGATTTTTTATTTTCACGGCTCTACGTTATAAACTTCTGTGAAGCACTTGGGGGTTCAAAGTGCTCACCACACATCTAGATAAGTTCCTTGGGGGGTCTAGTTTCCAAAATGGTGTCACTTGTGGGGGGTTTCCACTGTTTAGGCACATTAGGGGCTCTCCAAACGCGACATGGCGTCCGATCTCAATTCCAGCCAATTCTGCATTGAAACAGTCAAACGGTGCTCCTTCACTTCCAAGCTCTGCGGTGCGCCCAAACAGTGGTTTACCTCCACATATGGGGTATCGGCGTACTCAGGAAAAATTGCACAACAAAATTTGTGGTTAAATTTCTGTTTTTACACTTGTGAAAATTAAAAAAAATGGTTCTGAAGTAAAATGTTTGCAAAAAAAAGTAAAATGTTAATTTTTTTCTTCCACATTGTTTTAGTTCCTGTGAAGTACGTAAAGGGGTTAATAAACTTCTTGAATGTGGTTTTGAGCAGCTTGAGGGGTGCAGTTTTTAGAATGGTGTCACACTTGGTTATTTTCTATCATATAGACCCCTCAAAATCACTTCAAAGGTGATGTGGTCCCTAAAAAAAACATGGTGTTGTAAAAATGAGAAATTGCTGGTCAACTTTTAACCCTTATAACTCCCTAACAAAAAAAAAAATTGTTTCCAAAATTGTGCTGATGTAAAGTAGACATGTGAGAAATGTTATTTATTAACTATTTTTTGTGACATATCTCTCTGATTTAAGGGCATAAAAATACAAAGTTTGAAAATTGCAAAATTTTAAAAATTTTCGCCACATTTCCATTTTTTTCATAAATAATCGCAAGTAATATCGAAGAAATGTTACCACTAACTTGAAGTACAACATGTCACGAAAAAACAATCTCAGAATCAGCGGGATCCGATAAAGCGTTCCAGAGTTATAACCTCATAAAGTGACACTGGTCAGAATTGTAAAAATTGGCTCGGTCATTAAGTACCAAATTGGCTCTGTCACTAAGGGGTTAAAAAAAAAGCAGTGGAATGGCCGCAAACAAAACAAAAATTACATGCTGCAGAAAATAGTGCGCAATATGTCAGCGCAGTATTGTCTGCAGCATGTAATATAACATTCAATATCAGCAATGAAAAAAAAAAAAGAGGCTTACCGCAGGGTCACCATCAGCCGCTCCGCCGGTGTGATGGCAAGCCTCATCCTTGTGTCCTGCCTTCGGATGACATCCTCCAGTTTTTGAAGCAAAAAGTCAAAATGTTCCATCCTCATCCGCACATAATTGTAGAATTTGTGTGGATTGTGCCGCAACTCCAGGTACAGAGTGGACTGGACACCCCGGGTCATCCGTAGTTCATTAATCGGATGTATCCAGAGTCGCCTCCGTCTCCGTTGCTGCAGAAGCATCCTACGTCTTTCCGCTGCCGCCTCCTTCTCCCGTACTATGATATCCAGGCGATTCGTCTCAAAGATAACGTCGGTAACCAAACTAGCAATCCTCACAAGAACACCTTCCATCGCTGCCACAAAACTAAAACCCTCAAAGATGGGCTGTAAAAACAGTAACTATATAGTTTTCCATATTTTCCAGTAGCCAATCAAATTTGGGAGCCTCCCATTTTAAAAACGGATCCGTCGTAAAAACGGATGCAACGGATGGTAAAAATGGATGCAACGTATGCAACGCATCCAGTATTTCGATGGAAACGTTTAGCGGATTTGATCCGTCGAAATGCTGTATGCGTTGCATACGTTTTTCACTTTTTTGATGCATCCGTTTTTTCGGCAAAAAAGACGATTTGCGACGTAATGCAGTTAACGCTAGTGTGAAAGTAGCCTTAGATGGGATAAATTAGTCAAAGTTTTGGAACAAGGGGTTGGGCTATTGGCCAATGCCAACTCCAACTCGTTCTCTTTAATCAAGGCTTGTAAACGTTTAATCTTTTGGCGGTTAAAATTTTTAATTCGGGAGGAAATATGAATGAGAGTGCCACATAGAACCGCCTTGTACGCGTTCCACTGGAGGAATGGCTTGGAAGGGTCATACACATTCTCAGAAAAATAAAGGTTAAGAGATCTAGAAATTTCCTCATGGTATGTAGGATTTTAAAAAATAGAAGCATTACACTTCCACAACGGTTGATTATTAATAGAGTGACCTTCAATCAATTTGGCAATGACAGGGGCATGATCCGAAATGGATTTATTACCAATGGATATAGAGGAAAATCTAGGGAGGGAGAACACATCTGATAATATCAGATCAATGTGAGAAGCTGACAAATGGGAGTCAGAAAAATTACATGTATTCCCTTGAAGTGGAGTTTAAACACCTAAAGATGTCAAAGTTCGTGAGTAAAAAGACAATTATTTAACCCCTTCCCGACCTTTGACGCAGCGTATGCGTCATGAAAACCTGTGCCAATCCGACCTGTGACGCAGCATATGCGTCATGGCCGGATCGCGATCCTGCAGGCCGGGTGAAAGGGTTAACTGTAATTTCACCCGGCCTGCAGGGACAGGGGGAGTGGTACTTTAGCCCGGGGGGGTGGCTTCGCCCCCCCGTGGCTACGATCGCTCTGATTGGCTGTTGAAAGTGACGTTTCACTTTCACTTTCAATCAGAGCGATAGTAATATTTCACCAATGAAAATTGGTGAAATATTACAATCCAGCCATGGCCAATGCTGCAATAGCATCAGCCATGGCTGGAGATCGTGATCAGCCCCCCCACCGCCACCGATCTCCTCCCCTCCGGTCCTCCGTCCTGTCATATAGCGCCCCCCGCTCCCCTCCGTCCTCCTGTGCGCTCCCCATGCTGTTCGCTCCCCCCACCCGCTTTCCGATCCCCCCCTTCATACTTACCGACCTGTGTCCCTCCCGGTGTCGGTCCGTCTGTTCGATGGGCGCCGCCATCTTCCAAAATGGCGGGCGCATGCCCGCCGAATCTGCCGGCCGGCAGATTCGTTACAGATACATTTTGATCGCTGTAATAGGTTCTATCACAGCGATCAAAATTAAAAAAAATAAATAACCCCTCCCTTTATCACCCCCATAGGTAGGGACAAAAATAAAATAAAGAATTTTTTTTTTTTCTTTGCCCCACTAGGGTTAGGGTTAGGGTTGGGTTAGGGTTAGTTCACACTGCGTCTAAGCAGTCCGTTTGACGGACTACGTTACACCGCGGCAAAAACGCGGTATAACGTAGTCCGTTATAGCCACCATTGACAGCAATGTCGGACGCATCACAAGAGCACGCCCAAAATGGCTGTGCGCTAGGGATGTGCCGTCATTGAGTGATGGACCCGGAGAGGCGGACTGCAGCGTTTCCGGGTCCGTCACTGCTAGCGCAGATAGAGCTAGCAGATGCTCTATCTGCGCTAGCGCGATGCAAACGTCGCCACTTGCGCTAGCAGCAGCCCATTAACGTATGTGCTGAACGGGCTGCTGCTAGCGCAGTGTGAACCTGGCCTTAGGGTTAGGGTTTCGGCTAGAATTAGGGTTAGAACTAGGGTTAGGGTTAGAATTAGGCTATGTGCACACGGTGCGGATTTGGCTGCGGATCCGCAGCGGATTTGGCTGCGGATCTGCAGTGGATTTGGCTGCGGATCCCCAGCGGATTGGCCGCTGCAAATTCGTAGCAGTGTTCCATCAGGTTTACAGTACCATGTAAACCTATGGAAAACCAAATTCGCTGTACCCATGGTGCGGAAAATACCGCGCGGAAACGCTGTGTTGTATTTTCCGCAGCATGTCAATTCTTTGTGCGGATTCCGCAGTGTTTTACACCTGTTCCTCAATAGGAATCCACAGATGAAATCCGCACAAAAAACACTGGAAATCCGCTGTAAATCCGCAGGTAAAATGCAGTGCCTTTTACCTGCGTATTTTTCAAAAATGGTGCTGAAAAATCTCACACAAATCCGCAACGTGGGCACATAGCCTTATGGTTAGGGTTGGAATTAGGGCTAGGGTTGGAAATAGGGTTAAGATTAGGCTTGTGGTTAGGGTTACGGACAGGTTTAGGGGTGTGTTGGGGTTACAGTTGTGGTTAGGGTTGGGATTAGGGTTAGGATTAGGGTTGGGATTAGGGTTACGGGTGTGTTGGGGTTAGGGACGTGTTAGGGTTAAGGCTACAGTTGGGATTAGGGTTAGGATTAGGGTTAAGGCTACAGTTGGGATTAGGGTTACGGGTGTGTTGGGGTTAGGGTTGTGGTTAGGGGTGTGTTAGGGTTAGGGTTGTGATTAGGGTTAAGGCTACAGTTGGGATTAGGGTTAGGGGTGTGTTGGGGTTAGTGTTGAAGTTAGAATTGAGGGGTTTCCACTGTTTAGGCACATCAGGGGTCTCCAAACGCAACATGGCGCCACCATTGATTCCAGCCAATCTGGCGTTCAAAAAGTCAAATGATGCTCCCTCCCTTCCAAGCCCCGACGTGTGCCCAAACAGTGGTTTACCCCCACATTTGGGGTACCAGCGTACTCAGGACAAACTGGGCAACAACTGTTGGGGTCCAATTTCTCCTGTTACCCTTGAAAAAATAAAAAATTACTTGCTAAAACATAATTTTTGAGGAAGGAACAATTATTTTTTATTTTCACGGCTCTGCGTTATAAACATCTGTGAAGCTCTTGGGGGTTGAAAGTGCTCACCACACATCTAGATAAGTTCCTTGGGGGGTCTAGTCTCCAAAATGGGGTCACTTGTGGGGGGTTTCTACTGTTTAGGCACATCAGGGGCTCTGCAAATGCAACGTGACGCCCGCAGACCATTCCATCAAAGTCTGCATTTCAAATGTCACTACTTCCCTTCCAAGCCCTGACGTGCGCCCAAACAGTGGTTTACCCCCACATATGGGGTATCAACGTACTCACAACAAACTGGGCAACAAATATTGGGGTCCAATTTCTCCTGTTACCCTTGTGAAAATAAAAAATTGCTTGCTAAAACATCTTTTTTGAGGAAAGAAAAATGATTTTTTATTTTCACGGCTCTGTGTTGTAAACTTCTGTGAAGCACTTGGGGGTTGAACGTGCTCACCACACATCCAGATTAGTTCCTTCTGGGGTCTAGTCTCCAAAATGGGGTCACTTGTGGGGGGTTTCTACTGTTTAGGCACATCAGGGGCTCTGCAAACGTAACATGATGCCCGCAGACCATTCCATCAAAGTCTGCATTCCAAAACGTCACTACTTCCCTTCCGAGCCCCGGCATGTGCCCAAACAGTGGTTTACCCCCACATATGGGGTATCAGCATACTCAGGACAAACTGGACAACAACTTTTGGGGTCAAATTTCTCCTGTTACCCTTGGGAAAATTAAAAAATTCTGGGCTAAAAAAATATTTTTGAGGAAAGGAAACACATTTAATATTTTCACGGCTCTGCGTTATAAACTTCTGTGAAGCACTTGGGGGTTGAAAGTGCTCACCACACATCTAGATAAGTTCCTTGGGGGGTCTAGTTTCCAAAATGGGGTCACTTGTGGGGAGTTCCTACTGTTTAGGCACATCAGGGGCTCTGCAAACGCAACCTGACGCCCGCAGAGCATTCCATCAAAGTCTGCATTTCAAAACGTCACTACTTCCCTTCCGAACCCCGACGTGTGCCAAAACAGTGGTTTACCCCCACATATGGGGTATCAGTGTACTCCAAACGTGACATGGTGTCCGCTAATGATTGGAGCTAATTTTCCATTCAAAAAGCCAAATGACATGCCTTCCCTTCCAAGCCCTGCCGTGCACTCAAACAGTGGTTTACCCCCACATATGGGGTATCATCGTACTCAGGACAAACTGGACAACAACATTTGGGGTCCAATTTCTCCTATTACCCTTGGAAAAATAAAAAATTCCGGGCAAAAAATCATTTAGGTATCGGCGTACTCAGGAGAAATTGCCCAACAAATTTTAGGATCCATGTTATCCTTTTGCCCATGTGAAAATGAAAAAATTGAGGCTAAAATAAATTTTGTGTGAAAAAAAAGTACTTTTTCATTTTTACGGATCAATTTGTGAAGCACCTGAGGGTTTAAAGTGCTCACTATGCTTCTAAATAAGTTCCTTGGGGGGTCTAGTTTCCAAAATGGGGTCACTTGAGGGGTAGCTCCAATGTTTAGGCACACAGGGGCTCTCCAAACGTGACATGGTGTCCGCTAAAGATTGGAGCCAATTTTTCATTCAAAAAGTCAAAATGGTGCTCCTTCCCTTCCGAGCCCTGCCGTGCGCCCAAACAGTGGTTTACCCCCACATATGAGGTATCAGTGTACTCAGGACAAATTGGACAACATCGTTCGTGGTCCAGTTTCTCCTTTTACCCTTGGGAAAATAAAAAAATTGTTGCTAAAAGATCATTTTTGTGACAAAAAAGTTAAATGTTCATTTTTTACTTCCATGTTGCTTCTGCTGCTGTGAAACACCTGAAGGGTTAATAAACTTCTTGAATGTGGTTTTGAGCACCTTGAGGGGTGCAGTTTTTAGAATGGTGTCACTTTTGGGTATTTTCAGCCATATAGAACCCTCAAAATGACTTCAAATATGAGGTGGTCCCTAAAAAAAATGGTTTTGTAAATTTTGTTGTAAAAATGAGAAATCACTGGTCAAATTTTAACCCTTATAACTTCCTAGCAAAAAAAAATTTTGTTTCCAAAATTGTGCTGATGTAAAGTAGACATGTGGGAAATGTTATTTATTAACTATTTTGTGTCACATAACTCTCTGGTTTAACAATAAAAATTCAAAATGTGAAAATTGCAATATTTTCAAAATTTTCGCCAAATTTCCGTTTTTTTCACAAATAAACGCAGAAATTATCGACCTAAATTTACCACTAACATGAAGCCCAATATGTCACGAAAAAACAATCTCAGAATCGCTAGGATCCGTTGAAGCGTTCCGGAGTTATTACCTCATAAAGGGACACTGGTCAGAATTGCAAAAAACGGCCAGGTCATTAAGGCCAAAATAGGCTGGGTCATGAAGGGGTTAAGGAGGGGAAGTTAAGCCTATTTGAGGATGAGGCATCAAGTATATTATCAGGGACCAAATTAAAGTCTCCTAAAAGTAAAAGAATGCCTTTTTTAAGTGGTTAAATTTTTTTCAGCAACTTATCTAAAAATGTAATTTGACCCTTATTAGGAGCATAAATATTTACAATTGTGTAAATTTGGGAATTTAACTTGCAAACAAGGACATGAAAATGACCATTCACATCAACCAATTCCTCCAATAGCTCAAACGACAAGGAGTCTCTGATCAGGGTCATAACGCCTGCCCCTTTAGAGGGACCCGAGGCTTCAAAAAACATGTGGGTCATTTTTTAGGGCAAATGCAGGATGATTATGTATCTTAAATTTAGTCTCTTGCAGGCACACCTCATCCGCAACAGATTTATTAATTTCCCTCTGAAAGGAAAAATGTCTATTCGGGCTATTAAGACCCCTCACATTATAAGTAACCAAAGTAAGCAGCATGAGAGAAAAAAGAAAGAAAAAATTGGCATTAGTAGGCAATCACCAGCTGGAAAGTAACAAGAAAAAGAAATCACTACCAAGACTAAATAGACAAAGAAAAGTACAAACTTTAAACTTTACAGTACTAGAGCATTACTGTAGAGGGAAACCAAGAAAATGGCTCTCCTTCTTGTACCAGGGGGAAAAGTCCGTGCAGCGCAAGGCCAAGGAGACCCTCATTAGTACCAATAACAAATATTTAAGATTGAACAAATGAATAATAGAAGCACAATATCATACAATATTTAGAAAACCCAGGTACACAAATCAAAAAATGACAAATTGAGCTCAAGTGACATGGCCTGGACTTGTGGAAATAGATGCAGGAAAGGAAGAAATAACACCGTGGGATTTAAAAAATAGCAGACCCTCCTCAGGTGTAAGAAAAACTGAATTTTTCCCCCTATAATTAAAGATGAGCCTCAGAGGAAAACCCCACTTGAAAGGAAGGCCTTTCTCTCTCAGAACGGAGGTGAGTGATCTAAAGTGCCTCTGACCCTCAATAGTTGCTTTGGACAGGTCAGCAAACAACTTAAGATGATGATAGGGTTTCGGGAATCCTCCTTTAATTTTGACCAGGTTTTGTATTTTCTCTTTAATATGATAAAAGTGAATTTTCATGATAACATCTCTAGGGAGGTCTTTAGGGACAGAAGGAGGCTTAAGGCCCTGTCTCACATAGCGATTTACCAACGATCACGACCAGCGATACGACCTGGCCGTGATCGTTGGTAAGTCGTTGTGTGGTCGCTGGGGAGCTGTCACACAGACAGCTCTCTCCAGCGACCAACGATCAGGGGAACCTCTTCGGCATCGTTGAAACTGTCTTCAACGATCCCGAAGTACCCCTGCAGCACCCGGGTAACCAGGGTAAACATCGGGTTACTAAGCGCAGGGCCGCGCTTAGTAACCCGATGTTTACCCTGGTTACCAAAAAAAAAAAACAGTACATACTCGCCTTTCGGTGTCCGTCAGGTCCCTTGCCGTCTGCTTCCCGCTCTCACTGAGTGCCGCCGTACAGTGAGAGCAGAGCGCAGCGGTGACGTCACTGCTGTGCTGCACTCTCACTGTACGGCGGCACTCAGAGCAGGAAGCAGACGGCAAGGGACCTGACGGACACCGAAAGGCGAGTATGTACTGTTTGTTTTTTTTGGTAACCAGGGTAAACATCGGGTTACTAAGCGCGGCCCTGCGCTTAGTAACCCGATGTTTACCCTGGTTACCAGTGAAGACATCGCTGGATCGGTGTCACACACACCGATTCAGCGATGTCAGCGGGACCTCAACGACCAAAAAAAGGTCCAGGCCATTCCGACACGACCAGCGATCTCGCAGCAGGGGCCTGATCGCTGGTACGTGTCACACATAGCGAGATCGCTACTGAGGTCGCTGTTGCGTCACAAAACTAATGACTCAGCAGCGATCTCGCTAGCGATCTCGCTATGTGAGACGGGGTCTTTAGGAAGACGATGGATACGATCTATAATGAGATTCGTATCTGAAAGATTGGGAATCATCCTCCTAAAAATCCCCTTAACAAACTCAGGGAGCTTAATGGGCGAGATATCTTCAGATATACCTCTAATTTTAATGTTGTTACGAAGGGATCTGTCCTCTAGATCTGCCAACTTAAGCTTCAACTGACTAATCTATGACTTAGAGTCAGACTGTTCCTTTAGTGACAGTGCATGTGTCTTTTCCAATTCTCCCAGTCTAACTTCATGGTTATCCAACAGAGAAGTGAAAAACTCGAGAGTCTCCTGAAATATTTTTGTCTGGTTGTCCATATCAAGACCCAATCTGGCGCTAAGTTTATCTACCAGAGTATTCATACACGCCTCAAGCGATGTTGCATCATGAAAGGTACAAGACAGGGAAGACACAGATGGTTCCTTGGTCCTTGGCTTGGACTTTTTTGGACTAGGATTGGGAGAGAAATTAGTAGAGCCCTTTTCTGAAGAATTGGTAATGGAGGACCGCGTTCCCCCCCCCCCCCCCCCAACTAGAGGAACCCTTCCGCTTTGAAGAGGAAGAGAGATCCATGGTCTCAGTAGGAATGATTGAAGATGGAAGTTCCACACCGAGCACTGCTAAGCGAGCTTTAGGGTTGGACGCAGAATGAGAGAGGGCCTTGATAGAGAGAGAGCTCTCTCTCAATAGGAGAACGAGACTTAACTGGACTCAGCAAATTAACCGAGTCCCTTGAAGAACCACGATTAGCCTGTGGGTCCTTATTTTGTTTTTGAGCTCTAGAAGAACCGGAAGATTTAGCCATAGGCAATTTAGAGGTGAGATGACTCATGGTGTCCAGCAGTATTATAAAACAGTGATTGAAGGTAAGACAAGGTCCCACCACAATGTGCTCAGATGAGTACCAATTTACTAGGCTATTACAGCCCCACCCCCAAAAGGAGGACCGAGGGAGTTAGTGCCAACCAAAGCAAAACAATACCTAATATGTAAATAGGTAGACATATAAATATACAATACAAATTTGTTATAAGCTTTATATAATTATTATTATTAATTATTTATGTGTATTAATTTGATCTGTATTGTATTTAATATATTCAGTTATTCTATTATTTTTATATATATATATATATATATATATATATATATATATATATATATATATATATATATATTTTTTTTTTTTATAATTATTATATTAATCACAACCAACTCCCACTTTATTAAAAGTAACTGCTAAAAAGAAATGTACCAAAAAGACCTGTTCAGGCAATAAAAATACTCACCCCTTCCCCACTCTCAATGAAACCAAGCAAGCAATCAATCAATATTATGCAAAGACAGAGCAGCTGTAATCATCTGCAGCCTCCAGTAGATGGAAACAACGGTCCTTGACAAGATCTTCCCAGGCAGTGTGCCCAATGAAAACAGAAGCAAAGTAGATCCCAGACCCCCCGGTTCACAAGGGGCAACCCCAAGGAAGTCTTCTGAAGTGGTTCCGAA
Organism: Ranitomeya variabilis; assembly: GCF_051348905.1. Lineage (NCBI taxonomy): Eukaryota > Metazoa > Chordata > Amphibia > Anura > Dendrobatidae > Ranitomeya > Ranitomeya variabilis. The sequence continues at coordinate 256,186,210 of NC_135236.1, read as the reverse complement.
GCAATTTGAGCACTTACTAGAATATCGCAAGCAGCAAGCAGGAGGAAGATGGTGCCTGGAGCGGTCTGTGGTAGAAGCTTCACCCCGGTGTGCTAGGTGCAAATACAGTTAAAAGGGGGCAAAACCCCCCGGTAGGGTAGGGGCCCACCTAAGGAAGGTCCAGGGAGGGGTTCTGTTGTAGTTTATGACACCGCCCGATTAGCGGTAACATCACTGAGATGAAGGAAGATGGCGCCTGGAGCGAACCCTGACGGAATCCTCACCCCCGGTGTTCCAGGTCCAAACGTAGTCAAAAGGGGGTGAAAAAACCCCGGTTGGGTAGGGGCACACCTAAGGAAGGTCCAGGGAGGTGTTTCTTGGTAGTCTGTCACACCGTCCGATTAGCGGTGACGTCACTGAAGGAAATAAATGTCGGACCACCAGTGCTTATGACAGGCCATGACAGGGCCCTCAAAGATGATGTGCCTGGTACAAATTTGATTAAAAAAAAAAAAAGGGTAAAACCGCCCCAGATGGCCAGGGGCAACCCCAAAAAAAGAAAAAAACCTCCAGTGGTGTGGTGTTAATAGCAATTAACACAATGTCTTCAGCAGAGCAATAGAGGTTACTGAGGTAATCATAGCGACCTCACAGACACCAGGTAAAACAGGTAAACCAGAAAAAAGGCACTAAATGCAAGAATTGCTTTAAAAATGTCATAAATCCACACAAATATATTTAAAAAAAAAAAAAACACAATGTTTAAAAAGAAAAATTGTAGTCCTGTAGTTTATTTTACCTCAGAAAATTAGTCACTCACAGGGACAAACCTCTTTGATGACGCACTTTTAACCCCTTCGTGCCATGTGCCGTACTAGTACGGCGCTGCCGGCACTGCATTAGTGCCAGCCGCAATACTAGTACGGCGCCCCGATCACCGCGGTCTCGCGCTGAGCGCCGCGGTGATCGGGTGCGGGTGTCAGCTGTATATGACAGCTGACACCCCGCAGCAATGCCCACGATAAGCGCTATCGCCGATCGCGGGCATTTAACCCCTCTGATGCCGCTGTCAATAGTGACAGCAGCATAGAGGGGGATCGCGCAGGGACGGGGGCTCCCTGCGCTCTCCCACCGGAGCAACGCGATGAGATCAAGCTGCTCCGGTGACCTGGAAGGAGTCCCCGGATCCAAGATGGCCGCGGGACTCCTTCCGGGTCATGAGATGACCCGGCTTGCCGGCGCCTGCTGAGAATTCCTCATAGCAGGCGCCGGCAAGCCTCTGGAACGTGCCTCTCAGATCGGTGATCTGACAGAGTGCTGTGCACACTGTCAGATCACCGATCTGTGATGTCCCCCCCTGGGACAAAGTAAAAAAGTTAAAAAAAAATTTTTCCACATGTGTAAAAAAAAAAAAAAATATTCCCATAAATACATTTCTTTATCTAAATAAAAAAAAAAAAAAACCACACAATAAGAGTACACATATTTAGCATCGCCACGTCCGTAACGACCCTACCTATAAAACTGTATCACTAGTTAACCCCTTCAGTGAACACCGTAAAAAAAAAAAAAAAAAACCGAGGCAAAAAACAACGCTTTATTCTCATACCGCCAAACAAAAAGTGGAATAACACGCGATCAAAAAGATGGATATAAATAACCATGGTACCGCTGAAAACATCATCTTGTCCCGCAAAAAAAAAGCCATGATACAGCATCATTAGCAGAAAAATAAAAAAGTTATAGCTCTCAGAATAAAGCGATGCAAAAACAATTATTTTTTTATATAAAATAGTTTTTATTGTGTAAAAGCGGCAAAACATAAAAAAATTACATAAATGAGGTATCGCTGTAATTGTACTGACCCGAAGAATAAGACTGCTTTATCCTTTTTACCAAACGCGGAACGGTATAAACGCCCCCCCTAAAAGAATTTCAGGAATTGCTGTTTTTTGTTCATTCCGCCTCCCAAAAATCGGAATAAAAAGCGATCAAAAAATGTCATGTACCCGAAAATGGTACCAATAAAAACGTCAACTCGTCCCGCAAAAAACAAGATCTCACATGACTCTGTGGACCAAAATATGGAAAAATTATAGCTCTCAAAATGTGGTGATGCAAAAACTATTTTTTGCAATAAAAAGCGTCTTTTAGTGTGTGACGGCTGCCAACCATAAAAATCCGCCCAAAAAACGCTATAAAAGTAAATCAAATCCCCCTTCATCACCCCCTTAGTTAGGGAAAAATAATAAAATTTTAAAAAATATATTTATTTTCATTTTCCCGTTAGGCTACTTTCACACTAGCGTCGGTACGGGGCCGTCGCGCTGCGTCGGCCCGACATACCGACGCATACTGTGCAAGCGCCGCACAATGGGGGCAGCGGATGCTGTTTTTCCACGCATCCGCTGCCCCATTGTGAGGTGCGGGGAGGTGGGGGCGGAGTTCCAGCCGCGCATGCGCGGTCGGAAATGGTGGACCGTCGGCACAAAAAAAGTTACATGTAACGTTTTTTGCTGCCGGCGGTCCGCCACAACACGACGCAACCGTCGCACGACGATTGCGACGTGTGTCAATGCGTCGCTAATGTTAGTCTATGGGGAAAAAACGCATCCTGCAGATGACTTTGCAGGATGCGTTTTTTCGCCAAAACGACGCATTGCGACGTATGCAAAAAAACGCTAGTGTAAAAGTAGCGCTAGGGTTAGGACTAGGGTTAGGGCTAGGGTTAGGGTTAGGGTTAGGGTTGGGGTTAGGGTTTCAGTTAGAATTGGGGAGTTTTCACTGTTTAGGCACATCAGGGGCTCTCCAAACGCGACATGGCGTCCGATCTCAATTCCAGCCAATTCTGCTTTGAAAAACTAAAACAGTGCTCCTTTCCTTCCGAGTTCTCCTATGCGCCCAAACAGTGGTTCCCCCCAACATATGGGGTATCAGCGTTCTCAGTTCTCAGGATAAGTTGGACAACAACTTTTGGGGTCCAATTTGTCCTGTTACCCTTGGGAAAATAAAAACGTGGGGGCTAAAATATAATTTTCGTGGAAAAAAAAATATTTTTTATTTTCACGGCTCTGCGTGATAAACTGTAGTGAAACACTTGTTGGTTCAAAGTTCTCACAACACATCTAGATAAGTTCCGTGGGGGGTCTAGTTTCCAATATGGGGTCACTTGTGGGGGGTTTCTACTGTTTAGGTACATCAGGGGCTCTGCAAATGCAACATGACACCTGCAGACCAATCCATCTAAGTCTGCATTTCAAACGGCGCTCCTTCCCTTCCGAGCTCTGCCGTGCGCCCAAACAGTGGTTCCCCCCCATATATGGGGTATCAGCGTACTCAGGACAAATTGGACAACAACTTTTGTGGTCCAATTTCTCCTGTTACCCTTGGGAAAAAAAAATTGCGGGCTAAAACATCAGTTTGTGGAAAGAAAAAATTATTTTTTAATTTTCACAGCGCTACATTCTAAACTTTAGTGAAACAATTGGGGGTTAAAAGTGCTCACCACACATCTAGATAAGTTCCTTAGGGGGTCTTCTTTCCAAAATTGTGTCACTTGTGGGGGTTTCCACTGTTTAGGCACGTCAGGGGCTCTCCAAACACGACATAGGTTCCGATCTCAATTCCAGCCAATTTTGCATTGAAAAGTCAAATGGCGCTCCTTTGCTTCCGAGCTCTGCCATGCGCCCAAACAGTGGTTTATCCCCATATATGAAGTATCAGCGTACTCAGGACAAATTGCACAACAACTTTTGGGGTCCAATTTATTCTGTTACCCTTGGGAAAATAAAAAATTTGGGGCAAAAAATCATTTTTTGTGAAAATTAATATGAATTTTTTTTTACGGCTCTACATTATAAACTTCTGTGAAGCACTTGAAGGTTCAAAGTGCTCACCACACATCTAGATTAGTTCCTTAGAGGGTCTACTTTCCAAAATGGTGTCACTTGTGGGGGTTTCCACTGTTTAGGCACGTCAGGGGCTCTCCAAACACGACATTGGTTCCGATCTCAATTCCAGCCAATTTTGCATTGAAAAGTCAAATGGCGCTCCTTCGCTTCCAAGCTCTGCCATGTGCCCAATCAATGGTTTACCCCAATATGTGGGGTATCGGCGTACTCACTACAAATTGTACAACAACTTTTTTGGTCCAATTTCTCCTGTTACCCTTGGTAAAATAAAACAATTTGGATCTGAAGTAAAAATTTTGTGAAAAAGTTAAATGTTCAATTTTTTTTTAAACATTCCAAAAATTCCTGTGAAGCACCTGAAGGGTTAATAAACTTTTTGAATGTGGTTTTGAGTACCTTGAGGGGTGCAGTTTTTAGAATGGTGTCACTTTTGGGCATTTTCTGTCATAGAGACCCCTCAAAGTCACTTCAAGTGTGAGGTGGTCCGTAAAAAAAATGGTTTTGCAAATTTTGTTGCAAAAATGAGAAATCGCTGGTCAACTTTTAACCCTTATAACTCCCTAACAAAAAAAAATTATGTTTCTAAAATTGTGCTGATGTAAAGCAGACATGTGGGAAATGTTGTTTATTAACTATATTATGAGATATAACTCTCTAATTTAAGGGCATAAAAACTAAAAGTTTGAAAATTGCTAAATTTTCATAATTTTCGACAAATTTTTGTTTTTTTCACAAATAAATGCAAGTCATATTGAAGAAGTTTTACCACTATCATGAAGTACAATATGTCACGAGAAAACAATCTCAGAATGAGCAGGATCCATTGAAGCGTTTTAGAGTTATGACCTCATAAAGTGACAGTGGTCAGAATTGTAAAAATTGGCCCTGTCACTTAGGTGAAAACAGGCTTTGGGGTGAAGGGGTTAAGTCAGTCATCTTCAAAACAGGATAAACAATCCTAGGATTATCCGATTAAGGCGAATAATGTCTCAAAATGTGCACAATACATTTCTGAATAAAAATAAATATGAATGGAAGCAAAAATTTTCAAAAAAGTCGCATTATATGTTGCGTTAGAGGGTTACCTCAGGAGCTCGCACGTTTTGCGACCTACATCACCTGCGCCTAAACCACGCCCCCTTTACATTATTATTTGTAACCCAAAACCAGGAGTGGGTGATAAATACTGAAGTGGTAACGTGTTTCTATTATACTTCTCTGATTTTTCCACTCCTGAGATTGGCTACAAATACTGATGTAAAATACAGACCAAATACTGAATGTGTGAACGTGGCCTAACTCTCAATATGTAAAAAAAAAAAAGATAATATCATAAGTGGTTGTTCACACGCTGAGTTTTTGCTGTTTTTCTTCCTGCTAAAAAAAAAAACAGCGTTTTACAGTACCAACAAAGTAAATGACATTGATAAAACCTTACGCACAAGCTGCATATTTTTTCTTACAGATTTGAAACAATAAAGCCTTTTTTCAAATATGACTCATGCCAATTCTATCAGTTTTTGCAGCATTGTATACCCATTCAAATAAATGAAAAAAAGGCCTGAAAAAAATAATCAAAAGGCACTTATTATATGCAGTGTTTTTCCTGCCAACACTCTGGTTTTTGCTATAAAAAATCTGTTGCAAATACGCAACATGTGCACAAACCCTAAGCATACAAGGGAGACCTCACCAGATGAGCAAAAAAGTAACTGGATAAACCTAAATATAGTCCAACAGGAGAGACCACATAATATTTTTCAATTTCACCACTACTTGTGGATTACACTTATGCCTCATGAATTCACATAGAGTGATTGCAGACTTTTAGCAATTACAAGAATTCAGATTTTCAGAGTCAGTGTCTGTCCACTCCATTTGTTGTTTATCCTAGTCCTCTTCTTTCTCTTACAATTCAACAGCATGCAATTTACTGAGCATTACATCCCTGGGGAAACCACTCTACACCTCTGACAACTTATTCCCTTATTTAGTTAAAGGGGCATACTATCATAAATTTAAATTTAGAAACTGTTCAATATTACACTTTTACGCTCATGTCTTATATCACAGCTAAAAGTGATAATGAATCAATAACTCACACCATATTTGAGTAAATGTCAAGAAGTACAACAATAACTACCTTAGATTATATATAGCAGATTCCTTGATAGGGTGTTGATCCAGGGAACCAGTCTGATTGCTGTATGTGGAGTCGGGAAGGAATTTTTTCCCCAATGTGGAGCTTACTCTTTGCCACATGGTTTTTTTTTGCCTTCTTCTGGATCAACATGTTAGAGCATGTTAGGTTAGGCTGTAGGTTGAACTAGATGGACTTAAAGTCTTCCTTCAACCTTAATAACTATGTTACTATTGACAGCATGGTGTAATAATTATAGGGGATAACTCAGGAGACTCTTTGCATGGAACAAGACAACTACAGGACACAGTTTTATAAGTGGTAAAGTCTATATTATCACACGGTGATTCAAACAGGTGCAGAGAGAAACTCAAGTCCACAACACTTGGTGTAAATATTAAACGCAGCTTAGCAGTCAATAGGAAACTTCAGAGGAAAATGCAATCAGAAAGTCTATGAAGCACAATTATTCGTGTCAAGTATCCTCAAGAATAAATCCTTGTCTTAGTCCAAACACAGATAGATATGCTTATCAGGCAGTTCAAAAAATATCTTAGCACAACCAGCGAGGCCTGGGTAATAGTCTCAGGTTTAAGCAGAGCAGCAACAGCTTACATGTCCAGCAAATGCAGATGGAAACAAACACAAGCAGCCAGATGGAGGATTGCTGGAAACCGATGTATGCAGCAGAAACTCAGAGGTGAGCAGCAGGATCTCCACACAGGTTCACAGGAGCAGGTGCAGGGGCACAACCAGGGAGTCGTCAGGAGCTGGATGCAAGGCAGAATACTCTAGCACAGACTAAAGGCTGGGGTGGAGTTATATAGCAGGAAGACACAGTGCACATGAGACCAAAGACGCCATCTTGGAAAAGGGCAATAATGCACAAAAGGTAATCAAAATGTTCAGAGTCCTGACATTACTCCCTCCTTAGAAGCAGCCTCAGGACGATCCTGGACCTGGTTTCTCAGGGAATCTTTGATGAAAACGAGAGATCTTCTGTTGGGCATTGATGTTTTCCACAGGTTCCCAAGAGTCTTCCTCTATGGCGTGACTCTCAGTAATTTTCTGCAGGGCATCTCTTACCATTTTCTGGATGGAAAAATCATAAGTCGACCTTGGAGTCCAAGCTACTGCCGTGCCACAAAACACCTCTGCGAATAAATTTACTGAATGCATATTTACATGTCTGTGCTCCTCATATGTAGCCCCATCTTTCCATCTTATCCTGCCTCTGTCTTCATCTTTGATGCTAGTCAAATGTTCTATCAACTACAATCTGTTAATTGCTCCCTGCTGTGAACTGTCCAGCTCCCTCCTCCTCCCCTCTCAGTCTCTCTCATCTGGATTCATTGCATGGGCACTTGAATGGTTTAAGTTGAATGGAGCATGTCAGATATGACATCATTTGAAGTGAAATATCAAAAATATACCAGAAATCGGCCAGAAGGTAAGACTGATCGCTGTCTTTTAATTTTACATACCTTTTCTTTTCTTACCATGCTCTTTAAACCATGTTCACATTTGCCCTCACCATTTTTGCTCCACTAATCCTCACCCTCCTATGCTATCAGCAAACCACTGCACCATCGAACCAAATAACTATCTCCCCCTCTCTCTTACCCCCCTACCTCGCTTCATCTGCTCTTTACCCTCAGACCTCTCCTACTAAAATATAATATAAGCCGATCACTCTCCTTCACCCACCTGCTTTCCCTCTCTCTGCTCCTCACTGCTGGCAACATATCTTCCAATCCTGCCCCCCCACCTCATATATCCCACTAATCCTCACCCCTTTATGCAGCGCCCCAGAGTCCTGGTTGTTGCAGTATTGTCGATCTTCCACCAGGGTGAGTGATGGTACGTCTGATGGTACTAAAGGAGTTCACCTGACCAGGTATCACAGTCACACACTACACTTCACACTCCGGCCACCAGGGGGAGCAAAAGGTTCTATCTATTAGGCCACTCCTCACACTCGGGTAAAACTGGGGGTTGGATAGGAAGTTAGAGAGAAAGCTGCTGGGTGAGACCCAGGAAAGACCTGTCAGGCAGACAGGGGGGAGAAGGAGGAACATCTGAGCTGCAGACAGAGGTCCCTGTCAGGGGTGGGATCCTGGTAGAGACTTAGCAAGAGATAGAACGTTATGGAGCTGCTCCTGCACCCCATTGCGGCAGCATCCTAAGAAAGGACAAGAAGCGGAGTATATTGTGGAGAAGTGAGAAACGAGATCAAAGCACCAGGAGATAACACAGGGAGGAGTTCTGCCTTAAGATCGGCAACATCCTTCTGAGGCGCGTAGCCGGTGGCCGGAACACCGAGGGAGTAATAGGCTCTACGCATTACTTCAAACTATGGCAGGACAGTTAATTCCAAGTTGGCTGCCCAACCTTTAACCTAATGAAGACAACGGAGTCAAATTGTGGGAGAGGGGCGTCTCTAGGGTCCCTATAAAATAGCTTCAGGCCTACCCCGTCATACGGGTCGTCCTATCCATACCATCTGGGGGACGGAGAGAGAGAATATCAGAAACATACACGACAGTTGTGAGGACTATCCCGTGGTGCTCAGCAGGGAGGTACTACAACACACAGGCGCAAGTAGGAAGGCTACTGATTTCCACCTGCAATGGGAACTCTGGATGTGCCTTCGGACCGGCCTGATTCAGCCAGCCCTGTTAGCAGTGCTCTGGATTGTGGATGCTGAAGTCTTCAGTAAAAGGTAAAGAGACTGCAACCCTGTGTCCTCGTTATTTACTGCGCCCTACACCATCATCATCTACCTTACTGGGAAGCCCTGGGGATTCACTTTACCTGTGGGAAGGTATTCTGTTATGACCTGGTGGTTAAGAGGCCACACTGATATGACCTGGTGGCTAAAACGCAACATGGGACGAGCTCTGAGGAGGTGGTAACTCTACTGACCGTAGTTCCTAATCCTAACAACAACACTAGTAATAGCCGTGGGATGTTCCTGACTCTCCCTAGACACCTCGTCACAGCCTAAGAGCTAACTACCCCTAAAGTAGGAAATAGAAAGCTATCTTGCCTCAGAGAAAACCCCCAAAGGAAAGACAGCCCCCTGCTATGATCCTTAGTGGTTGAGGATCACGAATTACTCCAGCTAAGTAACAAACATAGGACAAGCTCTAGGGAGGTGGCAAACTGGACTGACCGCAAATCTGAACCTATCCAAACACACTAGAAGTAGCCGGTGAACGTGCCTAAAAAATCCTAGACGTCTCGAGCCAGCCTGAGGAACTAACTACCCCTAGAGAGAAAGAAAGACCTCTCTTGCCTCCAGAGAAATAATCCCCAAAGATATAGAAGCCCCCAACAAATAATAACGGTGAGGTAAGAGAAAGGCACATACACAGGGGTGAAAACAGATTCAGCAAATGAGGCCCACTAATACTAGATAGCAGAAAATAGTAAGGGGTCTGTGCGGTCAGTAAAAAACCCTAACAAAATATCCACACTGAGATTTCAAGAACCCCCGCACCAACTAACGGTGTGGGGGGAGAAACTCAGTCCCCTAGAGCAACCAGCAAGCGAGGAGATCACATCTTAGCAAGCTGGACAAGAAACATGATGAATGCTGATAATCAAAAAATGAACAGACGAAAACTTAGCTTGTCTTGGAGAGGCTGGGAGCAAGGTAATCACAAGGAATCTGAAGAGCACTGAATACATTGATAGCAGGCAAGGAACTGAGTATCCAGGTGAGTTAAATAGGAAACCAACCAAGGATAACGAACCAGCTGATGCAGCCAACCTGCAGAAAGACAACACTACACAGTACCGCTTGTGACCACTAGAGGGAGCCCAAAAATAGAGTTCACAACAGCCCCCCACAAATATTGACTGTGAATGGAGAGGGAAATGACGTACACAGAAATGAAATCAGATTTCAGCAAAGGAGGCCAATACTAAACTTGATAGACAGAGAGAAAAGGATACTGTGCGGTCAGTATTAAAAACTACAAAATCCACGCAGAGTTTACAAAAATGAACTCCACACCGACTCACGGTGTGGAGGGGCAAATCTGCTTTCCCAGAGCTTCCAGCTAGCCTGAAATTACATAATGACAAGCTGGACAAAAAGAGACATATTTGCAGAGCAATAGAGTCCAAGCAAATGGACAAACAAGAACTAGCAAAAACTTATCTTTTGCTGACAAGGACAGGCCATATGAGAAATCCAAGGAGAGAACCAAATCCAACCAAGAACATTGACAGCTGGCATGAACTAAAGCCCAGAGCAGGTTTAAATAACAAACCCAGGCAAGGCGATCAGTGGAGGCAGCTGCTACAGCTACCTAAAGGAGCAGCAGTTCCACTCAAAACCACCAGAGGGAGCCCAAGGGCAGAACTCACAAAAATACCATTAGCAACCACAGGAGGGAGCTCCAGAACGGAATTCACAACAGTACCCCCCCCTTGAGGAGGGGTCACCGAACCCTCACCAGAGCTCCCAGGCCGATCAGGATGAGCCAAATGGAAAGCACGAACCAAATCGGCAGCATGAACATCGGAGGCAACAACCCAAGAATTATCCTCCTGGCCATAAACCTTCCACTTGACCAGATATTGGAGCCTCCGCCTCGAAAAACGAGAATCCAAAATCTTCTCCACCACATATTCCAATTCCCCCTCAACCAACACCGGAGCAGGAGGATCAACGGAGGGAACCATAGGTACCACATATCTCCGCAACAAGGATCTATGGAACACATTATGAATGGAAAAAGAAGCTGGAAGGGCCAAACGAAAAGACACCGGATTGATAATTTCAGAAATCTTATAAGGCCCAATAAAGCGAGGCTTGAACTTAGGGGAAGAAACCTTCATAGGAACATGACGAGAAGACAACCAGACCAAATCCCCAACACGAAGCCGGGGACAAACACACCGATGACGGTTAGCAAAACGTTGAGCCTTTTCCTGAGACAACGTCAAATTGTCCAACACATGAGTCCAAATTTGCTGCAACCTGTCCACCACAGAATCCACACCAGGACAGTCAGAAGGCTCAAGCTGCCCCGAAGAAAAACGAGGATGAAAACCAAAGTTACAAAAAAAAGGCGAAACCAAGGTAGCCGAACTAGCCCGATTATTAAGGGCAAACTCGGCCAATGGCAAAAAGGTCACCCAATCATCCTGATCAGCAGACACGAAGCATCTCAAATAGGTTTCCAAGGTCTGATTGGTTCGCTCCGTTTGGCCATTTGTCTGAGGATGGAATGCTGAAGAAAAAGACAAATCAATGCCCATTCTAGCACAAAAGGACCGCCAAAACCTAGAAAAGAACTGGGAACCTCTGTCAGACACAATATTCTCCGGAATACCATGTAAACGAACCACATGCTAAAAAATAATGGAACCAAATCAGAGGAAGGCAACTTAGGCAACGGTACCAAATGGACCATCTTAGAAAAACGGTCACAAACCACCCAGATGACAGACATCTTCTGAGAAACAGGAAGATCAGAAATAAAATCCATGGAAATATGCGTCCAGGGCCTCTCAGGAATAGGCAAAGGCAAAAGCAACCCACTGGCACGGGAACAGCAATGCTTAGCCCGAGCACAGGTCCCACAGGACTGTTCAAACTAACGCACATCCCGCGACAAGGAAGGCCACCAAAAGGACCTAGCCACCAAATCTCTGATACCGAAAATCCCAGGGTGACCAGCCAACACCGAACAATGAACCTCAGAAATTGCCCTGCTAGTCCATCTATCAGGAACAAACAGTCTCCCCACTGGACAGCGGTCAGGTTTATCAGCCTGAAACTCCTGAAGTACCCGCCGCAAATCAGGGGAGATGGCAGAAAGAATCACCCCCTCCTTGAGGATCCCAGCCGGCTCAAGAATTCCCGGAGAGTCAGGCAAAAAACTCCTAGAAAGGGCATCAGCCTTCACATTCTTAGATCCTGGAATATACGAGACCACAAAATCAAAACGGGAGAAAAACAGAGACCACCGAGCTTGTCTAGGATTCAACCGCTTAGCAGACTCGAGGTAAATCAGATTCTTATGATCAGTCAAGACCACCACGCGATGCTTGGCTCCCTCAAGCCAATGTCGCCACTCCTCAAATGCCCACTTCATAGCCAACAACTCCCAATTGCCGACATCATAATTACGCTCAGCAGGCGAAAACTTTCTGGAGAAGAAAGCACATGGTTTCATCAGAGCCATCAGAATTTCTCTGAGACAAAACGGCCCCTGCCCCAATCTCAGAAGCATCAACCTCAACCTGAAAAGGGAGCGAAACATCTGGCTGACGCAACACAGGGGCAGAAGTAAAACGACGTTTAAGCTCCTGAAAGGCCTCAACAGCCGCAGAGGACCAATTCATCACATCAGCGCCTTTCTTCGTCAAATCGGTCAGAGGCTTCACCACACTAGAAAAATTAGCAATAAAGCGGCAATAAAAATTAGCAAAGCCCAAAAATTTCTGAAGGCTCTTTACAGATGTGGGTTGAGTCCAATCATGAATGGCCTGGACTTTAACAGGGTCCATTTCAATAGCCGAGGGAGAAAAAATGAAACCCAAAAAAGAAACCTTCTGAACTCCAAAGAGGCACTTAGACCCCTTCACAAACAATGCATTAGCACGAAGGACCTGAAACACCATCCTAACCTGCTTCACATGAGACTCCCAATCATCGGAAAAAAAAAAAATATCATCCAAATACACAATCATGAATTTATCCAGATAATTCCGGAAGATATCATGCATAAAGGACTGAAATACCGATGGAGCATTAGAGAGCCCGAATGGCATCACAAGATATTCAAAATGGCCTTCGGGCATATTAAATGCTGTTTTCCATTCATCACCTTGTTTAATACGCACGAGATTATACGCCCCTCGGAGGTCGATTTTAGTAAACCAACTGGCACCCTTAATCCGAGCAAACAAATCAGAAAGTAAAGGTAAAGGGTACTGGAATTTGACCGTGATCTTATTGAGAAGGCAATAATCTATACAGGGTCTCAAGGAGCCATCCTTCTTGGCAACAAAGAAGAATCCAGCCCCCAATGGTGACGAAGATGGGCGAATATGCCCCTTCTCCAAGAACTCCTTTACATAACTCCGCATAGCGGCATGCTCTGCCACAGACAGGTTGAAAAGTCAGCCCTTAGGGAACTTACAGCCAGGAATCAAATTAATGGCACAATCGCAGTCCCTATGAGGAGGCAGGGAACTGGACTTGGGCTCATCAAATATATCCTGGAAATCCGACAAAAACTCGGGAACTTCAGAAGAAGGGGGCGAGGAAATTGACATCAAAGGAATATCACTATGTATCCCCTGACAACCCCAACCAGTTACAGACATAGATCTCCAATCCAGCACTGGATTATATACCTGTAACCATGGAAAACCCAGCACAAGAACATCATGCAAATTATGCAACACCAAAAAGCGAATATTTTCCTGATGTGCTGGAGCCATGTACATGGTCAACTGTGTCCAGTACTGAGGTTTATTCTTGGCCAATGGCGTAGCATCAATCCCCCTTAAGGGAATAGGGCTCTGCAAAGGCTCCAAGGAAAAACCACAGCGCTTGGCAAATTCTAAGTCCATTAAGTTCAGGGCAGCGCCAGAGTCCACAAATGCCATAACAGAAAAGGACGACAATGAGCAAATCAGGGTAACAGACAAGAGAAATTTAGGCTGTACAGTACTAATGGTAACAGACCTAGGGACCCTCTTAGTACGCTTAGGGCAATCAGAAATAGCATGAGCAGAATCACCACAGTAAAAACACAGGCCATTCTGACGTCTGAATTTCTGCCTTTCTGCTCTAGTCAAAATCCTATCACATTGCATAGGCTCAGGACTCTGCTCAGAGGACACTGCCATATGGTGCACCACCTTGCGCTCGCGCAGACGCCGATTGATCTGAATGGCCAAAGACATTGACTCATTCAGACCAGCAGGCGTGGGAAACCCCACCATAACATCTTTAAGGGCTTCAGAAAGACCCTTTCTGAAAATCGCTGCCAGGGCGTCCTCATTCCATTTTGTGAGCACAGACCACTTTCTAAATTTCTGGCAGTATACTTCTGCTGCTTCCTGACCCTGACACAGAGACAGCAAAGTCTTTTCTGCCTGATCCACAGAATTAGGCTCGTCATACAGCAATCCGAGCGCTTGAAAAAATGCGTCAATATTGAGCAATGCAGGATTTCCTGGCTCAAGGGAGAATGCCCAGTCCTGCGGGTCGCCACGCAGCAAAGAAATAACAATCTTCACCTGCTGAATGGGGTCACCAGAGGAACGGGGTCTCAGAGCAAAAAACAATCTGCAATTATTTTTGAAGTTCAAAAATTTAGATCTATCCCCAGAAAACAAATCAGGAATAGGAATTCTAGGCTCTAATACCGGAGTCTGGACAACATAATCTTGGATACTCTCTACCCTTGCAGCGAGTTGATCCACACGCAAGGACAGACCCTGAACCTCCATATCAGCCCCAAAATCCTGAACCACCCAGAGATTAAGGGGAAAAAAAAAAGACAAAACAAGCTACAAAGGAAAAAAAAATGACTCAGAACCTTCTTTTCCCTCTTTTGAGATGCATTTAACACATTGTGGGCCAGCTGTACTGTTATGACCTGGTGGTTAAGAGGCCACACTGATATGACCTGGTGGCTAAAACGCAACATGGGACGAGCTCTGAGGATGTGGTAACTCTACTGACCGCAGTTCCTAATCCTAACAACAACACTAGTAATAGCCGTGGGATGTTCCTGACTCTCCCTAGACACCTCGTCACAGCCTAAGAGCTAACTACCCCTAAAGTAGGAAATAGAAAGCTATCTTGCCTCAGAGAAAACCCCCAAAGGAAATACAGCCCCCCACAAATATTGACTGTGAATGGAGAGGGAAATGACGTACACAGAAATGAAATCAGATTTCAGCAAAGGAGGCCAATACTAAACTTGATAGACAGAGAGAAAAGGATACTGTGCGGTCAGTATTAAAAACTACAAAATCCACGCAGAGTTTACAAAAATGAACTCCACACCGACTCATGGTGTGGAGGGGCAAATCTGCTTCCCCAGAGCTTCCAGCTAGCCTGAATATGACATAGTGACAAGCTGGACAAAAAGAGACATATTTGCAGAGCAATAGAGTCCAAACAAATGGACAAACAAGAGCTAGCAAAAACTTATCTTTTGCTGACAAGGACAGGCCATATGAGAAATCCAAGGAGAGAACCAAATCCAACCAAGAACATTGACAGCTGGCATGAACTAAAGCCCAGAGCAGGTTTAAACAACAAACCCAGGCAAGGCGATCAGTGGAGGCAGCTGCTACAGCTACCTAAAGGAGCAGCAGTTCCACTCGAAACCACCAGAGGGAGCCCAAGGGCAGAACTCACAAAAATACCATTAGCAACCACAGGAGGGAGCTCCAGAATTGAATTCACAACAGTATTCCATCTAGCTGCCATAACATCACCCCAGCGGACCCCTAAGCAGCGTCGGTCACCCTGACCGAACACCACAGGTGGCGTCACGAACACTTGACAAACTTCACCCTTTGATTGGGTGCCCCTTAGCAGGGCCATGGACCGGGTCGGGCCACCGTGACATCCCCAGAACCGAGACATAGGGACCCGGTACCGAGTACCCCACTGCCCTGCGCTTGGGGGCGCTCCATTTACTTCTCACACTAAGAGAAACTACCGCAATCCCTCACACTTAAAATCGGTGCCACTAACCCCCACGCACCCCCCTGCTTCCTCTCACTGGAGCACTTTGGAATGCCTGCTCCATCTGCAACAAGCTCCACGTGATCCATGATCTCTTTACTTCCCGCAACCTTTCCTTCGTGGCCCTCACTGAGACCTGGCTGATGCCCCCCCAACATGGCCTCCCCTGCTGCACTGAGTTACGGTGGCCTCCACTTTAAACACACTCCTCGCTCTGGCAACAGACATGGCAGAGGAGTGGGTTTCCTTCTTTCCAAAAACTGCTCCTTCAGCCCTATCCAATCCACACCCTCCCTTATCCTCCCTTATTTCGAGGTTAACTCTGTCCATATAAACTCTCCCTCTAATCTCCAAATGGCTGTCAAATACCGACCACCAGGCTCAACCAATGCCTTCATTGACCAATTCTCCACCTGGCTTCTTCACCTTCTCTCTCCTGACATCCCCACCATCATCATGGGCAACTTTAATAGCCCTACTGACACCTGCCAGCCAGCAGCCTCCAAACTCCTGTCCCATACCAAAATCCTTTGGACTTACTCAGTGGTCCTCCACAGCCACCCACAGAGACGGACATACACTAGACCTCATCTTCACCAGCCTCTGTTCCATATCTAATCTCACAACCTCTCCCTTCCCCCTATCTGACCACCATCTACTCACCTTCTCATCCTTGTCCTCCTCACCTGCCCCCATGTCCAGCCACTAGCACATCCCCGCAGAAACCTTGCACACCTAGACATTCACAGACTCTCAGACTCTTCTACCTCTGTCCTCCATATCTTCACTCCACGACACGGACAGTGCCACCACTTTCTATAACGCTACCCTCACATCAATGAAAAAGAAGCAATACGGCACTCGTACTAATAATCAGTATAGGTGCTCAAGTAGGGTAGCCAACCCAGGAATCCAAAATAAGAAAAAAACTTGGCACTCAAGAAGAATTTTGGTGTAAAGAAGAAGATCCTTTAATGTGCATCCACAAAGATATAAGTTTGAACGTTTTCGGTCCACATCCGGACCTTCATCAGAACAATTTTACTGGTATGGAAGAAATTTAAAAGATATACATAAGTGAATCATCACACACAAACAGAAAAATAAAATATCATAACAACTATGCACATATCAGTACATGGACAATAAAGTAAAAAAACAAAAAAATAAAAACACAGACCAAAACGTAGTATGTCTCATTCGAAGAGTAGAGAAAATAATAGCAAAAAAAGCTCCCAAAGGTAGTGAGGCACAAGCAGTACCCAGTGTGCTGGAGGCTAGAGCTGAATTCTCATCAAGGAGACAATTGTATAAAAGTAGAATTACACAGATGGAGATAAAACAATGAGTGCTATGGTGAAAAAGGATACCGGTGATACAATGAACATAGAAAAAGGTAGTCCATAGAGACCTGGTATAGTAGGTAAAGCGTGTATAGGGTCAGTGTTAGTTCCAACTGGAATATTCAACTGGCCTGGGAGATAAGAGGAATAAGAAGCGGTTAATATTAAAACTCGGATGCCTAATGTTATATCCTAGGGTGGCAAGAACGTAGGTTGAAGTGGCCAGCTCCTCAGGTCTATGCTGTCATGGTACAAAACTTATTCAGGAATACAGTACAGAGTTATTAAATGGTGGTGTACCCAGATAACATGGTGAATGGCAGGATGCATACAATGCCATATAGTGGGAACCATAGACGGGATAGATACTAGTGGTGGTGGGCAATTAAAGGGAACCTGTCACCCCGTTTTTTGAAGATGAGCTAAAAATAGCGTTAAATAGGGGCAGAGCTGGGCGTTACATTAGTGTCTTTGTGTGCCTTTATTACCCACCTATGCTGCCGAATTACCTTTGTAAAGTTGCCGTTTTCTGCTGTCACTCACGCTGCTCTGGTCCTATGGGCGTGGTGACAGCGCTGTTTCTCCCCCAGAATCCTGCTCATCATTACGTTGGTGGCGTAGTGGTGTGCGCATGTCCAAAAGACTAATCCACTGCCCAGGTGATGAAAAACAGCGCGATCTGCGCTATTCAGCCGTTTACCGGTGGGCGCGGCCATCTTTCCTGTGGCCGCGCGTGCGCAGATGGAGCGCTCTGCTGCCCGGGGCTTCAGGAAAATGGCCGCCGCGATCTCCATCTGCGCACGCGCGGAATCCCATGGCCATTTTCCTGAAGCCCCAGGCAGCAGAGCGCTCCATCTGCGCACGCGCGGCCACAGGAAAGATGGCCGCGCCCACCGGTAAACGGCTGAATAGCGCAGATCGCGCTGTTTTTCATCACCTGGGCAGTGGATTCGCCTTTTGGACATGCGCACACCACTACGCCACCAACGTAATGATGAGCAGGATTCTGGGGGAGAAACAGCGCTGTCACCACGCCCATAGGACCAGAGCAGTGTGAGTGACAGCAGAAAACGGCGACTTTACAAAGGTAATTCGGCAGCATAGGTGGGTAATAAAGGCACACAAAGACACTAATGTAACGCCCAGCTCTGCCCCTATTTAACGCTATTTTTAGCTCATCTTCAAAAAACGGGGTGACAGGTTCCCTTTAAGTTGCTCCAATACATGTCCATATGGAAGGCAAGGCACGAAGTAATTATGGCAAATTGATGTCAGGATGCCTGCATTGCTCTGTGTGAACCTGGAGGAAAAAAAAAGCGCTTACATGGCGCTGGATTGTATTATGCCGCTGTGGGGATTACCTGGATGCAATGGGAGATCCTGTGGATGTCAGGGCACGTGGAGTACGGCGGAAGCCGCTCAGAGAGATGCAGTGTGCATGCGGTCTGCCATGCTGGTTATAAAGGGGCAGGGACTAGGGGTATGTCAAGTGATCGGATCACGTGACTTATCTGTGTTCTGCTCCGTACCACCAGTGCAGCGTGAAAGAAGATCCGGACCAGCACTGTGTGTAAAATAGTGCTGAACATAGCAAGGCGATATAGGTCCTTTTGGCTGCGGGGATTATTTTATTTTAATGGGAACCATATTATATTGAATGTTCAGGTCAGTTTTAACCCTATATAGTGTGGACCCTAATCTAATGGTAGGGAAATGTTATGCTGCAATATAAATTATAGTATAATGGACCCTCCGGTTAGATTTAACCCTCGAAAGTTTGGACTATAATTCAATATAGGAAATAACATTTTCTGTAGGGAAAGAAGGAGTGGTTAAACATAGCTCGTCTCAGATTCTGAATGCAGCAATATACTATACCAGAGTGCGCAGTGAAGTAAGTGTTGTGAGACAGGATGAAGAGGAACGGTTCTAAAGAGAAATAAAGGAGCAATACAATTAATAGCGGTTATTATAGGAAACACACATACAGTTAAATAAAGCTACGCAACATATTACGTATTCGAAAGAAAAATTATACTTTCAATAAGTAGTCAAAAACAGAGCTGGGACACACCATCCTTGAATATACAATCTTCATAGGAGACAATATAAACCATTAGTATATGCTGTAAGAAAACATTCTTCACAGAAAACTTGAGGTATCGTTGTCCCTATTGAGTCCTTTGGGTTCCAATGTCTGTAATGTAAATATCCAATAGGCCTCCCTCCTCTTCAATATCTTAATCCTATTTTGGCCCCTTCTGCAAGGGGTCAATCTGTTCCAGTACTTGGAATTTCAGTTGAGCCACATTATGTCCCATCTTGTGAAAGTGATGAGGTAACGGGAGATGAGTTCTGTTGCACCTGATGTTTGATTTATGTTGGGACACTCTGTCCCTAACCAGTTGTGTTGTCTCCCCCACGTACACAAGACCACATGGACATTTTATGGGATACACCACGTATGCGGACTCACAGGTGAAGAGACCCTTAATGGGGATGCTTTGTCCTGTGTGGTGGTGGGAGATGAATTGTCCCTTCTGTTTGTTGTTGCACTGCAGACAATTTAAACAAGGAAACGTACCCTTCCTCTGGGTCTGTGGAAATGTTTGTCTAGGTAAACGGATGTTTGATCCTATGTCTGCTCTAATTTATCCTAATTTATAAGTTAGTAAGACGACGATAAGATGGAAAGAAGGGCTGTTGGAATTCTGGTATATTTGTGTAACTACGGCTTAGGATGCTCCAATGTGTTCTGATGATGGTATGGACCCTGTTTGAGTATGTGTGATACGTGTGTATGAAAGGAATACGTTTGTTATGCTCCCTTCTTCCCGGGCTCAGGGTGCCATGTCTAGCTGATTGTAGAACCTCCACTGGATATCCCCTAGCGGTAAATTTGTGCTCCATCTCTCCCAACCTTTGCTGTTTGATGTCTTTATTAGATACTATCCTCTCTATCCTTTGAAACTGTGATCTGGGGATTGATTTTTTTACTGTGGGAGGGTGAAAACTTGAATAATGCAATAGACTATTACGGTCTGTTTCTTTGGTGTATAGATCTATTGAAAGGTGGCCCTCGCTGTCCTTACAGACCAAGGTATCTAAGAAGCTGATCTTGTCAGAACTATATGTCAATGTAAAGTTAAGTTCTGGCCAAACGCTATTGACATGTCTGCCAAAGGACAAAAGAGATTCCACGGGTCCGGTCCAAATACAAAATATGTCATCAATATACCTATGCCACATAGCGGAATGCTGTTGATAAAAGGGGCACTTGTAAACATAGTCATCCTCAAAAGCTGCCATGTAAGCTACCACATAAGGAAGCGCTACATGAGACCCCATAGCGGTCCCCTGTAGCTGAATGTAATAGGCGTCTTGGAACATGAAATAGTTCTCTTTGAGGACTGAATTCAATAGATCTGAACAGAAGTGTATGATTTGAGGATCTAAACCGGCTTCAGTGAGTATTCTGTCTATTGCTTTTAGGCCCTTGTCATGTGTAATTGAGGTGTAGAGGCTGCTGACGTCCCAAGTTGCAAGAATCGATGATGGTGGTAAGGGGCCTAATGTTTTGATTAGACGTATGAAGTCTCCAGTGTCAAGTAAAAATGGATTTGAATTTTTTTACTAACGGTGTCAAGATTTTTTCTAACGTCATAGCCAATAGAGAAAGGATAGAATCTGTAGATGCGACTATCGGGCACCCTGGGGGTTTATGTAGCCTTTTGTGAATTTTTGGCAGTATATAGAAGACTGGTATAATAGGATCAGATTTTAGAAGAAACTCCTTCAGTTTTTTGTCAATTGTACCTATCTGTATATGGTTATCCAGAACTGTACTAATCTTGACTGCTATATCATTTGTAGGGTTATGGGGGACCTGTCTGTATATTGTAGTATCACTCAGTTGTCCCATAATCTCTTCCATATAATCCTTTTTCAACCACTCCAAATAGCAGACTTTTACCCTTCCCTAATAACCTCCCTCTCAAACATCACTGAAGGAGAGCTTACTCATCTCCTTTTGAAATCACATCTCACCACCAGTGCACTTGATCCCATCCCTTCCTACCTGCTCCCCAACCTCACTAACACGCTCATTCCAGCCCTAACACATCTCTTCAACCTATCGCTATCTTCTGGTATCTTCCCTCTGCCTTCAAACATGTCACCATCACACCCATCCTCAAAAAACCTAACCTTGACCTAACTGCTATGCCCAGCTATCGCCCCATATCACTGCTCCCATTTGCTTCCAAACTCCTTGAGCAGCATGTCCATGCTCAACTTTCCTCCCACCTCTCATCTAACTCTCTCCTTGACAACCTCCAATCTGGCTTCCGCCTCCACCACTCCACCGAAACTGCCCTGACCAAAATTACTAATGACTTACCCACAGCCAAAGTTAACAGACAGTTCTCCATCCTCTTCCTTCTTGACCTGTCCTCTGCCTTCAACACAGTCGACCACTGCCTACTGCTACAGATTCTTTATTCCCTTGGGATCAAAGACCTTGCCCTGTCCTGGATTGTCTCATACCTTTTTGACCGCACATTTAGCATTTCCCACTCCCACACTACCTCATCATCCCACCCTCTCTCTGTTGGAGTCCCTCAAGGCTCTGTCCTGGGGCCCCTACAGTCATGATCAGCTGCAGCCGCTGGTGCGGCCCAGCCCATAGACACCCCCATGCTGACCGACCACGAGGGCATGGGGCGTGCATCTCCCAGGGATGCAATACGGACCCTTTAAACCGCAGAGGGGGACCCGGGCCTACCCAAACAAGGGGAGGGCAGAGACCGGGACTCTGTGGCAGCTGCGCATGTGGACAAGGAAAGAGACACGTAGGACTTGATTACACTGCACAACTTCAGGTATAGAGAAAGTAAAGTTTACTAAAGTAAAGTCACACAGTACATAAACAAAACATAATGATGTCAGTCTCCAGATCCACATCTCCCAGAAGGGTACCACCCAGTGGACCCCAAGGCACCAACGGATCACCGAGGCACACATAGGCGGGACATCAGGACACAGGCAGGACATCAGGGTACAGACAGGACATCAGGGTCCACGAGGTCATCGGGACACAGGCATACAGGATAGACATCTGGGACACTGGCGTGGCAGCCCAGGTCATCAGCTGGGACACTGGCGTGGCAGCCCAGGTCATCAGTTTCATCAGGACATTGAACATAGGAAGGACATCAGGACACAGGCAGGGTCATCAGGGTACAGACAGGACATCAGGACATCTGGACCCAGGGTCACCGGCAGACATCAGACAGGAGTCGTTCGGTTCCGGACATCCGACACAACCTACAGGCACCACCAGTCATCAGGCTCCAGGCAACGGTCATCAGGTTCCAGACTGCAGTCATCAGGCTCTGGGAATCAGACCTAGGAAGGAACTCAAGTGTGATGGTGCAAGCACCGCTGTACTGGGCATGGTAGTCAGAGCACAGAGTATTAGATGCTCAGCAGAAACACCGGTTTCAAGAGACTCAAAGTCACTGGAAGTGAGGCTCCAGATGCAGAGTGTTTCCAGGACATAATCACAGCAGACACGGTTCAGACAGGTTCAGGTACAGGACAGGTACAGGATCAAGGATTCAGGCCTGGATATACCGCCTCCAGGACAAGCACCAGAACAGGACAAAACAGGAATCAAGGCAAGGACTTTGGTACCAAAACATAGACAGGAGAGGTGCAGGAACACAAACACACATAGCAAAGTTCAGGAGCTTTGTGAGTAGCTCAGGCCCCCCCCCCCATAGGGCAGGGGAACTTTATATAGGAGCTGCCCCTCAGCAATTGGCTGGGGACAGCATTTCAAGTACACACCCTAGCTCTGATAAAAGCAGGGGAGGTGTGGCCGTGCACGCCCTAGCACACACAGAAACCATCATCACCTGGGCAGTGGATTCGCCTTTTGGACAACAGCACAATCAGTGCAGGAACTGTGGCTTAGGGCACCAGGCTGTGACTGCACGCACTGATACACGTGGAAAGTCATGGACCAGCTGCAAATGACCTCACAACCCATGGACAGCTTCCACAGCGGCAACCAGGGACCACACATGAGGAAGGTCAAGCAATAGAAAAGACCTAACCACTATGTACGGCTGCGCAGCAGAGCAGGGAACTGAGAAGTTTCCATCCAGGTAACAGCCAACAGTATCCCAGCTCAAATTAGGGGGAAAAGAGTAAAGGGTTAAAGCAAACATATGCACTGTCACGCCGAAAACCAAATACAGACAGAATTGCATGACACCTACTTTTTTCCATCTATACCATTGGCCTAGGACAACTCATAAAGTCCCATGGCTTCCGGTACCATTTGTATGCAGACGACACTCAGATCTACCTCTCTGGCCTAGATGTCACCTCTGCTGTCCAGAATCCCAGAGTGTCTATCAGCCATATCCTCCTTCTTCACCTCTTGCTTCCTAAAACTCAATGTAGACAAAACCAAACTCATCATCTTTCCTCCATCTCACACACCTCCCCCAACCCGACCTATCTATTATGGTAAACTGCATCACGCTCTCTCCCTCACTTGAAATCCGCTGCCTCGGAGTAACTCTCGATTCTGCCCTGTCCTTCAAACTGCACGTCCAAACTGTTGCCACTTCCTGTCACCTCCAACTCAAAAATATTTTCAGAATCTGTCTCTTCTTCAGCTCTCAATCTACTAAAACTCTTGTGCATGCCCTCATCATCTCCTGCCTCGATTACTGCAACACCCTCCTCTGTGGCCTCCCCGCTACCTCTCTTGCACAACTCCAGTCTGACCTCTACAATGCTGCCCAACTAATCCACCTCTCTCCTCACTACTCCCCTGTTTCTCCCCTCTGCAAATCCCTCCACTGGCTCCCAATTCCCGAACGAGTCCAGCTCAAACTACTAACACTGTCCTACAATGCCATCCACAACCTGTCCCCTCCCTATATCTCTGAACTAATCTCCCAATATCTTCCCTCACGTAATCTTCGATCCTCCCAAGACCTCCTACTCTTCTCCACACCTATTTGTTCCTCACACAACCGCCTCCAAGCTTTCTCCCGAATATAATGGAATTCCTCACCTCAACACGTCCGATTATCCACTACCCTCGGATACTTCAGACGGAACCTGAAAACCCATCTCTTCAGGAAAGCTTACAGTCTGCAATAACCATTCTGCCGCCTCACCAACATCGGAGCTGCCGCCTCACCACCACCAGAGCTGCTGCACCTCCAACCTTCTGTCTCTTCCCCATTATCCCATAGAATGTAAGTCCGCTAGGACAGGGTCCTCTCCCCTCTGTACCAGTCTGTCAATGTAAATTTGTTTACTGTAAACGACATCTATAACTTTGTATGTAATCCTTTCTCATGTACAACACCATGGAATTAATGGTACTATATAAATAAATGATAATATAATAATATTTATAAGTATTTTGTGCACTTTATTTTTCAGGGTGCAGTCAACAGGGGTAAACACATAGGGTGTCCACATGGGATGCATTTAGAGAGTGCAGGCTAGCGCGCCTGATTGAATAGTATGGGCGTGACTAATAGGCTGTGAACAAGACACTATGTATTACCTTCATGTTAACAGTGCCCTTTATAAGCCTCTATTGTGTAAACGTATACTAAGCAGTCATCCCCTCCATGAATTGGTAGGCTGTGAGTGGCTGTCTATTTAGTATTTTGCACCTATATTGCCGACATCTTTGCTACATGGGTTGGCTGCATCCTGCAGTGCATTTGTTCAGAGACCAGGGCAGGTAAGCGGTACTGCCCCTTTTCAGCTGCCTTCATACGCTAACCTCTTTTTGGGTTGGTGGAAGGTAACCATTGTGTACTCATCGCACGTGTTCTAGGATCATGTCGTCAAGTGGCATCAATTTATTGACGATGTGGTGTTCTTTGGGCGGAATAGGAATGCTTGAAATTCATTTCATTCCTTAATCAAAGCTCACTTAATATTTACCTGACTTACTCTCTTTCTGTGATAGTGGCCACATTTTTGGGCTTAAAAATTTCAATCCAGGATAATGACTTGATTACCAACTTATATTGTAAACGAACTGCCACGAACAGGCACTTTCTTAGGGTCAAGAGCAGTTGAAGGATTCTTGGACCAGGCACATAATCTGACTAGATGGTTCATGAAGAGGAGGTACCCCAAGAAGATTATCTCTAAAGCCTATCAACAAGCTAGGCAACACTGCCAGAGTTCATTACTACAACCTAGAAAAATATTAAGAATTGAGAGTCCTCAGTGGTTGATACCTTTTAATGGCTAACTGAAAAGATGGTAACAAATTGCAAGCTTTCAAGACTACTCAGGCTTCTTCATCAGGCATAGTCTAATACAAATTCTGAAGAATCACATATTTATACGCAACACAGCAGAAAGATAATGCAATGGATAAGACAAGTGAGGTGACGCAGAGCTATCATTTTGGGAGAGAGGGATAAACAGTTGTGTCCATAAATATTGGAACAGTTCATAGATAAGGAGTGTGAATGTTTTATTGTCCTCTGATTGGGGTCTGGTTCTGTGTTGTGATGCCCCCACAAGGTCTGAGCAGCAAATTCCTTAATTGATGTAGTGTTGGCGCCTGTTCACACTAGCTTGCATGTGCTGGTCTTGTTCTCTATTTGTAGTAAGCCTTTTTGGACATGTGCACTCCCACTCCCAATAGCCACAGGTGATTTTAAGTAGTTAGCTGGTCCATTCCTGACCCATAAATTGTAGGCTTTTTTGCCCAGGAGAGGTGACAAAACAGAACAGGGACCCAATTACGAAGGACGCCTCGATGTGGCAATTGGGCTCACATACATTGACCAATTTATGCGCGAAGTACCTTCCTTTTTTCATAGCATTTTTTTGCAGATAAATATTTCATGTGTACATTATATAGGGCTTTTTTCCTATTTTCTATGACAGTAATGCATTTTCAATGTTCAAGAATAATCGTTCTTGGTAAATAATGGTGCAACCTTTATCGTTTTTATTGAGGTGTGGTTTGTAAAATGACATAACTTATGGAGGGTTTCTGCTCCTCTAGCACCCTCAGGGGTTCTGCCAATGTGACACGGCACCCTCAAACCATTCCAGCAAAATCTGAACTCCAATAAGACGTTTCTTCCTTCGGAGCTTTGCACTGTGCCTCAAAAGTAGTTTTCACCCACACATGGGGTATTGGCACACTCAGGAGAAATTGCACAAAAAATTTGGTTGTCCATGTTCTCCTGTCACCATTGAGAAAATATTTATTTTTCTTATCTCTATGTTATAAACTTCTCTGAAGCACCTGGGGGTTCAAGATGCTCACCATACATCTAGATAAGTTCCTTGAGGGGTCTAGTTTCCAAAATGAGGTACTTGTGGTGGGTTTACACTGTTTAGGTACATCAGGGGCCCTCCAAATGTGATATGGCGTCTCGATTACAGTTAATTTTGTGTTCAAAAAGTCAAACCTTGCTTCCTCCCTTCCGGGTCCAGCTGTACACTCAAACAGTGGTTTTCCTCCACACATGCAGTTTCAGCATGCTCAGGAGAAATTGCACAACACTTTTTGGGGTCCATTTTCTCCTGCTACTCTTATTTAAAAAAAAATTGTCTAAAAAAAATGTTTGTAAAAAAAAATGTGATTTTAAATTTTCATGATTCTACATTAGAAACTTATGTGAAGCGCCTGGGGGTTCAAGGCGCTCAACAAACATGTAGATAAGTTTTTTGAGGGTCTAGTTTCCAAAGTGGGGTCACTTGTTGGGGGTTTCCACTGTTTAGGCACATTAGGGGCTGTCCAAATGTAACATGGTGTCCGCACTCAATTTCAGCCAATTTTATGTTCAAAACATCAATTGGTGCTCCTTCCCTTCAGAGCCCTACTGTGCACCCAAACAGTGTTTTTTCTCCACACATGGGGTATCGGCGTACTCAAAGGAAATTGTGAAACAATTTTTGGGTCCCATTTTCTCCTACTTACCTTGCTAAAATAAAAAAATTGGGGCTAAAAGATGATTTTTGTGGAAAAAATTTGATTTTTAATTTTCGCGGCTCTACGTTATAGACTTATGTGAAGCACGTGGGAGTTCAAGGTGCACACCAAACAGCTAGATAAGTTCCTAGAGGGGTTTAGTTTCCAAAATGGGGTCACTTGTGGGGGTTTCCACTATTTAGGCACATCAGGGGCTGTCCAAACGCGATATGGCGTCCACTCTCGATTCCAGCCAATTTTGCATTCTTCCTTTCCGAGTCCTGCCGTGCGCCCAAACAGTGGTCTTCCTCCACACATGTGTTATCAGTGTACTCAGGAGAAATTGCACAACAAATATTGTGGTTCATTTTCTCCTGATACCCTTGTGGAAATAAAAAAAATGGTTTCTAAGTAAACTTTTTGTGAAAAAAAGTTAAATGTTCATTTTTTCCTTCCACATTGCTTCAGTTCCTGTGAAGCACCTCAAGGGTTAATAAACTTTTTGAATGTGGTGCTGAACATCTTGAGGGATGCAGTTTTTAAAATTGTGCCACTTTTGGGTATTTTCTGTCATATAGGCCCCTCAAAGTCACTTCAAATGTGAGGTGGTCCCTAAAAAAATGGTTTTGTAAATTTTGTTGGAAAAATTACAAATCGCAGGTCAACTTTTAAACCTTATAACTGCCTAGAAAAAAATATGTTTCAAAACTTGTGCTGATGTAAAATTGACATGTGGGAAATGTTATTTAATAAGTATTTTGTGTGACATGACTCTCTGATTTTAGGGCATAAAAATTAAAAGTTTGAAAATTGCAAAATGTTTGACAAATTTACAATTTTTTTCACAAATAAACACAAGTCATATCGAAGATATTTTACCACTATCATGAAGTACAATATGTCATGATAAAAAAAATCTCAGAATCAGTGGGATCCATTGAAGCATTCCAGAGTTATAACCTCATGAAGTTACATTGGTCAGATTTCAAAATTACGATCTGGTCATTAACCTATAAAGTGGCTCAGTACTTAAGGGATTAACAGAAAGACAACAACAATTTTGTGCATGTGTTTATTTCTCATCGTTTAAAGGTTAATTATTTCCTCACACCTGCAACGAAAACCACATTATTACACTTGTGTGTAATCTGTATGTCTTTTATTAAATAGGATATTGCAAAGCTCTCCAAGGATATTGCACTAATATCTCATGGCACAATATTTGCCTACATGTAACAGAAGTGTAAAAACGTTTTTTGCTGTTGCACTATAAATTACATGGTAAACATGACATGAAGGGATTATAATTTATTTATTAATATTAAACATTTACTTTGAAAAAACTTCAATTTTAAAATACATAAAAATAAATAATATTCACTGTAAATTTACTTTCTGTGAACATGACCACTAAATGACTCATCAGACTTCTGGTTATGAATTACTTAGAACCCATAGTACAATCTGATACCATGTAATCATTAGAGAACACTGCTCACTGAAAACAGATAAAAGAGGCTTGGAATGTACGTAAAAAGTAACTGCTCGTGCACGCAATAGAAGGAAATACCATTTTATATGCCGTTGAAAGCTTATCAACCCATGTATAGAGTTCTGTCGGTCTCCTGTACACTTGCCAATTGTAATGAATGCGCTAATTCCTCAGTGGTTAATGTAAATGAAGAAATTAATATGTGATAAAGTTTTTTTTTTAAATGATTGTGAGCCATCATGTGAGAACTGAAATGCTTCATTCTGTCCACACTTACATTATGGCATCGGCTGTTGCATGTTATATTATACACATCACCAGATCTTTAACATCCAGCACTAGAGATTATTTAGGTTAAGGCTGCCGTCAAACTAGCAGTATTTGGTCAGTATTTTACATCAGTATTTGTAAGCCAAAACCAGGAGTGGGTGATAAATACAGAAGTGGTGACGTGTTTCTATTATACTTTTCCTCTATTTGTTCCACTCCTGGTTTTGGCTTACACATACTGAGGTAAAATACTGACCAAATACTGCTAGTGTGACGGCAGCCTAAGCGTTCCACGCTTGCATTCCAAGCGCGGGTTTCCAGAAGTCACTTATTGGAAAGGAAGTCTGATGATTGGTGCATGCGCAATACTGCACTGATTATACCAACGCTAGTCCCAGCAGTCATGGGAGTATTTAAAGACATACCAGGCATTCATAGACACACATGCCCCCTATTGAGGAAGCTAGTCAGGCGAAATGGCGCTGTTGGGGTAGCTGAGGAGCGCCTCTAGCCAGGAGACACTTCATTGTAAGTTTAACTTTTTTTTGCTTATGTTATCGGCAACTGATTATTATTTAGCACATTTTCACTTTATAATGGTGAACTGTGTGTTCAAAGTACGCTAGGATTCTTTTTGGGCCACATATAATTACTCCACCGCGCAATAACGTGATTCACTTTAAATTAGCACTATGCTGTATACTTTAGGTGCACACTAATTTAAGCGGTCTTCCATTGCATATGGTCCTATCATCTATATGTGTAGATTACTGTGTTTTTGCTGCCTTTTATCACTTTAATGGCTTTTGTTACTGCTCCCGGCTGTATGTCTTTAGAGAAATTCCCTTATTAATTTTACCTGGTTTTATTCATGTTATAATTATAATTAAAGATATATTTTAACTAAACCATTCCATTGCTTATGCCTTTCTGTCCCTGGGAAATTTATAAGGGATATTGTTTATTATGATTATTTGGAGGTGTGCAAAAAACTTTTTTCGGACACTTGATAAAAATAATAACGGAGAGGCGTCTGAAAGATACCTATCTATTACTAATCCTATAGGTATATTGTAGATAAACACACAGTCAGAATAAAATCCCTTATTTGAAATAAAAACAAAACACACTTTTAATTTTTTATTTAAAAGTAGCAAACACTGTAATACTCACCTAATGCCCATTCCACTGAAGCCATTGTCTCCTGTAAAAAAAATAAAAATCTCTCACCTGTTTGAAATTCTGTCCCACGCCGTAATACATGTCTGGGTATTACTAGTTTTCGACCTGGATGGTGCCAAGATATGAATGTCCAGGCTGAAAACCACTGGAGAATGAGCTGCTGTGACCAAAGGTGACCTCATTGTGGTTACTACAGGTCACTGAGGCTGCGTTCTCAGCCAGGCAAATGAACTGCGGTGACCTCAGTGCAATCACCTCTCGTGCTGTGAGAAAAAGTCTCAGGGTATGTTTCCATATTCAGGAAACGCTGCGTGTTTAATGCTGCGTAGAGCCGCAGCATCAAACACGCAGCGTCCAGATGTTACAGCATAGTGGAGGGGATTTCATGAAATCCCAGCTCCACGATGCGGTAAAACATGCAGGCGGCAGACCCGCGTAAACGGACATGCGGCGCGTCTTTTCAGAACGCAGCATGTCTGTTTACAAAGCGGCGTTGCTCCGTCGCCGCGCCGTAAATTTACCATAGACTGTCATTAGATGCGATAAAATCACATCTAATGATTAGTCACATGCGTACAAACTGCGCACACGCAGATTACTACGCATGTCTGTCAGCTCACCTGTCCCACCGCAGGAAGTCCCTCATCAACTGCACAACTGCTGTGCACGTGACCGGGAGTTATCTCCGGTCACTAGTCTGGTTCTTGCAAACAGCTGATCAGCAGTTTGTGAGAACGCTGTAGTGTAGGTGATCGCTGAGAGTTATCTCCGGCAATCATCTACCGGCTCTGCTACATCTGGATGTCAGGCATCCAGATGTAGCAGAGCTGGACTCGTCTACACTGTGTGCACATACAACACACAACATACACCATACAACATACACCATGCGACATCATGCGACAACATGCAACATGCGACGACATGCAACATGCAACAACATGCGATGACATGCAACATGCAACAACATGCGACAACATGTGACATGCGACAACATGCGACATGCAACATGCGACATGCAGTTGTAATGTAATTGATGCAAATAGCATTAGTTATAATTACGGCTCATAAACAAAGAAAACTAATACCTCTAAAAAATATCTTTTATTTATCAAGTCTAAAAAAGGGGATAGAAAAAACCACCATAGTACACCATGTGAAAAAAAACATACATAAAGAAAATGCTGCTGATCCATGTCACTTATAACAACATGGGCTAATATACAACCTAATTAGCCCTAGTAAACCCTCACTGAACCCTTCCTGACAGCGGAGGTTGGCACCCTCTTGAACGCAAATGGCGCCCCCACTTATCGGTGGCTCACCCTAATATCCCTAGAATCCCCTAGAATAATGCACACCAATAGATCTACATGTGGCGTATTCAAATATGCCAAATAGGTACACTGATAATTAGAATTAGGGGAAACTTCAAACAATGTTTTTGGGACCAGAACCACCGTTGTGAAATCAATTAAAGCATGCCAGGAGGGTCCATAAATAAACACCTAAAGGGTACTACACAAGTATCAAAAAAACAACATTATCTAATGAAGAAAAAAAAACACACAATAAGCGTTATAGTGGAAAAAACAGGTGGGGGGTATAAAAACCCTATACAATCCCTATTTACCACGTCCCTACCTAGCTGCGGAGGTTGGCACCCTACCACAAGACGCAAATGGCGCCCCCGCTCAACGAAGGCTAACCCTCAGTTTCCCTATAATATGCCTCCTAAAAATAGGTAACAAACAAAAAGAGACAAAAAACTGGGGAGAAAAAATAGGCCAACCCCAAGAGCCACCAAATGTCTTGTATAGCAGTTATGAGCATGAGTTATGATGCCAAAACCTCATGTCAACAGGCATTTTGAAAGAGCATTATTAATAATATATAGAGAAAAAAACAGTCTAGGTAGATTATAGCTTTATTGTGCTGTCACAACACAGATCAGCATCAAGATATTAAATAAAGAAATTCAAGACACCACTTGGTAAAAAAATTGCTAGATTGGCATAACGTCAGCCAAAGCAACATCATTGCATGTTAAATAGAGCAAAGACAGTGGTGAGAAGACTTACAGGGCTTTAAAACATAGTCTGTGAATATACAGTGAGGTCTTGGTACCCGTTTATAGCCCATACATAACACCACTTCATTGTACCATAATCACAAAAAAATTATCAATCAGATGGATATAAAATGCACTTAGCTCAAACATGCTCAGATAGCTCCTGTTACTGCTCAATCTGCATCAGCCTCAATGCTTTTCCCTCCCATGATACGAGTTCTTCAGGAGGCATATGGTATTGTAGTGTTCACACAGAACATCATAGATATAAGATGACGCCTGGTTGCAGGAGACATGCGACAACATGCAACATGCGATGACATGTGACAACTTGCGATATGCGACGACATGCAACAAGCGACATGCTACACGCAACATGCGGCAGCATGCAACATGGGGCAACATGTGACAACATGCGACATGCAACATGCTACAACATGCAACAACATGTGACATGCAACAAACAACATGTGACAACAGGTGACATGCAACATGCGACATGCGATGACATGCAACATGCGGCGACATGTGACATACAACATGCGGCGACATGTGACATACAACATGCGACGACATGTGACATGCAACATGCGACTTGTGACATGCAACATGCGACAACATGCAACATGTGACATGCAACATGCGATGACATGCGACATGCAACATGCGACTACATACAACATGCAACAACATGCGACAACATGCGACATCATGCAACATGCGACGACATGCAACATGCTACATGTGACTACATACAACATGCAACAACATGCGACAACATGCGCAACATGCGACAACATGCGACATGCAACAACATGCAACATGCGACAACATGCGACATGCAACATACGACATGCACCATGCAACATGCAACATACACCATACAACACATACATACAGTACATACATATAGACATACAGTACATTAAACATAGATTACATACTCACCATCACTTGTCACTTTGATCCCGAAGCCAGTGTCACCTGTAAAAAATATTAAAATAATAAACAAACACTATACTCCCTGATCCGCAGAAATCCAATTAAAACGAGTGTCCCACGACGATCTCCCATGGCTCTAGATATATCTATCGATAGATATATTTATAGATAGATAATAGATACGATAGATATGATAGATAGATATGATAGATAGATACGATAGATCTATCTATTATCTATCTATCCCATATCTATCATCTATCTATCATCTATTATCTATCTATCGATCTATCTGTTATCTACCATCTATCTGTCTGTGTGTGTAAACATTATTCTTCAATGGAGTATGTAAATGAAGAGGTTGGACAAGAAATAACATCACCCTTTTTTTTCGGTATATCTTTATTGAGCTTACAAAAACACGCAAATCCGCATGAAAAAAATGCATAAAAAAATGCATGAAAAACGAGTCAAAAACGCATAAAAAACGCATGAAAACCTCAGGTGCAGATTTGGTGCAGATTTTACCTGCATCAAATCCTGATCAAAACCTGATGCAATCCTGAACGTGGACACATGCCCTCACGGTGCAGCGCTGAGCTTATGCTACGTTCACATTTGCGTTGTGCGCCACAGCGTCGGCGCCGCAGCGCACGACGCAAACAAAAACGCGGCAAAATGCACGCTAAAACGCTGCGTTTTGCGCCGCATGCATCCTTTTTGGCCGAAAGTTGGACGCAAAAAAAATGCAACTTGATGAGTTTCTTGCGTCCAACGCTTGCGGCCATGCGGCGCAAAACGCAGCACAACGCATGTACATGCGCCCCCATGTTAAATATAGGGGCGCATGACGCATGCGGCGACGCTGCGGCGCCCGACGCTGCGGCGCTGGCCGCAAATGTGAACGTAGCATTATTTAGGTTACCATAGTTCACTGTGAGGCCCGGTCTCGCTGCAGTGAGTCATTCTCCCCAGCTTTTTAGCGTGGGCTGTTGCCTCCGCTCATCCTGATGAGCAAATGTCGCACAGAAGGATTACGGCGTGGGACACTATGGATTCTTTCAACTTCAGACAGGTGAAGGATATTATTGTTTTTTATTTTTGTTTGTTTACAGGGGACAATGCCTTCAAGTAATTAGGTTTTAAGGTGAGTATAATGTGATTTTTTATTTTATTCTTAATTTTACACTTGAATACAACTCTCAACATTGTCACCTGCTCGCGCTGGTCGCAGGCAGAGCAGGAGACAATGATGTGAGCTGTCTTCAGCACCTGGCGCCTGAGAACAGCATGAACTGTTGTCGGTTTTTCTCAGGCGCTGGTACATGTGATACTGATGCGGCACACAGTTGCCACACATATGCCACACGTGTGAAACACACGGACAAGGATATCTCCGGTACTGTTTTTTCCAAAGAGTGTTTTTACTCATATTGCTCTATTCCACTTCTAATGAATATTCTTTTAGACAAATTTAAGGTATAGCGTGTACAAGTGAACTGCAGCAATGAGTTTTATTTTCTGACCTAGATACAGATTTGGAAAGCTATAGACTAGATATGCGGATGAGATCTGCCCTATTTACTGGAATCTCTAAGGAGACTTGCAGTGTAGACAATAATCTAAATAGGATTAGAATTTATACAATCTAGTGTACTGGAAGTGAAAGACAATGACTATATCAGGTGCGAACATATAATTGAAGCAACCTGTGCAACCACAGAGCCCAAGAGGTGAGAGGTCCACTTCCACCTACAAAGCAGCACATAAAGGGGTGCATTTTTATTAACTATTGTACTGTAAAGACCCACATTCAGTTCTTGCATAGGGGTCCCATTCTGTCTCTGTCCACCCCTGTACTATATTTAAAGGGAACCTGTCACCAGGTTTGGCCAATATGAGTTACGGCCACCACCTTTCAGGTCTTATATAGAGCATTTTATAATGCTGTATATCTGTCCCCAACCTGATCTATAAGAGAAGAAAAATAACTTTTATTATACTCACCTGCGGGGCGGTTCGGTCCGATGGGTGTCGCTGGGCAACCTCCCATCTTCTTATGATCCCCATCCTCCTGCTTGCTTCATGTGGATGCCGTGTCCCTTCGTCATCCACACATTCTCCTTGGCACAGTGTTCCTGCGCAGGTGTACTTCTCTGCCTTGTATTTTATATAATTTTCCTATACCATATAGATTGAGGCACTGTGGCCTATAACTTTTATCTGTATTGTTTTTTTTTTCCCTTTTGTTACTTTTTCTTGGTACCAGAATTTTATACTAATAAAACTATATTGGATTGGACTTATGGTCGGTTTTGTGGTGCTCTTTTTTGTCCTTGGTGGATAATTCTCCGACTGTCCACTTTTATTCACACTGGTCCAGCTAGTTGGTAGTGGACAGTATATAGAAATTTACTTCACATTGATGTTTGCGACTATTCCTCTACTACTACTGTGAGCACTCCTTTGTTTTTATCATTGATCCTTAATTATATGGTAGATTGCATAGCAGCCCGCCGATATAGTTAAGCTCCGAGGTAGAGCAAGGAGACATGATCTTCCTGCACTACTGCAGGAAGTGGCTGGGAAGAGGCAGAGGAGCACATGCCCCTTGGGACTCCAGATGCCGGCACTGTACCTGCTGCCTCCAGTATACAGCAGACATGTGCACATTGTGTGGTCGTGTCTGCTGCAGAGAAGTCAGGATCACGGCGCTGCTTCTTCAGTCCAGAGAAGAGCAGGACAGGACACGGTGGTGTAAAGGTACCGTTACACTAAGCAACGCTCCAGCGATATATACAACGATCCGACCTAAACTAGATCGCTGGAGCGTCGCTGTTAGGTCGCTGTAGAGACGTCAAACACAGCAGCTCCAGAACGATGCAGGAGCGATCCAGTGATATAATGGTGACTCACTTATCGTTCACGCTCCATGTAAAAACATTGCTGACATCATTGCTTTTGCTGTCAAACATGACGATACACGCCGATCTAGTGACCAAATAAAGTTCCAGACTTCTAGCTCCGACCAGCGATATAACAGCGGGATCCAGATCGCTGCTGCGTGCCAAACTCAACGAGATCGCTATCCAGGACGCTGCAACGTCACGGATCATTGTCGTTCTCGTTGGAAAGTTGTTTAGTGTGAAGGTACCTTAAGTAACAGCTCACACTTCTGCCTGTAGTGGTCGAAGGTGTCTGCACTGTGCAGTGAGGAAGTGGCAGGACGCTGATCCTCTC
This sequence comes from Ranitomeya variabilis, assembly GCF_051348905.1. Lineage (NCBI taxonomy): Eukaryota > Metazoa > Chordata > Amphibia > Anura > Dendrobatidae > Ranitomeya > Ranitomeya variabilis. Next base: position 256,149,919 of record NC_135236.1, on the reverse strand, counting down.
CTGATAAGACCCGGCCTACTGCTGTGTCTGCAGTCTCTATCTGAGGCACAGTAGATTTATGGTGGCTGCTTGAACTTTTAAACAGATCGGGTCACTGTCAGTGCGAGTCGCCCAGCATCACAAGAGTCACCCAGCATCACATGATCTGCAGAAGACTTCAAAGCAGCTGCCATAAATCTCATTCTGCCTCAGATAAAGACTGACAAGACTGTTCAGTAATGTGCACTGATAGACGTGACCCCAGCTGCAGGACCCCACTGATGAGGATATTTCTCATATATATATATATATATATATATATATATATATATATATATATATATTCTTCTCTGTGGTGTTCTTGTAAGCAAAAGGACCAGGCTGGCGGTACCTTTCTTGCGCCGGGTCTGGAACTGTCGGGGCTGTCTCCTCTGATGTCTGGGGGAAAGCTTATAGAACTGGACCAAGCTTTGCTCTTGGCAGCAGGGGGCGTGTCTCAGGCAGAAAAGCGAAAGCACGCATGGAAACACTCCGTTTTGCTGGGTACGGGCAGCATGCAGCAGGGGGAGGTGAGTGCTCCATCGCTCGAGCACTTTAGCAGTGCAGGCCCACACTCCAGCATCTTCGCTGCCGCCCATAAAGGCTGGGAACAGTGACATACCGTGCGCCCGCTGGCCCCCTCGAAGCGAGCTGCCAAATGCTCTGGACTCGTGAGTACTGCGCGCGTGCCACCTGAGAAGGTCCGGGTGTGTGACTGTAAACTGAACTCTGACCCCCTGATGCTTGTTTGTCGGGCCACGTTGGGCTCCTACATTGCTGTGGACGATGCCGTACCCTCCACCGCATCTGCTGGACTCCGGGACCTGTAGGAGGCATTAGAGACTCATCGATGCCAGGAGGACTCAACTCGTTGTTGTCTTCAGGACTACACTGGATTAACCTCGCACTGACCATTGTTAGCGCCAACTTTTGTTTTGTGGACTGTGCAGTCTGGAAGTCATCAGATTGGATAAGTCACACTCTAAGAACTGCTACCATTGTTGTCTCCTGTATTTTTCCCATACCGCATACCCTTATTACCTACTACCTGCATCATCCCTGTTAACTCTTTATCTCCTTGTGTGGGGAACCCCGTTGTTAAAGTAAAATTGTTAACCCTTGCTCTGTCTCATATCTGTCACTGCATCCTGCAACCTGCTCACACTTAAATGTAATAAGGTGGTAGTCATAGCCGTGTCCATTAGGTCACAGTCAGTGAGCACCCCGACCCCTTGCACATGAAATGACAGTTCTAGTCCCAGCCCCGGGTCACAGTGGGTTACCTCAGACCTCTGGCTCTTCTCCACGCTGGAACAGATGCACCACGCGTCACACGTTGTAGTGGCAACTTGTATTTAATAAAGGTGATGAATAAAGGAAAGTACAATTCCTGAGCTGTCCCTATCTCAAGGCAGTAGCTCCAGACAAATTCCAGGAGCTGCAAGTCTCTTGGGTAACTCCCAGGCAGATCCCAGGAGCTGCAAGTCTCTTGTGGGGCAGTTCATGCGCCCGCTGCCTGGCAGTCCACTGTTAGCTCTGTTCCCCTCCAAGGGTATGGCCAGCTCCCAGCAGGGGAGCACAACCAGCCACAGGCAAGCCTGCATGGGCACTGAACTGCAGACGGTGACTTCCTGTCTGCTTGGAAGCTGCTAGCCCAGCCTCCTGGCTTAACCCCTTCTGTACCTGCCTCTAACATGTGCATGGCAAACATAGCACACTACAGCACATATTAATAACAATGTAAAACACAAGAAACATCACAGCACATACAGTACAGACCAAAAGTTTGGACACACCTTCTAATTTAAAGATTTTTCTGTATTTTCATGACTTTGAAAATTGTACATTCACGCTGATGGCATCAAAACTATGAATTAACACATGTGGAATTATATACTTAACAAAAAAGTGTGAAACAACTGAAATTATGTCTTATATTCTAGGTTCTTCAAAGTAGCCACCTTTAGCTTTGATGACTGCTTTGCACACTCTAGGCATTCTCTTAATGAGCTTCAAGAGGTAGTCACCGGGAATGGTCTTCCAACAATCTTGAAGGAGTTCCTAGAGATGCTAAGCACTTGTTGGCCCTTTTGCCTTCACTCTGCGGTCCAGCTCACCACAAACCATCTCGATTGGGTTCAGGTCTGGTGACTGTGGAGGCCAGGTCATCTGGCGTAGCACCCCATCACTCTCCTTCTTGGTCAAATAGCCCTTACACAGCCTGGAGGTGTGTTTGGGGTCATTGTCCTGTTGAAAAATAAATGATGGTCCAACTAAACGCAAACCGGATGGAATAGTATGCCGCTGCAAGATGCTGTGGTAGCCATGCTGGTTCAGTATGCCTTCAATTTTGAATAAATCCCCAACAGTGTCACCAGAAAAGCACCCCCACACCATCACACCTCCTCCTCCATGCTTCGTGATGGGAACCAGGCATGTAGAGTCCATCTGTTCACCTTTTCTGCATCGCACAAAGACACGGTGGTTGGAACCAAAGATCTCAAATTTGGACTCATCAGACCAAAGCACAGATTTCCACTGGTCTAATGTCCATTCCTTGTGTTCTTTAGCCCAAAGAAGTCTCTTCTGCTTGTTGCCTGACCTTAGCAGTGGTTTCCTAGCAGCTATTTTACCATGAAGGCCTGCTGCACAAAGTCTCTTCTTAATAATTGTTGTAGAGATGTGTCTGCTGCTAGAACTCTGTGTGGCATTGACCTGGTATCTAATCTTAGCTGCTGTTAGCCTGCAATCTCTGAGGCTGGTGACTTGGATAAACTTATCCTCAGAAGCAGAGGTGACTCTTGGTCTTCCTGTCCTGGGGCGGTCCTCATGTGAGCCAGTCTCTTTGTAGCGCTTGATGGTTTTTGTCACTGCACTTGGGGATACTTTCAAAGTTTTCCCAATTTTTCTGACTGACTGACCCTCATTTCTTAAAGTAATGATGGCCACTCATTTTTCTTTACTTACCTGCTTTTTTCTTGCCATAATACAAATTCTAACAGTCTATTTAGTAGGACTATCAGCTGTGTATCCACCAGACTTCTGCACAACACAACTGATGGTCCCAACCCCGTTTAAAAGGCAAGAAATTCCACTTACTAAACCTGACAGGGCACACCTGGGAAGTGAAAACCATTCCCGGTGACTACCTCTTGAAGCTCATCAAGAGAATGCCAAGAGTGTGCAAAGCAGTCATCAAAGCAAAAGGTGGCTACTTTGAAGAACCTAGAATATAAGACATAATTTCAGTTGTTTCACACTTTTTTGTTAAATATATAATTCCACATCTGTTAATTCATAGTTTTGATGTCTTCAGTGAGAAAGTACAATTTTCATAGTCATGAAAATACAGAAAAATCTTTAAATGAGGTGTGTCCAAACTTTTGGTCTGTACTGTACATGCTATTTTAAATAGCTAAAGGTTGATCGTATGGGGAGACATGCACTTTGGGGTTTGGGACCTTGATCTTTAAGGACCCTAGCAATGCCCCTGCCGTACTCGGTTCTGCTCCCTTATCTCTGCAGGAAACTCGGTTCTGCACACATATTTCTGTAATAAGCTCGGTTCTGCTCCCATATCTCTGTAGTAAGCTTGGTTCTGCTCCCATAGTTCTATACAGTAGCATAGCTACTGGGGGGGCAGAGGGGGCCATTGCCCTGGGCCCAGTGCTCAGAGGGTGCCCACCCAGAGCTATGCTACTGTATCTGTATCGGCGAGTGACGCTGACAGTGGGCGCAATGACGTCACCACGTGGCGCCCGCTGTCAGAAGATGAGTGGGAGGTCGGAGCACCGCTGGAACAAGGAGGAAGAGAGGTGAGTATTTATTTATTGTTTTCTTTATGGGGGCTGCCTTAATCTTCAGGATCTGCCTATAGGGGTGCTGCCTTATACTTCAGGATGCCTATAGGGGGCTTCCTTATACTTCAGGATCTGCATATAGGGGTGCTGCCTTCTACTTCATGATCTGCCTATAGGGGGGCTGCCTTATACTTCAGTATCGGCTTACAGGGGGACTGCCTTATACTTCAGGATCTGCCTATAGGGGGGCTGCCTTATACTTCAGGATCTGCCTATAGGGGGGCTGCCTTATACTTCAGGATCGGCTTACAGGGGACTGCCTTATACTTCAGGATCTGCCTATAGGGGGCTGCCTTATACTTCGGGATCTGCCTATAGGGGGCTGCCTTATACTTCAGGATCTGCCTATAAGGGGATGCCTTATACTTCAGAATCTGCCCATGGGGTGCTGCCTTATACTACAGGGTCTGCCTATGGGGTGCTGTCTTATACTACAGGGTCTACCTATGGGGTGCTGTCTTATACGACAGGGTCTGCCTATGGGGGTGCTGTCTTGTGCTATAGAGTCTGCCTATGGGTGCTGCCTTGTGCTATAGAGTAGGCCTATGGAGAGTGCATTATACTATATGGAGTCCTATGGGGAGTGCATTATACTATATGGAGTCCTATGGGGAGTGCATTATACTATATGGGTCTGCCTATGGGGGTGCTGTCTTGTGCTATAGTCTGCCTATGGGTGCTGCCTTGTGCTATAGAGTAAGGCTATGGGGAGTGCATTATACCATATGGAGACCTATGGGGATTGCATTATATTATATTTAGGATGATCTGGTGCATTATACTATATGGAGACCATCTAGTGGGCCATCATACAGTGTGATTACAGTGAAGGGGCCATCATACAGTGTTGGAGCCATCAAACAGTTTGGGGGCTACTAAGGGGTCAGTATACTGTGTGGATGGTACTATATAGTGAGGGGGCATTATACTGTATGGGGCGCTGTACAGGGGGCAGACTCAGGACATTATTAAATGTAAAGTGGGCACTTCTTGTTATAGGGGATCTCAGGTTACTGTGACTATCAAAGGGGCACACAGGGCAATATTACTTTCTAGGGAGCAAAATAAGGGCACTGTTTTCTAGGGCACTTGCACCCGGCATTACTATATTATAGAGGGGTGGTTTAGAATTTAGAAGGCACAGAGAACCGAACAGCAGGTGCAGTAATAGGGACACATACGGCAGAAGCGACTCAGTATTGGGGTATCAGGTGCAGTAATAGGGACACATACGGTAGCAGCGGCTCAGTATTGGGGTATCAGGGGCAGTAGTAGGGACACATACGGCAGCAGCAGCTCAGTATTGGGGTATCAGCAGGATGAGGAGTTTGTGCAGGTTGGGAATAGATGGTGATGGGGCTGGAATATGAGATGTGAAATGTGTCTTCGTTGTATTCTCTGCAGACGAGTCCTGGCTGGAAGAAGTCATCATGTCGGTCTGTGCCAGATGGAAAAGACGGGAAAAGTGAAAGATTCTATCAGAGAACATAAGCGGTAAGACATTATCTGTAACTGTGCTGTGATCTCTTATATGTTCTGTAGGACTGGTATCTACCACTGACCATATGGCGATAATATCCATGTTGGTCGTTATATAGAGATTATCTTCAGTAATAGCGCGCTCACCAGCTGAGGTTCTCCTCCACTATTAGGGCGCGTCATCGAATTGTAATGAAGGTTACCTGGTTAGGGGCCCACTCAGAAGCCTTTCCCCCGAACCAAAACCCTAGCTACGCCTCTGGCGCTATAGTAAACTCTGTTATGTTCCCATATCTTTGTATTAAGCTGAGTTCTGCTCCTTTATCTCTGTGATAAGCTCGGTTCTGCTCTCATATCTCTGTAGTAAGCTTCGTTCTGTTCCCATATCTCTATATGGCTAACACGGTATCAAGATATATATTTTTCCTGTATCAAAATGGAGGATACCAGAATGTACCGCATCTTTATGGAACTAAAACCACTTCTGAATGGCTAACACCATATCTCTATAGTAAGCTCAGTTCTGCTCCTATATTTCTGTAGTAAGCCTGGTTCTGCTTCCATAGCTCTGTAGTTAGTTTTGCTCTGTTCCCATAGCTCTGTAGTCAGCTCAGTTCTGCTCCTATATCTCTGTGGTAAGCTTGGTTCTGCTCCCATATCTCTGTAGTAAGCTCCAGTTTCTTTGTCTGCGTAGCAATCTTGGTTCCGGTCTCGTGTCTATGTAGTCAGCTTGTTTCTGTTACAGTATCTATGTAGACAGTAATCTTGGTTCTGCTTCCAAATATATGCACCTAGCTCCATTCTGTTCCCATATCTCTGTAGTAAGCTCGGTTCTGCTCCCATATCTCTGTAGTAAGCTCGGTTCTGCTCCCATATCTCTGTAGTAAGCTCCAATCAGTTTCCTTGTCTACATAACAATCTTGGATCCGGTCTCATGTCTATGTAGTCAACTTGCTTCTGTTAAAGTATCTATGTAGGCAGCAAGATTGGTTCTGTTTCCATATATATGCAGCTAGCTCCATTCTGTTCCCATATCTATGTACCAGCCTATTTTTTTGCATGTCAGAATATGTATATAAAAAAAATAAATCTTGCTATTTTCACATTGATCACTGGGGCTTTTTTAGACTTTATTTTCTGATTGTTTCAGGAACAAATGAACATAGCCACACTGCCACTCTGTCTTTTGTATTCAAGTATGAAATGAGCCTGTGCAAAAGTAATTGTGAAGGTCAGCTGTGACATCACATATTGTGATTGCTGGATCCTGGGTTATCAGCTGTGTTTAGAGGTGCTACCTGTCATTGTAATCCATTCTCTGATAATATGGAGCCTTGCTATAAACGCTTCCTGAAAGAACAATATGAGTTTAAAAAAGCATCATTGTTTAGTGTGAGAATTTTAGGAATGCTTTTTTTTTATAAAGACTATTGTATGGAAAAAATTCCATTGCCAATGAGAACATGACATTTTCTGTTAATATACACCCTTTATGGCCATTAAAGTGTCTCTCCAAGCATACTCTTCCATAAGATGTATATGATGATGAGTTACGTGAAGAGATATTGCACATGCAGGAAATTAACCCATTTCCTGTATTATGTGACAACTTCAGAATATTACACCACAAGAAGTTCTCTTAGCTTCTAATATTCTTATCTGTGTAGGATATGATGCAGGCTATGTAGACACACCAAGCTCAAATGGTTACACCTTCATTTTTATCTAAGTATGTAGCAAACTGAAATATGTGTCTTATATTAGAAAGCGACAATTATAATTTGAATTGTTGCTATGAGAAATTGCTACAATGCATGTCAGCACTACGTGTCTTATTTTACCGTATTTTTCCGACCATAAGACGCACTTTTTTTCCTCCAAATTTGGGAGGAAAGTGTGGGTGCGTCATATGGTAGGGATGTAGCATGTGGGGAGGGGGGCAGCAGCGTGTGGGATCGCACTGTTATCCCACTTCAGGAGGCAGAAAAATGTCCCCGCTGCCCGGAATCAGCGCTGGGGGAACCATGTGGTCCCGATGATTAAGTGCAGTGAATATTCATTAGCTGCTTCCCCGCCCACCTATCAGCTGAGCGGTGAGCCGGGAGCAGCAAATGAATACTGCACTTAAGCAAGGACACATGGTTTCCTCAGCGCTGGATTCCTGCAGCAGCTGGGGAGATCTGTGTGTCCGGGGGAGGAGGAGGCAGCAGCAGCAGGGGCCAGGAGAGAGGAGATCGCAGCATACCTGCCTGGGCTGGACACTGAGTGCTGTGCACAAGGAGGACCTGTGTGATGTCAGAAGTGGGCGAGCTGGAGCATCACATGGCAGCTCAGAACCCTCCCTCTTCTTGACATCATCACAGGTCCTTCAGACTCCCCACTAGAATCTGCAGGCTTCCTCTTATGTCCTGTGCTGTGGAAAGGCAACAAGAGGGAGGGCTCTGTGTGTGCAGTCATGGGATGCTTTTACCTCACCACAGTGGCTGGCTGGCTGCCACAATTAAGAAGTTAGTCTTTACAAAACACAATAAAGCACTCTGCCACTCCTTTGGTGAACTATAACTCCCAGCATGTCATAGGATCTTCAGGACATGCTGGGCGTTATAGTTCTCCCATGGGATTTTAAAGCAGTACTCAAGTGTTATTTTTCAGTGCTGGAGTGGTGCTTTCAATATAAACCCTGTGCCCCCATTCTTATACTCACCCTCCAGTGTCTTCATATAGTACTTTACAAACACCACACTGGTCCCGCAGCTTCCAACATAATAACATACTATTATATATAACTAGATGGTGGCCCGATTCTAACGCATCGGGTATTCTAGAGTATGCATGTCCACGTAGTATATTGCCCATTTACGTAGTATATTGCCCAGCGACGTAGTATATTGCCCAGCTACATAGTATACAGCACAGCGACGTAGGATATTGCGCAGCTACGTAGTATATTGCACAGAGCCACATAGTATATTGCACAGCTTTGTAGTATATTGCACAGCCTTGTAGTATATTGCCCAGCCACGTAGTATATTGCCCAGCCACGTAGTATATTGCCCAGCCTTGTAGTATACAGCAGAGCCACGTAGGATATTGCCCAGTGACGTAGTATATTACCGAGGCACGTATAGGGCCAAAAAATAAAAAATAAACATACTCACCTAACGATCCGAGGGCCCCTTGTAGTGTATCATACTCACCATTCTTGTTGCTGCTCCTCCGTGTCCCGCCTCTTCTCTTCCTGGGATCCTGTGCAGATGGTAGTGGTCGGCTTCAGGAAAATGGCCGCTGGATGCTGCGCGTGCGCAGATCGAGATCGCGGCGGCCATTTTCCTGAAGCCGAGTTCCATTGCAAGTGCCAGGGCTGGTTGGAGCAGGACCTATGAAGACGTCGCGGTCACATGACCGTGACGTCACGGCAGGTCCTTGCCGCACACCAGCCCTGGGACGGGACCGGACCGCAAGCTGACGCTTGTAATGGAGCGGTCCGGGGAGCGTGGCGAGGAGCGAGAAAGGCGGCGGAGGGTGAGTATAGCAGGTTTTTTTTTTATTTATTATTTTTAACATTACATTTTGTACTATTGATGCCGCACAGGCAGCGTCAATAGTACAAAGTTGGGGACACACAGGGTTAATAGCAGCGGTAACGGAGTGCGTTACCCGCGGCATAACGCGGTCCGTTACCGCCGGCATTAACCCTGTGTGAGCGGTGTATGCGGGCGCCGGCAGTGAGTGCGGGGAGTAAGCGGCCATTTTTTTCTGGACTGTGCGCGTCGCTGATTGGTCGCGGCAGCCATGACAGGCAGCTGCCGAGACCAATCAGCGAACGAATAACGGTGACAGACAGAAGGACAGACGGAAGTACCCTTAGACAATTATATATATAGATAACACCACATATAATAGTATGTTATTTATGTTATTAAATATTTTACCACATTTTTTTGCTTCAAATATTTTTTTCCCTATTTTCCACCTCTAAAACCTGGGTGCGCCTTACAGTCCGGTGCGTCTTATAGTCCGAAAAATACGGTATATGTTTTTAGTAAAGCCATTCAATATGTCATCTGCCATATCATAATATGCAAAACCAAGAAAAGACAATGTGTGCATATACCCTAATGAAAATAAATAAAAAGTAAAGTAAAAAGTAAAAAAGCAAGTTGCATTAAATAATTAACATAGGGTACTTAGTAAACACTGTTTTAGATTTTTAAAAAAGCATAACGCTGTCCCACCATGACAAGGTATACCCAATTGGGACAGACCGACACTCTCTAATGTTAAAACCAACCTTTGGTGAATAATGGCAGAGAGTAGCCGGATCCCAACTGGACAAGCTGTCCCACCATGACAAGATGTACCCAATTGGGACAGTACCTGCACTCTCTAATGTTAAAACCAACCTAGTGTGCATAGTGGCAGAGAGTAGCCGGATCCCAACCAGACACCTATCTTTGGAGGGACTATATATGAACTGCCAGCTCTATGAAAAGGGGCCACACCCTATTTGTACTGAATACAAAAATACTGAAGAAAAACAGAAAACTGAGCCAGAGTATGATTTGAAAACATGCATGATGTAAAGGCATGTTCACATTGGCCATGGAAGCAAACAAAGCCAAAGAAAAGACAATGTGTGCATATACCCTAATGAAAATAAATAAGTAAAAAAGCAAGTGCATTAAATAATTTTTACAGATACATTGCAATTATTAAAAAAGGAAACTTTATTTGGTCTTGTAAATTTGAACAACTACGGATGTATAGAAATGGGTGCCATACAGATGACAATACAAATGAAAAATCAATTTTTTTTCTAGATGAAATTCAAAGTTTTTTTATATGAGTGTGTGAACTTAGCCTTAGGCCGGCCTCACACTAGCAAGTTTTACGGACGTAAGAGCGCAGAAATTACGTCCGTAAAACTCGCAAAATAAACGGCACAATTATTCTTAATGGGGCTGCTCCTATTAGCCGTATATTACGGTTCAGTATTATACGGCTTTCTACGGCCGTACAAAATCGCAGCATGCTGCGTTTGTCAGCGTATTGCGCAAAAAAATCGCTAATGAAAGTCTATGGGGGCGAGAAAAATACGGATTCCACACGGACCTGCAGTGTGACTTGCGAGAAATACGCAGCGCTGTTAGTGAAAAGTCGGTAATTCAATTGCCGGCTTTTCATTTCTCCTGCACAAACCCGACAGGATATGAGACATGGTTTACATACAGTAAACCATCTCATATCCCTTTTTTTTTTGCATATTCCACACTACTAATGATAGTAGTGTGTATGTGCAAAATTTCAGCGCTGTAATGCAATAAACACAGCGGTTGTTGTAATAATTTATTGTTCTCTCAATCCATCAGGAACACCCTCGCTTGGAAAAATAATAAACGCACAAGATACATACCTTCTGGTGAACCGTCTCATCCCACGAAGTAATCCATCTGAAGGGGTTAACTAATATTACAGGCACGAGCCCTGCTAAATGCAGCTGTGCTCCGTGCCTGTAATCCCCGGCGAATGAATGAAATGTAGGTCATTGACCTACATTTCCTTCAGTCGCGGTGAGGTGCCCTCTGGTGGATGTTCTCATGAACTGCAGCCTGGGAACTTTTTCCCACGCTCCAGGTCATATGAGGACATCCACCAGGGGGCGCATCACCGCGACTGAAGGAAATGTAGGTCAATGACCTACATTTCCTTCATTCGCCGGGGAATTACAAGCACGAGCACCGCTGCATTTAGCAGGGCTCGTGCCTGTAATATTAGTTAACCCCTTCAGATGGATTACTTCGTGGGACGAGACGGTTCACCAGAAGGTATGTATCTTGTGCGTTTATTATTTTTCCAAGCGAGGGTGTTCCTGATGGATTGAGAGAACAATAAATTATTACAACAACCGCTGTGTTTATTGCATTAAAATACTTTTTAATCATGTGTGTGTGTTTTTTAACCCTTTCCAACAATTGGATTAATAATGGATAGGTGACATAATTGACGCCTCTCCATTATTAATCTGGCTTAATGTCACCTTCCAATAGCAAGGTGGCATTAACCCTTCATTACCCCATATCCCACCGCTACAGGGAGTGGGAAGAGAGTGGCCAAGTGCCAGAATAGGCGCATCTTCCAGATGTGCCTTTTCTGGGGTGGCTGGGGGCAGATGTTTTTAGCCACGGGGGGGCCAATAACCATGGACCCTCTCCTGGCTATTAATATCTGCCCTCAGTCACTGGCTTTACCATTCTGGCGGAGAAAATTGCGCGGGAGCCCACGCCAATTTTTTCCGCCATTTAACCCTTTATTTTAGCAGCTACAGCGCTGAAATTTTGCACATACACACTACTAACATTAGTAGTGTGGAATATGCAAAAAAAAGGGGGATATGAGATGGTTTACTGTATGTAAACCATGTCTCATATCCTGTCGGGTTTGTGCAGGAGAAATGAAAAGCCGGCAATTGAATTACCGGCTGTTCACAGATATCGCGCTGAATGAAATATAAATACAGAAGATATATATATGTGTCTCAATGACATATATATATATATATATATATATACTGTATATATGTTTTCCCGAACATTTGAGCACATAAATCCATTAGATGTCGGTTTTGCAAGCCTGCGCGAAAATCTCGCAGTACGGATGCCATACGGATTACATACGGAGGATGCCATGCGCAAAATACGCTGAAACACCCTGACTACGGATCAATATTTTGGGAACATTTCTCTGTATTACGGCCGTAGTACGGACGTATAATACGTGGCGTATTGTCTTACGCCAAGTGTGAGGCCGGCCTTAGAGAGGAGTGCAGGAGGAAGGAGGAGCGCTGGTTCCTATCCATCACATAAACATATCTATACTATATATAACATATTTGGCATCAGTGTGTCCATAATAGTTCAAACTAATAAAAAAATCCAACATGGTGAACAAAGTAAAGAAGAATTAAAATAACACAATTGCTGTTTTCCTGTCACCTTGCTTCCTCAAAAAAGGTGGATTAAAAATCAATTGATCAATGAAACATTAGTACCACAAAATGGCAACAATATATACTAATTCCACACAAAAAAAACAAATCACCTCACAGACAAATACGTTTTGCATCTCAGAGTGTGAGAGAGAAAAATGTTAATGTTAGTAAAACATAATAGAAGATAAAAACAGCAATTCTGAATTGGATTTTCAGAGTAATTTTAGCATGCCACTGGTATAGTTAGGTAGATTGGACTGACAAATTCCTTTTAACGTGTCATTTTTTCCATACAGTGAATGTTGTAAAAAAAACCCTCAGAAAACTCCTTCTCACTTGCTATATTCCCCCCATCCTGTGTAAAATAAAAAATATCCTATAGTCATCTCCAGTGACAGTGACACTCCAGCAACCAATTAGCAGGCGCTTCACTCTCCCCTCCTTAGGATTTAAAGGGAATCTTTTGTAAGATAACCAGCAGGAACGCGGGATGTAGTTACGGACGGGAGGCAGAACAAGGTTAACAGGTTTATTTACAGAGGAGACACTCCACCAGGGAGGTAAAGAATTAAACCTTATTAAGGCACAGTAAAATGCAAACAGTTAAGCAAGAATATATGGTAGTCCTCACACTGTAGCTCCTGCTGCACATTAAATAGCGCCTCCTCCTGGAGGGTCGTGTAGTTGCTGGTTCCGTCTTCTGGCGGCAGTGGTCGGTCTCTGGTACCTCTCTGGTACCTTCCACTGCCCCTTGTCCATATGCTAGTGTGGCTATTAAAGGCACGGGCCACAGTCCGGTGAGAGCCCAACGTGGCTCTTTAACTATATCAACTTGGGGTGGTCAGGTAACAGATGGTCAGAACAACTCTTATGTGTGGACTCTATTGGACAGCGCGTATGCGGTACTCACGGTCACGTCGTGCACAGCACCTGGTACTCTCTGGCTGTCACTGGACACACACTACATGTACTGTTGGCAGCGGGTGACACTGGTATGTTTGGCGCTGGTGCTCCCGACTGGAGCACTCCTCTCTGTCTGCTGCGGCACCTAGCTCGGCTCTGCTCTGTGTGCATGGCTCCGCACACATCTGTTCTGTACCACTCTGCTCCACTCTGCAAGGCTCTGCAGCGGTCCCTCGCTCCGAAGTGCTGCTGGGCACACAAAGCTCTGAAGGCGACGGGGCCCTTTCTGTGCGGCCTGCTACAGCACCAGTACTCTCTGAGGGCAAGGGAGATGGAGCACACCACTCACTGCTCTGTGCACTGCTCTGCTCTGGCCCGCAACTCTCCACTTGCGCACGTGTAGCGCCCCCACTGCCGCAGGGCCGAGGGGTACCCGGTACCGGGCCTCTGAGTCTCTGCTCTGGGGTTGTCACGGTGGCTAGACCCGGTCCGTGACCCTGCTGAGGGGCGTACAGTAATAGATGTGGATGGTGGTGGTGGTGCAGTGCAGTAAATAACGAGGACACCAGGTTGCAGTCTCTTTACCTCTTTACTGAAGGCTTCAGGTGTCCAATCCAGGGCACTGTTAACCGGGCTGTCTGAGACCGGCCGGTCCGAAGGCACATCAGGAGTCCCCTTCACAGGTGGGAATCAGCGTCTACCTTCTAGCGCTTGTGTGTTGTAGTCCTTCCCTGCTGAGCACCCCGGGATAGTCCTCACAACTGCTTCTGTCTGTCTCTGATGCTCGTTCTCTCCGTCCCCCAGATGATATGGCTAGGACGCACCCGTATGACGGGGTAGGCCTGGAGTTCTTCCGGGACTCTAGAGTCGCCCCTCTCCCACAGCTGCCTCCGTTGTCTGCTTAGGTGTTTTAGTGAGACAGCCAACCTATAATTGGCTGTCCGGCCGTGGTTTAAAGTAATACTTGTAGTCTCTTACTTGCATGGCGTTCCGGCCACCGACTGTTGCCCCTCAGAAGGATGTTGCCTCGATCTTACAGCACGACTCCTTCTGGTTCTATCACTTCTTTGCTGTGTCCCGTTGCTCACTGGTTTGTGCTATTCTTAGGAGTCTGCCAGGATCCCATCCCTGACAGGTCCTCTCACTAGCTCTTCCCAGTTACTTCTCTCTGTCTTCCTGTCCAACCCCCAGTTTTACCAGAGTGTGAGGAGTGGCCTACTAGATAGAACCACCCCCCCTGGTGGCCGGAGTGTGAAGTGTAGTGTGAGTGTTACCTGATCAGGTGAACTCCTTTAGTGCAATCAGACGTAACATCACCCCCCTTAGCGGCAGAGCGACATTACTGCAACGACCAGGACTCTGGGGCGCTGCACACGCTTCTCCTCTCTGGCTGCACACCCTTTTCTGGCTCTCCCCACCTCTCTGCGTCTGCAGGAAGGTCCCTCCCACTCAGGCTTCCCTCAAGCTGCAGGGGAAGGTCCGCCTCCTCAAAGCTGTCCCCCGGGAACAGAAGATGCAGCCTTTCTAGTTCTGGACCTGGCAGGCAGGTACCCGAGGTCCGGTCCATCTTCCTACACTGTCATTAGGATCATTCCTCCTAAGCCGTCTATATTGGTATACAGGTCATAGGAAGCTGAATAAAATGATACTTTGATATATGCAATCCAGTGTCTTATTCCAGAGAAATCCACGTTTTTCTTATATGTAAATGAGCTGCTCAGGGCTATGGCCGGACACTAATCTGCATCTCATTGCTTATTTTGGACATGACTAACAGGAGACACTGTTATGGGACACTAGTGGTACAGTGATTGTCATTAGTGATGAGCGAGTGTACTCGTTGCTCTGGTTTTCCCGAGCATGCTTGGGTGGTCTCCGAGTATTTGTTAGTGCTCGGAGATTTAGTTTTTGTTGATGCAGCTGCATGATTTGCAGCTGTTAGAAAGCTTGAATACATGTGGGGATTCCCTAGCAGCCAGGCAACCCCCACATGTACTCAGGCTGGCTAGCAGCCGTAAATCATGCAGCTGTGTGGACAAACACTAAATCTCCGAGCACTAGCAAATACTCAGAGACTACCCGAGTGTGCTCTGGAAAACCCGAGCGAGGAATATACTCGCTCATCACTAATGACAATCACTGTACCACCACAATATCTATTAGGATCACATTTTATGATTGTTGAGAGTGCAAATATAAAGTAGCATCTTTTTTTTGGTTTGTGATCCTCCCTTCACTGTGTGTGTCCTTGACTGTGATAGAATTCTTCTGGCAAACAATACCTTTCTGCATAACTTTTAAGACTAACAAACAGAAATCTTAACCTTGAAACATTCAGGAGCAGAAACAATAATAATTCAGTTCTCGGAGAGCAGATAAAGTTCAGGGTGTTATGCTGCGATAACAAAGTTACTGGATTGATAATTAGTATAATGAGTGAAAGGTTGATATTCCCAAAACCAGTGTATTTTTTTGTTTTTTTAAGTAGACAAGCTGTCTATAGAGGCTCCTATTCAGGGCTGGGTACTGATAGTGAAGGGCCCCTGTGCAGAACATGTTTCTGTGCTTTCCCCTCCATCAACCTACCTGCATATACACTGCACATTTATATGGATATTCTCATTAGGCAGGGCCTGCGTTTGGCACAGGCAGACCAGGCAGGCGCCTGGGGCCCCCACCTAGAAAGGGGGCCCCCTGCCTCTGCAGCCCCTGTATGAAGTGCCCAGAGGGTGTACAGCAGTGCTGTGTATTGTGTAGTTCTGGAATGCCTCTCCCAAACCCCCCTTGAGACTCCCTCATGTTGTGAATTCTGCTCTTGGGCTCCCTCCGGTGGTTATAAGTGGTAGTGCTGCTGTCTTTGGATCGCAGCATTCATCAGGTGTGTCCACTTATTGCAATTCTGACTGGGCTATTTAGTCTTGCTTGACCCTTTAGTTAGTGTCAGTTGTCCATTGTTTCCTGGAGGATTCACTTCCCTGCCTGGTCTCTCTTGCTTGCTGTTAATTTCAACAAAGATAAGTGCTGGCTTTGTTTTCTGCAGTCCACATGCTGTGGGCCTGATCGTTCTAGTTATTTTCCATGTTTTGTCTTGTCCAGCTTGGTCTGTATAAGGATTTGTTTAGCCAAGCTGGTATCTCTGGAGATGCAGATATACCCTCCATGCCTTTAGTTAGATGTGGAGATTTTGTATTTTCTGTGGTGGATATTTTCTAGTGTTTTAATACTGACCGCATAGTACTCTGTTCTATCCTTTCTATTTAGCTAGAAGTGGCCTCCTTTGCTAAATTCTGATTTCAGTCTACGTATGTTATTTCCCTCTCTTCTCACAGTCAATATTTGTGGGGGGCTGTCTATCCTTTGGGGATTTTCTCTGAGGCAAGATAGTTTTCCCTTTTCTATCTCTAGGGGTAATTAGTCCTCCGGCTGTGTCGAGATGTCTAGGGAGTGATAGATACATTCCATGGCTACTTCTAGTTGCGGTGTTAAGTTCAGGGTCTGCGGTCAGTACAGATACCACCTTCTCCAGAGTACGTCTCATGCTGCTCCTAGGCCACCAGTTCATAACACCCTCAGTGCTGTGATTTACTTGTGGTCCCGGAGCTCTGTGCTGTTTGCTGTAGGATCAGGTTTCACAGTGACATACAGCAGCCATCAGCATGGGCTCTTCCCAGTCACTAAATCATTGCTTGTAATCTGACAGGACGACCTGCTGTCACTACTGTCTGGATGACACAAGAGAGGAATATTGTCTGCTGAATCAGGGCATTTATTATATAGAAATAAATTAATTCCCACGTGAAATAATAAGGGTAAACTATACACATATAGTACAGGTGTCCAATGAAAAAGAGCAAAGAGAGCAGCACAGCCTAAATGTCCAGAGATTATCAATAATGTGGAATACACCAGGCAAATGGCCGTCCGAAAACGAATGGAGGTGCTCGCGTGATATAAAGTATAGTACGAGTAGTCTCGTCTCGTCCATCGCAGTCCTGTATTCATTCACTCTCCCGAGCCGTGAAGATGTGTTTCCGTGTGTTTCAATAAAGGACACTTGAACTGCAGGATTGGTGAGTGCTGCCGCGTTCATTCTACTGCCTCTACATAGTACAGGTGTGCATAGGAATCAGCGTTTTTAGTGCATTTTTTTTGCAGCCAAAGCCTGCTCTCTTGGCAGTAAAAACACTGCTTTCCAAAACACCCATTTTTTAGGTTATGTGCAGAGGATCCAGAAATGGCAGCCCTTTGGATGCAGTGGACATGTGTTCCATCCAGAGTGCTGTCATCTTTTGAACACAGGTGATTCCGCATGTGTTCATTGAACCGTGTGGAATCCCTGCGTCCTATACATTGCAGGGGTGAGATTTCTCTTGCGGAGACTCGCGTCTGCGCCAGATAAATTGGCATGCTGGGGTCTGGACAGACGCGCCCCCTGTCCTTCTCTGCAGGTGAGGTGCCGGTGTCAGTGCACGCATAGTAGAGATGGAATTTCTTGAAATCCCCTCCACTATACTGTAACATCTGGCTGCTGCGGGTTGGACGCTGTACAAGTACACAGCAGCCGACCCGCAGCGTTTACTGATTGTGGGCACACACCCTTAGAGCTTTTGCTGTTTGTTTTTTACAGTATGCATTTTGTCTACAGTACATGTTTAATAAAGTTAGTGTTAGGCTATGTGCACACGCTGCAGACTGGTGTGCGGATTTTTTCGCACTGATTTTGATAAATCCGCAGGGCAAAAACACTGCGTTTTTCCTGCGGATTTATCGTGGTTTTACTGCGTTTTTTTGCAGATTCCACCTGTGGTTTTACACCTGCGGTTTTCTATTATGGAGCAGGTGTTAAACCGCTGCGGATTCCGCACAAAGAATTGACATGCTGCGGAAAATAAACCGCAGCGATTCCGCGCGTTTGCATGTGCACAGCGGTTTTTGTTTTCCATAGGTTAACATGGTACTGTACACCGCATGGAAAACTGCTGCGGATCCGCAGCGTCAAAAACGCTGCGGATCCACAGCAAAAACCGCAACATGTGCAAATGGCCTAATTCACAAAAAATGCAGCGAAAAACAACGTTGCAACATTTGCAGCATTTTTTAAACTTTTTCATTGCTTTCTACGGGTGAAAAAAATTGCTGAAAGAAGTGACACGCTGCAGATTTAAAAAACGCTGCAGTTGTGAAATTCAGTCAGGGGAAAATAAAAGGGTGTGCAGGAGATTTCTGAAAATCTCAGTTTTCGCTTGTGCTGTAAAATGCTGTAAACTTATTATTTGCAGAAGAAAAAGCTGCAAAAATTCTGCATATGATCATGGCGAAAAGCTGCTTTTCAAAGTGCCAGCAGTGACCCTGCATACAGCTAATAGTGGCAGACCCGTTGGCCGATATAAGGCCCCTAAATATGGGGGCCACAGTGCAATGTTATAATTTGGGGCCCCCACTTTAAATTTTTGCTTAGGGCGCCACTTTATCTAAAACCGGCCCTGTCATTAGGTACATAAATAAATATGTGAAAAAATAGTTTTTACCCTTCTGTTGAAGTAAGAAAACTGCCTTAATGGCTGCTGAAATGACTTGAAACTGACAAAAGTTATTTTCAATTTAAATTGCCTGAATAAAACTCAGTTATTGCTTTTGAATTGTAAATCAAAATAAAAAAAACAATGAACATAACCTGAACAAAATGATTTTACCCTTAATGATTTAAAATACAATAATTTTACCATAGGAATATGTTAAACTAAGGTGTGGGGAATATTTATGACAAATTGAATAGGTAATCAAAAGTCGAAGGCAAACAAAGAGCCCAGAAATATTTTAGAGGTGAACTTCAAGGTCAAGGTACATGACGGTCAGATCGCACCATCTATCATTGTCTTTGCTAAAGTGGACTTCATGGAGGGCAACTGAAGTGGAAACCACTGTTGAAAGCAAATTTTTAAAAGCATGATTATAATTTGCCAAAATGCATATAGAAAAGTCACAAAGCTTCTGAAAAATTTACTTTTGGACAGATGAGACCAAACTGGAGCTTTTCGCAGTTCACATCAGCTCTATGTTCACAGATGCAAAAATGCAGCATGCAAAGAAGAGAACATTGTACCTACTGTGAAACATGGAGGAGACTTGGTTATGTTTTGGGGCTGTTTTGCTGCAACTGGCACAGTGTGTCTTGAATCTGTGCAGGGTATAATGAAATCTCAAGACTATCATGGCATTCTCGAGTAAAATGTGCTGCCCAGTGTCAGAAAGCATGGTCAGAGCCATAGGTCATGGGAACTAGCTACATTTCAATTCTCTCTTTGGAGTCTTTCTCAAGCAGGTTACATGTTCAAATAGTAAAGTATGTATACATATTGATTCATTACACAGCATAATTATCATAATTACATAGCATAATTAACATAATTATCCAATCAAGGTGTAACTGCAGTTTGTATAAGTATGTATTTTATATATATACAGTGTATACTTATATCACAATTTATTCATATAGTAAAGTGCATGATTAGTTGCAATATTGATACTACACATACAGGTGCTTATCACAAAATTAGGATTATATAGAGTCATTACAAACAGAGTGATCTTTTTCAAGTGTTTATTTCTGTTAATGTTGATGATTATGGCTTACAGCCAATGAAAACCCAAAAGTCATTATCTCAGAAAATTACATCAGCTTAAAAAATTATTTTAAAATCTAAAATGTTGGCGTACTGAAATGTATGTTCAGTAAATGCACTCAATACTTGGTCGGGGCTCCTTTCGCATCAATTACAGAATGAATGAAGCGTGGCATGGGGACGATCAGCCTGTGGCACTGCTGAGGTGTTATGGAAGCCCAGGTTGCTTTGATAGCAGCCTTCAGCTTGTTTGCATTGCTGGGTCTGGTGTCTCTTATCTTCCTCTTGACAATACTCCATAGATTCGCAATGGGGTTAAGTTCAGGAGAGTTTGTTGGCCAATCAAGCACAGTGATACTGTTGTTTTTAAGTCAGGTATTGGTACATTTGGCAGCGTGGACAGTGCCAAGCCCTGCTGGAGAATGAAATTTCCATCTCCAAAAAGGCTCTGGGACCTTAATTTCCAAATGAAAGGAAAAATGTAGTTTCCTTGTGGAGTTTGTCAATGACTGCCTTCTGGACATCTGTCAAGTCAGCAGTCTTCCTCATGATTCTGAAGACTACTGAAACAGATTAAGGGATCTTTTTAAACAAATAGGAAGCATTTGCAGGTGTTTTTGTTAATTATTCTAATTTACTGAGATAATGACTTTAAGGTTGTCATTGGCTGTAAGCCATAACCTAATACCTTTGAAATATAACTTTTAATGCTTATATAGTAAAATACCCTTTAATCAAACTAGAACACCTGGCCAGGCCAGAGAAGTTAGTCAAATACTGTTACAACAAAAGTAAGGACTACCTCATCCTATCATTCCCTAATATACCCCTTCCTATCAGCGAAGGTTGGCACCTTATCTTGGTCACAATGTGGCGCCCCCGCTCAACGACGGCTGTTCCTGGAAAAAACCCTGTTAGCCCCTGACTAGTCAGAAACAATGTTTGGTTAGGCCAGCCAGGTACATAAACCATAAATAATAAGTTCCAACAAAAACGCAGAGAGTGTGATAAGAAAAGGGGGATGGGGTTGTGTGTACAGGGGTAATTACATCCAGATATTGGACCCTGTCCTGAGAACACTTTTAATAATATAGAACACAAGATTCAAATCAGTACCAAACAGTATATAGCCACAGGCAAACCTTTGCCATAAGATATACACTCACCGGCCACTTTATTAGGTACACCTGTCCAACTTCTTGTTAACACTTAATTTCTAATCAGCCAATCACATGGCAGCAACTCAGTGCATTTAGGCATGTAGACATGGTCAAGACAATCTCCTGCAGTTCAAACCGAGCATCAGTATGGGGAAGAAAGGTGATTTGAGTGCCTTTGAACGTGGCATGGTTGTTGGTGCCAGAAGGGCTGGTCTGAGTATTTCAGAAACTGCTGATCTACTGGGATTTTCACGCACAACCATCTCTAGGGTTTACAGAGAATGGTCCGAAAAAGAAAAAAAATCCAGTGAGCGGCAGTTCTGTGGGCGGAAATGCCTTGTTGATGCCAGAGGTCAGAGGAGAATGGGCAGACTGGTTCGAGCTGATAGAAAGGCAACAGTGACTCAAATCGCCACCCGTTACAACCAAGGTAGGCCTAAGAGCATCTCTGAACGCACAGTGCGTCAAACTTTGAGGCAGATGGGCTACAGCAGCAGAAGACCACACCGGGTACCACTCCTTTCAGCTAAGAACAGGAAACTGAGGCTACAATTTGTACAAGCTCATCGAAATTGGACAGTAGAAGATTGGAAAAACGTTGCTTGGTCTGATGAGTCTCGATTTCTGCTGCGACATTCGGATGGTAGGGTCAGAATTTGGCGTAAACAACATGAAAGCATGGCTCCATCCTGCCTTGTATGGAGCATCTTTGGGATGTGCAGCCGACAAATCTGCGGCAACTGTGTGATGCCATCATGTCAATATGGACCAAAATCTCTGAGGAATGCTTCCAGCACCTTGTTGAATCTATGCCACGAAGAATTGAGGCAGTTCTGAAGGCAAAAGGGGGTCCAACCCGTTACTAGCATGGTGTACCTAATAAAGTGGCCGGTGAGTCTAATGATACCATCTCCTAAATTGCCAAATAAATTATACTAGGGATTGTCTGTGTGCTAGCAATCTAGCTTAACTTTCCCTCAGACATCCCTATTTTGTTGTCCCTTCCTTGATGCGGAGGTTGGCACCCTAGTTTGTATGCAAAAATGGTGCACCCGCTCAACGGTGGTTCGCCATCGTTTACCCTAGATTCTTCCCCTTTAGCTGTCTATCAACTCTAAAACCAGAAGGGAAGTGTGGGAGAATTAGAGGGGAGGGGAGGAACAAACAAGCATAGATTACAACAGAACAAAAGAATGGTGTCTTTCATAATATAACAGCGGAAAGTGCCAAAATACATATGATAATCAGTAAGGGATAATCACCCTCAATGTGGTATTGCACTATTCTCTAAAGGGTCACACAACTATTGATATCCAACACAGTGTCAATTGCCACATTACATCTCTCCTTACCACCTAATTTTTATAGAGGTGGTCATATAGACTCAAGAGATAACACATCAGCTATTGCACTTTTCACAGAGAAAACACCATATTAAGAAAAGGAAAAGCTAATCTGTCATTCATTGGAGATGTAATAGTGGAGCGCCCCCACTGCCGCAGGGCCGAGGGGTACCCGGTACCGGGCCTCTGAGTCTCTGTTCTGGGGTTGTCACGGTGGCTAGACCCGGTCCGTGACCCTGCTGAGGGGCGTCCAGTGAAAGGTGGTGGTAAATGGTGGTGATATTGCGGTGCAGTGTAGGTCGTAGTAAATAACGAGGACACCAGGTTGCAGTCTCTTTACCTCTTTACTGAAGGTTTTAGAGTCCAGAGCGCTGTCAACAGGGCTGTTTGAGACCGGCCGGTCCAAAGGCACATCAGGAGTTCCCTTTACAGGTGGGAATCAGTGTCTACCTTCTAGCGCCTGTGTGTTGTAGTTCTTCCCTGCTGAGCACCCCGGGATAGTCCTCACAACTGATTCTGTCTGTCTCTCATGTTCGTTCTCTCCGTCCCCCAGGTGATATGGTAGGACGCACCCGTATGACAGGGTAGGCCTGGAGTTCTTCCGGGACCCTAGAGTTGCCCCTCTCCCACAGCTGCCTCCATTGTCTGCTTAGGTGATTTGTGTGAGACAGCCAACCTATAATTGGCTGTCCGGCCGTGGTTTGCAGTAGTACTTAGAGTCTCTTACTTGCTCGGCGTTCCGGCCACCGACTGTTTGCGCCTCAGAAGGATGTTGCCTCGGTCTAACAGCACGACTCCTTCTGGTCCTAATGCCTCTTTTCTGTATTCCCGTTGTTCACTGGTTAGTTCTGCTCTTAGGAGTCTGCCAGGATCCCATCCCTGACAGGTCCTCTCACAAGCTCTTCCCAGTTACTTCTCTCCCTGTCTTCCTGTCCAACCCCCAGTTTTACCAGAGTGTGAGGAGTGGCCTACTAGATAGAACCACCCCCCCTGGTGGCCGGAGTGTGAAGTGTAGTGTGAGTGTTACCTGGTCAGAGAAACTCCTTTAGTGCAATCAGACGTAACATCACTCCCCTTAGTGGCAGAGCGACATTACTGCAACGACCAGGACTCTGGGGCGCTGCACTCCCCCCCGGTTAAATCCAGTACTCCCGGACTGGGAAAACAAGAACAACAATACATGTTAACAGAAAACACACAAAATTTTGAAATAGCATAAACAATTAAACATAACAGTGCTTCCCTTTATGGGAGGTGAGGACTCTTGAACGTTGCAAAAGTTAGGTCATGCACAGTTTATGACTCTCAGTTCAATGGTTGAAACAGCGGGGACCCCGGGTAAACAA
This sequence comes from Ranitomeya variabilis, assembly GCF_051348905.1. NCBI lineage: Eukaryota > Metazoa > Chordata > Amphibia > Anura > Dendrobatidae > Ranitomeya > Ranitomeya variabilis. The sequence continues at coordinate 256,126,199 of NC_135236.1, read as the reverse complement.
AGGGGTCCCCCTTTTGAAAGTTTTTGAGCAATTCACCGTCCATTACACTATTATCCATTTTAAAACCTGTAACAAAAGATATGCACACAAACATTTTCAACTAAATAGCAGCCCTCGCTAATACCTCCAAGTTTTGTAACGGAGGGGAGTTTGGTTCTGAGTGCTACGTGTGGACCTTCGCAGCGCAGGGGTTGCTATTGGCCTAACAGGGCCCGCTATGCTTGCTACCGCTGGTGTAGTGCACTGTCTTCTAGCTACACTTCTAGTGAGTCTGGGTAGCACTGGCAGGTTGGGGCTCTCAGAGCTGCTGCTATTAACAGTGGGTACAGCAGATTCACCGATAGCAGAGGGAGGATTTGCCGGTTCAACGGTTGGCATGGCATCTTCAGGTAGGGCTTGTTGAGGTTGCGGGGCCGGATGATCTGGTACCACCATTGCTTCTGGTGGGTCCGGCTGTTGAAACGTTAGAACAGTACCACGATGGCCTGATTTATCTGAGTCCAGGACTGGGGAAAGTCACCAAGGACGGTATGGATCATCTTCTCCTTATCCACCGGCGGGGAGATTCTTGGGGCCGTGTCCCTCTCTCTCAACTTATCGGGGCAGACCTTAAGGTGATCCCTGGATACCGCTGTCGAGGTCTCCCCTCTGTCCTTGCTGATGAGACAGACCTTCGTGTTGTCGAAATCGGATGGCAGGATGGTATACGGTTCCACTTCCCATTGGTCATCGAGCTTGTGTAGTCTCCTCTTTCGTTTAAGTACTTGCTCACCAGGTGACAGGGGAATCGCAGGAGCGTGCTGATTGTAGTCCCTTTCTTGTTTTTGCCTAGCCTGGGCGAGACTTCTTTCCACGCACTCCTGTACTTTGCGGTACCTTCGCTGCCTTTCTGCATCCCAATCGGCATCCGGCGAGGTATCTTCGGGGACTAGGACTCCCATGTCCAGATCAACGGGTAATTGGCTAGGCCTTCCCCTCATTAGGTACGCTGGAGTACAGTTGGTGGAATTTACTGGGATGTGATTGTAGATATCCACCAAGTCAGGCAACTTTGTCGGCCACAGGTTCCGTTCCTCTAAGGTCTTCAATAAGTCGATCACCACCTGGTTCATCTTTTCGCACATCCCATTGGTTTGAGGATGGTACGGCGTGGTTCGGATCTTCTTACACCCGTACAGTTGGCAGAACTCTTGGAACACTTCTGCTTCGAATGCTGGTCCCTGATCGGTCAGTACCTTCTACGGGTAGCCATGGGGCCTACAAAAGTACTGCTGGAAGGCCTTGGCGGCAGTCCTGGCCGTTAGATCCTTGACAGGTACAACCACCAAAAATCTGGAGTAGTGATCTACGATGGTAAGAGCGTAGATATAGCCTGACCGGCTAGGTGTCAACTTCACATGATCCAGCGCGACCAGTTCGAGCGGCCGTTTGGTGATGATAGGCTGCCACGGTCCTTCCTGCGTAGGCTACATGGACCGCACTCCCGACACCACTTCTCAATGGCTCTCTTCATGCCAATCCAATAGAACCTCCCTCGGAGTAGCCTCTCTAGCTTCCTCCATCCGAAGTGTCCGGCTCCATCGTGGTAGGCTCCCAGAACCATGGGCGCATCTCGCCTTGGCACCACTATCTGCCACACCAATTCATGAGTACGTGGGTCGATGCTCCTCCTGCACAGCTTGCCATCATGGATAAACAGTTTGCTTCTCCCCTTCCACAGCTGTTGGGTTTCCTGTGGATCATCTGGGCCGGGATGCAACCCTGCCTGCGTCAAGAGCCCTTTCACCCGACGGACCGCGGGGTCACCATCCTGGGTCTCCGCCCACCCGTGATGGGGCAGTGGATTCAGCGTGGCATCCGGTTGGTTCCTGTGCCTGTTCTTCACATGATGAGAGTTCTGAGTGGCTTTGGGGCGATGGAATGCAGGCAGCTCCACCTCTTCAAGTGCCTCCGGGTCTTCTCCCGTTTCTGGCAAATTGGGCATTCGGGACAAGGCATCGGCATTGGCATTCTTGTGTCCCGCCCAGTACTTGATGGTGAAATCGTAGTTGGACAGCCGGGCCATCCACCGCTGTTCCAAGGGCCCGAGTTTGGCAGTATCCAGATGCGTTAGCGGATTGTTATCCGTGAAGACGGTGAATTTCGCGGAGGCCAGGTAGTGTTTGAACCTCTCTGTCACTGCCCAGACGATGGCAAGGAATTCCAGCTTAAAGGAACTGTAGTTGTCAGGGTTTCTTTCCGTGGGACGGAGTTTCCTGCTGGCGTAAGCGATCACCCTTTCTTTACCTTTCTGGACCTGGGACAGCACGGCTCCTAATCCCACATTGCTGGCATCTGTGTACAGCACAAACGGTTGGTCGTATTCGGGGTAAGCCAGTACCTCTTCTCCCGTCAGTGCCGACTTCAAACAAGCGAAGGATCCCTCCAGCTCCTCGTTCCAATCAAAGGGGGTGTTCCTCCCCTTGGTCTTCTTTGGTTGGCCCACCAACAGGTTTTGCAAGGGTGTGGCCTTCTTGGTAAAGTCCTTAATGAACCTCCGGTAATAGCCTACCAGCCCGAGGAACTGCCGGACTTCGTGAAGGTCACTGGGCCTTGGCCAGTCCTTGATCACCGTGACCTTGTCGGGGTCTGGGGCCACTCCTTCAGCGCTCACCACATGGCCCAGGTACTGCACTTTAGGTTTCAGCAGATGACACTTGGACGGTTTCACCTTTAAGCCAAAGTTGGACAGGGCTTCAAACACCTCGGCCAGGTGCTTCAGATGGTCTTCGTAGGTCTTAGAGAAGACAATGACATCATCCAAATACAGCAGCACGGTTTCGAAGTTCATGTGTCCCAGGCAGCATTCCATCATCCTCTGGAACGTCCCGGGAGCATTGCACAATCCAAAGGGCATGTAATTGAACTCGCAGAGACCCATTGGTGTCGTGAAGGCCATCTTCTCTTTGTCCGCCTCCGCTACAGGAACCTGCCAGTACCCACTGGTGACATCTAAGGTAGAGAAGTAGTTAGCAGATTTTAAGGCAGCCAGAGACTCCTCTATCCTGGGCAGTGGGTATGCGTCCTTATGTGTAATGCGATTCAACTGCCTGTAATCAACACACATCCTCATTGTACCATCTTTCTTTTTAACAAGGACTAACGGAGCTGCCCAGGGGCTACAGCTGTCTCTCACCACCCCAGCCTCCTTCATTTCCCGCAACATGTCCTTGGCACACTGGTAATGAGCTGGGGGTACAGGGCGATATCTCTCTTTTATGGGTCGGTGATCTCCCGTGGGGATATGATGTTGGATCCCTTTCACCTGCCCAAAATCTAAGGGGTGTTTGCTAAATACCTGCTCATACTCGTGTACCACCCTGTAGGCCCCCTGTTTTTGATGGAATGGGGTAGAGTCAGTGCCCACATGCAATTCCCGACACCAATCTTTCGAGTGCTCTGCAGAACCGTTGTCCTCCGCCACGTTTGACGGGACCAAGGGTTCAGGTGTCTGTATCACACTATTATTAACAGTGAACAATTTGGCGAGCGTGGCATACTTGGTGAGGTGAACCTCTTCCTCCCGACAATTGAGGACACGTACGGGCACTCTCCCCTGGCGAACGTCGACCACCCCCCGGGCTGTCAGAATAGTAGGCCTATTGTCTGAATATACGGGTTCTACCAAGGCCTGGTAGTCCTTTCCCCTGAGGCCTATGGCTGCCCGACACCATATTAACATTTCACTCCTGGGGGGTATCGCGATGGGGTTTGAATCACTCACAGTGACACGACCAATCTCACCACCAGTCAGCTCTACCTGCTGTCTCTGCATCAGAGCTCTGATTTCCTTCTGCAGGGCACGTTGCTCACTGTGGCCAGCGGTTTCTGCCACCTGTTGCAACAAAACAATAACTTCTGCAAGACAATTTTCTATAACATTAGTACCAAGAGTCATCATGGGATTACATTCTCGACGATCAATATCAACAATCACAATCCCTTGGGCTTTCAATTCCACCCGCCCCACCTTGATGGTGACCTCCTTATACCCCACTTGTGGCAATGGCTGACCATTACTGGCTATTATGGTGAAATCATCGTCAGGGCCACGAGTAATATCGGTGTCCTCCCAATACCGTTTATAAAGCACGTAAGGTATAGTCGTCACCTGAGAACCGGTGTCCAGCAAAGCGTTCAAGGGGATTCCATCAACCACTACAGGGAGAACTGGTCGTCCTCCAATGTACTTGGTTCTCCAATGCTGCAGGCCTGACCGTCCTACTCCTGGGGGTTGGCCCTTTGCCCCAGGGGTTGCTCGTTTAAAGGACAGTACCTTGCAAGGTGGCCCACCTGGTGACAGCGGCGGCAGATGGGTCGTCCGTCCTGGTGGAAGCGATCGTCGTTCCGGCCTCTGGTTGGCGGAGTCCTCCTCTGTCGCATCCAAGGGACATCCTCTGGTCTGGAGGCCAACTGGATCTTCTCCTTGGGGGCCTCCTGTAGGGACTGCACTGTCCGGGCCAGGGCAGCAACGCTCTTGGTTAGCTCCTGCATCTGGAGGCGAAGTCCTGCAGGGGAGTTGTCCTCTAGGCTCTGGGCATCGGCCTCGGCGGCGACTGGGGCATCTGACGCCACCTCCTGGTGGTATGTGAGAGCGGGACGCCGGGGAGGAGCTGCACGGCTGGGCTGTCGCTCCTGCAATGCCTGGATAGCTTTATCTTTGAATTGCGCAAAAGTCAAGTCTGGATTCTGCATGGCCAGGAAGTGCAATTGGCCCCGCTGGTGACTGCACAGGAGCCCCTCAATGAACCGCTCCTTCAGGATTTTATCCTCATCCTGCATGCTGCCGAGGTCACTCTGCTTAATGGCCCGCATCGCCTCCTGGAGATTAAGGGCATAGTCCCGTAAGCTATCCTGTGGTCTCTGTTTGCATCCATAGAAAGTCAGTTTAATTTCTGTAGCAGTGCGAGTATCGAAGGTAGCTTTAAGCTTTGCAAAAATCTGCTGTGCAGTTCCCTTATCCTCGGCGGGCCAGGACTTCAATTCTCTCAGAGCCGCCCCAAAGAGTTGGCCGGTTATCATATGAACCTTCTGAGGCTCTGCCAGGGGATAGAACTCGAGCAGGCTGCAGAGCCCTTCCTTAAAGTCAGTGAATGTATGCGACTCCCCAGAGTATCGTGGGAGCCAGGCCGCTCCGGGCAGGTACGGCATAGAGAAGGGCATTATGGCTTTTGTGTTAGCGGCAGCGTCCGACTGGCTGAGGGGAACAGCGGGTTCTGCGGCAACCGGTGGTTGTATTAGGGCCGCGGCTTCGCCCGCTGCGGGGCCCGGAGGTGCCCCTGCGTCCCCGGCTGCGGCCTCTTCCTCCGCTCCTCCCGACTCGGACATGGCTGGCCCTTCCTCCACTAACCTGCTGGAGATCGGAGTTCCTCTTCCGGGATCGGCACGTTACCGCGCTTTCTCGTTCCGCACTTCTTTTTGGCCGGTCCCGCCCACGAAGCTGAGGCTCCTCCATCCGCACACTGCGATGGCGAATCATGGCGGGAACTCCTGGCGGCAATTGTCAACGCACAGTCTTTGCAATAAGTTACAGTCCAAGCACAATAAATCACAGTTCCAAGGCACACATGACCTGATTCTTCAAGCTTAAGTAGATCCTGTTCGTGACGCCAAAAATGGAGCGCCCCCACTGCCGCAGGGCCGAGGGGTACCCGGTACCGGGCCTCTGAGTCTCTGTTCTGGGGTTGTCACGGTGGCTAGACCCGGTCCGTGACCCTGCTGAGGGGCGTCCAGTGAAAGGTGGTGGTAAATGGTGGTGATATTGCGGTGCAGTGTAGGTCGTAGTAAATAACGAGGACACCAGGTTGCAGTCTCTTTACCTCTTTACTGAAGGTTTTAGAGTCCTCAGTCCAGAGCGCTGTCAACAAGGCTGTTTGAGACCGGCCGGTCCAAAGGCACATCAGGAGTTCCCTTTACAGGTGGGAATCAGTGTCTACCTTCTAGCGCCTGTGTGTTGTAGTTCTTCCCTGCTGAGCACCCCGGGATAGTCCTCACAACTGATTCTGTCTGTCTCTCATGTTCGTTCTCTCCGTCCCCCAGGTGATATGGTAGGACGCACCCGTATGACGGGGTAGGCCTGGAGTTCTTCCGGGACCCTAGAGTCGCCCCTCTCCCACAGCTGCCTCCGTTGTCTGCTTAGGTGATTTGTGTGAGACAGCCAACCTATAATTGGCTGTCCGGCCGTGGTTTGCAGTAGTACTTAGAGTCTCTTACTTGCTCGGCGTTCCGGCCACCGACTGTTTGCGCCTCAGAAGGATGTTGCCTCGGTCTAACAGCACGACTCCTTCTGGTCCTAATGCCTCTTTTCTGTATTCCCGTTGTTCACTGGTTAGTTCTGCTCTTAGGAGTCTGCCAGGATCCCATCCCTGACAGGTCCTCTCACAAGCTCTTCCCAGTTACTTCTCTCCCTGTCTTCCTGTCCAACCCCCAGTTTTACCAGAGTGTGAGGAGTGGCCTACTAGATAGAACCACCCCCCCTGGTGGTCGGAGTGTGAAGTGTAGTGTGAGTGTTACCTGGTCAGAGAAACTCCTTTAGTGCAATCAGACGTAACATCACTCCCCTTAGTGGCAGAGCGACATTACTGCAACGACCAGGACTCTGGGGCGCTGCAATAGCAGCCTCGACGCATTTCCCTCCCATGATAGAAGTTCATCAGGAGGCTAATGGGAATAATAATGTCAGAAGATTCATGACACCTAAAAGAACAGCCTGGTTTCGGCCAAGTCTGAGGTCCAGAGCACTCTGGAAGAGGTGTTCATCCAGGATATCTCTGTACTTGGCCACATTCATGTTTCCTTCAATGACAACCAGACATTTTCAGGTCTCTCCAGAGATGCTCAATTGGGTTTAGGTCAGGGCTCTGGCTGGGGGCCAGTTAAGAATGGTCACAGAGTTGTTTTGAAGCCACTCCTTTGTTATTTTAGCTGTGTGCTTAGGGTCATTGTCTTGTTGGGAGGTGAACCTTCGGCCAAGTCTGAGGTCGAGAGCACTCTGGAAGAGGTTTTTATCCAGGATATCTCTGTACTTGGCCGCATTCATGTTTCCTTCAATGGCAACCAGTCATCCTGTCCCTGCAGGTGAAAAACACCCCCATAGCATGATGCTGCCACCACCATGTTTCACTGTTGGCATTGTATTGGGCAGGTGATGAGCAGTGCCTGGCTTTCTCCACACATACTAATTAGAATTATCACCAAAAAAGTGATAATCTTCATCTCATCAGACCAGTGAATCTTAATTCTCATAGTCTGGGAGTCCTTCATGTGTTTTTTAGCAAACTCTATGCAGGCTTTCATATGTCTTGCACTGAGACAAGCCACTCTGCCATAAAGGCCCAACTGGTGGAGGGCTGCAGTGATTGTTGACTTTGTGGAACTTTCTTCCATTTCCCTACTGCATCTCTAGAGCTCAACCACAGTGATCTTGGAGTTCTACTTTACCTCTCTCACCAAGGCTCTTCTCCCATGATTGCATAGTTTGGCTGGACAGCCAGGTCTAGGATGACTTCTGGAGGTCCAAAACTTCTTCCATTTAAGGATTATGGAGGCCACTGTGCTCTTAGGAACCTTGAGTACTGCAGAAGTTCTGTGGTAACCTTGGCCACAATTCTGTCTAAGAGCTCCCTATCCAGTTCCTTTGACATCATAATTCTCATTTGGTCTGATATGCACTGTGAACTGTGAGGTCTTATATAGACAGGTGTGTGCCTTTCCAAATCAAGTCCTATCAGTTTATTTAAACACAGCTGGACTCCAATGAAGGAGTAGCACCATCTCAAGGAGTATCACAAGGAAATGGACAGAATGTGACTTAAATATGAGTGTCTGAGCAAAGGGTCTGAATACTTATGACTAGTGTTGAGCATTCCGATACCGCAAGTATCGGGTATCGGCCGATATTTGCTGTATCGGAATTCCGATACCGAGATCCGATACTTTTGTGGTATCGGGTATCGGTATCGAAACAACATTAATGTGTAAAAGAAAGAATTAAAATAAAAAATATTGCTATACTCACCTCTCCGACACAGCCTGGACCTCACCGAGGGAACCGGCAGCGTTCTTTGCTTAAAATTCGCGCGTTTCCTTCCTTCCGTGACGTCACGGCTTGTGATTGGTCGCGTGCCGCCCTTGTGATTGGTCGCGTCGCGGTCACATGGGCGACGCGACCAATCACAAGCCAGAACGTAATTTTAAAATCCTGAAGGACCTGAAATTACGTCACGGCTTGCTGTGATTGGTTGCGTCGCGGCCACATGGGCGACGCGACCAATCACAAGCCGTGACGTAATTTTAAAAATGCGCGCGTTTCCTGCCTCCTGTGACGTCACGGCTTGTGATTGGTCGCGTCGCCCATGTGACCGCGACGCGACCAATCACAAAGCCGGAACGTAATTTTAAAATACTGAATGCCTAGAAGGACCTGAAAATTACGTCACGGCTTGCTGTGATTGGTCGCGTCGCGGCCACATGGGCGGCACGCGACCAATCACAAGCCGGGACTTCACGTAAGGAAGTAAACGCCTGAATTTTAAGCAAAGAACGCTGCCGGTTCCCTCGGTGAGGTGAGTATAGCAATATTTTTTATTTTAATTCTTTCTTTTACACATTAATATGGATCCCAGGGCCTGAAGGAGAGTTTATCAGTGGTCCGAATAATATTGCACACCCCACTTTTCAGTTTTTTAATTTCCACAAAAATTCAAAATAACTAATAAATTTCGTTCAACTTCACAACTGTGTTCCACTTGTTGTTGATTCTTCACCAAAATTTTACATTTGGTATCTTTATGTATGAAGCATGATATTTGGGAAAAGGTTGAAAGGATCCAGGGGGCCGAATACTTTTGCAAGGCACTGTAAATATTACATTTCAATTACATGAGTGCTTTCTGTTATATTCTGTTAAATATGAAACTTACGTTTAGTGTTTAGGTTTGCTACTTCTATACTGTTCCATGCTGTAAATTTGTATGTTTTTAAATAAAATGATTGTGATATGAAGGCTTACAAATACCGATGTAAAAAACACTGACTTAATACTTAAAGTGTTGTAGTGTAGCTAATGGTCTCGTAGTCGATGAGAGGTATGTGTCGCAGAGATGGCTTGTCTCTGTGATATAACCTGGAGTATTTTCTCTAGTGCACGAATGAACTAAGAGGTTTGTTTTTTGCACCTGGGACCGGGATATGGGTAGCTGTGAGAGATGACGGGTCTGGCTACCCACATGTCTCACCTCTGGGTGTGGTTAACAGTCTATATAATGGAGGCTGTTGTTTGGCACATGGTCTGTGTGTTGGGAGGGAGAAGGCCTCCTGTGTGTTTGGCTCCAGACCAAGCCTGAATACTGGACAGGACACTACCCAGCCTGTGTGCCCACAGGCCTGAAGGAGCAGAGCCCTGCGATTGAAATGTGTATTTTCATTGCCTGATATAAAGGCTATTTGTAGTCGGTTTGGCTTCTGGGTTTATGAAGCAATAAACCCACATGAACTTTTAAAGGAACAAGCCTCCTGTTTTCCTCCTGTTGCACCCAAGTAAGTAAAACCCCTACAGTGTGAACATGGCCTTATGGTTGTTGTTGAAATGAAGGGTGGCTATGTTAGTCACTGATATTTTTTGTAAATGTCCGAAATTTTTTTTGTACATTTTGAGTTGTTTGGTTCTTATTCTCACTTTAAAAGATGAAAATAAGCAATTGAGATTGGAAATGTTACACTTTTCATTTAGTGGCATGACAATAATAAATAAGCATAATTCTGTACACTAATGTCATGGTTGTGGACAGGATTCTTCCCCCTCAGGGCTAATTTGTATGGCCCCTTTTTGGTTTGGGGAGGGCTTACCCTCCTTCGTCTGGGGATCCTTGTCTGTGATACATCTGTTCTGGCTGTGTGTCTGACCCCCTGGTGTAGTTGCATACTGTGTAGTTCGTTTGCCTTCTCGTGGATGATCTGGTCTGTGTTCTCGTTCTGTGCATTGCTTTGTGATTCCATGCTTACTGTCTGTTTCTGGCTCTGACCTTTGGCTTGGTACTCTTACTAATCTACTGTCTGCTCCCGTTTGTACTGCACCGCTATCTCTTGCTACCTGACCTATTGCTACATCCTGACCACTCTCAGCGTCTCACTGTTTGGTACTTCATCGACCTCCTGGCTTGACTTCAGCATGTTCAGATTACTCTTCGGTTTCGCCGGTCACCGCCGCTACACGGCATCTGGCTCCGGCCCCTCCCCCAGTGCTCACGTGTTTCAGGTCCTGCGCTCTGGCAGGTAAGCTCACTGCAGCGCTCCCCTCTCACCCCCTGTCCTTCTGTATCTCATGCACAGACTCCAGCTGTAAGTTTGCAGCAGGGTTCTTGATATAATCACTGACCTGAACATTTAAACAGGGTTTTGCACTTTTTTTTTTCTCTTTGGTCATTGATCCACTGCATGCTCTCTCTGAGCAAGTGAATAGCCTAACTCAAATGATGCAAAAACTATCTGTGGAGCAGCGAACCCTGGCTCAGTCATACCAACAGGTTCAGAGGGAGGTTGCTAATGCTGTACGGGGTTCTTTTTCTTCTGGGGCTCGGGATGAGGGTGCCACAGATGTTTCCTTAGTTTCCTCTGAACCACCTGTTAAGTTACCCGAAACCTTTTCTGGGGACAAAAAATTATTCAGGGTGTTCAAATAGGGGTGTAAATTGTTTTTCTCTCTGCGTCTGCGCACCTGTGGGAATGAAAGTCAGGAATTATTATTTCTTTATTAAGGAAGGCTCCAGAGGCTGGGGCTTTTTCTCTCTCTCCCTCCGTTCTGGAACATATGTCTGTGGATCTGTTTTCTGTGGCTGTTGGACATATTTATGATGAGCCTGATAGAGTGCTACTGGCTGAGGACATGGTGATGAGTGTGACACGGAAAGCACTCAGCGGAATGATTTTGTTCCGAGTTCAGATGCTGGGCAGCTGAGATACCCTGGAATGGTGCTGCCTTAAGATGGTTGTTCCGCAGAGGCCTGTCCAACCATTTGCAGGATGCACTGGCATTGCACCCTCCCTGTTGTGAATTCCGTTCTTGGGCTCCCTCCTGTGGTTATGAATGGTACTTTTGTGAGTTCTGCCCTTGGGCTCCCTCTGGTGGTTTCGAGTGGAACTGCTGCTCCTTGAGGTTCTGCAGCAGCTGCTTTCACTAATCGGCTCCACTGGCCTTGCTATGTAACTTGGCTCTGGTCTGTAGTCCATGCCAGCTGTCAATGTCTCAGGGTGGATTCAGTTATCTCCTTGGATATTTCTCATGGCCTGTCCATTTCAGCAAAAGATAAGTTCTTGCTAGTTCTTTGTTAGTCCATCTGCTTTGGAATTTATTGCTCAGCTCATGTCGTGTTTCTTTTTGTCCAGCTTGTCATTATGATATATTCAGGCTAGCTGGAAGCTCTGGGGAAGCAGATTTGCCCCTCCACACCGTGAGTCGGTGTGGAGATCATTTTGTAAACTCTGCGTGGATTTTTAGTTTTTAATACTGACCGCACCGTATCCTTTCCTATTTCTGTCTATCTAGATTAGAAATTGGCCTCCTTTGCTAAAATCTGTTTTCATTTCTGTGTATGTCTTTTCCCTCTCCACTCACAGTCAATATATGTGGGGGCTTTCTTTCCTTTTGGGAATTTCTCTGAGGCAAGATAGTTTTCTGTTTCCATCTTAAGGGGTAATTAGTTCTTAGGCCGTGACGAGGCATCTAGGGAGAGTTAGGAACGTCCCACGGCTATTTCTAGTGTTGGTGTTAGGAGTAGGGTTTGCGGTCAGTAAAGTTACCACCTCCTCAGAGCTTGTCCCATGTTTTGTTTTACCCACCAGGTCATATCAGTGCTTCTCCGTAACCACCAGGTCATAACAGTACAGCTGGCCCGCAATGTGTTGAATGCATCTCAAAAGAGGGAAAAGAAAGTTCTGAGCCATTTTTTTTCCTTTGCAGCTTGTTTTGTCTTTTTTTTCCCCTTAATCTTTGGGTGGTTCCGGATTTTGGTGCTGATATGCAGGTTCAGGGTCTGTTCTCGCGTGTTGATCAGCTCGCTGCAAGGGTACAGAGTATCCAAGATTATGTTGTTCAGACTCCGGTTCTAGAGCCTAGAATTCCTATTCCTGATTTGTTTTCTGGGGATAGATCTAAGTTTCTGAACTTTAAAAAATAACTGCAGATTGTTTTTTGCTTTGAGACCCCGTTCCTCTGGTGACCCCATTCAGCAGGTGAAGATTGTCATTTCTCTGCTGCGTGGAGACCCGCAGGACTGGGCATTCTCCCTAGAGCCAGGGAATCCTGCATTACTCAATGTAGATGCATTTTTTCAAGCACTTGGAATGCTGTATGACTAACCTAATTCTGTGGATCAGGCAGAAAAAATCTTGCTGGCTCTGTGTCAGGGTCAGGAAGCAGCAGAAGTATACTGCCAGAAATTTAGAAAGTGGTCGGTGCTCACAAAATGGAATGAGAATGCCCTAGCAGCTATTTTCAGAAAGGGTCTTTCTGAAGCCCTTAAAGATGTTATGGTGGGGTTCCCCATACCTGCTGGTTTGAACGAATCAATGTCTCTGGCCATTCAGATTGATCGGCGCCTGCGCGAGCGTAAGGTTGTGCACCATATGGTGGTGTCCTCTGGGCTGAGTCCTGAGACTATGCAATGTGATAGGATTTTGACTAGAGCAGAACGGCAGGAATTCAGACTTCAGAATGGGCAGTGTTTTTACTGTGGTGACTCTACTCATGCTATTTCTGATTGCCCGAAGCGTACTAAGAGGGTCGCTAGGTCTGATACCATTAGTACTGTACAGCCTAAATTTCTCTTATCTGTTACCCTGATTTGCTCATTGTCGTCCTTTTCTGTAATGGCATTTGTAGATTCTGGCGCTGCCCTGAACTTAATGGACTTAGAATTTGCCAAGCGCTGTGGTTGGAGCCTTTGCAGAGTCCTATTCCCTTGAGGGGGATAGATGCTACGCCATTGGCCAAGAATAAACCTCAGTACTGGACACAGTTGACCATGTACATGGCTCCAGCACATCAGGAAAATATTCGTTTTTTGGTGTTGCATAATTTGCATGATGTTGTTGTGCTGGGTTTTCCATGGTTGCAGCTACATAATCCGGTGCTGGATTGGAAATCTATGTCTGTGACTAGTTGAGGTTGCCAAGGGATGCATTGTGATATTCCTTTGATGTCAATTTCCTCTTCCCCCTCTTCTGAAGTTCCTGAGTTTTTGTCAGATTTCCAGGATATATTTGATGAGCCCAAGTCCAGTTCCCTACCTCCTCATAGGGACTGTGATTGTGCTATTAACTTGATTCCAGGCTGTAAGTTCCCTAAGGGTCGACTCTTCAATCTGTCTGTGCCAGAGCATGTGGAGTTATGCAAAGGAGTCCTTAGAGAAGGGGCATATTCGCCCGTCTTCGTCACCGTTGGGAGCGGGGTTCTTTTTTGTTGCCAAGAAGGATGGCTCCTTGAGGCCCTGTATAGATTATCGCCTTCTCAATAAGATCACAGTCAAATTCCAGTACCCTTTACCTTTGCTTTCTGATTTGTTTGCTCGGATTAAGGGGGCTAGCTGGTTTACCAAGATCGACCTTCGAGGGGCGTATAATCTTGTTCGTATTAAACAGGGCGATGAATGGAAAACAGCATTTAATACGCCCGAAGGCCATTTTGAATATCTTGTGATGCCTTTCGGGCTCTCTAATGCTCCATCTGTGTTTCAGTCCTTTATGCATGATATTTTCCGGGATTATCTGGATAAGTTCATGAATGATTGTATATTTGGATGATATTTTGTTTTTTTCCGATGATTGGGAGTCTCATGTGAAGCAGGTCAGGATGGTATTTCAGATCCTTCGTGCTAATGCATTGTTTGTGAAGGGGTCTAAGTGCCTTTTTGGAGTTCAGAAGGTTTCTTTTTTGGGTTTCATTTTTTCTCCCTCAGCTATTGAAATGGACCCTGTTAAGGTCCAGGCCATTCATGATTGGACTCAACCCACATCTGTGAAGAGCCTTCAGAAATTTTTGGGCTTTGCTAATTTTTATCGCCGCTTCATTGCTGATTTTTCTACTGTGGTTAAACCTCTGACCGATTTAACGAAGAAAGGTGCTGATGTGGTGAATTGGTCCTCTGTGGCTGTGGAGGCCTTTCAGGAGCTTAAACGTCGCTTTACTTCTGCCCCTGTACTGCGTCAGCCAGATGTTTCTCTCCCTTTTCAGGTTGAGGTTGATGCTTCTGAGATTGGGGCAGGGGCCGTTTTGTCTCAGAGAAGTTCTGATGGCTCTTTGATGAAACCGTGTGCTTTCTTCTCCAGAAAGTTTTCGCCTGCTGAGCGTAATTATGATGTCGGCAATCGGGAATTATTGGCTAGAATTAGGAATTTAGGACCTGAGAATTACGTCACGGCTTGTGATTGGTCGCGTGGCGGTCACATGGGCGGCCGCGACCAATCACAAGCCGTGACATCATCTAAGGCCCTGAACGCGCTCATTTTAAGCAAAGAAGGCTGCCGGTTACCAGCGGTAAGGTCCAGGCTGCGTCGGAGAGGTGAATATATCAATATTTTTTATTTTAATTCTTTATTTTACACATTAATATGGATTCCAGGGCCTGAAGGAGAGTTTCCTATCCTTCAGACCCTGGGAGCCATAGTATCCCATTGCACTGCATTGGGTTTCGTGTTTCGGCTGACCCCGACCCCGACTTTTTTATAGGATCGGCCGATTTCACTCGACCCGACTTTTGAGAAAGTCGGGTTTCGTGAAACCCGACCCGATCCTATAAAAATAAAAGTCGCTCAACCCTAGTGGACAATTTAACGTTGTCTCAGGAAAAGGCTCAGCGTTTTGCTAACCGTCGTCGGTGCGTTGGTCCCCGGCTTCGTGTTGGGGATTTGGTCTGGTTGTCTTCTCGTCATGTTTCTATGAAGGTTTCTTCCCCTAAGTTCAAGCCTCGCTTTATTGGTCCTTATAAGATTTCTGAAATTATCAATCCTGTGTCTTTTCGTTTGGCCCTTCCAGCTTCTTTTTCCATTCATAATGTGTTCCATAGATCTTTGTTGCGGAGATATGTGGTGCCCATGGTCCCTTCCGTTGACCCTCCTGCTCCGATGTTGGTTGAGGGGGAGTTGGAGTATGTGGTGGAGAAGATTTTGGATTCTCGTCTTTCGAGGCGGAAGCTTCAGTATCTGGTTAAGTGGAAGGGTTATGGCCAGGAGGATAATTCTTGGGTTTTTGCCTCCGATGTCCATGCTGCCGATTTGGTTCGTGCTTTTCATTTGGCTCATCCTGATCGGCCTGGGGGCTCGGGTGAGGGTTCGGTGACCCCTCCTCAAGGGGGGGTACTGTTGTGAATTCCGTTCTTGGGCTCCCTTCTGTGGTTATGAATGGTACTTTTGTGAGTTCTGCCCTTGGGCTCCCTCTGGTGGTTTCGAGTGGAACTGCTGCTCCTTGAGGTTCTGCAGCAGCTGCTTTCACTAATCGGCTCCACTGGCCTTGCTATGTAACTTGGCTCTGGTCTGTAGTCCATGCCAGCTGTCAATGTCTCAGGGTGGATTCAGTTTTCTTCTTGGATATTTCTCATGGCCTGTCCATTTCAGCAAGAGATAATTTCTTGCTAGTTCTTTGTTAGTCCATCTGCTTTGGACTTTATTGCTCAGCTCATGTCGTGTTTCTTTTTGTCCAGCTTGTCATTATGATATATTCAGGCTAGCTGGAAGCTCTGGGGAAGCAGATTTTCCCTTCCACACCGTGAGTCGGTGTGGAGATCATTTTGTAAACTCTGCGTGGATTTTTAGTTTTTAATACTGACCGCACAGTATCCTTTCCTATTTCTGTCTATCTAGATTAGAAATTGGCCTCCTTTGCTAAAATCTGTTTTCATTTCTGTGTATGTCTTTTCCCTCTCCACTCACAGTCAATATATGTGGGGGGCTATCTTTCCTTTTGGAAATTTCTCTGAGGCAAGATAGTTTTCTGTTTCCATCTTAAGGGGTAGTTAGTTCTTAGGCAGTGACGAGGCGTCTAGGGAGAGTTAGGAACATCCCACGGCTATTTCTAGTGTTGGTGTTAGGAGTAGGGTTTGCGGTCAGTAAAGTTACCACCTCCTCAGAGCTTGTCCCATGTTTCGTTTTACCCACCAGGTCATATCAGTGCTTCTCCGTAACCACCAGGTCATAACACCTCCCCCGGATACCCTGGAGGACACCATGACCCAGGCTGTCCGTATGGACTGTGGGCTCTGTGCCAAAGGGGTGATTCAGCAGGAAACCCCTTTATACTCAAGCTCAGGGGATACCTGTTCAGAACCTATGGAGGTGGGAGCCATTTCAGTCAAAGAGAGAGGAGACACCACAGAGATAACCAGCTGTGCTTCTACTGTGGAGTTCCGGGACACTGGAAAAGACTGTCCTTCTTGTCCCTCCACATCTAAGATGTTGAGAAATGCCTAAGTCTGGGTAATGATCGAGGAGGTTGCCCAGACTCCCAGGTACAATTTTCCTCATTTGCTAAAATCCTTCTTCAGGTGGAGTTGGACGTTGGTGGTGGTCCCGTTTTGACTACCGCTTTTGTTGACTCTGGATCTACCATCAATTTAATTGACTCTTTATAAGCTAGTATTGTGACTCTTTATAAGATAGGGGCAGTTAGGATTGAGTCCCCAGTCAAGGTGGTGGCCATTAACTCCTCTCCTCTCACCTGAGAGGGAATCTGTTTTGTGTCTGAGGTCATCTAATTAAGAGTGCATCCTGCTCATGTGGAAAACATAAGCTGTTTTGTCTTGAATACTTTGCCTGCTCGTCTGGTATTAGGCATGCCTTGGCTTCAATGACATAACCCTGTTTGTGATTGGGTAACTGGGGAAATTGTTCAATGAGGTTCAATTGTACCAGTATCTGTGTCATCTGTTGGTCTGGAGGGTATTCTGGAGTACTTAAGGGACTTTGAAGATGTGTCCCCCGAAAGCGAGGCTGAGGCACTTCCTCCATATAGACCTTTTGATTGTGCCATTGACTTAATTCCTGGGGCTAAACTTCCCAATGCTCGTTTGTTTAATCTGTCCAGGGCCGGGTGCCAAGCCATGAAGGAATATTTTGCAGAGAGTCTCCATAAAGGGCATATTCATCCTTCTGTCTCGCTTGTAGCAGCTGGGTTCTTTTTCGTTAAAAAAAAAGATGGTGGGTTGCGGCCGTGCCTCGACTTTCGAGAATTTAACAAGATTACCGTGAGAAACACGTATCAACTACCCCTCATTCCGGATCTGTATAACCAACTTTCGGGGCCCAAATGGTTTTCCAAACTTGATTTATGGGGGGGCCTATAACCATATAAGGGTTCGTAAGGGGGATGAGAGGAAACCGGCATTTCTCACGTCTGAAGGACTGTTTGAGAACCTGGTCCTGCCTTGTGGTCTGACTAACGCTCCTGCTGTCTTTCAAAATTTTATTAATGTCGTTTTTTCTGATCTGATTTTGTGGTCATTTATCTTGATGAAATTTTAGTGTACTCCCATGATAGTCAAACCCACTTGCACCATCTGTAAATGGTTCTTCTGAGACTTAGAGAAAACCATTTGTATGCTAAGTTGGAGAAGTGCTCATTCTTTGTACAGGAATTGTCTTTCTTGCATTTGATTGTCTCTTGTGAGGGATTTCGCATGGATCCGAAAAAAGTCCAGGCTTTTACGGATTAGGTTCAACCTCATGATTTAAAGGGTTTGCAACGCTTTCTGGGCTTTGCAAATTACTATCGTAAGTTCATTAAGGGTTTTTCGCAGGTGGTTAAACCCATGACTGATCTCACACTCAAGGGGGCTGATGTTAAGAATTGGTTTACATCGGCAAAAAATTATTTTCTGACTTTAAAAAAGTGTTTTTTTCCGGCCCAGTGTTGGTCTAGCCTGACCCGTCTAGACCTTTTATCGTGGACGTCGACACTTCTGAAGTGGGAGGGGGGGCAGCGTTGTCTCAGGGTCCCGCTACGCTGACCAACCTCTATACTTGTGCCTTCTTTTCCAGAAAGTTCTCTTCCGTCGAGAGAAATTACAATGTGGGGAATAGAGAGCTTCTGGCAGTCAAGTTGGCCTTTGAAGAATGGAGGCATTTTTTTGAGGGGGCTGTTCATCCCCTCACCGTGATCACCGATCACAAAAATTTAGCCCATATCGAGTCTGCCAAGAGACTGACCCCCAGGCAGGCCCGGTGGTCACTTTTTTTTTCCCGGTTTCCATTTTCTATAACCTTCCATCCAGAGTCTAAGAATGTTAAGGCAGATGCATTGTCCCGAAGCTTTGATCTGGTGTCTCAATTCTTCAACCTGGGGTGGTAGTGGCTGAAATCTCGTCTGATTTGGAGAGAGAGATTTTTGAGGTCCAGGCTCTGGCTCCCAGCTTACCTGTGGGTAAATTGTTTGTACCGGAACACTTCCGCCTTAGACTCCTGCGGGAATTTCATGAGTCATGGGATTTTGGCCATTTGGACATTTGTCCATGGTTTTATCACTAATCTCCCTCCATCCAGGGTTAACTCCATTGTATGGGAGGTGGTGGATAGATTTTCCAAACAGGCTCATTTTGTACCTCTGCCCATTTTACCATCTGCTGAAACCTTGGCCAGGTTGTTTGTGCAGCATGTAGTCCATCTGCATGGTGTGCCTATGAATGTGGTGTCTGACAGAGGTGTGCAGTTTGTGGCCAAGTTTTGGAGGGCTTTTTGTAAGAAGTTGGGAATCACTCTGTCTTTTTCCTCTGCCTATCATGAGGACTCTAATGGGCAAACCGAACGCACTAATGAGTCCCTGGAGCAAATTCTGAGATGTTTGGCATCTTCCAGACAGGAGGACTGGTGTGATGCATTACCTGTGGCAGAATTTGCTTTCAATGGTCATGTGAGTCAGTCTACGGGTATGTCTCCCTTCCTGGTCAATTATGGGTTTATCTTTCATTTTGGAGAGTTTTCTTGCATGGATTCAGGCTGTCCGGGGGTGGAGGGTATGGTACAATGCTTAAAGACCCTGTGGGTGGAGGTTCCGCGAAACATCACCAAGGCCCAGGGAAGGTTTAAATTTTTTGCGGACAAGAGAAGGGGATTGGGTCCCGTGTTCCTTGTAGGTGAGAAGGCGTGGTTATCCACCCGCAATATTAAGCTCAAGGTCCCCTCGGCCAAACTGGGTCCTAAGTTCATTGGCCCATATAAAAGTGTGGAGGTCATCAACCCGGTGGCCTACAGGTTTCAACTTCCCTCCTTCAAAATATCTGTTGTTTTTCACAGGTCCCTTCTGAAACCATTGGGAGTGGTCGAGGAGGACTCCTTGTCCATCAGTCCTCCTGTATTGGTGGAAGGCCATCTGGAATATGAGGTAGGACGCATCGTTGATTCTCGGTGGGTGCGCCAGAATCTGCAGTATTTGGTGCACTGGAAGTGGTATGGTCCAGGTGATCGGTCTTGGGTCTCGGCCGGTTCAGTGCATGCCGACCTTTTCATGCCAGGAATCCTGAGAAGTCTGGGGGTCCAGTGGCCCTCCGTTAAGAGGGGGGTACTGTCATGGTTTGGACAGGGTTTCTTTCCTGTCCTCTCAGGGTTAATTTGTATTACCTCCTTTTGGTTTGGGGAGGGCTATATTTACCCGCCTTTGTCTGGGGATCCTTGTCAGTGATACATCTGTTGTGGCTGTGTGTCTGACCCCCTGATGTGCTTGCATACCGTGTAGTCCGTTTACCTTCTCGTGTATGATCCGGTCCGAGTTCTCGTTCTGTGCATTGCTTTGTGATTCCATGCTTACTGTCTGTTTCTGGCTCTGACCTTTGGCTTGGTACTCTTACTAATCTGTGCACATGGAAAGAAAAATCCAGCTCCAGGAATAAAAAGTATCAAAAATTTATTTAAACATATTAAAATTTGGAAAACTGCTGGCAAGCGATAAATTACATCATTTGGATGGAAGCTACCATATAGTCGTTGGACATGTTTCGAGCACAAACAGTGCTCTTAGACTTCAGCACTATCCAGATCCACCACTACCCAGATAATGGAACAGCCGGAAAAGATGGGAAGATCTGAAATGAAATCCATCACAATGTGCTGCCAGGGAACTGAAGGAACAGAAAGAGGTAATAGCTGCCCAGAGGGCAGATGTTTAGCAGTCTTGTTGTGGGCACACGAAGGACAGGCTGCAACATATTCCTGGATATCTTTGCCCATGGTGGGCCACTAGTAGTAACCGGAGATGAGTTGCAGAGTCTTTTTCTGACTGGCGTGGCTGGCCTACTTGGAAGAGTGACCCCACCGAAGGACACAACTCTGGTCCAAAGTGGGCACGAGTCCTTCCCAGGGGAAGCCAAGCAAGATTAACTGAGGCTATGGGCACCAACCTGGACGGCTCGATGATGTGTTGCGGTTCTTCCTCAAAATCAGGAGGCAGGAATGCTCTAGAGAGTGCATCGGCTTTAACGTTCTTGTTTGCTGGACAAAAAATGAAGAACAAAATTAAATCGGGCAAAAAACAAGGCCCACCGGGTTTGATGGGGATTCAGGCTCTGAGCTGATTGGAGGTAAGCAAGGTTTTTATGATCAGTGAAGATGACAACCTAATGGACTGCTCCCTTGAGGAGATGTCACCACTCTTGCAGAGCCAACTTGATTGCCAACAATTCTCAATCTTCCATGGAATAGTTCCTTTCAGAAGTGGAAAAAACCTTTGAGAAAAAAAACACAGGTGACCATATGGAGGAAGCGTCGACCTCAAGCAAGAATTGCTTATCTGAGTCCGGTCGATGGAGAACAGGTGCGGAAGAGAAGGCCGGTTTTAGAGAAACAAAAGCTTTCTCGGCTTCAGGAGTCCAATCCTTGGCGTTTGCGCCTTTCCGGGTCAAAGCTGAGATGGGTGCCTGTTGTGAATTCTGCTTTTGGGTTCCCTCCGGTGGTAGTAGGTGGTAATGCAGTTGTCCCTGGGTTGCAGTCCTGGTCAGGTGTGTCTGCTGATTGCAGTTCTGACTGGGGTATTTAGGTGTGCAGGATTCATTAGTCCTTGCCAGTTGTCAATTGTTGTTGGGAGGTGTTGCACCTCTGCCTGGTTCCTCCTGCCTTTCTGCCAAATCAGCAAAGATAAGTGTCTGTTTTTTTTTCTCTGTGGCACACATGCTGTGTGCTTCATGATTCAGTGCTATTCTTTGTGTTTTCTTGTCCAGCTTAGATTGTGTCAGTATTTTCTCAGTCTTGTTGGATTCTCTGGGGTTGCAGATATTCATTCCACGTCTTTAGTTAGATTGTGGAATTTTTTGTATTATCTGTGGTGGATATTTTTGGAAGGGTTTTATTACTGACTGCCTAGTAATCTGTCCTATCCTTTCCTATTTAGCTAGAGTGGCCTCTTTTGCTAAATCCTGTTTTCTACCTGCGTGTGTCTTTTCTTCTCCTACTCACAGTCATTATTCGTGGGGGGCTGCCTATCCTTTGGGGGTCTGCTCTGAGGCAAGGTAGTATTCCTATTTCCATCTATAGGGGTATTTAGTCCTCCGGCTGTGTCGAGGTGTCTAGGGTTTGTTAGGCACACCCCACGGCTACTTCTAGTTGCTGTGTTAGTTCAGGATTTGCGGTCAGTACAGGTTCCTCCGACTCCAGAGAAAGTTTCATGCGGCTCCAAGGTCACCGGATCATAACAGGTGCCACTCGGGTGGAAAAGTGTGGAATGAATAGACGGTAGTAGTTGGCAAACCCCAGGAACCATTGTATGGCTTTCACCTTCTCTCGATCCATCTTTAACCCCGTGGATGAGACTATATAATCGAGTAAAGGCAGAGCGGATTGTTCAAAGAGGCACTTTTCAAATTTGGTATAAAGTCTGTTCTCCCTGATTCTTTGTAAGACTTGACGTACTTGCCTCCGGTGTGAGGCTGAGTCTGCAGAGAAGATCAGGATATCATCCAGGTAAACAACAAAACAAGAATAGAGCAGATCTCAGAAAATGTCATTTACGAATTCCTGGAAGACTGCGGGTGCATTACTTAGGCTGAACGGCATTACAAGGTATTCGTAGTGTCCATCCCGGGTGTTAAAAGCTGTTTTCCACTTGTCTCCTTTATGTATACGAATCAGGTTGTAGGCCCCTCTGAGATCCAGTTTAGTGAAGATCGTGGCCCCTCTGAGACGATCAAACAGCTCTGAAATAAGAGGTAACGGGTACCTGTTGTTTACCGTGATCTGGTTCAGCCCCCTGTAATTGATAGAGAGCCGTAGAGATCCATCTTTTTTCTTCACAAAGAATAATCCTACCCCTGCTGGTGAAGATGACTTCTGGATAAATCCTCTGGCCAGGTTCTCCTGGATGTAATCAAACTTGGACTGGGTCTCTGCTTGAGAAAGAGGATAGATTCACCCTCGAGGAGATGTCCTGGGGAGCAGATCAATCGGACAGTCATACGACCTGTGCGGAGGTAGTCTCTCTGCTTCCTTTTTCCCAAAGACATCAGCGAAGGCCCAGTAAGAGGAAGGTAGACCCGACAGGGCAGTTGGCTGGACTGGAGGGGGAACAGGTTGAACAGAGATGATACACCGGACTGAGCAGGAGTCCCCCCCCCCGAGCAGAACCTCTCCCATCTTCCAATTTAAGACTGGTTCATACATCCGGAGCCAGGGTAGACCTAAAAGCAAGGGGTGAGATAAACCAGGCAACACATAAAAGTGGATTCTTTCCGAATGCATTAGACCTACCCGAAGTTCCACTGGCACAGTCTGGAACCGAACAGGCTCGGTCAGGGGTTTGCCATCCACGGATGTCACCTGCAACGGATATGGAAGATGCTGGACTGGTATCTGGTATCGGTCCATGACCGCCTGCTGAATGAGTTTCCTGGCGACATGGAGGCTATTTGAAGCATGCCAAAATTTAAAAAAAATGTGTTTAAAAATATTAAAAATATATATACAGTATATATATAAATAAAAGTTCAAATCACCCCCCTTTCGCCCCAATCAAAATAAAACAATAAAAATAAATCAAACCTACACATATTTGGTATCGCTGCATTCAGAATCGGCCAGTCTATCAATAAAAAAAAGGATTAACCTGATTGCTAAACGGCATAGCGAGAAAAAAATCAAAACACCAAAATTACCTTTTTTTGGTCGCCGGAAAATTGCATTAAAAAGCAATAATGGGCTATCAAAAGAACGTATCTCCACAAAAGTGGTATAATTAAAAACATCAGCTCGACACGCAAGAAATTAGCCCTCACCCGACCCCGGATTATGAAAAATGGAGACACTACCGGTATCGGAAAATTGCGCAATTTGGACCTGGAGAATCCTAATGGCAGATCAGTTTTAGCATTTAGTGAACCTAGCAAAAAAGCCAAACAAAAAGCAAGTGTGGGATTGCACTGTTTTGCAATTTCACTGCACTTGGATTTTTTTTCCCGTTTTCTGTAACAAGCAGGGCCGTATTTCCCACTAGGCACTCGAGGGCACGTGCCTAGGGCGGCGACATTGTGGGGGGCGGCACCTGAGCAAGGTTGTTTTTTTTTTAGTCCCCGGTCACAAACGCGACTGACCGCCCCGCCCCCGCCCACCTCTGAGTCCCACCCACCCTCCTTGAAGACGATACTCACCCTGCTCCAGCGATGCCTGGTCTCAGCGTCTGTAGCGCGTCCTGAGTGAGCGGCCATGTGGTACCGCTGATTAAGGTCATGAATATGCGCATATTCATGACCTTAATCAGCGGTACCACATGACCGCTCACTCAGGAAGAAGGCGCTGCGGCGGGACAGAGCCAGAGGGAGGATGTCGGCGCAGCCGCGCGGTGTGTGGGACAGCTGACAGGTGAGTATGAGGGGGACGGGGGACAGGGGGCGGGGGGATGAAGGAGGAAGGTAAGCCACCCGAGCCATGCAAGATGGGAGAAGGAGCGGGGGAGGGGTGGAGAGATGAGCCATGCATACCGGGGAGTATGAGCCATCAGCCATGCATACAGGGGGGGGGAATTATGAGCCATCAGCCATGCATACAGGGGGGGGGAATTATGAGCCATGCATACAGGGGAATATGAGCCATCAGCCATACATACGGGGGGGGAATTATGAGCCATGCATACAGGGGAATATGAGCCATCAGCCATGCATACAGGGGGGGGGGAATTATGAGCCATCAGCCATGCATACAGGGGGGGGAATTATGAGCCATGCATACAGGGGAATATGAGCCATCAGCCATGCATACAGGGGGGGGAATTATGAGCCATCAGCCATGCACACGGGGGGGGAATTATGAGCCATGCATACAGGGGAATATGAGCCATCAGCCATGCATATGGGGGGGAATTATGAGCCATGCATACAGGGGAATATGAGCCATCAGCCATGCATACAGGGGGGGGAATTATTAGCCATCAGCCATGCATACAGGGGGGGGAATTATGAGCCATCAGCCATACATACAGGGCGGGGGAATTATGAGCCATGCATACGGGGGAATATGAGCCATCAGCCATGCATATGAGGGGGGGGGGAATTATGAGCCATGCATACAGGGGAATATGAGCCATCAGCCATGCATACAGGGGGGGGGGGGAATTATGAGCCATCAGCCATGCATACAGGGGGGGGAATTATGAGCCATGCATACAGGGGAATATGAGCCATCAGCCATACATACAGGGGGGGGGGACTATGAGCCATGCATACGGGGGAATATGAGCCATCAGCCATACATACAGGGGGAGGGAATTATGAGCCATGCATACAGGGGGGGTGGAGAGATGAGCCATGCATACAGGGGGGTTGGAGAGATGAGCCATGCATACAGGGGGAGGTGGAATATGAGCCATGCATACAGAGGGGGTGAATATGAGCCATGCATACAGGGGGGGGAGTATGAGCCATGCATACAGGGGGGAATATGAGCCATGCATACAGGAGGGGGGTCATTATACAGTATGGAGAACTGTGTGTGGCCATTATACAGTATGGAGCATCATGTGTGGCCGTTATACAGTATTGAGCATCATGTGTGGCCGTTATATAGTATTGAGCATCATGTGTGGCCGTTATACAGTATGGAGCATCATGTGTGGCCATTATACAGTATGGAGCATCATGTGTGGCCATTATACAGTATGGAGCATCATGTGTGGTCGTTATACAGTATGGAGCATCATGTGTGGCCGTTATACAGTATGGAGCATCATGTGTGGCCAATGGCCATTATACAGTATGGAGCATCACGTGTGGCCATTATACAGTATTGAGCATCATTTGTGGCCATTATACAGTATGGAGCATCATGTGTGGTCATTATACAGAATGGAGCATCATGTGTGGCAATTATACAGTATGGAGCACTGTGGCCATATTGTTTCGTTTATAATTATTGTATATAAAACAGTGTGATCAGCAGTGCTAAATGGCTGTGGTTGGGACGTGGATATGGGTGTGACTAGTTGTGAAATGGGTGTGGTCAGAGGCGGTGCCTAAAATTTGCCGCTACGCGCGCCGCACACTTTATACCTCCTTCCCTTTTTCAAAAGTTGGGAGGTATGGTACCGCATTTGCCAGATCATGGCAAGTGCCGCAAATACCATAGAGAATGAATGAGGCCGAACGCAGTGTTGCTGTAAGTGATCCGTTACGCGGCACATGCAGAAAAACTGACGGATCTGCTGCAAAAGGCGACTTTCACATCAGCGATTCTTGCTAAAGTCACTGCCGATAGTGTCATACTCACCAAAGGGGGAGGCAGCACTAAAAGTGCCTAGGGCAGCAGAAACCCTAAATACGGCCCTGGTTACAAGACATGGTAAAACCAATGGTATCGTTCAAAAGTACAACTCGTCCCGCAAAAAATAAGCTCTCACATGACCATATTGACTGAAAAATAAAAAAGTTATGGCTCTGGAAAGAAGGGGAGCTAAAAATGAAAACGGAAAAAGCTCCGGAGGTTAAGGGGTTAAAATGGTATAACTTCTGAGGGTTTTCCAGTAAATAGACCCCTAAAAGTCCATTCAAAACTAAATAGTTCTTTAAAAAAAAAATAGATTTATACATTTAATTCGCTACCTTCCTGCACGAGCCAGCTCATGTGCCAGGTAATCATGTCATTCATCCTCTGAACTGAAATACCTTGCATGTCTTTTTACTCCATTCAATGTCAGCGAGGAGCCTGAATGGTAATCATGTCATTCAACTCCTTTGCTAGAATTCATCAGTTACTTGGTTCCCAGTACTTACTGTTGTAGATTCAGGGGGGATCTCTGTAGATGTTTATCTCAGGAGAGGTGCTATAGTATAGAGATGTAATCGGGACGGCGTCTTTGATCACCTTCTCCATATCAGGATGTGTTGAGCAGCTGTCCCTAATTTATAACTAACCAGCTCCCATAATCCCGTTGTCCTCACCCTGTACAGGGGGCCTATAAATTTAGATTCATTCTTAGGGGTGCACGCATGTGTGGGGTCACATGCATTCAGCAAAGCATCGCATTAGCTAAGTATCAAGCTAAAGGGCAGTTACTCCATGGCAGTTAGTCAGGGCAGGAGTCAGGTAACCCATACTCTGCTCTCCCTTTTATCCATGCGCTTTATTTCTATCCTATGTCCCCTTGCCATCCACTTTCACTGCCGAATCCCCCCTCCATCACGACTCATACACATTAGTCCCTCTATACTTCTCTCTCCCATGTACATCTCCCATGCACTTCTCACCTTCCTGAAAAACCTCAGTCCATCTTGCCCAAAAACACTGCACAAAAAATATTTGTACGATTTCAAAAACTTCTTGCTTTTTATCTTCCTACTCCTACTGATTTCGGGGGACATCTCCCCCAACCCCATTCCATCATCCCCCAACCTCAACCGCTACCCTTCCTCATATCAAAACCATGCTAACCTTATTAATATTACTTGCACTCCCTCATCTCTCTTTCAATTGTGCCCTTTGGAATCCACGGTCTGTATGTAACAAGCTTCCTTTTCTGCACAATTACTTTCTGAACAACTCTCTAACTCTCAGTGGCCCTCAATGAAACCTGGATCCAGGGCTCTGACACTGTCTCCCCTGCTGCCATTTCTCATGGTGGCTTACAATTCTCCCATTCCCCGAGACCCACATATAGACCTGGTTGTGGAGTCGGCATACTCCTGTCGCCACAATGCACTTTCCAGGTCATCCCCCCAGTTCCGTCACTCTCATTCCCTTCTTTTGAGGTCCACACCATCAGGCTCTTTTGTCCCCTCTCCCTCAGAGTAGCAGTCATGTATCGGCCCCCAGGCTCACCCACCCACTTCCTGGACCATTTCTCAGCCTGGTTGCTGCACTTTATGTCCTCAGAACTCCCAACCCTTATCCTGGGAGACTTCAACATCCCCATCAACAGCCCCACTTCCACATCTGCGTCCAAGCTTCTATCACTAACCACTTCTCTCGGCCCCTCACAGCTCTCAACCTCTGAGGCACACAAGGACGGTAACACCCTTGATTTGGTCTTTGTCCAGCTCTGTTCAATCTCCTACCTAAATAACTCACCACTTCCCCTCTCTCACCACAACATTCTCTCCTTCACGCTCACAAATCCTCGCCCACCCCAGCACACTCCTACCTACCATTCAGTCAGATATCTACACGCCATTAACCTTCATACACTTGCAGACTCCCTACACTCATCACTGTCCCCAATCTCCTCTTTTTCCTGTCCTGATCTGGCTGTACACCACTACAATGACACTCTCAAAAGCACCCTGGACCAAGTAGCACCCCTCACCCTCAGAACCTCCAAACACAAAGTGAAACAGCCCTGGCTCACATCGCAAACTCAATTTCTCCTGCGATGCTCAAGAAGTGCTGAACGCTTATTGAGGAAAACTCGCACACCAGAAGACTTCATCCACTTCAAATTTATGTTAAAAACCTATAACTCTGCCCTTCACCTCGCCAAACAGACCTACTAAACCACCCTGATCTCCTCACTATCCAACAACCCCAAGAAACTTTTTGACACCTTTCACTCCCTCCTCAGTCCAAAAGCACAAGCCCCTATCACAGACATTTGTGCTAATGACCTGGTCTCCCACTTTATAGAGAAAATAGACAATATCCTTCAGGAAATCCTCTCCCAACCACCAAGTGCAGTGACTCCCATCATTCCCTGCATTTCCCCTGTCTCACTCTCCACATTCGATCGCATCACAGAAGAAGTCTCCAGGCTCCTCTCTTCTTATCGTCTGACTACATGCACTACTGACCCCATTCCATCTCATCTCCACTAGTCTCTCTCTCCAGTCGTCACAACTCACCTAACTACAATCTTTAATCTTCCCTTCATTTCTAAACTCTTGGAGCTCCTGGTCTACTCCCGCCTTACCTCTTACCTCTCTACTCATTCCCTCCTAGACCCTTCACAGTCTGGTTTACGTCCCTTACATTCAACAGAAACTGCACTCATCGAAGTGACCAATGACCTTCTGACAGCAAAATGTAATGGTGACCACTCTCTTCTCATTCTTCTCGACCTTTCTGCAGCTTTCAACACTGTTGACCACCCTCTCCTACTCTCTAGGCTCCAGTCACTAGGCATTAAGGACATTTCTCTCTCCTGGTTCTCTTCCTACCTTTCTAATCGCTCCTTCAGTGTTTTGTTTGTTGGCTCTGCTTCATCTCGTCTTCCCTTCGCTGTCGGGGTACATCAGGGCTAAGTCCTTGGCCACCTTCTCTTGTCTCTCTACACGACCCCCATTGGACAGACCATCAGCAGATTTGGCTTTCAGTACCATCTTTATGCTGATGACACACAACTATACACGTTATCCCCTAACCTTACTCCCGCTGTACTACAGAACGCCAGTGATTGTCTGTTTGCAGTCTCCAGCATCATGTCTGCCCTTTATCTGAAACTCAACCTCTGCAAAACTGAACTTTTTCTGCTCCCACCATCTACTAACATCCCTAAACCTGACATTTCCCTTTCTGTTGTGGCACCATAATAACACCCCGGCAGCAGGTGCGCTGTCTGGGTGTTATGTTTGACTCTGATCTCTCCTTCACATCCCATATACAATCTCTTGCCTGCTCTTGCTGCTTACACCTAAAGAACATCTCTAGGATCCGCCCTTTTCTCACCATGGAAACAACAAAAACCCTCACTGTCACCCTGATCAACTCCCGCCTGGACTACTGCAATTCTCTATTAATTGGCCTCCCCCTCACTCGACTTTCCCCTCTTCAGTCTATCCTTAATGCAGCAGCCAGGGTTGTCCATCTAGCTAATCGGTATTCAGACGTGTCCGCTCTTCACCAGTCGTTACATTGGCTGCTCATCCATATATATATCAGAGGCATCGTGATTACTCGCTAATCCCGCCCCCTGCACAGTAGCTCCGCCCCCCCACATCACCACACATAATCCCGCCTCCCACCCCATTATTACACACAATCCCGCCCTCACATTACCATACACAATCCCGCCCCCACCACATACAATCCCGCCCCGACCACATCACCACACACAATCCCGCCCCCACCACATTACAACACACAATCCCGTCCCCCACCACATTACCACACACAATCCTACCCCCACCACATTACCACACATAATCCCGCCCCCCACCACATCACCACACATAATCCCGCCCCCCACCACATTACCACACACAATCCTGCCCCCACCACCACATTACCACACATAATCCTGCCCCCCCACCACATCACCACACATAAAGCCCGTCCTCCCACCACATTACCACACATAATCCCGCCCCCATCACATTACCACACATAACGCCCCCCCACCACATCACCACACATAATCCGTCCCCACACATTACCATACGAGGCTCCGTCCCTCCACATTACCACACAAGGCTCCGTCCCCACACATTACCACACGAGGCTCCGTCCTCACATATTACCACATGAGGCTGCGTCCCCACACATTACCACACAAGGCTCTGTCCCCACATATTACCATACGAGGCTCCGTCCCTCCACATTACCACACTAGGCTCTGTCCCCACACATTACCACACGAATCCAGTTTGCTTTTGATTTTACACTGTGAATAAAATGTATTAGTATTATTCTGATTTTTAATTATTATTATTGTTATTAACTTCATTTTAAGGTAATTTACCACCTGCTTAAGTGCGGCGCGCCCCCACACCGCCGCAGGGCCGAGGGGTACCCGGAGCCGGGCCTCTAGTTCTCAGTCTCGGGGTTGTCACGGTGGCTAGACCCGGTCCGTGGCCCTGTCCGTCAGTGGGGGACGTCCGGTGAAATAGGTGGTAGTAATGGTAGCGATGTAGCGGTGCGGTTGTGGGGTGTAAGTCGCGGTAAATAACGAGGACACCAGGTTGCAGTCTCTTTACCTCTTTACTGGAGATCTCTGAGTCCTCAGTCCGGAACACG
Source organism: Ranitomeya variabilis (assembly GCF_051348905.1). Classification (NCBI taxonomy): domain Eukaryota; kingdom Metazoa; phylum Chordata; class Amphibia; order Anura; family Dendrobatidae; genus Ranitomeya; species Ranitomeya variabilis. Next base: position 256,095,767 of record NC_135236.1, on the reverse strand, counting down.
GTTCACCAGGCTACGCAAGTCCGGCCGGTCCAATGGCACCTCCAGAGTTCTCCTCTCAGGTGGAAATCTGTGCCTTCCTTCTAGCGCTATGTGTTGTAGTCCTTCCCTGCTGTGCTCACGGAAAGTAACCCCACAACGGTTGTGTCTGTTTCTTAAGTTCCCTCACAACTCGATTTGATGTTCCTCTGTAATCCACCCCTTCCCTGTATTCAGGTTGGAATGGCACCCGTTTGTCAGGTAGGCCTGGAGTTCTTCCGGGACCCTAGAGTCGCCCCTCTCCCGCAATTGCCCCCCAAGACTTCATAGGTGATATGTGGTAGACAGCCCGCCTGAGACCGACTGTCCTGCCGCTGTTTGGAGTATGGCTTGAAGCTGTATTCTAATCCACTCCCTCGGCGTTCCGGCCACCGGTATTGCGCCTCAGCAGGGTGCTGCCTCTTTCAACAAAACCCCTGCTGGTATTCTCCTTCTGCTTGATCTCGTTTCTCACTCAGCACAATCTATCTCGCTTCTAGTCCTTTCTTGAGTCCCGCCGCTTCCAGGAGCCTGCGCGGACCCGTTACGTTCTTTCAATGCCAAGCCTCTGCCAGGATCCCACCCCTGGCAGAGACCCTACAGTCTCTCCCTTCACAACACCCCCTGCCACAGGGTGTTGCTCCGTTCAATCCCGTCAGCGTTCTCCCTAACTTCCTGCCTGACCCCCAGTTTACCCACTATGGTGGGGAGTGGCCTAATGAATAGCACCCTTAGCTCCCCCCGGAGGCCCAGCTGTGAAACATATTGGTGTCTGTGATACCTGATTGGAGGAACTCCTTCAGTGCCATCGAACGTACCATGGCTCCCCGTAGTGGCGGAGCCACAGCACTGCAACAACCAGGACTCTGGGGTGCTGCACTCCCCCCCGGTTAAATCCAGTACTCCGGGACTGGGAAAACAAGAACAATAATACATGTTAACAGAAAACACACAAATTTTTGAAATAGCATAACAATTGAACATAACAGAGCTTCCCTTTACGGGAGGTGAGGATTCTTGAACGTTGCGAAAGTTTGGTCATGCACAGTTTATGACTCTCAGTTCAGTGGTTGAAACAGCGGGGACCCCGGGTAAACAAAGGGGCCCCCCTTGTGGAAGTTTTTGAGCAATTCACCGTCCATTACTCTAGTGTCCATTTAAAAACCTGTAACAAAAGGATATGCATACAAACATTTTCAATTACATAGCAGCCCTATCAATACCTCCAAGTTTTGTAGCGGAGGGGAGTTTGATTTTGAGTGCTGCGTGTGGACCTTCGCAGCGCAGGGGTTGCTATTGGTCTAACAGGGCCCGCTATGCTTGCTACCGCTGGTGTAGTGCGCTGTTTTCTAACTACACTTCTAGTGAGTCTGGGTAGCACTGGCAGGTTGGGGCTCTCAGAGCTGCTGCTATCAACAGTGGGTACGGCAGGCTCACTGATAGCAGAGGGAGGATTTGCCGGTTCAACGGTTGGCATGGCTTCTTCAGGCAAGGCTTGTTGAGGTTGCGGGACCGGATGATCTGGTACCACCATTGTTTCTGGTGGGTCCGGCTGTGGAAACGTTAGAACAGGTACCGCGATGGCCTGATTTATCTGAGTCCAGGACTGGGGAAAATCACCAAGGACAGTATGGAACATCTTCTCCTTTTCCACCGGCGGGGAGATTTCTGGGGCCGTGCCCCTCTCTTTCAACTTATCGGGGCAGACCTTAAGGTGATCCCTGGATACCGCTGTCGAGGTCTCCCCTCTGTCCTTGCTGATGAGACAGACCTTAGTGTTGTCGAAGTCAGATGGCAAGATGGTATACGGTTCCGCTTCCCATTGGTCATCAAGCTTGTGTAACCTCCTCTTTCGTTTAAGCACTTGCTCACCAGGTGACAGGGGAATCGCAGGAGCGTGTTGATTGTAGTCCCTTTCTTGTTTCTGCCTAGCCTGGGCGAGACTTCTCTCCACACACTCCTGTACTTCGCGGTATCTTCGCTGCCTTTCTGTATCCCAATCTGCCTCCGGCGAGGTATCTTCGGGTACTAGGACCCCCATGTCCAGATCAACGGGTAACCGACTAGACCTTCCTCGCATCAGGTACGCTGGAGTACAGTTGGTGGAACTTACTGGGATGTGGTTGTACATATCCACCAAGTCAGGCAACTTTGTCGGCCACAGGTTCCGTTCCTCCACAGGCAAGGTCTTCAATAAATCGATTACTACCTGGTTCATCTTCTCGCACATCCCGTTGGTTTGGGGGTGGTACGGTGTAGTTCTGATCTTCTTACACCCGTACAACTGGCAGAATTCTTGGAACACTTCCGCTTCGAATGCAGGCCCCTGATCGGTCAGTACTTTCTCTGGGTAGCCATGGGGTCTACAAAAGTGCTGCTGGAAGGCCCTGGCGGCAGTCCTAGCTGTTAGATCCTTGACAGGCACAACCACCAAAAACCTGGAGTAGTGGTCCACGATGGTAAGGGCGTAGATATAGCCCGACCGGCTAGGCGTCAGCTTCACATGATCCAGCGCGACCAGTTCGAGCGGCCGTTTGGTGATGATAGGCCGCAGGGGAGCCCGTTGACTGTCACGGTCCTTCCTTCGCAGACTACACGGACCACACTCTCGACACCACTTCTCAATGGTTCTCTTCATGCCAATCCAATAGAACCTCCCTCGGAGCAGCTTCTCCAGCTTCCTCCATCCGAAGTGTCCGGCTCCATCATGGTAGGCTCCCAGAACCATGGGCGCATCTCGCCTTGGCACCACTATCTGCCACACCAATTCATGAGTACGTGGGTCGATGCTCCTCCTGCACAACTTGCCATCATGGATAAACAGTTTGCTTCTCCCCTTCCACAGCTGTTGAGTTTCTTGTGGATCATCTGGGCCAGGGTGCAACCCAGCCTGCGTCAAGAGTTCCTTCACCTGACGGACCGCGGGGTCACTATCCTGGGTTTCTGCCCATCCGTGGTGGGGCAGGGGATTCAGCGTGGCATCCGGTTGGTTCTTGTGCCTGTTCTTCACATGGTGAGAGTTCTGAGTGGCTTTGGGGCGATGGAAGGCAGGCAGCTCCACCTCTTCAAGTGCCTCCGGGTCTTCTCCCACTTCTGGTAGATTGGGCATTCGGGACAGAGCATCGGCATTGGCATTCTGGTGTCCTGCCCGATATTTGATGGTGAAATCATAGTTGGACAGCCGGGCCATCCACCGCTGTTCCAAAGCCCCGAGTTTGGCAGTACCCAGATGCGTTAGCGGATTGTTGTCCGTGAAGACGGTGAATTTAGCAGAGGCCAGGTAGTGCTTAAACCTCTCTGTCACTGCCCAGACGAGGGCCAGGAATTCCAGCTTAAAGGAACTATAGTTGTCAGGGTTCCTTTCCGTGGGACGGAGTTTCCTGCTGGCGTAAGCGATCACCCTTTCTTTGCCGTTCTGAACCTGGGACAGCACGGCTCCTAATCCCACATTACTGGCATCTGTGTACAGCACAAACGGTTGATCGTATTCGGGGTAAGCCAGTATCTCTTCTCCCGTCAGTGCCGACTTCAAACAGGTGAAGGATTCCTCCAGCTCTTCGTTCCAATCAAAGGTGGTTTTCCTCCCCTTGGTCTTCTTTGGTTGGCCCACCAGCAGATTTTGCAAGGGTGCGGCCTTCTTGGTGAAATCCTTAATGAATCTCCGATAGTAACCTACCAACCCGAGGAACTGCCGGACTTCGTGGAGGTCACTAGGCTTTGGCCAGTCCTTGATCACTGTGACCTTGTCGGGGTCTGGGGCCACTCCTTCAGCGCTCACCACATGGCCCAGGTACTGCACTTTAGGTTTGAGCAGATGACACTTGGACGGTTTCACCTTTAAGCCGAATTTGGACAGGGCTTCGAACACCTCGGCCAGGTGCTTCAGATGGTCTTCGTAGGTCTTAGAGAAGACAATGACATCATCCAAATACAGCAGCACAGTTTCAAAGTTCATGTGTCCTAGGCAGCACTCCATCATCCTCTGGAACGTTCCTGGAGCATTGCACAGTCCGAAGGGCATGTAGTTGAACTCGCAGAGACCCATTGGTGTCGTGAAGGCCGTCTTCTCCTTGTCCGCCTCCGCTACAGGAACCTGCCAGTACCCACTGGTGAGATCTAAAGTAGAGAAGTAGTTAGCAGATTTTAAAGCAGCCAGAGATTCCTCTATCCTGGGCAGTGGGTATGCGTCCTTATGTGTAATGCGATTCAACTGCCTGTAATCAACACACATCCTCATTGTACCATCTTTCTTTTTAACGAGGACTAACGGAGCTGCCCAGGGGCTACAGCTGTCTCTCACCACCCCAGCCTCCTTCATTTCCCACAGCATGTCCTTGGCACACTGGTAATGAGCTGGGGGTACAGGGCGATATCTCTCTTTTATGGGTCGATGATCTCCCGTGGGGATGTGATGTTGGATCCCTTTCACCTGCCCAAAATCTGAGGGGTGTTTGCTGAATACCTGCTCGTACTCGTGTACCACCCTGTAAGCCCCCTGTATTTGATGAGACGGGGTGGAGTCAGTGCCCACATGCAGTTCCCGACACCAGTCTTTCGAGTGCTCTGCAGAACCTTTGTTCTCCGCCACGTTTGACGGGACCAAGGGTTCAGGTGTCTGTATTACACTATTATTGACAGTGAACAATTTGGCGAGCGTGGTATACTTGGTTAGGTGGACCTCTTCCTCCCCACAATTGAGGACACGTACGGGCACTCTCCCCTGTCGGACGTCAACCACCCCCCGGGCTGTCAGAACAGTAGGCCTATTGTCTGAATATACAGGTTCCACCAAGGCCTGGTAGTCCTTACCCCTGAGGCCTATGGCTGCTCGACACCATATTAACATTTCACTCTTGGGAGGTATCGCGATGGGGTTTGAATCACTTACAGTGACACGACCAATCTCACCACCAGTCAGCTCTACCTGCTGTCTCTGCATCAGAGCTCTGATTTCCTTCTGCAGGGCACGTTGCTCACTGTGGCCAGCGTTTTCTGCCACCTGTTGCAACAAAACAATCACTTCTGCAAGACAATTTTCTATAACATTAGTACCAAGAGTCATCATGGGATTACATTCTCGACGATCAATATCTACAATCACAATCCCTTGGGCTTTCAATTCCACCCGCCCCACTTTGATGGTGACCTCCTTATACCCCACTTGTGGCAACGGCTGACCATTACTGGCGATTATGGTGAAATCATCGTCAGGGCCACGAGTAATATCAGCGTCCTCCCAATACCGTTTGTAGAGCACGTAAGGTATAGTCGTCACCTGAGAACCGGTGTCCAGCAAAGCATTCAAGGGGATTCCATCAATCACTACAGGGAGAACTGGTCGTCCTCCAATATACTTGGTTCTCCAATGCTGCGGGCCTGACCGTCCTACTCCTGGGGGTTGGCCCTTTGCCCCAGGGGTTGCTCGTTTAAAGGACAGTACCTTGCAAGATGGCCCACCTGATGACAGCGGCGGCAGATGGGTCGTCCATCCTGGTGGAAGCGATCGTCGGGCCGGCTCCTGGTCGGCGGAGTCCTCCTCCGTCACATCCAAGGGACATCCTCCGGGCTGGAAGCCAACTGGATCTTCTCTTTGGGGGCCTCCTGTAGGGACTGCACCGTCCGGGCCAGGGCAGTAACGCTCTTGGTTAGCTCTTGCATCTGGAGACGGAGTCCTGCAGGGGAGTCGTCCTCGAAGCTCTGGGCGTCGGCCTCCGCGGCAACTGGGGTATCCGATGCCACCTCCTGGTGGTAGGTGAGAGCGGGGCGCCTGGGTGGCACTGCGCGGCTGGGCTGCCGCTCCTGCAATGCCTGGATAGCTTTATCTTTGAATTGCACAAAAGTCAAGTCTGGATTTTGCATGGCCAGGAAGTGCAATTGGCCCCGCTGGTGACTGCACAGGAGCCCCTCGATGAACCGCTCCTTCAGGATTTTATCCTCATCCTGCATGCTGCCGGGGTCACTCTGCTTAATGGCCCGCATCGCTTCCTGGAGATTAAGGGCATAGTCCCGTAAGCTATCCTGCGACCTCTGTTTGCATCCATAGAAAGTCAGTTTAATCTCTGTGGCAGTGCGAGTATCAAAGGTGGCTTTAAGCTTGGCAAAAATCTGTTGTGCAGTTCCTTTATCCTCAGCGGGCCAGGATTTCACTTCTCTCAGAGCCGCCCCAAAGAGTTGACCGGTTATCATATGGACCTTCTGAGGCTCGGTTAGGGGATAGAACTCGAGTAGGCTGCAGAGCCCTTCTTTAAAGTCAGTGAATGTATGCGCCTCCCCAGAGTATCGTGGGAGCCAGGTCGCTCCGGGCAGGTAGGGCATGGAGAAGGGCATTATGGCTTTTGCGTTAGCGGCGGTGTCCGACTGGCTGATGGGGGCAGCGGGCTCTGCGGCAGCCAGTGGTGGTATTAGGGCCGCGGCTTCGCCCGCTGCGGGGACCGGAGCTGCCCCTGCGTCCGCGGCTGCGACCGCCACCTCCTCTCCTCCCGACTCGGACATGGCCGTCCCTTCCTCCCACTAACCTGCTGGAGGTCGGAGTTCCTCTTCCGGGATTGGCGTCTCACCGCGCTTTCCGTTCCGCGCTTCTTTTGGCCGATTCCGCCCACGTAGCTAAGGCTCCTCCCTCCGCGCGCGGCAATGGCGAATTTTGGCGGTAACTTTCCGCGGCAAGCAGTAGCACACAGTTCTCTCAATAAAGTACAGTTCAAGTACAGTAAATCACAGTCTCTAGGCACACATGACCTGATTCTTCAGGCTTAAGTAGATCCTGTTCGTGATGCCAAGTCTGCGGCGCGCCCCCACACCGCCGCAGGGCCGAGGGGTACCCGGAGCCGGGCCTCTAGTTCTCAGTCTCGGGGTTGTCACGGTGGCTAGACCCGGTCCGTGGCCCTGTCCGTCAGTGGGGGACGTCCGGTGAAATAGGTGGTAGTAATGGTAGCGATGTAGCGGTGCGGTTGTGGGGTGTAAGTCGCGGTAAATAACGAGGACACCAGGTTGCAGTCTCTTTACCTCTTTACTGGAGATCTCTGAGTCCTCAGTCCGGAACACGGTTCACCAGGCTACGCAAGTCCGGCCGGTCCAATGGCACCTCCAGAGTTCTCCTCTCAGGTGGAAATCTGTGCCTTCCTTCTAGCGCTATGTGTTGTAGTCCTTCCCTGCTGTGCTCACGGAAAGTAACCCCACAACGGTTGTGTCTGTTTCTTAAGTTCCCTCACAACTCGATTTGATGTTCCTCTGTAATCCACCCCTTCCCTGTATTCAGGTTGGAATGGCACCCGTTTGTCAGGTAGGCCTGGAGTTCTTCCGGGACCCTAGAGTCGCCCCTCTCCCGCAATTGCCCCCCAAGACTTCATAGGTGATATGTGGTAGACAGCCCGCCTGAGACCGACTGTCCTGCCGCTGTTTGGAGTATGGCTTGAAGCTGTATTCTAATCCACTCCCTCGGCGTTCCGGCCACCGGTATTGCGCCTCAGCAGGGTGCTGCCTCTTTCAACAAAACCCCTGCTGGTATTCTCCTTCTGCTTGACCTCGTTTCTCACTCAGCACAATCTATCTCGCTTCTAGTCCTTTCTTGAGTCCCGCCGCTTCCAGGAGCCTGCGCGGACCCGTTACGTTCTTTCAATGCCAAGCCTCTGCCAGGATCCCACCCCTGGCAGAGACCCTACAGTCTCTCCCTTCACAACACCCCCTGCCACAGGGTGTTGCTCCGTTCAATCCCGTCAGCGTTCTCCCTAACTTCCTGCCTGACCCCCAGTTTACCCACTATGGTGGGGAGTGGCCTAATGAATAGCACCCTTAGCTCCCCCCGGAGGCCCAGCTGTGAAACATATTGGTGTCTGTGATACCTGATTGGAGGAACTCCTTCAGTGCCATCGAACGTACCATGGCTCCCCGTAGTGGCGGAGCCACAGCACTGCAACAACCAGGACTCTGGGGTGCTGCATAAGCGCTATTGAATGTTGTCATTATTTAGTTTAATCACTAGCAGCGTCAATTAGATAGCAATGAGCATGCCGAGCGTTAGCTGGCTGGAAACAGCTAGTTCATTATAGAATCCAATTCAAAGTACTTGTTCTCACCCACAGAGCTCTCCACAGTGCAGCACCCCCTTACATCTCCTCCCTCATTTCTGTCTATCGGCCTGACCGGCCACTGCGCTCTGGAAACTACTTTCGACTAACCTTTGCACTAATCTGTACCTCTCACTCCCGACTCCAAGACTTCTCCCTTGCTGCGCCAATCCTCTGGAATGTTCTACCCCAAGATATTAGGACCATCCACAATTTGCATAGCTTTAGGCACTCCCCAGTAAACACATTTGTTCAGAGCGGCCTATAACGTTCTCTAATCAAAGTCATTTTATGTTTGTGTGTGTGTAGCCCATTCACTACTTCCATCTATCCCCCACCCCCTGAAGAAGGCTGGACCATCATTGTAAATACATCATTGTAAATACACACCTGTACTTTGTATCTCCTCCACCCAGTAACATAGCTACTGGGGGGCAGAGGGGGCCCTCGCCCCGAGCCCAATACCATGAAGGGGTCCCCCGGGATCCACCGCCGCTTCTGTCCTAAAGGCAGCACTAAGGGAGACCACGGCAAATTGCCTGCTCAGACAGGCCATGTCTGACCTCATCATTTGCTCTGCGCCTGCAGCACTTGGGTCAGAAATTGCAGGTGCCATCCATAAACTACCTGCCTGCAACTTCATCGGATGGTGGCCAAAACATATTAGGTTTACTATATTCAGGTATGTAATGGTCACTGTGGGGTGGTGAATGTGAGAGGATGGGGCAGGGTGGGAACTGAAGGAGCGGTGGAGGGAGGACAGAGCGAGGGGCCTTATTAGGGTATCTTTCCACGGTCATTATTTGCAGTGCTTTGGAAGCAGCACAAGTTCGATCCGTCCAAAGCTCTTACAGCTTTTGTACGCGCGATGAGTCTGCATGTGTTCATTAAACCGTGCAGAATCACCGCATCCTATACATTGGAGCGTCTACGCAAGATAAATTGACATGCCGCAGTCTGGAAAGACAGGTCGCATGTGCATTTACGCAGTGAAGTCGGAGACGTCTGTGCACGCATAGTGGACATGGGATTTCATAAAATCCCCTCCACTATGCTGTAACATCTAGATGCTGCGGGTTGGACGCTGCAGATGTATACAGCGTCCAACCCGCAGTGTTTACTGACCATGGAAACATTCCCTTATACTTATTATTACAGTGTTTAGTGTTATGCACTCCATCACATGTAAGGCTACTTTCACACATCATGTTTTTTGTTTCAGGCACAATCCCGCAAGTTTTGAAAAAAAACGAATTCGTTTTTTTTTACTCGGATCCGTTTTTTCCTCATAGAGTTGTATTAGCGCCTGATTCCGCTTCATCCGGATCCATCCAAATAGTCGTTTCCGGCGGACGGATAAAACGTCCAGATGAACTTTTTTCCGCACAGTTACGGAACCGGACAAAAACGTGTGAAACGATGAATCCGGCCTCTGGATCCGGTTTTCCAAGCATTTTCCATTGAAATCTCTCTCTCTCGCTCTGTCTCTCACTCCTTTTCCAGGAAGTCACTGTAAACTCCCTGTTAAAAATAAAAACCGGTTCCATCAGAAAAACGGATCCGTTGCATCAGTTTTTACACTATTTGCAACGGATCCGTTTTTTATCCCTTGGGCCCCTGTGCGGCTGCACAGGTTGCACCAAAGATATGTCCGCCCTTGGCCATACAGTAACCACAGCATGTTATATGTAATACTGTTATAGTATGTAACATTATTATTATAATAAAGTTATTAACGGGAATCTGTCACCCTTTTTTTCGATTTGAGATAAAAATAAGTGCATGAGCTCTGCATTACAGCAGTACCTTTCATATCAGCCAATTCCCCACATTTGCTGAGAAAATACCTTTGTAATCTCTCCGTTTTCCTATGTAAATTACCCCAGTCCGGTCCGATGGGCGGGGCCTATTCGACATTTCTCCCCACCACCTGCCTTGCTCTACGCATTAATTTTTCTTCCTTCCTGCGTTGGCATTGTTTTCCTGCGCCTGTGCATTGAAGTGGCCTCTCGCGCGTGCGCAGTATGTTTTGCCCAACAGTGGGCAAAGCATAAAAATCATTATTGCGCATGCGCCATTTTACATTACGTTCTGTGCCCGGAAGTCTTGCCATGCAAGGGGGCATAGAACGTAATGAAAAATGCGGGCGCATGCGCAATAGTGATTTTATGCTTTGACCACAGTTGGGCAAAGCATACTGCTCAGGTGCTAGAGGCCAATTCAATGCGCACGTGCAGAAACTGTACGGGATCTGTGCTATTCACAGATCTCGTTACGCCGAGAACGCCGAGGAGCTGATATCATTATCACACAGAAACAAATAATTTAATCTGTATATAAAACAGGAATTTTACACATAGCCTCTCTTTATAGGCATAAGGTATCCATACATCCTAGATGGCACAGAGCCATCAGCTTAATGTGTTTTCAATGGAGAGAGGGGGAAAGGCCACTACCACTACCCATTAAAACAAAGAATCAGGTGTCACGATTCCTCCGCTCAGTGTGTCTTGGACGCGATGACTGATAGCTCAGTCATCCAATATGTTGCAGGGGCGTGCTGAGCTGTCAGTGTTTTGATGGACAGATCCAGGGCCGGCGTCAGCACCCGGCACACCCGGGCAAGTGCCGGGGCCCTGAGCAGGCAGGGGGCCCACTCACCATCGGGACACTGGCACGCTATAGTGTCGGCCCCCGTGAGTGGACCGCCGCCTGCTCTTGGCCCCGGCACTTGCGATACTTACCTCTCCCAGTTCCAGCGCTGCAGCGTCTTCCATCCTCTGACTGTGACGTTCAGGTCAGAGGGCGCAATGACATCACCAGTGCCCGCCCTCTGCCTGAGCAGTCGTAGCACAGAGAGCAGGAAGACGCCGATGCTGAGGAGTCGAGAGCAGAGCAGCGTCAAGCAATGAGAGGTGAGTATTTCATTTTTTTTTAATATTTGGAGCAATATATGGGGCTAATTCTATGTGGAGTATCATATGGGGCCAATAATATAGGGAGCATCTTATGAAGCCAATTCTATAGGGAGCATTATATGGGGCCAATTTAATATGGAGCATCTTATGGGGCCAATTTAATATGGAGCATCTTATGGGGCCAATTCAATATGGAGCAGTATATGGGGCCAATTACATATGGAGCAGTATATGGGGCCAATAATATATGAAGCATCTTATGGGACTAATTATATATGGAGCATTTTATATGGCCAATTATATATGGAGCATTATATGGGGCCCATTATACATGGAGCATCTTATGGGGCCAATTATTTTTGGAGCATTATATGGGACCCATTCTGTAAGGAGCATCATATGGGGCCCATTCTGTATGGAGCAATATATGGGACTCAGTATACAGTATGGGGCCGATCATATACTGTATGGAGCATTATATGAGGCCCCTTATATATGGAGCAATAGATGGGGCCCATCATATACTGTATGGAGAATTATATGTGGCTCACTATACTGTATGGAGCATTATATGGGGTCAATTCTGTATGGAGCAATATATGCGGCTCATTCTGTATGGAGCACTCTGTGGTGCCCATTATACTGTATGAAGCATTATATGAGGCTCATTATTCTGTATGGAGCAATATATGGGGCTCATTATTCTGTATAGAGGACTATGTGGTGCCAATTATACTGTATGGAGCACTATATGGGGCCATTATACTGTATGGGGCAATATATGGGGCTCATTATTCTGTTTGGAGCAATATATGGGGCTTATTATTCTGTATAGAGGACTATACTGTCCGGTTTCTGAGCTAATGTAGAATGCACAATAGATATCACTCATGTAATGTAAGAAGTAAGTGAAATCTTTGGCATTGTACTATACCTATAGTTCTCTGCCATATCCGTGCATTATGAATTGTGGTATGTGTTAAAGGGGCCCACCGGGACTCTTTCGCCCAGGGCCCATGAAAACCTGGAGCCGGCCCTGGACAGATCAGCCGTCCAATCTGAGTCTGGGAGGTGTTGAGCGTCTTACAGGTGTTCCAGGTGATAACCTTGTAAGGCTCTAAGGACTGGTATTCGCCCCTACACCTTTAAGAACCGACCTGGTTCTTATTGTAATATGTGGATGTTTTATCTGATTGAAATTTCTGTTATGTTCATGATTGCTGCTATGTTGCCGTATTTAATATGCCCTTTTATGTGCTGCTGTACCATGTATATTACTTTATTATAGGGAAAGTACAGTATCTCAGTTGCCACACTAGATGGGGCACAATAGTGTATATAGTTAACATAGGTGGGGCCAGCTGTGGGTAAGACAGGAGTATTTCCTGATTATAGTTCAGTGAAGACAGGGAACTGGTACAGCTCAGAGAGCCAGGGAGCCCCAGGCAGGGGCAGGCTGGGCCGGGTGGCAGGAATGCATATGCCCCCCAGGCCAGTGCTTAAGCAGCTGCACAGGGCCGCTGGAGGACCAGCAGTGATTTTAATATACACCTGTAGTGTGCAGTCATGTCATTCCGCCAGCTGCCCCGACATGCAGACCACAGCAGTACATGATGAGCAGGCCCGGGGGGGGGGGGAAAGGATGTGCAGAGTGCACCTGTGGCTGGAGCCATGGCCGGTTTCAGTAATGTGCATGCAGTGGTGAGAGGGGGCGACTCCTGGCACACAACTAAGAAGAGGAGGGTGTGTTACCTACATAGTGATCGCACTTAGCATCCTCCTCTTCTGTGTGTAGATCTGTCTCTGATGTCCAATCAGCCAGGACCTGGAGGGGGAGAAGCATCAGCATGCAGAGCAGCAGCACAGGACAGCAGGACAAGATTAGAGGTAGCTGCCCTGTGTGCCCACTACCCAGCACATTCCAGGTAACTTCTCCAGCTGTCCATCTCTGTTGTGAATTCTGTTCTCGAACTCCCTCCGGTGGTTATGAATGGTACTTCGGCGAGTTCTGTCCATGGACTCCCTCTGGTGGCTGTGAGTGGAGCTGCTGGTTCTGAGGTTCCTTCCTCAGCTGACCTCGTTTAGTCCTACATAGCAAATAGATTATGGCTGCACTCAAGTTTATTGTGCTAAAGCAAGGAAATGTGCAATACATGAAATGTGAACAGCATAATGGCTTGTGAAATTTATGAAAAAACACATGAGATTTTTAGCACAAAATTTGGCCAAATATTGTGAGCCCATTCACCAATGAATGGTGAATGGGCTCACAATATTTGGCCAAATTTTGTGCTAAAAATCTCATGTGTTTTTTCATAAATTTCACAAGCCATTATGCTGTTCACATTTCATGTATTGCACATTTCCTTGCTTTAGCACAATAAACTTGAGTGCAGCCATAATCTATTTGCTATGTAAGACTTTTTGGTTATGCACCAGTTCAGACTAGATGGCTGTTCAGTCAGTTTTTCTATATTTACTCGTTTAGTCCTAGGCTGGCTGCTCTATTTAACTCCACTTAGATCGTTACTTGATGCCAGCTGTCAATGTCCTAGTACTGGTTCAGTTCTCTCTTGGATCTTTCAGATGACCTGTCTACTCCAGCAAAAGCTAAGTCCCTGCTAGCTTATTTGTTTACCACTGTTTTCTTGTCCAGCTTGCTATCATGTTTCTGCCTTGCTAGCTGGAAGCTCTGGGATGCAGAGTGGCACCTCCACGCCGTGAGTCGGTGTGGGGTCTGTTATGATCCTTAGTGGCTGAGGATCACAAATAGACCAGCAAGTGAATAAACTAAGGACAAGCTCTAGGGAGATGGTAACTGGACTGATTGCAAATCTGAACCTATCCAACACAACTAGAGGTAGCCGGTGAACGTGCCTAAAAAATTCCTGGACGTCTCGAGCCAGCCTGAGGAACTAGCTACCCCTAAAGAGAAAGAAAGACCTCGCTTGCCTCCAGAGAAATAATCCCCAAAGATATAGAAGCCCCCAACAAATATTAACGGTGAAGTAAGAAGAAGGCACATACGTAGGGATGAAATCAGATTCAGCAAAAGAGGCCCACTAGTACTAGAAAGCAGAAAATAGAGCAGGGGTCTATGCGATCAATAAAAAACCCTTACAAAATATCCATCCTGAGATTTCAAGAACCCACGCACCAACTAATGGTGTGTGGGGAGAAACTCAGTCCACTAGAGCATCCAGCAAGCGAGGGAATCACATTTTAGCAAGCTGGACAAGAAAACATGATAAACACTGCTGATCAAAAAATGAGCAAACAAAACTTGGCTTGTCCTGGATGGACTGGGAGCAAGGTAGTCAGAAGGAATCTGAGTAGCACTGATTACATCGACAGCCGGCAACAAGTGGAAGTAAAACAGAGCTATATAGGAACCTCCCAGAGGATAACGAACCAGCTGATAGCCAGAGACCAGCAGGATAACAAACAAAGCCACCAGGGGGGGAGCCCAAAGCAAAAGTCAAACCATACCACCAGTGACCACAAGAGGGAGCCTGAAAACAGAGTTCACAACAGGGGTCTCTTTTGAACACTCTGCGTGTTTTTTTGGTAGTTTTTATGCTGACCGCAAAGATACCTTTTCTATCCTCAGGTCTGCTTAGTTAAGTCTGGCCTCCTTTGCTGACACCTATTTCATTCCTGTGTTTGTGACTTCCATCTTAACTCACAGTCAATATGTGTGGGGGGCTGCCTTTCTCTTTGGGGGAATTTCTCTGAGGCAAGTTAGGCCTTATTTTCTATCTTTAGGGGTAGTTAGCTCTTAGGCTGTGAAGAGGCATCTAGGCAGAGTCAGGTATGCTCCACGGCTACTTCTAGTTGTTGCGATAGGATTAGGGGTTGCGGTCAGCAGAGCTCCCACTTCCCAGAGCTTGTCCGGTATTACTAGTTTGCTCATCAGGTCATTCCTAGTGCTCCTAACCACCAGGTCATCATAACAGTACAGCTGGCCCGTAAAGTGTTAATGCATCTCAATAGAGGGATAAAGGAAGTTCTGAGACCATTTTTTTTTTTCCTCTGCAGCGTGTTTTGTTTTTCTTTTCCCCTAAATCTCTGGGTGGTTCAGGACACAGGTGTAGATATGGACATTCAAGGTCTGTCCTCTTGTGTGGATCAACTCACTGCAAGGGTACAAGGCATTCAAGATTATGTAGTTCAGAACCCGATGTTAGAACCCAGAATTCCAATTCCTGATTTGTTTTCTGGGGATGGATCTAAGTTCCTGAATTTCAAAAATAATTGTAGACTGTTTTTTGCTTTGAAACCCCGCTCCTCTGGTGACCCCATTCAGCAAGTAAAAATCATTATTTCTTTGCTACGTGGCGACCCTCAAGACTGGGCATTTTCCCTTGCGCCAGGAGATCCTGCATTGCGTAATATAGATGCGTTTTTTCTGGCGCTTGGGTTGCTTTATGATGAACCAGATTCAGTGGATCGGGCAGAGAAAATCTTGCTGGCTTTGTGTCAGGGTCAGGATGAAGCAGAGGTATATTGTCAAAAGTTTAGAAAGTGGTCTGTGCTTACTCAGTGGAATGAGTGTGCCCTGGCGGCAATTTTCAGAAAGGGTCTTTCTGAAGCCCTTAAGGATGTTATGGTGGGATTCCCCACGCCTGCTGGTCTGAATGAGTCTATGTCCTTGGCCATTCAGATCGATTGACGCTTACGTGAGCTCAAAACTGTGCACCATTTGGCGGTATCTTCTGAGCAGAGACCTGAGCCTATACAATGTGATAGGACCTTGACCAGAGCTGAACGGCAAGAATACAGACATCAGAATGGGCTGTGTTTTTACTGTGGTGACTCCACTCATGCTATCTCTGATTGTCCTAAACGCACTAAGCGGTTCGCTAGGTCTGCCACCATTGGTACGGTACAGCCAAAATTTCTTTTGTCCGTTACTCTGATTTGCTCTTTGTCATCCTATTCTGTTATGGCATTTGTGGATTCAGGCGCTGCCCTGAATTTGATGGACTTGGAGTTTGCCAGGCGCTGTGGTTTTTTCTTGGAGCCTTTACAGTATCCTATTCCATTGAGAGGAATTGATGCTACGCATTTGGCCAAGAATAAGCCTCAGTACTGGACTCAATTGACCATGTGCATGGCTCCTGCACATCAGGAGGATGTTCGCTTTTTGGTGTTGCATAATCTGCATGATGTGGTTGTTTTGGGTTTGCCATGGCTACAGGTCCATAATCCAGTATTGGATTGGAAATCAATGTCTGTATCTAGTTGGGGTTGTCAAGGGGTACATGGGGATGTCCCATTGTTGTCAATTTCATCTTCCCATCCTTCTGAAGTCCCTGAGTTCTTGTCAGATTACCGGGATGTATTTGATGAGCCCAAATCCAGTGCCCTACCTCCTCATAGGGATTGTGATTGTGCTATTAATTTGATTCCTGGTAGTAAGTTTCCGAAGGGCCGACTGTTTAATTTATCTGTGCCAGAACACGCCGCTATGCGGAGTTATGTAAAGGAGTCCTTGGAGAAAGGGCATATTCGCCCGTCGTCGTCACCGTTGGGAGCAGGGTTCTTTGTTGTGGCCAAGAAGGATGGTTCTCTGAGACCTTGTATAGATTACCGCCTTCTCAATAAAATTACCGTCAAATTTCAGTACCCTTTGCCGCTACTGTCTGATTTGTTTGCTCGGATTAAGGGGGCTAGCTGGTTCACTAAGATAGATCTTCGAGGGGCGTATAATCTTGTGCGTATTAAACAGGGCGACGAATGGAAAACAGCATTTAATACACCCGAGGGCCATTTTGAGTACCTGGTGATGCCATTCGGGCTTTCTAATGCTCCATCTGTGTTTCAGTCCTTTATGCATGACATCTTCCGAAAGTACCTGGATTGATTCATGATTGTATATTTGGATGATATTTTGGTCTTTTCGGACGATTGGGAGTCTCATGTGAAGGTCAGAATGGTGTTCCAGGTCCTTCGTGCTAATTCCTTGTTTGTGAAGGGGTCTAAATGTCTCTTTGGAGTTCAGAAGGTTTCATTTTTGGGCTTCATTTTTTTCCCCTTCTACTATCGAGATGGATCCTGTTAAAGTTCAGGCCATTTATGATTGGACTCAGCCTACTTCTGTGAAGAGCCTTCAGAAATTCCTGGGCTTTGCTCATTTTTACCGTTGCTTCATCACTAATTTTTCTAGTGTTGTTAAACCATTGACTGATTTAACCAAGAAAGGTGCGGATGTGGTCAATTGGTCCTCTTCGGCCGTTGAGGCTTTTCAGGAGTTGAAGCGTCGTTTTTCTTCTGCCCCTCTGTTGTGTCTGCCAGATGTTTCGCTCCCGTTTCAGGTCGAGGTGGATGCTTCTGAGATTGGAGCAGGGGCTGTTCTATCTCAAAGATGTTCTGATGGCTCGGTGATGAAGCCATGTGCTTTCTTTTCTAGAAAGTTTTCGCCTGCTGAGCGCAATTATGATGTGGGCAATCGAGAGTTGTTGGCTATGAAGTGGGCGTTCGAGGAGTGGCGACATTGGCTTGAAGGAGCCAAGCATCGCGTGGTGGTCTTGACGGATCACAAGAATCTGACTTATCTCGAGTCTGCCAAGCGGTTGAATCCTAGACAGGCTCGATGGTCGCTGTTTTTCTCCCGCTTCGATTTTGTGGTTTCGTACCTTCCGGGTTCTAAGAATGTGAAGGCTGATGCCCTTTCAAGGAGTTTTGTGCCTGATTCTCCGGGAGTTCCTGAGCCGGCTGGTATTCTCAAAGAGGGGGTAATTTTGTCTGCTATCTCCCCTGATTTGCGGCGGGTGCTGCAGGAGTTTCAGGCTGATAGACCTGACCGTTGCCCAGCGGAGAAACTGTTTGTCCCTGATAGATGGACTAGTAGAGTTATCTCTGAGGTTCATTGTTCGGTGTTGGCTGGTCATCCTGGAATCTTTGGTACCAGGGATTTGGTGGCTAGATCCTTTTGGTGGCCTTCCTTGTCACGGGATGTGCGTTATTTTGTGCAGTCCTGTGGGACTTGTGCTTGGGCTAAGCCCTGCTGTTCTCGTGCCAGTGGGTTGCTTTTGCCCTTGCCGGTCCCGAAAAGGCCCTGGACGCATATCTCCATGGATTTTATTTCAGATCTCCCTGTCTCTCAAAGGATGTCGGTTATCTGGGTGGTTTGTGATCGCTTCTCTAAGATGGTCCATTTGGTACCTTTGCCTAAATTGCCTTCCTCCTCTGATTTGGTTCCATTGTTTTTCCAGCACATGGTTCGTTTACATGGCATTCCGGAGAACATCGTGTCGGACAGAGGTTCCCAGTTTGTTTCGAGGTTTTGGCGGTCCTTTTGTGCTAAGATGGGCATTGATTTGTCTTTTTCTTCAGCTTTCCATCCTCAGACAAATGGCCAAACCGAAGGAACCAATCAGACTTTGGAGACATATCTGAGATGCTTTGTTTCTGCTGATCAGGATGATTGGGTGTCCTTCTTGCCTTTGGCTGAGTTCGCCCTTAATAATCGGGCCAGCTCGGCCACTTTGGTTTCGCCTTTTTTCTGTAATTCTGGTTTCCACCCTCGTTTTTCTTCAGGACAGGTTGAGCCTTCGGACTGTCCAGGTGTGGACTCTGTGGTGGACAGGTTGCAGCAGATTTGGACTCACGTGGTGGACAATTTGACAATTGTCCCAGGAGAAGGCTCAACGTTTCGCTAACCGCCGTCGCTGTGTTGGTCCCCGACTTCGTGTTGGGGATTTGGTTTGGTTATCGTCTCGTTATGTTCCTATGAAGGTTTCGTCTCCTAAGTTTAAGCCTCGTTTCATTGGTCCTTATAAGATTTCTGAAATTCTTAATCCTGTGTCATTTCGTTTGGACCTTCCAGCTTCTTTCGCCATCCATAATGTGTTCCATAGGTCATTATTGCGGAGATATGTGGCTCCTATGGTTCCCTCCGTCGACCCTCCTGCCCCGGTGTTGGTTGAGGGGGAGTTGGAGTATGTGGTGGAGAAAATTTTAGATTCTCGTATTTCGAGACGGAAACTTCAGTACCTAGTCAAGTGGAAAGGTTATGGTCAGGAGGATAATTCCTGGGTGGTTGCCTCTGATGTTCATGCTGCCGATCTTGTTCGTGCCTTTCATTTGGCTCGTCCTGATCGGCCTGGGGGCTCTGGTGAGGGTTCGGTGACCCCTCCTCAAGGGGGGGTACTGTTGTGAATTCTGTTCTCGAACTCCCTCCGGTGGTTATGAATGATACTTCGGCGAGTTCTGTCCATGGACTCCCTCTGGTGGCTGTGAGTGGAGCTGCTGGTTCTGAGGTTCCTTCCTCAGCTGACCTCGTTATGTCCTAGGCTGGCTGCTCTATTTAACTCCACTTAGATCGTTACTTGATGCCAGCTGTCAATGTCCTAGTACTGGTTCAGTTCTCTCTTGGATCTTTCAGATGACCTGTCTACTCCAGCAAAAGCTAAGTCCCTGCTAGCTTATTTGTTTACCACTGTTTTCTTGTCCAGCTTGCTATCATGTTTCTGCCTTGCTAGCTGGAAGCTCTGGGATGCAGAGTGGCACCTCCACTGTTATGACCCCAGTGGACAGGGTCTCAGAGGAACGTGTAAGTCTGCAAGATACAAAAATCCAGCTCATAGGGCTGTGGTAACTGGGTTGACCAAATAGCTACTCCTAACGCCAACACTAGAAGTAGCCGGGGATCATGCCTACGGTGATCGCTAGATGACTCGCGCCAGCCGGAGAATCTAACTACCCCTAGGAGAAGAAAACAAAAACCTCTCTTGCCTCCAGAGAAAGGGACCCCAAAGCAAGATACAAGCCCCCCACAAATAATAACGGTGAGGTAAGAGGAAATGACAAACACAGAAATGAACCAGGTTCAGCAAAGAGAGGCCAGCTTACTAATAGCAGAATAAAGCAAGATAACTTATCTGGTCAACAAAAACCCTATAAAAATCCACGCTGGAGATTCAAGAACCCCCGAACCGTCTAACGGTCCGGGGGGAGAACACCAGCCCCCTAGAGCTTCCAGCAAAGGTCAGGATACAGATAGGAACAAGCTGGACAAAAATACCAAACAAAACAAAAGCAAAAAGCAAAGAAGCAGACTTAGCTTGAAAAACAGGAACCAGGATCAGAGGACAAGAGCACAGCAGATTAGCTCTGATTTCAACGATGCCAGGCATTGAACTGAAGGTCCAGGGAGCTTATATAGCAACGCCCCTGAACTAACGGCCCAGGTGAGGATATAGGAAAAGACAGACGCTCCAGAGTCAAATCACTAATGACCACTAGAGGGAGCAAAAAGCAAAATCACAACAGTACCCCCCCCTTAGTGAGGGGTCACCGAACCCTCACCATGACCACCAGGGCGATCAGGATGAGCGGCATGAAAGGCACGAACTAAATCGGCCGCATGAACATCAGAGGCGACCACCCAGGAATTATCTTCCTGACCATAGCCCTTCCACTTGACCAGGTACTGAAGCCTCCGCCTGGAGAGACGAGAATCCAAGATCTTCTCCACCACGTACTCCAACTCGCCCTCAACCAACACCGGAGCAGGAGGCTCAGCAGAAGGAACCACAGGCACAACGTACCGCCGCAACAAGGACCTATGAAACACGTTGTGGATAGCAAACGACACAGGTAGATCCAGGCGAAAGGATACAGGATTAAGAATTTCCAATATCTTGTAAGGACCAATAAAACGAGGTTTAAATTTGGGAGAGGAAACCTTCATAGGAACAAAGCGGGAAGAAAGCCACACCAAATCCCCAACACGTAGTCGGGGACCCACACCGCGGCGGCGGTTGGCAAAGCGCTGAGCCCTCTCCTGTGACAACTTCAAGTTGTCCACCACAAGATTCCAGATTCACTGCAACCTATCCACCACAGAATCCACCCCAGGGCAGTCAGAAGGTTCCACATGACCCGAAGAAAAACGAGGGTGGAAACCAGAGTTGCAGAAAAACGGCGAAACCAAGGTGGCGGAACTAGCCCGATTATTAAGGGCAAACTCAGCTAACGGCAAGAAGGTCACCCAATCGTCCTGATCAGCAGAGACAAATCACCTCAAATAAGCCTCCAAAGTCTGATTAGTTCGCTCCGTCTGTCCATTAGTCTGAGGATGGAAAGCAGACGAAAACGACAAGTCAATGCCCATCCTACTACAAAAGGATCGCCAGAATCTGGAAACGAACTGGGATCCTCTGTCTGACACAATATTCTCAGGGATGCCGTGCAAACGAACCACGTTCTGGAAAAACACAGGAACCAGATCGGAAGAGGAAGGCAGTTTAGGCAAAGGAACCAAATGGACCATCTTGGAGAAGCGATCACATATCACCCAGATAACAGACATGCCCTGAGACACCGGAAGATCAGAAATGAAATCCATGGAGATATGTGTCCAAGGTCTCTTAGGGACAGGCAAGGGCAAGAGCAACCCGCTGGCACGAGAACAGCAAGGCTTAGCTCGAGCACAAGTCCCACAGGACTGTACAAATGACCGCACATCCCTAGACAAGGAAGGCCACCAAAAGGATCTGGCCACCAGATCTCTGGTGCCAAAAATTCCTGGGTGACCTGCCAACACCGAGGAATGAACCTCGGAAATGACTCTGCTGGTCCACTTATCAGGCACAAACAGTCTGTCAGGTGGACAAGAATCAGGCCTATCAGCCTGAAATCTCTGCAACACACGTCGCAGATCAGGAGAAATAGCTGACAAGATAATACCATCCTTAAGAATACCAACAGGTTCAGCGACTCCAGGAGCATCAGGCACAAAGCTCCTGGAAAGAGCATCGGCCTTCACATTCTTTGAACCTGGTAAATACGAGACAACAAAGTCAAAACGGGAGAAAAACAATGACCAGCGGGCCTGTCTAGGATTCAGGCGTTTAGCAGACTCGAGATACATCAGATTTTTGTGATCAGTCAAGACCACCACACGATGCTTAGCACCCTCGAGCCAATGACGCCACTCCTCAAATGCCCATTTCATGGCCAACAACTCCCGATTGCCCACATCATAATTTCGCTCCGCAGGCGAAAACTTCCTAGAGAAAAAGGCGCAAGGTCTCATAACAGAGCAACCAGGGCCTCTCTGCGACAAAACGGCCCCTGCTCCAATCTCTGAAGCATCCACCTCAACTTGAAAGGGAAGCGAGACATCAGGCTGGCACAAAACAGGCGCCGAAGTAAACCGACGTTTCAACTCCTGGAAAGCCTCCACGGCAGCAGGAGCCCAATTAACCACATCGGAGCCCTTCTTGGTCATATCCGTCAAAGGTTTCACAATGCTAGAAAAGTTAGCGATAAAACGACGGTAGAAGTTAGCGAAACCCAAGAACTTCTGAAGACTCTTAACTGACGAGGGCTGAGTCCAATCAAGAATAGCTCGGACCTTGACTGGGTCCATCTCCACAGCAGAAGGGGAAAAAATGAACCCCAAAAAGGGAACCTTCTGTACACCAAAAAGACACTTTGAGCCCTTGACAAACAAAGAATTTTCACGCAAAATTTTAAAGACCATCCTGACCTGCTCCACATGCGAGTCCCAATTATCAGAAAAAACCAGAATATCATCCAGATAAACGATCAGAAATTTATCCAGATAGTTCCGGAAAATGTCATGCATAAAGGACTGAAAAACTGAAGGGGCATTAGAGAGCCCAAAAGGCATCACCAAGTACTCAAAATGACCTTCGGGCGTATTGAATGCGGTTTTCCATTCATCCCCTTGCTTAATGCGCACAAGGTTGTACGCACCACGAAGGTCTATCTTGGTAAACCACTTGGCACTTTTAATCCGGGCAAACAAGTCAGACAACAGCGGCAAAGGATACTGAAATTTGACAGTGATCTTATTTAAAAGCCGATAGTCAATACAAGGCCTCAAAGATCCGTCCTTTTTAGCCACAAAAAAGAATCCCGCACCAAGAGGGGAAGAAGACGGACGGATGTGTCCTTTCTCCAGAGACTCCTTGATATATGAACGCATAGCGGTATGTTCAGGTATCGACAGATTAAACAGTCTTCCCTTAGGAAATTTACTGCCTGGAATCAAATCTATTGCACAGTCACATTCCCTATGAGGAGGCAATGCACTGGACCTGGACTCGCTAAAGACATCCTGATAATCAGACAAGTACTCCGGAACTTCCGAAGGCGTAGAAGAAGCAATAGACACAGGCAGGGAATCCTCATGAATACCACGACAGCCCCAACTAGACACTGACATAGCCTTCCAGTCAAGGACTGGATTATGGGTCTGTAACCATGGCAGCCCCAAAACAACCAAATCATGCATTTTATGTAAAACGAGAAAACGTATCACCTCGCGGTGTTCAGGAGTCATGCACATGGTAACCTGTGTCCAATACTGCGGCTTATTTTCTGCCAATGGCGTAGCATCAATACCCCTAAGAGGGATAGGATTTTCTAATGGTTCAAGAATAAAACCACAGCGCTTAGCAAATGAGAGATCCATAAGACTCAGGGCAGCACCTGAATCTACAAACGCCATGACAGGATAAGATGACAGTGAGCAAATCAAAGTTACAGACAGAATAAACTTAGGATGCAAATTACCAACGGTGACAGGACTAACAACCTTAGATATACGTTTAGAGCATGCTGAGATAACATGTGTAGAATCACCACAGTAGTAGCACAAGCCATTCCGGCGTCTATGAATTTTCCTCTCATTTCTAGTCAGGATTCTATCACATTGCATCAAATCAGGTGTCCGTTCAGACAACACCATGAGGGAATTTGCGGTTTTTCTATCACATTGCATCACATCAGGTGTCTGTTCAGAAAACAACATGAGGGAATTTGCGGTTTTGCGCTCCCGCAACCGCCGGTCAATTTGAATAGCCAGGGACATGGTATCATTCAGACCTGTGGGAATGGGAAAACCCACCATAACATTCTTAATGGCCTCAGAAAGGCCATTTCTAAAATTAGCGGCCAGTGCACACTCGTTCCAATGTGTCAGCACGGACCATTTCCGAAATTTTTGGCAATACACCTCAGCCTCGTCCTGGCCCTGAGACATAGCCAGCAAGGCTTTCTCTGCCTGAATCTCAAGATTGGGTTCCTCATAAAGTAAACCGAGCGCCAGAAAAAACGCATCAATATCAGCCAATGCCGGATCTCCTGGCGCCAACGAAAAAGCCCAATCCTGAGGGTCACCCCGTAAGAATGAAATAACAATTTTTACTTGTTGAGCAGAGTCTCCAGACGAACAAGGTTTCAGGGACAAAAATAATTTACAATTATTCCTGAAATTCCTAAACTTAAATCGGTCTCCTGAAAACAGTTCAGGAATCGGAATCTTGGGTTCAGACCTAGGATTTCTGGTAACATAATCTTGTATACCCTGCACACGAGCGGCAAGCTGGTCCACACTTGTAATCAAGGTCTGGACATTCATGTCTGCAGCAAGCTTAAGCCACTCTGAGGTAAAGGGGAAAAAAAAAAAAAAAAAATGAGAGAGGGAAAAAAAAAAACTCAAAATTTTCTTTCTTATAATCCCACTTCTGCAATGCATTAAACATTTAATACTGGCCTGGCATACTGTTATGACCCCAGTGGACAGGGTCTCAGAGGAACGTGTAAGTCTGCAAGATACAAAAATCCAGCTCATAGGGCTGTGGTAACTGGGTTGACCAAATAGCTACTCCTAACGCCAACACTAGAAGTAGCCGGGGATCATGCCTACGGTGATCGCTAGATGACTCGCGCCAGCCGGAGAATCTAACTACCCCTAGGAGAAGAAAACAAAAACCTCTCTTGCCTCCAGAGAAAGGGACCCCAAAGCAAGATACAAGCCCCCCACAAATAATAACGGTGAGGTAAGAGGAAATGACAAACACAGAAATGAACCAGGTTCAGCAAAGAGAGGCCAGCTTACTAATAGCAGAATAAAGCAAGATAACTTATCTGGTCAACAAAAACCCTATAAAAATCCACGCTGGAGATTCAAGAACCCCCGAACCGTCTAACGGTCCGGGGGGAGAACACCAGCCCCCTAGAGCTTCCAGCAAAGGTCAGGATACAGATAGGAACAAGCTGGACAAAAATACCAAACAAAACAAAAGCAAAAAGCAAAGAAGCAGACTTAGCTTGAAAAACAGGAACCAGGATCAGAGGACAAGAGCACAGCAGATTAGCTCTGATTTCAACGATGCCAGGCATTGAACTGAAGGTCCAGGGAGCTTATATAGCAACGCCCCTGAACTAACGGCCCAGGTGAGGATATAGGAAAAGACAGACGCTCCAGAGTCAAATCACTAATGACCACTAGAGGGAGCAAAAAGCAAAATCACAACACTCGACGCTGTGAGTCGGTGTGGGGTCTTTTTTGAACACTCTGCGTGGTTTTTTGGTAGTTTTTATGCTGACCGCAAAGATACCTTTTCTATCCTCAAGTCTGTTTAGTTAAGTGTGGCCTCCTTTGCTGACACCTATTTCATTCCTGTGTTTGTGACTTCCATCTTAACTCACAGTCAATATGTGTGGGGGGCTGCCTTTCTCTTTGGGGGAATTTCTCTGAGGCAAGTTAGGCCTTATTTTCTATCTTTAGGGGTAGTTAGCTCTTAGGCTGTGAAGAGGCGTCTAGGCAGAGTCAGGTACGCTCCACGGCTATTTCTAGTTGTTGCGATAGGATTAGGGGTTGCGGTCAGCAGAGCTCCCACTTCCCAGAGCTTGTCCTGTATTACTAGTTTGCTCATCAGGTCATTCCTAGTGCTCCTAACCACCAGGTCATCATAACACATCTCCACTTTTGCTGTGCTAAGTAGCAGGGGGAGGGGGTATTTGACAAATTAAACATGGCAAGTTAGAGTATGTGTTTCTTTCCTGGGTATGTGCATTTTCCTGTGTGTGTTTTCTTGTGTGTGTGTTTTCCTGTGTGTATGTTTTCCTATGTGTGTGTGTGTGTGTTTTCCTGAGTGTGTGTTTTCCTATGTGTGTGTGTGTGTATTTTCCTGTGTGTGTGTTTTCCTGTGTGTTTTCCTATATGTATGTGTGTGTCAGTGGGGCTGTTCATGTGTGTGTCATTATACAGTGGGGCTGTGCATTTGTGTGTGTCATTATATAGTGGGGCTGTGCATTTGTGTGTGTCATCATACAGTGGGGCTGTGTGTGTGTCATTATACAGTGGGGCTGTGTGTGTCATTATACAGTGGGGATGTGTGTGTGTGTGTGTCATACAGTGGGGCTGTGTGTGTCAATATACAGTGGGGCTGTGTGTGTGTCATACAGTGGTGCTGTGTGTGTCATTATACAGTGGGGCTGTGTGTGTCATTATACAGCGGGGCTGTGTGTGTGTGTGTCATTATACAGTGGGGCTGCGAGTTTGTATGTGTCATTATACAGTGGGGCTGTGCGCGTGTGTGTGTGTCATTATACAGAAATGTTTTCCTTTATTGGATGCTGCCCTTCCCTTGGTTGTTCCTTCCCGGGGAAAGGCCTGGCTATTCACTGCCTGCGTTGAGAAACACGTGATGGTGTCTCCGCAGCTCCTCTACTTGCATTTGCATATTTGGGGGCAGTGTTCTGGATCACTGCGTTGAGAAACACGTGATGGTGTCTCCGCAGTGTTGGGTGTTTTGGTCTCCACGAGGTCAATCATCCGTGCCTTTATAGTCTTTCTACTAGGCACTGCTCCTGATAGCCAGTTTCCTACTCCACACTGATGAGGGGCAAACACCCCGAAACAGCTGTCTGTGGGTAGGAGTGCCTCTCGGCCTTCTGGCTGCGATCTTGTGTCGCGGTCAGAGGGTGCGAGTGTTTCCTAGCAGCGTGCTGCTAATTTATTGCTGCGGTATTCGTACCGGCAGAGAAGTTTGAAGATGTTCATTAAGAATACAATTCGTGTGGTCGTGGAAGATGGTGCCAAAAACAACGTGGTGTACGTGGTTCGTGACCTGCTGGAGGGAAAGGCTGGAGCTCATCGGACTGATATTTTCAGCGTGAACGAATTTCATAACCAAGGTACTTATGATGTTACCTTTGTGAGTGAGCCTTGCTGTTTAACAGTCTTTGAGTGGCTCAGAAGTCATGATGGTGACCCATGCCTGGAGGGAGTGCGGGTGGAGCCTCTGTTTGGGCTCATGGAAAAAGTTGTGACGGTTACTGTTTATAATCCTTATACTGAAGTAAGTCTGTTGGAGCAGTTCCTGGCTCGGTACTGCGAATATGTTAAGGGTGGAGACAAACAGAGAAATTGCTTGGGCATTTTTAACTGTAAACTTGTGTTTCGTGTGAAACTGAAGAGAGACCCAAGTTGTTTGGGAGGTTTCACCCACCCCCCGGCGAATTTCTCAGTGGCGGGTCATAGGGGCTTTCTGACATATGCAGGGCAGCCTCTATACTGCAGGAAGTGTTTCCAGTTTGGGCACTTGCAGAATATGTGCGATAAAAGTTTGGTTTGCCGTAACTGCAAAAGAGAAGGCCATGTGGCGGCTGAGTGTCCGATGCCACGTGAATGTGACCGTTGTGGTAATACAGGGCACCTGTATAAGGATTGTCCATATGGTGTGCCGAGGAGGCCAACTAGAGAGGAGGAGAGGCGGGAAGAGGAAGAAAAGAAACGTAAGGAGGAGCGGAGGCAGGAGGAGGAAAAAAAGAGAGAGGAGGAGGTTAAGAAGCGAGAGGAGGAGAGGAAGCGGGAGGATGGCGAGGCGTCTGTGCAGCAAAGCTCTGAGGTAATTCCGCCCTCTATGATTGAGAGAAGGCGGGATAAACGGCAGGAGGACAAAGAGGCTGAGAGGAAGAGGGAGAAGCAGGAGGACAAGGAATTCTGGAGAGCTGCAAAGCAGGAAGAGCGTGCTATGATTAATAAAAATAAAAAAAAAAGGAGTCCCCAGTTACCAAAGCAGTCGAGTTGGGTGATTTGATGGATTTTGATACTTCTGGGGCAGAGGAGATGGCTGAGTCTGTGATTCATGGGTCTGACCCAGGAAACATTGGTGCTTTTTCCTCAGAAGAGGAGCCTGGAGGTCGAAAGTGTCCCAGGGAGGGTGGTGGGGAAATTAGTGACTTTGAGGATGGTGAAGGAGTGCCCCGGAGGAAGGCTGGGCAGAAGAAGACGCGTCTGGAGGAGTGTATGGAGGTTAGCGGCCCTGAAAGCTGCACGGCGCAGATGGTGGAGGAGGACAGTAGCGGTGCTGGTTAGCTATGTGCTATTATTTCAGTAGCTAAGTGTTTTTGTATATAGTAGCATT
The DNA here is from genome assembly GCF_051348905.1 of Ranitomeya variabilis. Classification (NCBI taxonomy): domain Eukaryota; kingdom Metazoa; phylum Chordata; class Amphibia; order Anura; family Dendrobatidae; genus Ranitomeya; species Ranitomeya variabilis. The sequence goes on along the minus strand of NC_135236.1, from coordinate 256,067,576 downwards.
TGCCTTTAAAAAATGTTTTTTTTTTTTTGTTTGTTTTTTTTTTGTGTGTTTTTTATGTAAGTTGCGTAATGTTATGTTTGTAGGTTGATTTTCTTAGTATTTTTGTTTCTGTGTATGTTATGGGTTTTGTTATTATATCACAAAATGTGAGGGTTTTTAAAAACAGGTTGCGGCGGGCGGCCATCTTGGATTTTTTTGCAACTCAAAATGCAGGAATTTTTTGTTTGCAGGAGTGTGGTATTGTGGATGGTGTGAAGGGGAGTGAATGGCCTCATGGTGCGTCTGTGTGGTCAGGGAGTGCCTGTAATAAAAATGATGGTGTGGGTTTTTTGGTGAAGGGAAATGATGTGAGTTTGTGTGACTATATGGTGATTGAGGTTGGAAGGTGTGTGTTGGCAAATTTTGAGTTTAGAAATGTTCGTTTTTGCGTTATTAATGTATATGCGCCTGTGGATAAACAGGAGCGTAGAGTTTTATTTGAAAAAATTAAGTTTTTTATTCCAGGAAGAGTGCCTGTTGTGATAGTGGGTGATATGAACTGTGATGTGGGAAGTGTGAATGTCGATGCATCAGGGAAAGTGTTAATGGATATGGTGAGTGATTTTGGTTTAAAAGATATGCAGCGGGCATGCAAGATAACTCCGTTGTTAAATACGTTTTTTTCTGACAGTGGGAGGGTGGAGTCTAGATTGGACTATTGTTTTGTTTCAAAAAATCTGATTCCTGTTAGTTATGCACAGGAGAGGGTGTTTTTTTCGGATCATGTGTGTATGAAGTGTGAATTGGATTTGCATGTTAATGAGGTGGCTGGGAAAGGTGTGTGGAAGTTGAATGTGAGTTTGCTGGAAGGAGGGGGGGTGAGAGAGGAGTATGAAAGACATTATGCAGAGTGGTGTGGGTGCAGGAGTGATTTCAGAAATGTGTGTGAATGGTGGGATTGGGTTAAATGGAGAACCAAGAGTTTTTTTTAAAAACTCGGGTACAAGTGTGCGGCTGCAAAGAGAGAAAGGTTTGTTTTTTTAAATGCAAGATTGAGTTTGTTGTATAAGTTGAGGGCGGGAGGGATGGATGTGAGTGAAGATTTAGTGAAAGTGAAAAAAGAAGTGAATGATTTTTTGTTAGAAAGAGGGAGGAGTATTGTGTATAGGGCCAAATTAGAGAATTTGGAGAAGAATGAGAAGTGTTCGCGGTTTTTCTTTAAGAAAGTTTTTGGGAAGAGACAGAGTATGAGTGTTTTGAATGGGATGGATGGAAATGAAGTTAGTGGCGCGGACTTGTGTGAGGAAGTGGCAAAGTTTTATGATGATTTGTATGCTGTGAAATGGAGGGATGAAGGTTTGGAGGGTGAGGTGTTGAGTGTTTTGGAAAATAGTTTGAATAGGATAGAAAGGGAAAGTTTGATGGGTGAGGTGACGGGTGAAGAAGTATGGAAGGTGGTGTGCAGTATGGCGCTGAATAAAACACCGGGGGAGGATGGTTTACCGGTGGAATTTTATCGTGTGATGTGGGATGTGATTGGGAAGGATTTTGTGGATGTATGTAAGTATATGTGGGCGAATGCAGAGGTGGCAAATGGTATGCGTGCAGGGGTGGTTGTGTTATTGCCAAAAAAAGGTGATTTGAAAAATCTAAAAAATTGGAGGCCGATCACATTGCTGAATTGTGATTATAAGATTTATGCGAAACTTTTGGCTAACAGGATGCGTGGTGTGGTTGGGAGCGTGGTGGGTGAGGAGCAATGTTGTGCGGTGCCTGGAAGACGAATACATGGAAGTTTGTGTATGTTGAGAGATTGTTTGTGGGACTGCATGAATCGTAAGAAGGGGGTGTATGTGTTGAGTTTGGATTTTGAGAAGGCGTATGATAGATTGGCGCATGGTTTTTTGTTTAGTGTGTTGGTGAAGATGGGGTTTCCTTCTGAGTTTGTTGAGAGAGTGAGAAGTTTGTATAAGAATATTTACAGTTGTGTGTTGTTGAATGGAAATGTGGGGAGGAGAGTAAATGTATTTTCGGGTGTTCGGCAGGGGTGTCCTTTGTCCCCTATCGTTTTTATTTGCGCAATTGAGCCTTTGTTATGTTTGTTAAGAAAAGATAAGGTGATTCGGGGTGTGCAAGTACCCGGGGGTGGGGGGAGAGAATGGAAGATGAGTGGCTATATGGATGATGTGTGTGTGCTGTGTGATTCAGAGTGTTCGGTACGGCGTGTGAAGTTGTTGGTTTCTATTTTTTGTGGAGCATCTGCTTTTAAAGTGAATTGGGAGAAGAGTGAGTGTAAGAATTTTGGGGGAAGGAGTCTGAGCGATGATGTTGGAGTGAATGTGGTTAGTGGATCGATAAAGGTTTTGGGTGTGAAATTTTCAGAGAAATTGGATGGAGAGGAAAGCTGGGTGGATGTGAGAGAGAGAGTGGAGCGTAAGTTAAATTTTTGGAGTTTGAGGGATCTTACGTTTTTTGGTAAAATTTTAGTTATTAAGAGTGTTGTGTTACCTATTTTTTTGTATGTTGCGATGGTGTTTCCACCAAGCCACATGTGTATTAGAAGATTAAATAGGGTTTTGTTTGTCTTTTTTTGGGGTTCATGTATGGAGCGTGCAAGGAGAGAGATTGTTATGAAGAGTTTGGATAAGGGGGGACTGGGTTTCCCAAATTTGAATGTTTTTTTCGGCGTGAATATTATGGTGTTTGTACTAGGTGTGATTAGGATGGATGGGAAGTATGCATGTATGTGCAGGTTTTTGTTTGGAAATTTCTTGTTTCGTTTGAAATGGCGTGAAAGAGATCTTAGGAGCCCAGTGGCTTTTGAGGTTCCTGTGTGGTATGTGTGGGTTTACAAATTTTTAGTGAAGTATGAACTTTGTGATGTGGATGTGAGATTGTTAGAAAAGAAGAAAGCTGTATATAAGATGATTGAGTGTAGAGAGATGGAATGTGACATTATTGTAGGACGAGCCCATAGGCTGTTCTTGCCAGATTTTAAAATGGTAAGAGGGGATGATGTGCAGAAAGTATGGAAGAAGGTACGTGTGAATGGTATGACAAATAGGCAGAGTGAGATTGTATGGCAGTCATTGCATGGGGTGTTGCCGGTGAGGGAGTTTCTGAAAAATCGGGGTTTAGCGAGGAGTGAGAGGTGTCCGAGGAGTGGATGTGGTGGGAGTGAGAGTGTGGTGCATTTGTTTTGGAATTGTCAGTATGCTAGAAGTGTGATTGCAGGTCTGGGTCGTTTGTGTAAGGAGCTGTGTGAGGTGAATCTGTTGTCTTTTGAGCTCTTTATGTTTGGATTGGGTATGTGTGGGGAGAAGGAGAGAGTATTGTGGTTGATGATGGCATGTATAAAAGAGGTTTTGTGGGATGTGAGGAATGTGTATGTGTTTAAAAGGAAGGATATTGAGGTTAAAAACTGTATAAAAATTATTTTGGGAAAATTGTATTTTTGCTTTGTGTGTGATCAGAGGAGGAGAGGGGAGGTGGATGCAGAGGGAATTTGGAAGACTAAAAAGTGGAAACATTTTGTTAATGTATCTTGAAGTGGTTTTTGGTTGTTAATTAAAACATTTTTTGTGTGTTTTCCAATGATGATGGGAATGGCGGTGGCACTAAGTGTGTGGCACGCTGTTTTGGGAGATGAGTTCCTTATAGTTTTGGTTACCTGACTGTGGAACTTCCCATCTGAGGGGAAAAAAAAAAAAAAAAAAAAAAAAAAGCTGTCTGTGGATGGATACCATGCTTGGCATAGGTGGTTTTCCTTTATTGGATGTTTTCCTTTATTGGATGCTGCCCTTCCCTTGGTTGTTCCTTCCCGGGGAAAGGCCTGGCTATTCACTGCCTGCGTTGAGAAACACGTGATGGTGTCTCCGCAGCTCCTCTACTTGCATTTGCATATTTGGGGGCAGTGTTCTGGATCACTGCGTTGAGAAACACGTGATGGTGTCTCCGCAGTGTTGGGTGTTTTGGTCTCCACGAGGTCAATCATCCGTGCCTTTATAGTCTTTCTACTAGGCACTGCTCCTGATAGCCAGTTTCCTACTCCACACTGATGAGGGGCAAAAACCCCGAAACAGCTGTCTGTGGATGGATACCATGCTTGGCATAGGTGGTTTTCCTTTATTGGATGTTTTCCTTTATTGGATGCTGCCCTTCCCTTGGTTGTTCCTTCCCGGGGAAAGGCCTGGCTATTCACTGCCTGCGTTGAGAAACACGTGATGGTGTCTCCGCAGCTCCTCTACTTGCATTTGCATATTTGGGGGCAGTGTTCTGGATCACTGCGTTGAGAAACACGTGATGGTGTCTCCGCAGTGTTGGGTGTTTTGGTCTCCACGAGGTCAATCATCCGTGCCTTTATAGTCTTTCTACTAGGCACTGCTCCTGATAGCCAGTTTCCTACTCCACACTGATGAGGGGCAAAAACCCCGAAACAGCTGTCTGTGGATGGATACCATGCTTGGCATAGGTGGTTTTCCTTTATTGGATGTTTTCCTTTATTGGATGCTGCCCTTCCCTTGGTTGTTCCTTCCCGGGGAAAGGCCTGGCTATTCACTGCCTGCGTTGAGAAACACGTGATGGTGTCTCCGCAGCTCCTCTACTTGCATTTGCATATTTGGGGGCAGTGTTCTGGATCACTGCGTTGAGAAACACGTGATGGTGTCTCCGCAGTGTTGGGTGTTTTGGTCTCCACGAGGTCAATCATCCGTGCCTTTATAGTCTTTCTACTAGGCACTGCTCCTGATAGCCAGTTTCCTACTCCACACTAATGAGGGGCAAAAACCCCGAAACAGCTGTCTGTGGATGGATACCATGCTTGGCATAGGTGGTTTTCCTTTATTGGATGTTTTCCTTTATTGGATGCTGCCCTTCCCTTGGTTGTTCCTTCCCGGGGAAAGGCCTGGCTATTCACTGCCTGCGTTGAGAAACACGTGATGGTGTCTCCGCAGCTCCTCTACTTGCATTTGCATATTTGGGGGCAGTGTTCTGGATCACTGCGTTGAGAAACACGTGATGGTGTCTCCGCAGTGTTGGGTGTTTTGGTCTCCACGAGGTCAATCATCCGTGCCTTTATAGTCTTTCTACTAGGCACTGCTCCTGATAGCCAGTTTCCTACTCCACACTGATGAGGGGCAAAAACCCCGAAACAGCTGTCTGTGGATGGATACCATGCTTGGCATAGGTGGTTTTCCTTTATTGGATGTTTTCCTTTATTGGATGCTGCCCTTCCCTTGGTTGTTCCTTCCCGGGGAAAGGCCTGGCTATTCACTGCCTGCGTTGAGAAACACGTGATGGTGTCTCCGCAGCTCCTCTACTTGCATTTGCATATTTGGGGGCAGTGTTCTGGATCACTGCGTTGAGAAACACGTGATGGTGTCTCCGCAGTGTTGGGTGTTTTGGTCTCCACGAGGTCAATCATCCGTGCCTTTATAGTCTTTCTACTAGGCACTGCTCCTGATAGCCAGTTTCCTACTCCACACTGATGAGGGGCAAAAACCCCGAAACAGCTGTCTGTGGATGGATACCATGCTTGGCATAGGTGGTTTTCCTTTATTGGATGTTTTCCTTTATTGGATGCTGCCCTTCCCTTGGTTGTTCCTTCCCGGGGAAAGGCCTGGCTATTCACTGCCTGCGTTGAGAAACACGTGATGGTGTCTCCGCAGCTCCTCTACTTGCATTTGCATATTTGGGGGCAGTGTTCTGGATCACTGCGTTGAGAAACACGTGATGGTGTCTCCGCAGTGTTGGGTGTTTTGGTCTCCACGAGGTCAATCATCCGTGCCTTTATAGTCTTTCTACTAGGCACTGCTCCTGATAGCCAGTTTCCTACTCCACACTGATGAGGGGCAAAAACCCCGAAACAGCTGTCTGTGGATGGATACCATGCTTGGCATAGGTGGTTTTCCTTTATTGGATGTTTTCCTTTATTGGATGCTGCCCTTCCCTTGGTTGTTCCTTCCCGGGGAAAGGCCTGGCTATTCACTGCCTGCGTTGAGAAACACGTGATGGTGTCTCCGCAGCTCCTCTACTTGCATTTGCATATTTGGGGGCAGTGTTCTGGATCACTGCGTTGAGAAACACGTGATGGTGTCTCCGCAGTGTTGGGTGTTTTGGTCTCCACGAGGTCAATCATCCGTGCCTTTATAGTCATTATACAGTGGGGCTGTGCGCGCGTGTGTGTGTCATTATACAGTGGGGCTGTGTGTGTGTCAGACAGTGGGGCTGTGTGTGTCATTATACAGTGGGGCTGTGCATGTGTGTCATACAATGGGGCTGTGAGCGTGTGTGTCATTGTACCATGGGGCTGTGTGTTACACCCGGCCCGGTTCCGGGACGTTTGCGGGGTCCCCGTTGGGACTGCCTCTCTGTGCCAGCTCCACGCTGTCCGGACGGGTCCTCTGCTTCTCCTCCCTCCTCTGCTTCCTGGCGTGCAGCCAGCAGGTCCTCGCGCTGTGTACTTAGGTCGTGCGCGTGCTCGCCCCCGGTCTCTTAAAGAGACAGTGCGCATTTTCCAAAAGTTGCTTCTGTCCAATGGCGTGTGAATCATTGCTATTTCTAATCCCTCCACCATAGGGAGGGTGCCGGAGCAACAAGTATCCTCAGTTGCTAACTTCCTGTTCCTGCTAGCATGCGCTTCTGTTCTGAAGTCTCTGTCAGTGGTTCGCTTACACTGTTTGTCTCCACAGACTATCTGCTACCCTTTACCTGGCTTTTCTGGACGATCTCTAACCTGCTTACTCCTGTTCCATCTCGTCCCGCCATTCAGTCACTTGAACCTCAGGACAACATCGGTACTGCCGGAACCAGCTTCTATCCTTACCCCTGGTATTCACTGGTTAGCTCTACGTCACCTGCTAACCCTGTTAGTCCATCTGTCCCGCTGGGTCAGCTACCACGAGTCTGGGGTCTAACTGGAGGTAGCACCCGTGTCCCTCAGGTATCCCATTCTGACCCTGTTCGAGGGGTCTACTACGGGTGTCTGGGGCTCACGTAGTCACGCCCCCTTCGGAGCCCCCCCAGACAGTGGTCCAGAGGTTCCACGTTCTATTATAATAAAAACGAATGTGAACTTTACCACCTGTGCCTCTGTTACCATTCGTTACACTGTGCACGTGTGTGTCATTCACTCTGTGTCATTCTGTGTGACTGCAGACTTGTGAATCTTAACATTGCTCGTAGTGCTGTGGTTAATTGGCGTGTGTGTGACTGAAGGTTTGTGATTTGCATACATGCAGTCACATGCTGACTAGACTTGCATGGCCTAATGCAACTGTATTGAACAAGGCAAGAAACAGTCTGTTCGGAATGTGGCTGGGAATATATATATATCGCATTCTTGCAGTCATCAGAGAATCTTCACAGCACACAGTACACACACAGTGCGCATGATATGAGGATTCACACACAGTGACTGTAGACATGTAGCTTAAGATCTGACAACCCCTTTAAGGATGGGCCGCTACTCTTGGGCCACTGCTGTGTGCTTGCCCCCCAAGCTAAAATTTGCCAGCCAGCCCCTGACCCCAGGTGTCCTGAAGGGCTTAAGAGTAGCTCCATAACGTTTGAAGAAAAGGGCCGAGCCGTCCAGTGCCAGTGGGTCAGCAAGTTACAGCTAGAGAATTGCAGCAGGATAGAGACGCAGGTCGCTCCAATGTGGCAGCTTTCTACGTGGGCAGACGCCCTTTTGTCTGGGGCAAAACAGATGATGGAAACCTAAGAGAAGTCATGCTGAACTGGGAGGACACTGCAGTACCGAACGGGTCGGTACGTCCCGGTAACACCCTGGGAGGAATAAGTGAAGACATAGGGAAAGTAAAGGATGTGAACGATGCTGTACTCTGTGTTGATGCTGTAACTGATGTGGATGAGCTACAAATGGAGCCAAGTAAAGTTCTTTGTTTAAAGTTTGAAATGGACTCTGTCCCTTTCTGCTCTGCAACACCAGCAGCTGACCTTCAGCAGCTCCAATGAGACCCTGACTATGCAGAGGGTGCAGCAGAAGGTATACAAGAAAAGGGACATTGTTTATATGTCATGGGAGGCCAGGGCACACTTAACCAGATATTCTCAACCACGACTACGGCCCTGGCTCTGCCCCTCACAACCTAGCTACTTAACTGAGATGTCGGTCCCAGATCTCTGCCAGACGTAGCATCTGCTCAGTGGTTTGCCTTGTATTTCTGTGCTGTTTATTGATCTATTGCTGCCTGACCTTGGACTTCGTTCTGACCATCCATTTGCCTGTAGTTTACAGGTGCCATTCGCAGAGCCCCGAAAGTGTCAGAACTGCAGGAAGATCATATACAGGTGCAGTGACTACTTTGACCCCACTTGTGTTTTCCAAAATTTAGTTTGCGGAGATAAAATTGCAAAAGGAAAGGCCGGAGCAAGCCGTACCCCCTCCCCCCACGGCGTAGGCGAAGGCCTGCATGACAATGGGGGGGAGTGGGGTAGGTAAGGGGTTAACGAGAGGGGAGGGAAGGTCTTTTGGCCTGAGGGTTTATGGGAGTTGGGGGGTGGGATTAGTCACTTCCCGCACTTTTGGATCGAGAGCAGACATACCTGTGATGTCTGGCGTGGATTCGATCCTTGAGGCCCTCAGGGCGGCTGCAGCATCGCATCCCCCTGGCTGGTTACAGGCGCAGGTGGCCCGCATCATGTCGGACGGTGCGGGGCCGTCCGGCGCTGCAGCGCCGCTGGAGCGGCGTTCTCGGAGGACGCGGCCCCCCGAGCGCCTTTCCCCAGACTCCGGTCCTCGAGTCCCCAGAAGGCGCAGGAGCCCCTCGCGGGACGCTCCAGGCCGGGCACCGGTAAGTTCAGCGGTGGCTCAGTCCCGGCCTGGGAGGAATCCATCTGCCGGTCGGGGCTCAGCGGCGGTTGGCAGGCCTGCACCCCGCAGTGCAGCGGGGGCGGGGCTTCGGCACGCCGGACAGCGTGCGGGGCCTGTCGGAACGGGAGGCCGCAGCGGTGAGGCTCCAGCCGCGCGGCCTGCCTCGGCCTCATCTGGGAGTGTGGCGGCTTCGGTTGGTGACATCAGGGCGGGCGGCCCATGGCAGGACGGATCCGGGCTGGCTCCTTCTTCAGTGGCGGGGACCTCTCCTGCATCAGGTCGGCAGGACGGCGCGCTGGCGTTGGCGGCAGGCGCTGGAGCAGATGTGAGCTGGTGTGCTGCCAGTTCATCCACGCAGGCACCATTCTACTCTGGCAGACAGAGTCTGGCACCTTTATCTGCGGTGCCTGTACCTGGACAGGGCACCCCTGCAGACCCCCTGGGATCTCATCAGCGGTCGGATTCGGGCGGACCGTTCGTGGACGCGGCGAGCCGTGGACGTTTGGATGCCAGCACTTCGGCTGGGGGGACTACAGATCCCTTGCAGCCCAGTGAGTATATGTCTGTGTCGGGTCTGTGTACTCCTAATTTGGCATCGCCAGCTTTTACGGGTAGTCAGGGGGTTGGTAGTGTCGAGAGGGTGGCAGGCGATGCCGGTTCTGCGGGGGTTCGTGAGCTTTTGGGTAGCGTGCATGGTTTGTTATCTAGGTTAGAGCAGAGTATGTCCGCTCAGAGACATTTAGGGGCTTGGTCGAGCCCGCAGGTGGGGGCTTTTGGGGCGGTTGGGGCTCCAGTGGTGGCGCCCGCGCCGATATCGGTTTCAGTGCAGACGGAGAAGGAAAAAGAGTGTAGGGTGCATTTAGATGACAGGGCTCACGGCGAAGTTTATGTGTGTTTTGAGGGCCCCCTAGGGGCGCATCTTAAGAAGGAAGTTAAGGAAAAGATTGCGAAGGACGAGTATGTTGAAATATTTTCATTACTTCCGTTAGAGAAATTTAATTTAGATAAGAAAAAGAAAGATGAGGGTAAGAAGGAAGATGAGGAAAAGCGGCGGTGGCGCTTGATTCCTCAGACGTTTGCTAACTGGCTGCAGGCCTTTGCCATTTTGGCTAGTGTGATTGAAGAGAAGGCACCCGAGAATCGCTCAGGTCTGTTCTGTTACTTGGATTCTATCCATGAAGCTTATAGGGTGTATGGTGGTCAGGCGTGGCTCAGGTATGACGAGCAGTTCAGACAGAGAAAAGCGGTTCGGCCGGCACTTCGCTGGGACCAAAAAGATATTGGGCTTTGGTTGCGGGTGATGGCGCAGTACAAGTTCGGCCATCCCTTTCAAGGAGGGGCCGGTGGGTCCGGCCAGGGTTTTCAGTCCAGTGCCTCAGGGTCCTCTGGTTCCGCTAGCCAGGCAGGGGCTCAAAAGTTGGGTGTTTGCTGGCAGTTTAATGAAGGCCAGTGTAGATTCGGGGTCAACTGTAAGTTTAAACACTTGTGTTCCCACTGTAGCGGCTCCACACACGGGGCGGCAAAATGTTTCAAGAAGGGTAGAGGAAAGTCAGGAGCCGGTAATACCCATGGGGGTGACACCGGTGATGTGGGAAAAGATGGTCCCTTATCTAAGTAGATATCCAGATAGGGAAAAAGCGGTGTTACTGTTGTCAGGTTTTCAAGAAGGTTTTGTAATTCCGGCCCCTTCGTTTGAGGTCCCTTGTGTTAGGAAGAATTTGCGGTCGGCTTTGTTGCATGCTGATGTGGTTTCGGAGAAGTTGCGAAAGGAGGTTGCTTTGGGGCGGATGGCGGGCCCGTTTGAGTTACCGCCTTTTGGGGATTTGGTGGTTTCCCCTTTAGGAGTTGTGCCTAAAAAAGAGGAAGGAAAATTTCGTTTGATTCAGCATCTGTCGTATCCTAGAGGTATGTCGGTTAATGACGGTATTGACCCCGCGCTTTGCTCGGTGGTTTACGCGTCTTTCGATTTGGCGGTAGAATGGGTTCGGAAAGCTGGAAGAGGGGCTCTGCTAGCTAAGACAGATATTGAATCCGCTTTTCGTTTATTGCCGGTTCATCCAGATAGCGTTCGGCTGCTTGGTTGTTTTTGGGAGGACCGCTTTTTTGTTGATAGGTGTTTACCCATGGGGTGTTCGCTTTCTTGTGCGTTGTTTGAGGCGTTTAGTTCCTTTCTGGAGTGGGTGGTTCGTGACGTTTCGGGTTGTGATTCTGTCATTCATTATTTGGATGATTTTTTGTGCGTCGGCCCGGCTGGGTCTGACTGTTGTAGGAAGATTTTGAGAGCAATAGAACTCGTGGCGCATCGTTTTGGAGTGCCGTTGGCTCCGGGTAAAACAGAGGGCCTGAGTACGTGCTTGTCTTTTCTTGGTATTGTCATTGATACCATTCAGTGGGAGTTCAAGTTGCCCATTGACAAAGTTGTGGCTTTGCGTGAGGAGGTGCTGCGGGCTTGTCGTTTGCGGAAGTTGTCATTGAGGGAGTTGCAGTCGCTCCTTGGAAAGCTGAATTTCGCCTGTCGAGTTATGCCTATGGGCAGAGTATTTTCTAGGCGGTTGGCTATGGCTATGGCAGGAGTTCGTGCTCCTCATCATTTTGTGCGGTTGTCGGCTGACCATAAGGATGATCTGACGGTGTGGAGTAGTTTTTTGCAGAGCTACAATGGCCGGTCGTTGTTTCAGGAGGGAGTGGTTGACAATGAGTCGTTGGAGTTGTTTACTGATGCGGCCGGGGGGTCAGGCTTCGGTGCGTATTTTCAGGGGCAATGGTGCGCAGCACAGTGGCCTGCTTCGTGGATTTCTGCTGGTTTGGTTCGGAATATTGCACTTTTGGAAATTTTTCCTATTTTGGTGGCGGTGCATTTGTGGCAACAGGTTTTTCGGAACAGGCGCGTTTGTTTTTATTGTGACAACATGGGGGTGGTTTGTGCGATAAATAATTTGTCGGCTTCGTCGCCCCCTGTGGTGCGTGTGTTGAGACAGCTGGTTTTACCGTGTTTGAAATTGAACGCGCACGTAACGGCGACACATGTTCCTGGGGCTCATAATTCCATTGCCGACTCTCTCTCTCGTTCACAGTTCGAACGTTTTCGGTCACTGGTTCCAGATGCGGAGGCCGTGGGGTTGGAATGCCCTGCAGAACTTTGGCTTGTGGTGTTCGAGACGCGGAGGCATTGATCAAGTCGTCGTTGGCTCCCAGAACATGGGAGGCTTATAAGGATATTTGGCTGGAGTGGCTAGAGTTGTTGAGGGCTGTCGGTTGTGGGCCAAGCGAGCAGGAGCAGACTGGGGTGTTGTTGTCTTGGTTGAGTCGTGGAGCTGCAGAGGGCTGGTCCCCTGCTAAGGTGTCTCGTGTTATGTCGGGTTTGGCATTTGGTTTTAAATTATGTGGTCAATCGGATTTAACTAAGGTTTTTCTGGTAAAACAAGCGGTAAAGGGTTTTCGGCGGCGGCCGCGGCGTATTGATGCTAGACGTCCCGTGTCTTTCAGCTTGTTGGAAAGGTTGGGCGGGGTTTTGCCTTCGGTTTGTGTGTCGGGTTTTGAAGTGCGTTTATTTCGGCTAGCTTTTTCTTTAGCCTTTTTTGGGGCATTCCGGGTTGGCGAGTTGGTTTCACCTAGTAAGAATGTTACGGGAGGTTTATTGGCTCGCGATGTGTTTTTGTCGGCAGGGACGGTCGAGTTGTGGCTGCGGCGGTCTAAGTCCGATCAGGAAGGTAGGGGTAGCAGGATTGTGTTAGGTGCTGTTCCAGGCTCGGTTATGTGCCCTGTTGCCTGTTTAGCAAATTTTTGGGAATTGCGGCCTAGTCGTGATCGGTCGTTGTTATGCCACATGGACGGTTCCGTGTTGTCCCGGTATCAATTTACGGCAATTTTTAGAAAGGCAATTGGGTTGCTGGGCCTGGAGGTAGGTGGTTTCGCTCCTCACTCTTTCAGGATTGGGGCGGCGACGGAAGCGGCGTTGGGGGGCCTTGGGGTTCCGATAATTCAGCGCATTGGTAGGTGGCGCTCTGATAGATATCGGAGCTACGTGTGCCCGTAAATGGAAGTGCGTTTTTGCACAGTGGGTGACTGGATGGCTGTTGTTTTGGTCGTGTTGTTTTGATTTTCGTTTTGTGTTTTTCAGGTTCCTCGCCGTTGTTGGTGTGGATTTTCGGCCATTCATACGTCTATTGGGGAGCGCAGCGGGCTGACGTGCGGAACGACGGGCGGCAACTGGGTTTCGGTCGCGAGGTGGCGGTAATCCGTTGGTTGGGTTTTAGGGGATTGACGTGGCATAGGGTTTTAAAAGAAATTAACAATAGTGTTCGGCTGGACAGGGCTCCGGATGTTTTAGTATTGCACGTCGGGGGTAATGACTTGGGTGCCCGTCCATTTAGGGACTTGATAAAGGATATCAAGCAGGATTGTCTGCGTTTGTGGGTATTGTACCCCAGTTTGACCATTATTTGGTCAGATATTGTGCCGCGCAAGCGGTGGAGGAACATGAGGTCTTTGGACAAGTTGAATAAAGCCCGGATAAAGGTTAATCGGGCGGTATCGGGTTTTGTGGTCAGGAATGGAGGTGTGGCAGTTCGGCATTTCGAGCTGGAGAAAGGGGAAGGGGCTTTTTGGTTGGCCGATGGGGTCCATATGAATTCGGTGGGCATGGATTTTTGGGCCCTCGCTATTCAGGAGGGCATTGAACGGGCTATATTTTTTCGGAGTGGTGGGGTCTCGGGCCTTTGAGGTGTTCAAAGGGCCTCTCGTTGTGGCGGCTGGGGGGAGTCCTGGGAGTTGGTAATAAATTGGTTTGGGGATCAATTTTGGCTTATGGCTCCTCTGTTTTGGTGTTGGTGTTTTTTGAATCTGGTGAATGGTGGTTGGGGAGTTCCGGCAGGGGTGGCCGGGATTTTTTACCGTGAACAGGGAACCCTTGGGTGGGTTTTTGGTGCTCCCGAGCCAGGGTTTTGAACGGCTGGGAGTAAAGTTGGTGTTATGTACGTTCACGGTATGGGTTGTCAATCACCAGATTCTTGGGGCTCCGAGGACTCCTTCTAGCCTTTAAAAATGTTTTGATTGCTTTGTATTTATGTATTTATTGTTTATGTTTAATAAAAAGGCTACTGTGGCCTATATCATTCCAAAGAATTATTGATGTCTTGTCTTTATTGTTTATAGGAATGATAGATGGGGGTCACGGTGGGAGAAGAGGTGTGGTTGGGGGTGGGTCTTTTCCTAGAAGACTACCCCGTCGACAATACCAGGGTCAAGGAAAGGCCGGAGCAAGCCGTACCCCCTCCCCCCACGGCGTAGGCGAAGGCCTGCATGACAATGGGGGGGAGTGGGGTAGGTAAGGGGTTAACGAGAGGGGAGGGAAGGTCTTTTGGCCTGAGGGTTTATGGGAGTTGGGGGGTGGGATTAGTCACTTCCCGCACTTTTGGATCGAGAGCAGTCCCGCCCTCCCGCCCTATTGCTGTTTTTTCTATAAAAAAAAAAAATAAAAAAAAATGGAGATAGTTGTGTCATGTTTTCAATCATTCAATGGCAAGGTTGTTTTACTTCGGGTCATTGTGGCCGTGGCGGCTGGGGGGAGTCCTGGGAGTTGGTAATAAATTGGTTTGGGGATCCATTTTGGCTTATGGCTCCTCTGTTTTGGTGTTGGTGTCTTTTGAATCTGGTGAATGGTGGTTGTGGAGTTCCGGCAGGGGTGGCCGGATCTCCTGGGATTTTTTACCGTGAACAGGGAACCCTTGGGTGGGTTTTTGGTGCTCCCGAGCCAGGGTTTTGAACGGCTGGGAGTAAAGTTGGTGTTATGTACGTTCACGGTATGGGTTGTCAATCACCAGATTCTTGGGGCTCCGAGGACTCCTTCTAGCCTTTAAAAATGTTTTGATTGCTTTGTATTTATGTATTTATTGTTTATGTTTAATAAAAAGGCTACTGTGGCCTATATCATTCCAAAGAATTATTGATGTCTTGTCTTTATTGTTTATAGGAATGATAGATGGGGGTCACGGTGGGAGAAGAGGTGTGGTTGGGGGTGGGTCTTTTCCTAGAAGACTACCCCGTCGACAATACCAGGGTCATGTGCTATTTTACTGCCCAATACTTGCAACAATTCTCAACTTGTGCTTCTGGAAATACGCACCCCACAATTGTCAAATAAGAGCTCCAGAACTTAACAATTGATGACATTTTTCTTTATGAGATTGGTAAGCTCCCTGCTTAGCCATTTACTCTGGTAGACAGCAAGGGATGTTTGGGTGGCGTGATGACATAACTGCATTATGTCGGCCCATTGAGAAACAAACTCAAAGAGGCGACTAATGCTGCGGTGAATGGAGAACAAGATTGGATGAGTGCAAGATGTATTTTTTATCTTTTTTACTGTGTTGTCCAGGGGGCTCTGTGGATACATCATACTGTACATAGGGATCTGCGGGAACATCAAACTGCATATATGAAAGACAAAAAATCTTTGTAAAACTTTGATACTGCATATATGAAAGCTATTTTAAAATTGTACTGTATATAGTAATCTATGGGGACATCATCCTGTACATAGGAAGCTGTGAGGACATTCTACTATGTATAGGAAGCTGTAAGGGCCATCATACTGGGTATAGGTAACTGTGGGGCCATCATACTATATAAAGAGCTAAGGGGACATCATATTGTATAAATTAAAGCTATGGGGGCATCATTCCATATATGGGGAGCTGTGAGGGCATTACACTGTATATGTGGGAGCTGTAGAGGCCATAATACTGTGTTTTGTGGACTGTAGGGGCCATCATACAATGTATGGAGAACTATGGGGACATCATACTATACTGTGTATTGGGATCTGTGGAGCCATCATACTGTGTATGGGTGTTTTAGAGCATCATACTGTGTATAGAGAACTGTGGTGGCCATCATACTGTGTATGGGGACCAGTGGAGGCCATCATACTGCATATGGGGGACTGTAGGGCATTATTATAAGAAATTATGGGGGATCATTATAGAGAAGCACACTGGTATAAGAGATCAGATGATTGCAGGTCCATGTTCCCTAAGAGGAATACATAATGAATAGCGTAAAAGCAAGCCCACAAAAAACAATCATAGAAATGTGTTCACTGCAGGTTTATATTGCACTCTGGGGAGATGCGCCATTTCAATTTACATCTTGGGCAGCAGAGAAGATAGAATCGGCCTTGCTGTGGAAGCCAAGCCCTTGCGCTAGTCTACGAGAAATTGAAGCCATGTCCCAATGCTCCAAAGCAGCAATTTATACACCAATACCATAGTTATACCACAGTATAATCCCACGCTAGTGCAAACAATTGGTCTTCTGTAATCTGAATATGGATCCTGCCTAAAATATGTCTCTTTGAAGTCAGTAGCCTGTAGATATCAAAAGTAAAAAAATAAATACATGATTTCCTGGGAGGAACACGGCCAAGTTAAAGTAATTACAGGTCCTGCAAACTAAAATATTATTTGTGACTGTAACCTCTGCTCTTCACAGTTGTGGTCTACTCTTTTGCAACTTTATCACGGAGTTCATGAGTGGGTGATGGTGTGAACTGCTAAGGCAGTTCTGATACCAGTACTCATGTAACATTAGGGTAGCAGAGTGCTGTACTATTTAGTATTCATATTAGTACTGCAGATATACGTTCACCTACATATTCATTTGATCTTATAGGAAGTGCTGAATCATTTTGCTTTTCCTGTGTATATGAGGGCGTGAGAGCCTTCAACTTGATAGAGCAGTTTATATTCCCACGTATAAAACAATATTTAAATTAAAACAGATTATACGGTAGCTGGATATTATCCTTTCTCAGTTTCAGATGTAGGCATGCAGAGAAGTGAGCCTGTTCAGTATAGGGTCACCTTGTTGCTGGCAGATGAGCTCACTCACTTTGATTACAATATACATCAAGTACCTCACCTTTATACATATGTGGAATAATTATAGAAATTAAAGAATTCCCATATTTAATGTTTGCAAAGTGCATTTTGTGTCTGTGCTAGCGGTTCGCCATGTTCAGGCATTAGGTTCACCTGGATCATTTTAAACTGTTTACTGTGCTTATGTTTTATCTGTATGCCTGTGAGTCACCCGCCTGGGCAGTGGGGTACTCGGTACCGGGTCCAGTCACTCTTAAAGGGGATGTCACGGTGGCTGCGACCCGGTCCGTGGCCCTGGGTGCCCAATTAAAGGGGAACGGTCTTTTAAGGGGTATTGTGAAAGTCTATTTTCGTGGTGCCACCTGTGGTTCTCGGTCAGTAGGGACCGACGCCGCTTAAAGGGGTCCTCTGGGGTGATGGTATGGAAGCTAGATGGTGATTCTTCCCACAGGTGAAGCGGGGTCCCCAGGGCTCCCAAGGTGTGTGGCAGGAATGGGGTATGCCAACGAATAAGTGGAGGACACAAGTTGTAAAGTTTTTACCTGGTTTACTGGTGGTAGTAGTCTACAGTCCAGGGTACCAGGCACAGGTGGTGATGTGGTCCGGCCGACTTGGAGGCAAAGGTAATCTCTCTCCAGGTGAGGTCCGTAAGCCTTCCTACTGCGCTAGTATGCAAGGTCCCTGCTGCCTGAAGCTTTCTGGCAAAGTCCTCTCACTCCTGTCTTAGGACAGGTACCTGTATGATGGGCACCTTGAGCCGTTTTACAGGATCTCTACCACGACCCGGGCCCCTACGGTGCTGCTTCACCTCCAGGTGTGATGCAGGCAAATTCCATACAGTTCTAAGCCATCCGGTTCTGCTATGTGTCTTAGAGTCCCACAAAAGCCTCGAGCTCCCGGTACCCGGTTTCTGCACCTCGGCTCTGAGGGTGCCCGTCACAGTTCTCCTCTGAGCCCTTTTCCTCTCCTGTGCTCCTTCACACAATTGCTTCACTGCACACAACAACCGCTCAGGTTCTAGTCCTCTCCTGGAGCTGCAGGTGTCATGTCGGACGCTGTTCAGACCAGGTCGTTCGACAGACAGCGGTAATTCCGCTTTTGTCCACTATGCGCTCATTGGCGTCAGCTAGATTTTATCTAGCTGGTCCGGGGTTAATTTACCTGGTGCTCGGATTGGAAGCTGGGCCATGCCCACTGCCTTTAAATACTTCTCCTGAACATTGGGCGTCGCCGATTATAGCTTCTGTCTTGTGCGTGGTTATCTCGGTCTGGAGTGGTGAGCTAGTAGTTGGAGTATCGTTGCTGGTGGTGTATTTCCCTTTGTCTTATTTTCTCCTTCCCATATTTGTATTTGTTTTGCCCTTTGCATTTATAGTGTATTCCTGAGTGACTGCGGCGTGGTGCTTATTTTTCCGTTATCCTTGTCTGTGCTAACTGTGGGTATTGGAGTGTGGTCTCTTCACTGGTGGGGGGGTGGTGGTTTCAGCCTAGGGTTGAAACAGGAGATAGGGCGAGGGTGGAGGCCCAGACATGCACACCATCAGTGTAAACTCTGGGAGAGGGTCAGTCAGGGTTTCCCTAGTCTGAGGGAAATCGCAGGGGTTATTAGCTCTTTCCTACCTAGGTCCCCCGTGACATTATAATCGGCCAATATTATTTCCATGGATCCCATGATTTCCATAACCCGCCAGTTGGAGGCGCTGTCCCTACAGGTCACTGAGTTGAGGGGGGCAGTGCAGCAACAGGGACTAGCAGTATCTAATGTGCAAGCCGGAGTTACAGGTAAAGTTGCTGAGCTTACGTTTCCTTTGCCTGAAAAGTTTGCTGGGGAACGCAGTAAATTTGGTTATTTTCGTGAAGCTTGCAAACTGTATTTCCGTATGCGCCCGATCTCCTCCGGTAATGAGGCTCAGCGTGTGGGTCTGGTGTTGTCATTGTTAAGCGGGGATCCCCAAGCATGGGCGTTTTCTTTGCCGTCTGATTCTGCTACATTTAACTCTGTGGAGAGTTTTTTTTCTGCTCTAGGACACATTTACGACGATCCGGACAGAATGGCTCTAGCAGAATCTAAGATACGCACTATTCGCCAGGGAGAGCGTGTTGCAGAGGATTACTGTTCTGAATTTTGCCGCTGGGCGGTTGACACACAGTGGAATGATCCCGCGCTGCGGAGTCACTTTATTCATGGAGTTTCTGATAGGGTTAAAAAAGCCCTCCTGATGTACGAGACGAGACTCCTGCTTCACTAGATTCCGCTATGAGTCTTGTTGTCCGCATTGATCGCCGTTTGCGTCAGGGGGATCATGAGATGCCGCCTGTGGGAGAAGGTTTAGGTTTACGTGAGGTTGCTGCAGGTGAGCCCACGGAACCTATGCAAATTGCAGGGGTGTCACATGTTAAGCATCGCGCCCCTGTACTCAGGAAGCAGGGAGCCTGTTTTTACTGCGGTAAAACTGGTCATTTTATTAATATCTGTCCTCTGCTGTCAAAGAAAAATGCAACGGCGGAAAACTTCTAAACTCAGAGGGTGTGGAGGAGTCCAATCTGAGCTTATGTGTATCCTCCATGATGGTTTCTCAGTGCATGCTCCCTGCCAAAGTTGTTGTCGCTGGCAGAGAGCTGCCAATCACTGTTTTTGTGGATAGTGGTTCTGCCACAAATCTCATTGATGAGGAGTTTGCGCGCACTGCTGGTTTTAGGATCGATAAACTGCCTCATCCTATCCGCGTGGTCACTATCAATTCTGCTCCTCTCCCACAGGGGGAGATTACTGAGTTTGTGGCTGAGGTTAAACTCCACATTGGGGTTCTTCATTTCGAGCAGGTTACATGTAAGGTGCTCAAGAGTCTTCCGGCACAATTGGTTCTGGGTTTTCCATGGTTGTCCACACACAACCCGGTTATTGACTGGAAAACTCAGGACATAATTCAGTGGAGTGATTTCTGTCAGGAGAATTGCTTGGCCACATGTGTTTCTGCTGTGACTTCAAGCGTTCCTGAGTCACTTCTGGATTTTGTGGATGTGTTCCCTGAGAAGGGTTGTTCAGAGTTGCCACCACATCGCTCCTATGACTGTACTATCAGGTTTAAACCAGGGGCCAAATTGCCTAAAGCAAGGATGTTTAACATCTCCGGTCCGGAGAGACAAGCGCTAAAGGATTACATTGCTGAAAGTTTGAGCAAAGGGCACATCAGGCCTTCGTCCTCACCAGTGGCAGCAGGGTTCTTCTTCGTTAAGAAGAAAGATGGTGGACTACGGCCGTGTCTGGATTTCAGGGAGTTGAACCAGATTACGGTTCGTGATCCATACCCTATGCCATTGATACCGGATTTGTTCAACCAGGTGGCAGGTGCTAAGTGGTTTACCAAGCTTGACCTCAGGGGGGCGTATAACCTCATAAGAGTCCGTCAAGGTGATGAGTGGAAGACGGCTTTTAATACCCCCGAGGGTCATTTTGAAAATTTGGTGATGCCATTTGGGTTGACAAACGCACCTGCAGTGTTTCAACATTTCATAAATGAGGTGTTCTCGCATGTTTTGGGGAAATTCGTTATTGTGTACCTAGATGACATCCTCATATATTCTTGCGACCGTGATACTCATTTAGATCATGTCAGGCAGGTGTTACAGCTTCTCAGAGAGAATAAGCTATATGCAAAACTGGAGAAATGTGTATTTTCGGTATAGGAGTTGCCTTTCTTGGGCTATATTGTGTCTGATTCTGGTTTTAAAATAGACGCCGCTAAGGTGCAAGCGGTGTTGCATTGGGAACCTAAAAGCACTTCAGCGGTTCCTTGGGTTTTCTAAATACTATAGGAAGATTATCAAGGATTTTTCTATCATTGCTAAACCGCTAACTGACATGACTAAAAAGGGTACCAATTTCTCCGTTTGGCCTGAGGCTGCTGTGTGCGCATTTGAATCTCTTAAGAACAGGTTTGTTTTGGCTCCCATTCTTGTGCAACCAGATGTATCGACACCCTTTGTTGTAGAAGTCGATGAGTCTGAGGTTGGTGTGGGGGCGGTGCTGTCACAAATAGGGTTGAGCGACTTTTACTTTTTTGGGGTCGAGTCGGGTTTTGTGAAACCCGACTTTGTCAAAAGTCGATTCGAGTGAAATCGGCCGATTATCGCGAAAAGTCGGGGATCGACCGAAACATGAAACCCAATGCAAGTCAATGGGGAAGCATAGTCGGCAGTGAGTGGAGGCCAGGAAAACACCTACAGTGCCCATTTTAATGGCAAAGACATCCATTGTTGTTACTGAAGCTTGTCAATATTAATTTACTTTATAATAATAGTTAGGCATTGGAAATTGGGGGTCATTTGGCTAAAGTTGTGGGGGGTAGGTCTGGTTCAAGTTTTTAGTGGGCCCAGGAAACGTGGACTACGTCACGGCGGTGGAGCAGGGAGAGGTAAGTATTTCAACGTTGCAAGTGCTGTGATCCTGAGCAAGCAGGGGGGGCCCACTCGTTCGCATTGGCACTGGCACAGGGCCCCTCACAGTACGGCGGTGTGTTTGCACGGCGGGGGCGCCTCCCACCGGCAGCGACACTTTTGCGTTCTATGAGGGGCCCTGTGCCAGTGACGTCGCCAACGAGTATGCCCCCCCACCTGAAGAAGGAACCTGCACTTTCACCAGCACCTTCCTCTTTGTCCCCGTGTAAGGTGGTATAGTATGCGGGAAGAGGAACCTGACTTTCCGCAGGGTCAGATTCTGGCTGTGTAGAGTGCAAGGGGAATGTAGTGGTCTGGGTCAATGTACCAGCGGACTCATCTAGCAGTGGCTGGGCAATGGGCAGGATGAGGAGGAAACACAGATCTAGGCCCAAATAATAAAGTGGGCTAAATGCAGTTCAAAATTGGTAACAGGACTAACCAGGCGGCATTGCTTTGTTCAGTGGAGGACAACTGTAATGAGAGGCTGACACAGTGAGTAGGCCCAAATAAGTAACTAGGCTAAATGCAGTTCTAAATTGGTAACAGTAGGAAACAGGCGGCACTGCTTTGTTCAGTGGAGAACAGCAAGCAGCGGCAGACACCGTTACTAGGCCCCAACCAAAGTAGTAGGGCAACTGCAGTGTTACATTAACAACTACTTAATGAGAGCCTGAAGGTTGAAGCTCAGACAAGGAAACCTGGAGGAGAACACCAAGGAGGAGGAGAACACCAAGGAGCGGCAGACACCGTTACTAGGCCCCAACCAAAGTAGTAGGGCAACTGCTGTCTTCTATAAACTACTTAATGAGAGCCTGAAGGTTGAAGCTCAGACAAGGAAACCTGGAGGAGAACACCAAGGAGGAGGAGAACTCCAAGGAGCGGCAGACACCGTTACTAGGCCCCAACCAAAGTAGTAGGGCAACTGCTGTCTTCTATAAACTACTTAATGAGAGCCTGAAGGTTGAAGCTCAGACAAGGAAACCTGGAGGAGAACACCAAGGAGGAGGAGAACACCAAGGAGTGGCAGACACCGTTACTAGGCCCCAACCAAAGTAGTAGGGCAACTGCAGTGTTACATTAACAACTACTTAATGAGAGCCTGAAGGTTGAAGCTCAGCTTTTTCAGTGGAGGACAGCGTGATTGAGTGGAGCAGACAGACAAAGGTAGTATGTGTTAACTAAAAAAGTTGGCTCTATGCAGTTTTAAATTGGTTACAGGGGTACACAGGCAACATTGGTGTGGTCAGCGGAAGACAATTGGAAGGAGGGACCAAAGACAGACTTCCTAGGCCTAAAATAATAAAATAGGCTCTATGCAGCTTCCATTATGTGGCAGGGGTACACAGGAAGCATTGGTGTGGTCAGCGGAGGACAATTGGAAGGAGGGACCGCAGACAGACTTCCTAGGCCTAAAATAATAAAATAGGCTCTATGCAGCTTCCATTATGTGGCAGGGGTACACAGGCAGCATTGGTGTGGTCAGCGGAGGACAATTGGAAGGAGGGACCGCAGACAGACTTCCTAGGCCTAAAATAATACAATAGGCTCTATGCAGCTTCCATTATGTGGCAGGGGTACACAGGCAGCATTGGTGTGGTCAGCGGAGGACAATTGGAAGGAGGGACCGCAGACAGACTTCCTAGGCCTAAAATAATAAAATAGGCTCTATGCAGCTTCCATTATGTGGCAGGGGTACACAGGAAGCATTGGTGTGGTCAGCGGAGGACAATTGGAAGGAGGGACCGCAGACAGACTTCCTAGGCCTAAAATAATAAAATAGGCTCTATGCAGCTTCCATTATGTGGCAGGGGTACACAGGCAGCATTGGTGTGGTCAGCGGAGGACAATTGGAAGGACGGACCGCAGACAGACTTCCTAGGCCTAAAATAATAAAATAGGTTCTATGCAGCTTCCTTTATGTGGCAGGGGTACACAGGCAGCATTGGTGTGGTCAGCGGAGGACAATTGGAAGGAGGGACCGCAGACAGACTTCCTAGGCCTAAAATAATAAAATAGGCTCTATGCAGCTTCCATTATGTGGCAGGGGTACACAGGAAGCATTGGTGTGGTCAGCGGAGGACAATTGGAAGGAGGGACCGCAGACAGACTTCCTAGGCCTAAAATAATAAAATAGGCTCTGTGCAGCTTAAATTAGGCTACAGGGGTACACAGGCAGCATTGGGGTGGTCAGCGAAGGACAATTGGAAGGAGGGACCGTTTACAGACTTCCTAGGCCTAAAATAATAAAATAGGCTCTATGCAGCTTAAATTAGGCTACAGGGGTACACAGACAGCATTGGTGTGGTCAGCGAAGGACAATTGGAAGTAGTGTCTGACACAGTAAGTACTCCCAAAAACTAAATAAATGTTAATGTCTCCCAAAAAAAAAAAAAACCAAAAAAAAAAAAAAGGGTGGCATACTTAGGTACAGGGGTGTGCTCCTATGCTGACTTTCAGACATTGTAATTTGGCGCAAAGTATTTACTGGTGTAAATGTCGGACAGGGCCCCTGACTATTTTAACTAGCATCATACATGTCAACAAATTGTTATTGTCAATGCCAGGCATTGAAGGATTTCAGCGCATAGACTAAACAGTGGTGGAGCAGTGAGAGATAATTTTGCAAGTGGTAGAGCACTGTTTGACCTGGGGGGGGGGACACTCTCTCCTGGTCGGCGGTACAAGCCCAGGGCCCCTCATGTTACAACGGTGTGTCTGACGTTGGGTGCGCGCCACCACCACCAGAGACACTTCATAGTACTATGAGGGACCCAGTGCCAGTGCCGTCGACCAAAAGTGGGCACACCAACCTCTTCAGACAAACGGCACTCTGACGGGTGCTTGCGCCAAGTGGCGAGACCACGGCCCCATGGGGGGAGTTAGGCCATTTAGGGAGGTGTAAACATGTCGTATGCTGGACAAACAGCAGCTGCAAATTAAGAGATTGGAACAGTCAGTAACACCAGTCCCAAAGCAAGACATTTTTACAGGAAAGCTAGGTGTCAGCCGGGAAAGGTGGGGCAAAATAATTTGAAATCCATGAGTGGTTCATTTTAATGAAGGTTAGATCATCAACATTTTGGGTAGCCAGACGAGTCCTTTTTTCGGTCAGTATTGAACCAGCAGCACTGAATACTCTTTCTGATAGCACACTAGCTGCTGGGCAAGCAAGCTCCTGCAATGCATATTCGGCCAATTCAGGCCAGGTGTCTATTTTGGATGCTTAGTAATCAAAGGGGAATGACGGTTGAGGGAGAACATTGGTAATGGAGGAAAAATAGTTAGTAACCATACTGGACAAATGTTGTCTCCTGTCACTTTGAATTGATGCTGCAGTACCTGTCGTGTCTGCGGTCATTGCGAAATCACTCCACAACCTGGTCAGAAAACCCCTCTGTCCTACGCCACTTCTGATTTGTGCACCTCTAACACCTCTGCCCTGTTGCCCCCTGCAGCTCGTGTGAGAACCATCACCGGCGCTGTTTGCTGGGAATGCCTGAATCAAACGGTCTACAAGAGTTGCTTGTTTGGTTGCCAATATTTGTTCAAGGTTCTCATGTGGCATGATATTTTGCAATTTGCCTTTATAGCGAGGATCAAGGAGGCAGGCCAACCAGTAATCGTCATCGGTCATCATTTTTATAATGTGTGGGTCCCTTTTGAGGCATAATCCGCCATGTGGGCCAATGTTCCAGTTGTCAAATCAGTGCATATGCTGGGTTGAGGAGCACTTTCGGGCAAATCAACGTCACTTGTCTCCATCAAAAACCCTGAACCTGGCCTTGCACCGCCAGCAGTTTCTATTGCCCCCTGAGAAGCTTCCTCATCCAAAAAATACTCATCCCATCATCCTCCTCGTCCTCCTCCTCTTCGCCCGCCACCTCGTCCTGTAGACTTCCCTGAGCAGACAATGGCTGACTGTCATCAAGGCTTCCCTCGTCCTCGGCTGCAGACGCCTGCTCCTTTATGTGCGTCAAACTTTGCATCAGCAGACGCATTAGGGGGATGCTCATGCTTATTACGGCGTTGTCTGCACTAACCAGCCGTGTGCATTCCTCAAAACACTGAATACTTGACACAGGTCTTGGAGCTTCGACCACTGCACAGCTGACAACTCCATGTCTGCCATCCAACTGCCTGCCCGTGTATGTGTATCCTCCCACAAATACATAACAGCATGCCTCTGTTCGCACAGTCTATGAAGCATGTGCAGTGTGGAGTTTCACCTTGTTGCAACGTCGATGATTAGGCAATGCTGGGGAAGGTTCAAAGACCGCTGATGGTTCTGCATACGGCTGGAGTGTACGGGTGAACGGCCGATGTGAGAGCAAAGTCTGCGCGCTTTCAGCAGCAGGTCGGGTAACCCCGGATAACTTTTCAGGAAGCACTGAACCACCAGGTTTAAGGTGTGAGCCAGGCAAGGAATGTGTTTCAGTTGTGAAAGGGCTATGGCAGCCATAAAATTCCTTCCGTTATCACTCACTATCTCGCCTGCCTCAAGATATACAGTGCCCAGCCATGACTGAGTTTCTTGCTGCAAGAACTCGGACAGAACTTCCGCGGTGTGTCTGTTTTCGCCCAAACACTTCATTGCCAATACAGCCTGCTGACGCTTGCCACTAGCTGTTCCATAATTGGACACCTCGTGTGCAACAGTGGCAGCTGCGGATGGAGTGGTCGTGCGACTGCGGTCTGTGGACGAGCTCTCGCTTCTGCTGGAGGACGAGGAGGAGGAGGGGGGACGAACGCCTACAGCCAACTGTTTCCTAGACCGTGGGCTAGGCAGAACTGTCCCAATATTGCTGTCCCCTGTGGACCCTGCATCCACCACATTAACCCAGTGTGCCGTGATGGAGACGTAACGCCCCTGGCCATGCCTACTGGTCCATGCATCTGTTGTCAGGTGCACCTTTCTACTCACAGATTGCCTGAGCGCATGGACAATGCGGTCTATTACATGCTGGTGGAGGGCTGGGATGGCTTTTCTCGAAATGAAGTGTCGACTGGGTAGCTCGTAGCGTGGTACAGCGTAGTCCATCAGGGCTTTGAAAGCTTCGCTTTCAACTAACCGGTAGGGCATCATCTCTAATGAGATTAGTCTAGCAATGTGGGCGTTCAAACCCTGTGTACGCAGATGCGAGGATGAGTACTTCCTTTTCCTAACGAGAGTGTCATGTAGGGTGAGCTGGACTGGAGAGCTGCATAAGGTGGAACTAGCGGGGGTGCCGGTGGACATGGGTGACTGAGAGAGGGTTGGTGATGGTATTCTTGCTGTTGCCCTACATAAAGTTTTTCCTACCACGAACCTGGTGATTCCCTGACTGCTTTGGCCTTGCGACGAAACCGCCACATTACCTGCAGGTGGTGTGGTAAACGGTGGGCTTACAGTGAGGGAAGGGATGTCGCGTTGCTGACTAACTTCATTGTGAGAGGGTGCTACAACGTTAAGGGACGTTTGGTAGTTTGTCCAGGCTTGCAAGTGCATGGTGGTTAAATGTCTACGCATGCAACTTGTATTTAAATTTTTAACATTCTGACCTCTGCTGAAGGTCCTTGAGCATTTCTTACAGATGACTTTGCACTGATCATTGGGATCTTGGTTAAAAAAATTCCAGACTGCACTCTTCCTACTATCGGATACCTTTTCAGGCATTGCATACTGAGCTACTTTAACCGGATGGCCACGCTGTCCTACAACCGGTTTTGGTTTTGCCACACGTTTTTGGCCAGATACGGGCCTGCCAGATGGAACCTGTTGCGATGTTGATGCCTGCTGCGGCTCCTCCTTCTCTGCTTCAGAGCTACTGCTGCCTGCACCCTGTTCCCCCAATGGCTGCCAATCGGGGTCAACAACTGGGTCATCTATGACCTCCTCTTCTATGTCCTGTGCACCTTCCTCTGGGTCACCGTGTAAGCCGGTGCTATAGCGTTCGTGACGGGGCTCCATAGTCTCATCGGGGTCAGATTCTGGATCAGTACACTGCGAGGGCAATGTTCTGATCTGAGTCAAAGGAACAGCATAATAATCTGGCTGTGGCTGTGCATCTGTGCACTCCATGTCCGATTCATCTTGTAGTGGGCATGGCCTGTTAACAATTTCCCTTTCTAACCCAGGCACGGTATGTGTAAAGAGCTCCATGGAGTAACCAGTTGTGTCACCTGACGCATCCTTCACTGTTGTTCTGGGTGAAGGACACAAGGAAGCGACTTGTTCCTGACCGGGAGCATCCACTGACGACGCACTGCTCTTACATTTGGCACTTTCCGAGGAGGAGGCGAAAGAGCTAGAGGCAGAGTCAGCAATGAAAGCCAATACTTGTTCCTCCTGCTCTGGCTTCAAAAGCGGCTTTCCTACTCCCAGAAAAGGGAGCCTTCGAGGCCTTGTGTAGCCAGACGGTGACGCTGGCTCAACAACTTGAGACTTAGGGGCTATATTGCTTTTCCCACGACCACCTGATGCTCCATGACCACCACCACTACCATCATTACCAGCTGGCAATGACCGCCCACGGCCACGACCTCTTCCACCAGACTTCCTCATTCTTGGAAAAATGTAACCAAACTTACAACCGTTATGTGGTCCTGTAAAACCAGGTAGAAGGTGTACGTGAACTTGTTGTGAATTTAAATCTCCCTTTATTATGTGTGGGAGAATGCAGGGAAAAATCAGGCCCACTGTATTACACTACACTGTTTGATTGGCAGAAAGGGGCTGGCAGATATGACACTAACAGGACTGATGCAGATGCACACACTGGCAATAGAAATGTCCCTCTTTTTTTTTTTAATATGGGAGACAAGGGATTTAATCAGGCCCACTATATCACAGTATAGTTCCTGTGGCACAAAATGACTGACAGATACCACAGACAGCACTGGCACAGATGCACAGATTTGGCGAGATTATTCTCCCTTTATTTTAATTTTTTTTTGGATATGGGAGGCAAGTGATTTAATCAGGCCCACTGTTATACAGTAGGTTTTCTGTGGCAGAAAATGAAAGACAGATGCCACAGACAGGACTGGCACTGATGCAGATTTGCCAATTTTAATCTGCCCCTTTTTTTTTTCAGGGAGACTAGTGAATAATTCAGGCCCACTGTTATACTGTAGGTTTTCTGTGGCAGAAAAAGAAAGACAGATGCCACACACAGGACTGGCACTGATGCAGATTTGCCAATCTTAATCTCCCACTTGTTTTATTTTTTCTGGGAGAATTGTGAAGAAATCAGGCCCACTGTTATACAGTAGGTTTTCTGTGACAGAAAATGAAAGACAGATGCCACACACAGGACTGGCACTGATGCAGATTTGCCAATCTTAATCTCCCACTTGTTTTATTTTTTATGGGAGAATTGTGAAGAAATCAGGCCCACTGTTATACAGTAGGTTTTCTGTGGCAGAAAAAGAAAGACAGATGCCACACACAGGACTGGCACTGATGCAGATTTGCCAATCTTAATCTCCCACTTGTTTTATTTTTTCTGGGAGAATTGTGAAGAAATCAGGCCCACTGTTATACTGTAGGTTTTCTGTGGCAGAAAATGAAAGACAGATGCCACACACAGGACTGGCACTGATGCAGATTTGCCAATCTTAATCTCCCACTTGTTTTATTTTTTCTGGGAGAATTGTGAAGAAATCAGGCCCACTGTTATACAGTAGGTTTTCTGTGGCAGAAAAAGAAAGACAGATGCCCCACACAGGACTGGCACTGATGCAGATATGCCAATCTTAATCTCCCACTTGTTTTATTTTTTCTGGGAGAATTGTGAAGAAATCAGGCCCACTGTTATACAGTAGGTTTTCTGTGGCAGAAAAAGAAAGACAGATGCCACACACAGGACTGGCACTGATGCAGATTTGCCAATCTTAATCTCCCACTTGTTTTATTTTTTCTGGGAGAATTGTGAAGAAATCAGGCCCACTGTTATACAGTAGGTTTTGTGTGGCAGAAAAATAAAGACAGATGCCACACACAGGACTGGCACTGATGCAGATTTGCCAATCTTAATCTCCTACTTGCTTTATTTTTTTCTGGGAGAATTGTGAAGAAATCAGGCCCACTGTTATACAGTAGGTTTTCTATGGCAGAAAAAGGAAGACAGATGCCACACACAAGATTGACACTGATGCAGATTTGCCAATCTTAATCTCCCACTTGTTTTATTTTTTCTGGGAGAATTGTGAAAAAATCAGGCCCACTGTTATACTGTAGGTTTTCTGTGGCAGAAAATGAAAGACAGATGCCACACACAGGACTGGCACTGATGCAGATTTGCCAATCTTAATCTCCCACTTGTTTTATTTTTTCTGGGAGAATTGTGAAGAAATCAGGCCCACTGTTATACAGTAGGTTTTGTGTGGCAGAAAAAGAAAGACAGATGCCACACACAGGACTGGCACTGATGCAGATTTGCCAATCTTAATCTCCCACTTGTTTTATTTTTTTTCTGGGAGAATTGTGAAGAAATCAGGCCCACTGTTATACAGTAGGTTTTCTATGGCAGAAAAAGGAAGACCGATGCCACACACAAGATTGACACTGCAGATTTGCCAATCTTAATCTCCCACTTGTTTTATTTTTTCTGGGAGAATTGTGAAGAAATCAGGCCCACTGTTATACTGTAGGTTTTGTGTGGCAGAAAAAGAAAGACAGATGCCACACACAGGACTGGCACTGATGCAGATTTGCCAATCTTAATCTCCCACTTGTTTTGTTTTTTCTGGGAGAATTGTGAAGAAATCAGGCCCACTGTTATACAGTAGGTTTTCTGTGGCAGAAAAAGAAAGACAGATGCCACACACAGGACTGGCACTGATGCAGATTTGCCAATTTTAATCTGCCCCTTTTTTTTTTTTCAGGGAGACTAGTGAATAAATCTGGGCCACTGTATTAGAGTATATTTTCTGTGGCAGAAAGTGGCTTGAAGAGATATAACAAAAAAAAAAGGGGACTGTACTACAATTACTATCTCCCTACAGTAATCTCAGAAAAGTATGGCAGGCAGCAATAAAAAAGGACTGCTGCACACAAAAGTCAAAAGTGTGGACAAACAAACAAGATAGCTGTGCAGAAAGGAAGGAGCAACAGGATTTGTGCTTTAAAAAAAGCAGTTGGTTTGTACAGCGGCGTACACACAGCAACGCAGCTATCAGGGAGCCTTATAAGCTACAGAGCTGTTGCACAGAAATCTAGCCTCCACTGTCCCTGCAAAGAAAAGGTGGTGTTGGACAGTGGAAATCGCTACAGCACAAGCGGTTTTGGGGTTAATTTACCCTGCCTAACGCTATCCCTGCTTCTGACAAAGCGGCAGCATCCTCTCCCTATGCTCAGATCAGCAGCAGTAAGATGGCGGTCGGCGGGAACGCCGCTTTATAACCCCTGTGACGCCGCAGAAAGCAAGCCAATCACTGCCATGCCCTTCTCTAAGATGGTGGGGACCAGGACCTATGTCATCACGCTGCCCACACTCTGCGTGCAC
Source organism: Ranitomeya variabilis (assembly GCF_051348905.1). NCBI lineage: Eukaryota > Metazoa > Chordata > Amphibia > Anura > Dendrobatidae > Ranitomeya > Ranitomeya variabilis. Next base: position 256,036,959 of record NC_135236.1, on the reverse strand, counting down.
CTTCATTGGCTGAGAAATGGCGCTTTAAGCGTCATATGAAATGTGACTTTGGTGCGAAGATCGTGTACCGCATGGCCGATCCCACGCTGGGATCGGATCGGGTTTCATGAAACCCGACTTTGCCAAAAGTCGGTGACTTTTGAAAATGACCGATCCGTTTCGCTCAACCCTAGTCACAAGGCTCATCCTTGAGCGGTTTGCGTCCATGCGCCTATTTTTCCAAGAAACTGTCGCCCGCCGAACATAACTACGATATCGGCAACAGAGAGTTGTTGGCAATCAAATTGGCCTTTGAGGAATGGCGACACTTCTTGGAGGGGTCGGTTCATCAGGTTACTGTTATTACCGACCATAAAAATTTGCTTTATTTGGAGTCTGCCAAGCGTCTGTCTCCCAGGCAGGCTCGCTGGGCATTGTTTTTCACGCGGTTCAACTTTGTTGTCACTTACAGACCTGGTTCTAAAAACACTAAGGCGGATGCTTTGTCCAGGTGTTTTCCAGGGGGAGAGCCTCGGGAAGATCCAGTACCCATCCTCCAAAAGGGTGTTGTAGTTTCGGCTCTCACTACCGAGGTTGAGGCTGAGATTGCCGAGGCCCAGGAGAAGGTACCATCTGAGCTTCCCATCAACAAAACGTTTGTACCGCTTCATCTCCGCTTAAAGGTTTTGGCGGAGCATCATGATGCTGTCCTGGCTGGCCATCCAGGGGTTAGGGGTACCTTGGAGTTGGTGTCACGTCGGTTTTGTTGGCCCAAGATCCGACAGGACGTGGTCTCATACGTGTCAGCTTGCACCACGTGCGCTAGGACTAAGACGCCCCGCTCCCGTCCTGTTGGCACACTACTTCCTCTCGAGGTATCTAGTAAGCCATGGACGGAAATCTCCATGGATTTTATCACTGACTTGCCCTCCTCAGCTGGGAACACGGTCATCTTGGTGATTGTTGATCGGTTCTCAAAAATGTCGCACTTTGTGTCTTTGCCTTCATTGCCTAACGCTAAGACTCTGGCTCAGGTATTTGTGCAAGAGGTGGTCAGACTTCATGGGGTTCCGTCTGACATCGTTTCTGATAGGGGTTCTCAATTTGTGGCAAAATTTTGGAAAGCATTTTGTTCACGGCTAGGGATCAAGTTGTCTCATTCTTCGGCGTTTCATCATCAGTCAAATGGTCAGACCGAGCGTATGAACCAAAATTTGGAACAGTACTTACGCTGCTTTGTTTCGGATAACCAGGAGGAGTGGTCGAAGTTCCTTCCTTTGGCTGAGTTTGCCATCAATAATCACCGCCAGGAGTCGTCTGGGGAGTCTCCGTTTTTTTGTGTTTACGGGCTTCATCCTCAATTTTGTACTTTGAGTCAGGGGGGCTCTTCCGGCGTCCTGGAGGAAGACCAGTTAGGAGCACAATTATCATCAGTCTGGAGGAGAGTTAAACAGCGCCTGTTGAGTGTACAAACGTGTGGCTGACAGTAGGCGTGTGCCAGGTCCAGACCTGAGTGTGGATGACTGGGTGTGGTTATCCACAAAAAACATAAGACTCAAAATTCCATCCCTTAAATTGGGTCCACGGTTTATTGGTCCATTTAGGGTCGCCGCTGTCATAAAACCAGTAGCATACCGGTTGGAGCTTCCTACGGTGTATAAAATACACAACGTGTTCCACAGATCGTTGTTCAAGAAGGTGGTGGGTCTTGTGGACGCGACACCAATGCCTTCTCCAGTCTTGGTGGATGGTAATTTGGAATTTGAAGTCTCCAAGGTGGTTGACTCTCGTGTAGTGCTCCGCACTTTACAGTACTTGGTACACTGGTGTGGTTATGGGCCTGAGGAGAGGTCCTGGGTACCAGTCTCAGACGTTCATGCGGATCGGCTGGTCAGGTTGTTTAACCGCCGCCATCCGGACAAGCCGGGTCCTATAAGCCGTGAGGGCCCTGGGGTCCCTCGTAGAAGGTGAGGTACTGTCATGTCGGATGCTGTTCAGACCAGATCATTCGACAGACAGCGGTAATTCCGCTTTTGTCCACTATGCGCTCATTGGCGTCAGCTAGATTTTATCTAGCTTGTCCGGGGTTAATTTACCTGGTGCTCGGATTGGAAGCTGGGCCATGCCCACTGCCTTTAAATAGTTCTCCTGAACATTGGGCGTCGCCGATTATAGCTTCTGTCTTGTGCGTGGTTATCTCGGTCTGGGGTGGTGAGCTAGTAGTTGGAGTATCGTTGCTGGTGGTGTATTTCCCTTTGTCTTATTTTCTCCTTCCCATATTTGTATTTGTTTTGCCCTTTGCATTTATAGTGTATTCCTGAGTGACTGCGGCGTGGTGCTTATTTTTCCGTTATCCTTGTCTGTGCTAACTGTGGGTATTGGAGTGTGGTCTCTTCACTGGGTGGTGGGTGCTGGTTTCAGCCTAGGGTTGAAACAGGAGATAGGGCGAGGGTGGAGGCCCAGACATGCACACCATCAGTGTAAACTCTGGGAGAGGGTCAGTCAGGGTTTCCCTAGTCTGAGGGAAATCGCAGGGGCCCGGGTTATTAGCTCTTTCCTACCTAGGTCTCCCGTGACAGCAGCTCAGTCCTGGCTGCATGGCTCCTTAGTCTGCACTCTGCTCCAGACTTCCTTTCTCCTCAGTGTCTCTCTCCAACTCCACTCCTTTGTCTCCCTGGACCAACTGTCTATGGGCACTGTCTCTGAACAACTGACTCACTCCTCCTCCAGACCAGGGTATATCAAGCTGAGGGAAGCTCCCCTGAATCCGGGGCTTTGCTCCCCCTCCTGGCCTGGATTCAGATTGTGTTGTGTGTAGGTGCTTACCTGGTAAAGAGAATCCTCGCTGCCTCCAAGCATGATATCGCCCTCTCCGAAAGGAAGGCAACATCACTGTAACAACCTGGAGTGTTACACTTGTACACTACAGTTACATATATGTGTGTATCTATACATATTTTTTATACAGATGTATTGAAAAGTATAGCTAACTACATTTTTAAGTCTAGTTACAAAAAAGATATCCTTAAATATATTGTGAAATATATATCTAAAGAACATCATATGGGGGATTATATTATTTATTTTTAGAACATCAATTCTTTGATGCTGTACATGAGTAGGGATTACATACAAAACACAAATAGAAATTGCAATGAACAAACTAATAGTTACAGAGGGGAGAGGAAGAGGACACTACTCTTGTGGCCTTACATTCTACAGGATAATGGGGTACAGGACAGTAGGTTCGGAGATTGTAGCAGCTCTTTTGTTGGTGAGGTGGCAGCGGGGTCATTGCAGGCTGTAAGCTGTTGTGAAGACATGAGTTTTCAAGTTCCGCCCAAAAGTTCAGAATGTAATCGAATGTGTTGGGCCACAGAATTCTACAGGATGGGGGATACTCAGAAAAAGTCTTGCAGGCGATTGGATGTCGAGTGTACAATTGTGGTGGAGGTAAGGAGGTTTTAGAAGGACCAGTGATTACATAGTGGAAAATATCAAGAGATAATTTCATAGATATATGGAAGAGAAAGATTATGGACAGCTTTGTAGGTCAGTTTTACTAGCTTGAAATGGATTAATTGTGGAACTGGGAGACAATAAAGGTATTTACAGAGGGGAGAAGTGGAGGAGTAGCGAGGGCAGAAGTGGATTAGTAGGGCAGGAGAGTTACGGACAGACTGGAGAGGTGTGATGATGTAATGGGGGATGATGAAGTCTTAGACCCCACATGGAGACAAGGCCATCCAAGTGACTTGGGCAGTTCAGAGAAAGAGGTGGTGGTCACACTGCCTCAGCTACACAGCAAAGCAGGGTGCAAAATTGCTGAGGGTGGCCCCAAGCGATTAAGTTGGCTGCTATTGCAGAGTACATGAAGCGGCTTAAAGGCATAGTACTCCCACAGGTGGCGGGTGCAGAGTGCACACATCAGCTTAAAGGCACAGTACTCCCACAATCAGAGGGTGCAGAGTGCACAAAGTGGCTTAAAGGCACAGTACTTCCACAGGCGAGCATTGCAGAGTAGACACAATGGCTATTTGGCACATTACTCCCATAGATATGGGTTGCAGAGTACACACATCAGTTTTTGGCACAGTACTCCCACAGACAGGGTCGGACTGGCCCACCGGAGAACCAGAGGATTGTCCGGTGGGCCCAGGCACTGACACCTACTGGCATACAGCGCCTGCAGCTGCCTAGGGCCCACGCTGCTCCAGGGACTCCTAGCCAGTTACGTGTGACTAATAGTGGCACATCACACAGCTGCTATGAGGCCCATGAGTCAGGTGGGCCTGCTCAGTGCCAGCAGAGCAGCAGCTGTTGGCAGGACCCAGAAGCCAGCTAAAGCCTGTCCCCGCAGCTAAAGTGGAATGCATATTCACTCTTCCCCACATCTCTATGGGCGTGGAGAGGGTGGATATTCATTTCACTTTAATAGTGGGCAGTGGTAGTCACAGCTGCAGACTAACACTGACCGCTATCAGGGCCGGCAGACCAGGGCCCCTGCTCCCCCAGTGACCCCCAGCCCATGGGGCCACTATGAGGCCATTGAGTCAGGGAGGCCCAGCGCCAGAAACACCCCCCAGTGCATGCCGCATTCAACTGCATCGGCATCACAGTGTCACTTCATCGCATACCCCTTTGTGCTTTGTGTCAGGCAAATCGCAATGCAGCTGCTGATACCGGAGCAGAGCAGAGAGCAGCGGGGAACGATGAGGAGAGGTGAGTATTGTGCCTGTGCGTGTGTATATATGTGTATATATATATATATATATATATATATATATATATATATATATAAACAAACACTATATATATATATATATATATATATATATATATACACACATACACTATATATCAGTGGGTTCTGGTGGCCATAAGACTGCGGGGCTGGATTATATTCTATGGGGGTCTGCATTATATTCCATGTGGGGCTGCATTATACCCTATGATGGGGGCTGCATTATACCCTATTATAGGGCTGGATTATACCCTATGAGGGGGGCTACATTATTCTATATGAGGGGGCTGCATTATACTCTGAGAGGGCTACATTATATTATGTGGCGTCTGCATTATACTCTGAGGGGGCTACATTATATCCTGTGGGGGCTATATTACACTATATGAGGGGGGCTGCATTATACCCTATGGTGGGGGTTGCATTATACCCTATGAGGGGGCTACATTATATTTTATGAGGGGGTTGCATTATACTGTGATGGGGCTGCATTATACTATATTAGGGGGGCTGCATTATACCCTATGAGAGGGCTACATTATATTCTATGGGGGGCTGCATTATATTCTATGAGGGGGGCTACATTATGTTCTATGAGGGGGCTACCCCAACCCCTGCTACATAATTAAGACGTGTACTACCTTATATTACACCCTGATATTAGTGTTTTACCATACAATTGGTGGTCTTGTATTTATTTCTATGTAGCTACATAGTGGGCCCCAAGAATGATTTTCTCTGGTGTGCCCAAGGTGCTCCAGTCTGACGCTGCCCACAGATATGGGTTGCAGAGTACACACAGCGGCTTTTGGCACAGTACTCCCACAGATATGGGTTGCAGGATACACATATCAGCTTTTTTGCTAAGTATGCAGTCAGAATCTAACTCTCACACCAGCTGCATCCTATCCCTACACTAATAAGAGCAGAATAGCAATGGCACTCATGACCCAGCCTTTATACAGGCTGTGATAGCTCTGGAAATGCCCACAGTCTAAAAGCTTGTTGATTGTCTGTGCTGCAGCCTTTCAACACGCTTTTTTAGACTGATGAACCCAAACAAGAAACCGGGCATACATTAAAAAGTCCATATTCAGGATTTGGTTATGGACCCTACTTATCCGGTACGGACGGACCCTGAACTTTACCATTCAGGTTCTCCCATTCCTACACATGAACACTCATTCAAACATTTATGTATATGGGAAATTTAGGAAAAACACCTTCCATCAGCAAATACACCCTAGGCCATCAGCAAATTAATTTCTATGAGCATCTTTATCTCCAAAGTGAAAACAATATTTAGTCCATTATGGTCCTGCACTTCCCAGTTGTAGAAAAAATTGATTGATGTCCGTCAGTGGAGAAAGATGAATGAGTTGTCAATACCCCAGTCATATGCCCCAATTCATCATTTCCTTTGTGCTTGTTTTTTGTATATTTTTCTGTGTCTTGCAGCTTTTTTTCATTTGCACTTTTTTATAAGCTTAATTTGTACATACTGTGATGCAGTAACCCATGATGCAGCCAGGGGGCGCTGTGTGGGCTCCTCAGGATACGCATGGAGGCATAACTGTGTTTGTGAAACAGGGTCCAGCATGATTGTAAATGGCTGGTATGTGTCACAGAGGGAGTCTGCGCTGTAAGCCAGTATTGTTGTTCTGGGACCTGTAGTCCCATAAGTATTTGTGTAGCTTTAAAGAAAGGCTTACAGGGTTAGTTGGAGAGCTGGCCTGGACTGACTAACTACACACCTCCCACCTATGGGGGTGGTTACAGGTACATAATGTGACCAGGGTTTGAGTCACATGTTCAGGGTGTATGGACCTGAATGGTCAGAATGTGAAGTCCTGAATGGTCAATGATGGAATGTCCTGGAGTAGACTGGATTCCTGGAAGAACATGGTGAGGCCATGGACTGAAGGTTGGTGTTGGAAGGTCTTCGCAATGGACAGTGTTATGATCCCAATGGCAGAGGATCTCTGATATTCCGGCAAGATAGCAAAAATATAAATACTGCTCTAGGGAGGTGGAAACTGGGCTAACCGCATACCTGATCCTGACACAAACAACTAAAAGTAGCCGGTGAACGTGCCTACGTTGGTTCTAGACGTCTCGAGCCAGCCGGAGAACTGACTACCCCTAGAGGGAAAAAATAAGACCTCGCTTGCCTCCAGAGAAATTGAACCCCAAAGATATAGAAAGCCCCCAACAAATAATAACGGTGAGGCAAGAGGAAAACACAAACGTAGAGATGAACTAGATTCAGCAAAGTGAGGCCCAATAGTCTAGATAGCAGAAAATAGATAGTGGACTATGCGGTTAGCAGAAAACCCTACAAAACATCCACGCTGAACATTCAAGAACCCCCACACCGACTGACGGTGTGGAGGGAGAATATCAGCCCCCTAGAGCTTCCAGCGAGTCAAAAATCAAATGTAAAGCAAGCTGGACAAAAACACTGAATAATGCAAACGATCCAAATTGTACAAAACAGACTTAGCTTTTCTTGCATGAGGCAGACTGAAAGGAATCCGGAGGAGACCAAATAGGTCTGGATACAACGATGCCAGGCAAGAGACTGAGTCCAGAGGAGACTCAAATAGGAAACACCCGCTGCTTAACGACACAGCTGGAGCTCAGGCCTGCAACAAGACATACCTAACACAATACCGTTAGTGACCACCAGAGGGAGCCCAGAAACACAGTTCACAACAGTACCCCCCCCTTGAGGAGGGGTCACCGAACCCTCACCAAGACCCCCAGGGCGATCAGGATGAGCAGCGTGAAAGGCATGAACCAAATCAGCCGCATGAACATCAGAGGCGACAACCCAGGAATTATCCTCCTGACCATAGCCTTTCCACTTAACTAAATACTGGAGTTTCCGTCTAGAGATACGAGAATCCAGAATCTTCTCCACCACGTACTCCAACTCGCCCTCAACCAAAACCGGGGCAGGAGGCTCAACAGCAGGAACCATAGGCACCACGTACCGCCGCAACAAGGACCTATGGAACACATTATGAATAGCAAAAGACGCTGGAAGGTCCAAGCGAAAAGACACCGGGTTAAGGATTTCCAAAATCTTATAAGGACCGATAAAGCGAGGCTTGAACTTAGGAGAGGAGACTTTCAAAGGAACATGCCGAGAAGACAACCAAACCAAATCCCCAACACGAAGTCGGGGACCCACACCGCGGCGGCGGTTGGCAAACCGCTGGGCCTTGTCTTGTGACAATTTCAAATTGTCCACCACATGGTTCCAAATCCGCTGCAACCTATCCACCACAGAATCAACCCCAGGACAGTCAGAAGGTTCAACCTGACCCGAGGAGAAACGAGGATGAAAACCAGAGTTGCAGAAAAAGGGTGAAACCAAGGTGGCAGAACTAGCCCGATTATTAAGGGCAAACTCGGCCAGTGGCAAAAAGGTAACCCAGTCGTCCTGATCAGCAGAAACAAAACATCTCAAATAAGTCTCTAACGTCTGATTAGTTCGCTCGGTCTGGCCATTAGTCTGAGGATGAAAAGCCGACGAAAAAGACAAATCAATACCCATCTTAGCACAAAAGGATCGCCAGAATCTGGACACAAACTGGGATCCTCTGTCAGATACAGTATTCTCAGGGATGCCATGCAAACGAACCACATTCTGAAAGAACAAAGGAACCAAATCAGAGGAGGAAGGCAACTTAGGCAAGGGCACCAAATGGACCATTTTAGAAAAACGATCGCACACCACCCAGATGACAAACATCTTCCGAGACACCGGAAGATCCGAAATGAAATCCATGGAAATGTGCGTCCAAGGCCTCTTTGGGATAGGCAAGGGCAAAAGCAACCCGCTGGCACGAGAACAGCAAGGCTTAGCCCGAGCACAAATCCCACAGGACTGCACAAAAGAACGCACATCCCGCGACAAGGAAGGCCACCAAAAGGACCTGGCCACCAAATCTCTGGTACCAAAAATCCCAGGATGTCCCGCCAACACCGAAGAATGAACCTCAGAAATAACTCTGTTGGTCCATCCATCAGGGACAAACAATCTCTCTGGTGGACAACGATCAGGCCTATCAGCCTGAAATTTTTGCAGCCCTCGTCGCAAATATGGGGAAATGGCAGACAAAATTACTCCCTCTCTGAGAATACCAGCCGGCTCAGAGACTCCAGGAGAATCAGGCACAAAACTCCTAGAAAGTGCATCAGCCTTCACGTTCTTCGAACCAGGCAGGTACGAGACCACAAAGTCAAAACGGGAGAAAAACATTGACCAACGGGCCTGTCTAGGATTCAGGCGCTTGGCAGACTCGAGGTAAATCAGATTTTTATGATCAGTCAAGACCACCACACGATGTCTAGCTCCCTCGAGCCAATGTCGCCACTCCTCAAATGCCCACTTCATGGCCAACAACTCCCGATTACCAACATCGTAGTTCCGCTCAGCAGGCGAAAATTTCCTTGAAAAGAAGGCGCATGGCTTCATCACGGAGCCATCAGATCTTTTTTGCGACAAAACAGCCCCTGCACCAATTTCAGAAGCATCAACTTCAACCTGGAAGGGAAGAGAGACATCCGGCTGGCACAAGACTGGCGCTGAAGTAAACCGACGCTTCAGCTCCCGAAAGGCCTCCGCGGCCGCAGGAGACCAATTCGCAACATCAGAACCCTTCTTGGTCATATCCGTCAAAGGTTTAATCACGCTGGAGAAATTAGCGATAAAACGACGGTAAAAATTAGCAAAGCCCAAGAACTTCTGCAGGCTCTTAACAGACGTGGGCTGAGTCCAGTCATGAATGGCACGGACCTTAACTGGGTCTATCTCCACAGTAGAAGGGGAAAAAATAAAACCCAAAAAAGAAACCTTCTGTACCCCAAAGATACATTTTGAGCCCTTCACAAATAGAGCATTCTCCCACAGAACCTGAAACACCATCCTGACCTGCTTCACATGGGACTCCCAATCATCAGAAAAAAACAAAATATCATCCAGATAAATAATCATAAATTTATCCAGATATTTCCGGAAGATGTCATGCATGAAGGACTGAAACACAGAAGGAGCATTAGATAATCCGAAAGGCATCACCAGGTACTCAAAATGACCCTCAGGCGTATTAAATGCCGTTTTCCATTCATCTCCCTGCTTTATGCGCACAAGGTTATACGCACCACGAAGATCTATCTTGGTGAACCAACTGGATCCCTTAATCCGAGCAAACAAATCAGACAACAATGGCAAAGGATACTGAAATTTAACAGTGATCTTATTCAGAAGACGATAATCAATACAAGGTCTCAGAGACCCGTCTTTCTTGCCCACAAAAAAGAATCCTGCACCAAGAGGGGACGAGGATGGGCGAATATGTCCCTTCTCCAAAGACTCCTTTATATAACTCCGCATCGCGGCATGCTCTGGCACAGATAAATTAAAGAGTCGACCCTTAGGAAACTTACTACCAGGAATCAAATCTATAGCACAATCACAGTCCCTATGAGGAGGAAGGGCACTGGACCTGGCCTCATTAAATACATCCTGAAAGTCTGACAAAAACTCAGGGATCTCAGAAGGAGTAGAAGAAGCAATAGACACCAATGGAGAATCGCCATGAATCCCCTGACACCCCCAACTAGACACAGTCATAGCTTTCCAATCTAAAACTGGATTATGGGCCTGTAACCATGGCAGACCCAAAACGACAACATCATGCATTTTATGCAGTACCAAAAAACGAATCACCTCCTGATGTACAGGTGTCATGCACATGGTCACCTGCGTCCAATACTGAGGTTTATTCTCTGCCAATGGCGTAGAATCAATTCCTCTAAGAGGAATAGGATTTTTCAAAGGCTCCAGGACAAAACCGCAGCGCTTGGCAAACGAAAAATCCATCAGACTTAAAGCAGCACCAGAATCCACAAAAGCCATAACTGAGTAAGAAGATAATGAACAAATTAAAGTCACAGACAAAATAAACTTAGGCTGAAAAGTACCAATGGCAACAGGATTAACTTTTTTCTTTAAACGTTTAGAGCATGCTGAGATAACATGTGTTGAATCACCACAGTAGAAACACAACCCATTTTGACGTCTATGATTTTGTCGCTCGGCTCTGGTCAGAATTCTGTCACATTGCATAGAATCAGGTGACCGTTCAGACAGCACCGCCAAAGGATTATCAGATTTGCGCTCCCGCAAACGTCGATCAATTTGAATGGCTAGAGCCATTGAATCATTTAGACCTGTAGGGATAGGAAACCCCACCATCACATCTTTAATAGCTTCAGAAAGACCATTTCTGAAATTTGCGGCCAGTGCACACTCATTCCATTGAGTAAGCACGGACCATTTCCGAAATTTTTGGCAATATACCTTAGCTTCGTCCTGACTCTGAGAGATAACCAGCAACATTTTTTCAGCCTGATTTTCAAGATTAGGCTCCTCATAAAGCAAACCAAGTGCCAGAAAAAACGCATCAACATTCACCAATGCAGGATCTCCTGGCACCAGAGAGAAGGCCCAATCCTGAGGGTCGCCGCGCAAGAAGGAAATAACAATCTTAACTTGCTGAGCGGAATCACCAGAGGAACGAGGTTTCAGAGACAGAAACAATTTACAATTATTCCTAAAATTCAGGAATTTAGATCTATCTCCAAAAAACGGCTCAGGAATAGGTATTTTTGGTTCAGACATAGGGCTATGGATAACAAAATCCTGAATGCTTTGCACCCTAGCAGCAAGCTGATCTACACTAGAAGTCAGAGTCTGGACATTCATATCTGCAGCAGAGTTTCAGCCACTCAGAGAAAGAGGGGATGGAAGAAGCTAGGCAAACTGCAGCAAAAAAAAAACAAAAAAAAAACTCAGAACTTCTTTTTAATCCCGCCTCTGCGATGCATTAAACATTTTCTTTTGGCCTGGCATTCTGTTATGATCCCAATGGCAGAGGATCTCTGATATTCCGGCAAGATAGCAAAAATATAAATACTGCTCTAGGGAGGTGGAAACTGGGCTAACCGCATACCTGATCCTGACACAAACAACTAAAAGTAGCCGGTGAACGTGCCTACGTTGGTTCTAGACGTCTCGAGCCAGCCGGAGAACTGACTACCTCTAGAGGGGAAAAATAAGACTTCGCTTGCCTCCAGAGAAATTGAACCCCAAAGATATAGAAAGCCCCCAACAAATAATAACGGTGAGGCAAGAGGAAAACACAAACGTAGAGATGAACTAGATTCAGCAAAGTGAGGCCCAATAGTCTAGATAGCAGAAAATAGATAGTGGACTATGTGGTTAGCAGAAAACCCTATAAAACATCCACACTGAACATTCAAGAACCCCCACACCGACTGACGGTGTGGAGGGAGAATATCAGCCCGGTTATGGTTCTCAATGGCAAGAGAACATAGCCCAGCAAACATAAGAACTAGCTCTTGGAAGGATGGAAACTAAACTGACCATGAACTAAACCTGCCGCACAACTAACAGTAGCCGGGTAGCGTAGCCTGCGTTTATCCCTAGACGCCCAGCGCCGGCCGGAGGACTAACTAATCCTGGCAGAGGAAAATATAGTCCTGGCTCACCTCTAGAGAAATTTCCCCGAAAGGCAGACAGAGGCCCCCACAAATATTGGCGGTGATTTTAGATGAAATGACAAACGTAGTATGAAAATAGGTTTAGCAAAATTGAGGTCCGCTTACTAGATAGCAGGAAGACAGAAAGGGCACTTTCATGGTCAGCTGAAAACCCTATCAAAACACCATCCTGAAATTACTTTAAGACTCTAGTATTAACTCATAACATCAGAGTGGCAATTTCAGATCACAAGAGCTTTCCAGACACAGAAACGAAACTACAGCTGTGAACTGGAACAAAATGCAAAAACAAACAAGGACTAAAGTCCAACTTAGCTGGGAGTTGTCTAGCAGCAGGAACATGCACAGAAAGGCTTCTGATTACAATGTTGACCGGCAAGGAAGTGACAGAGGAGCAAGGCTAAATAGCGACTCCCACATCCTGATGGAAACAGGTGAACAGAGAGGATGATGCACACCAGTTCAATTCCACCAGTGGCCACCGGGGGAGCCCAAAATCCAATTTCACAACAGTACCCCCCCCTCAAGGAGGGGGCACCGAACCCTCACCAGAACCACCAGGGCGATCAGGATGAGCCCTATGAAAGGCACGGACCAAATCGGAGGCATGAACATCAGAGGCAGTCACCCAAGAATTATCCTCCTGACCGTATCCCTTCCATTTGACCAGATACTGGAGTTTCCGTCTGGAAACACGGGAGTCCAAGATTTTTTCCACAACGTACTCCAACTCGCCCTCAACCAACACCGGAGCAGGAGGCTCAACGGAAGGCACAACCGGTACCTCATACCTGCGCAATAATGACCGATGAAAAACATTATGAATAGAAAAAGATGCAGGGAGGTCCAAACGGAAGGACACAGGGTTAAGAATCTCCAATATCTTGTACGGGCCGATGAACCGAGGCTTAAACTTGGGAGAAGAAACCCTCATAGGGACAAAATGAGAAGACAACCACACCAAGTCCCCAACACAAAGCCGAGGACCAACCCGACGCCGGCGGTTGGCAAAAAGCTGAGTCTTCTCCTGGGACAACTTCAAATTGTCCACTACCTGCCCCCAAATCTGATGCAACCTCTCCACCACAGCATCCACTCCAGGACAATCCGAAGATTCCACCTGACCAGAAGAAAATCGAGGATGAAACCCCGAATTACAGAAAAAGGGAGACACCAAGGTGGCAGAGCTGGCCCGATTATTGAGGGCAAACTCCGCTAAAGGCAAAAAAGCAACCCAATCATCCTGATCTGCAGACACAAAACACCTCAAATATGTCTCCAAGGTCTGATTCGTCCGCTCGGTCTGGCCGTTAGTCTGAGGATGGAAAGCAGACGAGAAAGACAAATCTATGCCCATCCTAGCACAGAATGCTCGCCAAAATCTAGACACGAATTGGGTACCTCTGTCAGAAACGATATTCTCCGGAATACCATGCAAACGGACCACATTTTGAAAAAACAGAGGAACCAACTCGGAAGAAGAAGGCAACTTAGGCAGGGGAACCAAATGGACCATCTTAGAGAAACGATCACACACCACCCAGATGACAGACATCTTCTGAGAAACAGGAAGATCCGAAATAAAATCCATCGAGATGTGCGTCCAGGGCCTCTTCGGGATAGGCAAGGGCAACAACAATCCACTAGCCCGAGAACAACAAGGCTTGGCCCGAGCACAAACGTCACAAGACTGCACGAAGCCTCGCACATCTCGAGACAGGGAAGGCCACCAGAAGGACCTTGCCACCAAATCCCTGGTACCAAAGATTCCAGGATGACCTGCCAACGCAGAAGAATGAACCTCAGAAATGACTTTACTGGTCCAATCATCAGGAACAAACAGTCTACCAGGTGGGCAACGATCAGGTCTATCCGCCTGAAACTCCTGCAAGGCCCGCCGCAGGTCTGGAGAAACGGCAGACAATATCACTCCATCCTTAAGGATACCTGTAGGTTCAGAATTACCAGGGGAGTCAGGCTCAAAACTCCTAGAAAGGGCATCCGCCTTAACATTCTTAGAACCCGGCAGGTAGGACACCACAAAATTAAACCGAGAGAAAAACAACGACCAGCGCGCCTGTCTAGGATTCAGGCGTCTGGCGGACTCAAGATAAATTAGATTTTTGTGGTCAGTCAATACCACCACCTGATGTCTAGCCCCCTCAAGCCAATGACGCCACTCCTCAAAAGCCCACTTCATGGCCAAAAGCTCCCGATTCCCAACATCATAATTCCGCTCGGCGGGCGAAAATTTACGCGAGAAAAAAGCACAAGGTCTCATCACGGAGCAATCGGAACTTCTCTGCGACAAAACCGCCCCAGCTCCGATTTCAGAAGCGTCGACCTCAACCTGAAAAGGAAGAGCAACATCAGGCTGACGCAACACAGGGGCGGAAGAAAAGCGGCGCTTAAGCTCCCGAAAGGCCTCCACAGCAGCAGGGGACCAATCAGCAACATCAGCACCCTTCTTAGTCAAATCAGTCAATGGTTTAACAACATCAGAAAAACCAGCAATAAATCGACGATAAAAGTTAGCAAAGCCCAAAAATTTCTGAAGACTCTTAAGAGAAGAGGGTTGCGTCCAATCACAAATAGCCTGAACCTTGACAGGATCCATCTCGATGGAAGAGGGGGAAAAAATATATCCCAAAAAGTAAATCTTTTGAACCCCAAAAACGCACTTAGAACCCTTCACACACAAGGAATTAGACCGCAAAACCTGAAAAACCCTCCTGACCTGCTGGACATGAGAGTCCCAGTCATCCGAAAAAATCAAAATATCATCCAGATACACAATCATAAATTTATCCAAATAATCACGGAAAATGTCATGCATAAAGGACTGAAAGACTGAAGGGGCATTTGAAAGACCAAAAGGCATCACCAAATACTCAAAGTGGCCCTCGGGCGTATTAAATGCGGTTTTCCACTCATCCCCCTGCTTAATTCGCACCAAATTATACGCCCCACGGAGATCTATCTTAGAGAACCACTTGGCCCCCTTTATGCGAGCAAACAAATCAGTCAGCAGTGGCAACGGATATTGATATTTAACCGTGATTTTATTCAAAAGCCGATAATCAATGCACGGCCTCAAAGAGCCATCTTTCTTAGCCACAAAGAAAAAACCGGCTCCTAAGGGAGATGACGAAGGACGAATATGTCCCTTTTCCAAGGACTCCTTTATATATTCTCGCATAGCAGCATGTTCAGGCACAGACAGATTAAATAAACGACCCTTAGGGTATTTACTACCCGGAATCAAATCTATGGCACAATCGCACTCCCGGTGCGGAGGTAATGAACCAAACTTAGGTTCTTCAAAAACGTCACGATATTCAGTCAAGAATTCAGGAATCTCAGAGGGAATAGATGATGAAATGGAAACCACAGGTACGTCCCCATGCGTCCCCTTACATCCCCAGCTTAACACAGACATAGCTTTCCATTCAAGGACTGGGTTATGAGATTGCAGCCATGGCAATCCAAGCACCAACACATCATGTAGGTTATACAGCACAAGAAAGCGAATAATCTCCTGGTGATCCGGATTAATCCGCATAGTTACTTGTGTCCAGTATTGTGGTTTATTGCTAGCCAATGGGGTGGAGTCAATCCCCTTCAGGGGTATAGGAGTTTCAAGAGGCTCCAAATCATACCCACAGCGTTTGGCAAAGGACCAATCCATAAGACTCAAAGCGGCGCCAGAGTCGACATAGGCATCCGCGGTAATAGATGATAAAGAACAAATCAGGGTCACAGATAGAATAAACTTAGACTGTAAAGTGCCAATTGAAACAGACTTATCAAGCTTCTTAGTACGCTTAGAGCATGCTGATATAACATGAGTTGAATCACCGCAATAGAAGCACAACCCATTTTTTCGTCTAAAATTCTGCCGTTCACTTCTGGACAGAATTCTATCACATTGCATATTCTCTGGCGTCTTCTCAGTAGACACCGCCAAATGGTGCACAGGTTTGCGCTCCCGCAGACGCCTATCGATCTGGATAGCCATTGTCATGGACTCATTCAGACCCGCAGGCACAGGGAACCCCACCATAACATCCTTAATGGCATCAGAGAGACCCTCTCTGAAATTCGCCGCCAGGGCGCACTCATTCCACTGAGTAAGCACAGCCCATTTACGGAATTTCTGGCAGTATATTTCAGCTTCGTCTTGCCCCTGAGATAGGGACATCAAGGCCTTTTCCGCCTGAAGTTCTAACTGAGGTTCCTCATAAAGCAACCCCAAGGCCAGAAAAAACGCATCCACATTGAGCAACGCAGGATCCCCTGGAGCCAATGCAAAAGCCCAATCCTGAGGGTCGCCCCGGAGCAAGGAAATCACAATCCTGACCTGCTGAGCAGGATCTCCAGCAGAGCGAGATTTCAGGGACAAAAACAACTTGCAATTATTTTTGAAATTTTGAAAGCAAGATCTATTCCCCGAGAAAAATTCAGGCAAAGGAATTCTAGGTTCAGATATAGGAACATGAACAACAAAATCTTGTAAATTTTGAACTTTCGTGGTGAGATTATTCAAACCTGCAGCTAAACTCTGAATATCCATCTTAAACAGGTGAAAACAAAGCCATTCCAGGATTAGAAGGAGAGAGAGAGAGAAAGGCTGCAATATAGGCAGACTTGCAAGAGATTCAATTACAAGCACACTCAGAACTGAAGGAAAAAAAAAAAAAAAAAAATCTTCAGCAGACTTCTCTTTTCTCTCCTTTCTCTGTCAATTAATTTAACCCTTTATGGCCGGTCAAACTGTTATGGTTCTCAATGGCAAGAGAACATAGCCCAGCAAACATAAGAACTAGCTCTTGGAAGGATGGAAACTAAACTGACCATGAACTAAACCTGCCGCACAACTAACAGTAGCCGGGTAGCGTAGCCTGCGTTTATCCCTAGACGCCCAGCGCCGGCCGGAGGACTAACTAATCCTGGCAGAGGAAAATATAGTCCTGGCTCACCTCTAGAGAAATTTCCCCGAAAGGCAGACAGAGGCCCCCACAAATATTGGCGGTGATTTTAGATGAAATGACAAACGTAGTATGAAAATAGGTTTAGCAAAATTGAGGTCCGCTTACTAGATAGCAGGAAGACAGAAAGGGCACTTTCATGGTCAGCTGAAAACCCTATCAAAACACCATCCTGAAATTACTTTAAGACTCTAGTATTAACTCATAACATCAGAGTGGCAATTTCAGATCACAAGAGCTTTCCAGACACAGAAACGAAACTACAGCTGTGAACTGGAACAAAATGCAAAAACAAACAAGGACTAAAGTCCAACTTAGCTGGGAGTTGTCTAGCAGCAGGAACATGCACAGAAAGGCTTCTGATTACAATGTTGACCGGCAAGGAAGTGACAGAGGAGCAAGGCTAAATAGCGACTCCCACATCCTGATGGAAACAGGTGAACAGAGAGGATGATGCACACCAGTTCAATTCCACCAGTGGCCACCGGGGGAGCCCAAAATCCAATTTCACAACACAGCCCCCTAGAGCTTCCAGCGAGTCAAAAATCAAATGTAAAGCAAGCTGGACAAAAACACTGAATAATGCAAACGATCCAAATTGTACAAAACAGACTTAGCTTTTCTTGCATGAGGCAGACTGAAAGGAATCTGGAGGAGACCAAATAGGTCTGGATACAACGATGCCAGGCAAGAGACTGAGTCCAGAGGAGACTCAAATAGGAAACACCCGCTGCTTAACGACACAGCTGGAGCTCAGGCCTGCAACAAGACATACCTAACACAATACCGTTAGTGACCACCAGAGGGAGCCCAGAAACACAGTTCACAACAGGACAGACTTCCTGAATAGCACCTGGTGAGACCATGTACCTGCAGAGCCTGGGACGGCTTCTGTATTCACAAAGCCAGGACTGACAAGGAGTCAGCTTGCGGAGCAGAGCTCCTGGAAGGTAACCCCAGACAAGGGGGGTTGTAATATACGGCAGAGAGGTTTATCTGCTACATGAACAGACTGGTGGTCCTGATATGTTCGTGGATGTAATTAAATGGACTTTATGTTATGTGGTTTATGCGGAGTCAATAAACCAAATAGACTGTTTATGTGAGAAAATGTTCCTGTGTGCTTCAATCCCATTGCCAAGCGAGTGTCCCCCAACGCACTCAGGGAGCGCTATCTCATAGTACCTTTTGTTGTTTTTTTCTTCTTTGCGGGTAGAGTGCGACTTTTGCATCAGAATTTGAAAAACAAATAAAAACTGGAAGAAAGCCCTTTTTCACTTTGCAACAAATTCAGGAATTGTGTGCACCATTTTGAAAAATGTAGAGCCAAAAATGTCAAATAAAACAACAAGACGAAAAAGAAACGTATCTTCAAAAAAATGTATATTTTGAATCGGGACCCTAATTTTCCTTTGAGTGCATGGTTTATTATAATATGCATATGTGAGGTTCCCTTTAAAGGGGTTGACTGGTGAAAACAAGTTATGACCTATCCATAGTTATCACCTATTTGGGTTTTTCCTGCAGCCCCATAGAAAATAAGTGGAGTAGCAACTGGGCGTTTGACCTGGTAGTCCATTTTAATAATTGCTCCCAGTTGGGGATTAAAATTCTGCTATATGTGCTTAATTCTAAAACTCTGGGCAAAACCGTCAATGAAAAAGACCTGGGAGTATGGGTGGGTGACAAACTCACATTTAGTGGCCAGTGTCAGGCAGCTGCTACAAAGGCAAATAAAATAATGGGATGCATTAAAAGAGGCATAGATGCTCATGAGAACATAATTTTATCTCTATACAAGTCACTAGTTCGACCACACTTAGAATACTGTGCACAGTTCTGGTCTCCGGTGTATAAGAAAGACATAGCTGAACTGGAGCGGGTGCAGAGAAGAGCGACCAAGGTTATTAGAGGACTGGGGGGTCTGCAATACCAAGATAGGTTATTACACTTGGGGCTGTTTAGTTTGGAAAAACGAAGACTAAGGGGTGATCTTATTTTAATGTATAAATATATGAGGGGACAGTACAAAGTCCTTGCTGATGATCTTTTTAATCACAGACCTGAGACAGGGACAAGGGGGCATCCTCTACGTCTGGAGGAAAGAAGGTTTAAGCATAATAACAGACGCAGATTCTTTACTGTAAGAGCAGTGAGACTATGGAACTCTCTGCCGTATGATGTTGTAATGAGTGATTCATTACTTAAATTTAAGAGGGGACTGGATGCCTTTCTGGAAAAGTATAATTTTACAGGGTATATATACTAGATTCCTTGATAGGGCGTTGATCCAGGGAACTAGTCTGATTGCCGTATGTGGAGTCGGGAAGGAATTTTTTTTCCCCAGTGTGGAGCTTACTCTTTGCCACGTGGGTTTTTTTTGCCTTCCTCTGGATCAACATTAGGGCATGTTAGGTTAGGCTATGGGTTGAACTAGATGGACTTAAAGTCTTCCTTCAACCTTAATAACTATGTTACTATGTTATATTTTGATTGGTGCAGGTCCCAACAGTGGGACATCGACAGATCAGCAAGTTATAACCTACCCCGTGGATAGGTGATACTTTTATTTCACTGAAAAATCCCTTTGAAGACTGTAGTGATGATATTGAAAATATTTGAGTTTACAGATGATTATACTTGTTTGAATTACATGAATCTTGTTATAGTTAGATAATGACTGCTTTATCTGGGTTTTAGTTCCATTTCCTAATTTCATCCTGTTGTGAGGCCGTCTGAAATCACGAATAAGAAGGATATTATTGTAAATCTCATGTTTGCTGTCTAAGACTGTTATTCTGCTGGCGTTAATTATATTTATTCCATACTAGTGTTTTCTCCAAATATCCTTCCTTGTTCACATAAACTGATATTTAAATCTGTATCAAACCAGGGCTATAATTTGCACTGTAAAAACAGAAAGACTATACAGCACAACATTTCTCAATCTGGGAGGATTCCAGGTGAAGTATAGATCCCCACAGCAATACAAAACTATTGATTGATCCCAGCAAATTATATTCTCCTTCCTCATCACCAGCTCCTTGTTTAAGCCAATAATGACCAAACGCTGTAATTTTTCTGTGCCTGGTTCTGGGCATTGACCCAGTCTTATTATGAGTTTATGATGCAGGGTTCCAGCTCCTTCTTCTCCTGCAGTAAGGCAGGAGGAGATCTGATCCCCAGCTGTATGACAAAACCGGGGACCCTGAGGAGAAAAAAGTAGTTTATCACCGATTCTGTATTCTCTTTTGTTATCTACATGACGCTCTACGAGTCAACGCTTCTGTAGGACTCAGCTGTTGTGACTAAGCCCTATCACTCACACAGGGATGAGCAAACCAGGGGAGATGTTAAACCTGCACACCACAGGTTCGTATACAGACTAGGCAAATCCCTAATCTGACCCTGATTTGTCCCCGCCTGACCATGGAGGTTGTTACCCTAAAATTATGCAATGGCGCCCCACTCAGCATCAGCTGACGCTAAGTGTCCTTAACTGCACCCTCAACTATACTCAGAGTGTAATCCAAAACCATAACCACAGAACAGAATGCACACAAACAGAGGATGCTACACAGGGCTAAAGATGTGTTCACACAGTCATACATGAAAGACGGAAGGAAATGAAAGAAACCCAAAAAGACCTTTGGTATAGGTGATAACCTCCAGAACCTGAATATAGCAAAATGGGAAAAGGCAAACAAACCACAGGAGAAGCAATAGAGAAAACCTCATCCTTTTTTACTTTATCTAGTCCAGACGCCGAGGCGACTTTTCACATCCACAGCTCATTTCTGAAGACCTCTCTGTTCTCTGGACTTTTGCAGCACATCTGGCACAGTGCCCTTAAAAAATAACAAAATAACAGTGTCAATATAGTTGTGCCTTGAAGAAAATATCAGCCCATGCCACTGACTAAATAATTATCTAATACTGTGCTCCCTCCACAAAAAATGATCCCCATATAACGTCTGATACTTTTGCACCACACTATACTCTCCTATAAGATATTGCCTCCACACTGTTCCTACTTGTATATTGTGACCACCACACCATCGGCCCTTATGTATTATGATTGCCACCCTTATGTAGGCACAATCAGCACAATTATATAGGTCTTCATCTTAATGCGTCTTCTAGGAACTTTACACTCAAATTTTGTAGGTCCTTACAGGATTACCAAAATCTTGAATTCCGTGATGGTTAAACTTGCACTTCCTGCAGCTTGGAATATCAACAACTCCTTCCATTGTTCCCTTTTAAAGAAAATTGAAGGGGCACCAGGTCCCTCAGACATTATTGAGGGGGATCTGGAGTATGAAATTGTGTGATTTCTAGTATTCAGGCGGGCCAGGCACTTTTTGCAGTATCTTGTCAAATGGAAGGGTTACGTCTGGAAGATAACTTCTGGGTTAAATTGGACGATCTACATGCAAGAGTTCCATCAGAGTCGTCAGAGAATGACTTCAATCAGAGAAAACATCATATGTAAGGTTTTCTATCTAAGGGTGCATTTAGATAGGTCAATTGCAGAATTTAAACGTCTGCTGACCTGGTTTATGAAACCCATCAGTGGACATTTGAAAGACTTTAAAATGTCTGTCTGCACTTACATGTGCACAGAAAAATCATTAGCATGATCATTCTGTGCGCATAGAATAGCATTGTTCTGGGCAGCACATGTACTAGTTACACAAACCAAAGTAGACTGATGACATTAAAAGCAATCATAAAAATCATTTTACCTGACAAACATTTTGCTCAGGCATTGGTTGATTGTCAGTGTGTTTAGATAGGTAAATATTAGGCTGACTCCCTGAATGAATGCTCCTTAAAGAGTAACTTAGCTTTTGGGAGATTTTTTTATACATTTTTAGACCCTTCTCCTGTCCCCTAAACTGCACACCTCTAAGATCTTTTGAGCAATCAGTGGGGATCTCATGACTTGGAACCCACCCTGGAACAAGCGTCGTCAGTGATTTCTGTTTCAGACACTGGGCTAGGCCCTGATCTACTAAAGAGCTTTATAATGTAGATGAATATATGGATTGTGTAGGTTTCTCAAATATTAATTGGAAAAGTATTGTGTTACGCATTAGTAGCAAACAGCTGACTACAGTTCCATATTTAATGTAGCTGTTATTAATAATGGTTGGTGTAGCGCTTATTTTATGGAAGTGAAGCCAGTCCAAAAAGGAAATGAATAACTATAGGCATGAAATTCAGCCAATAATGATCATTACAAATACAATGTGTATGACTTTTATAACATTTACAAGGACAAAAGTGTCAGACTTTTCAGGCTAATATCAGCTAATGGTAATTGAAGAACATTTTTTTTAGCAAATTAGCAGAGGGTTGAGAAGTGACTGCTAAGAACCTGTCAGCAGACCAGAATGGAAAAGAAGCTGCTTTCTTAAAGTGACATCATCAGAAGCCGCAGAATTGCCAGTAGGAGCAGTCTGAGGCAGCAGAGATCAGCATCGGGCAGAACAGGCAGGTAGTTAGCCTGCAAGTTCTTAGTCCCATAGCAAAAAATAAAGTCCCAGAAAATCCCTTTAACACTGGAAAATATTTATTATTATGAGAAACTAGCAACTCTTGATGATGACTGGCCCATGTAAAAAAAGCTTTAAAAAGGGTTTATCTCATCTCATGAGCATGCTATACCTGTACTGATTACAGCATAGGGACAATCTCACTCTAGAAAGTACTCTGACAAATTCCGATCACCTGGATGTAATGAAATTCTACATTTCTCTTTTAGCTTTTATTTTATAATGGGATTTCTTCCTAAAACAAGCTCTTTAAACAAGTTGACCACTACTTGGACAACTTCTTGTGATACCCCTAGCTTGGCCCCGACAAAATAATAAAGCCTATACTCACCTCCTGTGCCAGCGCTGCCCCCTCGGTGTCAGCACTTGCTTTCCCCGGGGCTGTCGTGCATTGTTGCCACAAGTGATGCGAGTGCCCAATCAGCACTGGCGCCACTGTCTCCGCCTTGGAAAAAATTGGACATGAAGAGGAATTCCAGGATCTGCTGCAGCCTGGACTTAGTCTTTATGATCGACTTGTCCAAAGGCAGGTCCAGTGCTGATTGGGTGCCCGTGTCACTTGTCACAACACTGCATGAGAGCCCCAGGGAGATCGAGTGCCGACACCGAGGGAGCGGCGCAGTCACGGGAGGTGAGTATAGGCTTCATTATTTCACCAGAGCTACACATTTTGATCAAAAAAGGTTTATCCTAGTAGTGGACAAATCCTTTAACTAAGGCTGCATTACTATACATGGTAATCGCTGAATTAAAATAAATCTAAATGTTCCAATACTATACAATTTACTGTGTTTACTGTATGTACAATCATGTGTGTAGGAGCAAAGATGGTGGAGTAATGGGACGTGTGCCCTGGGTGATGAATGTCAAAATGAATTGGCAACAACTACCATAATACTAAAGGGAATCTGTCATTAGGATCAACCCTCCTAAGCCATCTACAACAATGCCCAAATGGGGTTCACTTATCGTGTGTAGAATGCACCCCAACGCGTTTCCCCGCTGTAACGGTTCATCAGGAGGTCACAATAAATATATCAGATGCCGGATGCCATGATGAAAAAAAGCGATGCCCATTTGGGCATTGTTGTGTTTTGTTAATATATAAACTACATCTGGCCTATGGACTGGGCAAGAATGATTGATATGCCATTGGTGATATTGTTGGAACACTAATCAATGTGTGGAATGACAATCTAGTATTATCTTTATTTATTTATCTTTATCTTTATTTATATCTCTCTTGTTCTATGATATACCTGCAAGCCTTGTATATTATATTGTCTCCTGCTATTTTTTCATCTCTTCCCTATATTATTATTGTTTTCCCACCTATATTGGTAGGATGAGATAAGGGAGTGAGGGATAGTCCTTGTTGAGTGGGGCACCAAAATCATTATTAGGGTGCCAACCTCCACAGCAAGGCAGGCTTTCAGCTAGGCTTATTGCAGGGTCATTGTAGATGTTTGTTTGGTTGGTTTATTTATTGGTATTTTACGAGTTTTTTTCACTGGGTAGGTGTTTTTTAATATTGGATTAATAAAAAGATAATTTTTAAGGGAATATATGTTCATCTCTATTCCCTGTTTAACCCTTTACCTCCCTGCGTGGAGTATTCCACTGTTGATTAAAACCCAGTTAACCCTTGCTCTGTCGCCTGCCTGTCACTGCATCCCGCAACCTGCTCACACTTGACGTAGTCAGCAGGATGCAGTCCACAGGCACAGAAGGAACAGACCAAGCGGTCGGGAGTGCCTCAGGCACCGGAGATGCGGATCACGTGGCTGTGGGAGCCCCAAGGGCCAGTATATCACTGGGGGCCATGTTGAGCAACATCCCTAAGTTTACAGGGAGCAACATGCTGCTATGGGGCTCGACCGAGCGGGTCAGAGGTATGTTGAGGATGCACCCCATGACCCCTGTGATGAAGGCAGAGATTGCCATGATGGCTCTAGACGAAGAGGCAAGGAGCTCCGTCACGTTCCAGTCCCCCCATGAGTGAGATACCTTCACCAATGTTCTGCAAATCATAGAGGAAATGAACGTAGACCCCACAGACGTCGGAGTATTGGACATGCACTTGTTTATCCATGTCCAATGGGAGGGGGAGTTGGTGACCCAATACAAGAACGCACTGCAGGAGATTCACGCTGCGATTGCTAAACGAGATGGCATAGGCGTAGGACCCCCTGACACTGTCCTGAGAGATCAGCTAGTGGCAGGCTTTAGGGACACCTTGCTTAAACAAGCCTTGTGAGAGCGCTTGTGAGTAAATCTGCGCATGTCCCTTTTAGAGGTTGGGGGCTGAAGCGCGTGCACATGAGCAAGAGCAGAGGGTGACAGTCCTGACAGGGAATATCTGGAGCGGAGAGGTAGCCGCTTCGTTGGCAACTGAACCAAGTTGGGTGAGAGAAATTCGGACGGAAATCCAGGACATGCGAGAGGAAGGGGCTGACCTGAAGAATAAGCCTTCCGTATCATTAGATTTCCCCAGAAGCCAAACTGGTCCTGGGCCCTGTCAGGAAAAGACACCACCTCACACAGAAAAGCAGACGACCTGTTTTAATTGTGGGAGCCCTGGACATTTTGCTCGAGGATGCCCATATTGGGGGAGATCCCTCTACCACCACCCAGAGCCTGAGCAGACAAGTATGAGAGAGAAAAGTCCCACAAGCTTAGTTTCTCTGAGTCCTCTTGTATGGGCCAAAATGGATGGTTGGGCGGTCCGCTGCTTAGTCGATACCGGCTCTCAAGTAAGTATTATACTTGAGACTTCTTTCAGATGACACTTCCCTGAACCGATGCGGCCTGAATGGGGTCCAGTGATCAAGTTGGCAGTTGCCCATCCCGGTCGCAGGGGTGGTCTGGATGCAAATCACCGTCTGCGGTAAAGATGTGGGCCAGAAAGGAGTCGTGCTGACCACTGGGAACCCTGGCAATGGCCCAACTGTGACTTTAGTAATGAACGTACTGAAAGGACTCAAGGGCATCCAGGTCAATGAGTCAGCAGATGCGTTCTTGAATCGATGGAGCCCTCGCACCCCTCAGAGAAAAGTGTTCCAACAGCTGATATGAGTAGCCCAAGCGACATTGATTGAAGGGAAAAGCTTGGGCAAAGAAACCATCCCGACTGCTGCCAACCTCTTCTTACCACCAGGTCAGACTGTGCCCACCCTTCCAATTCAAGCCTGTACCCCTCTTGAAGGAGTTGAAGTGCAGATAGAGCCTGCTTGTATTGATCAATTACCTCCATTGCTTCTCGTTGCATGAAAATTAGCCATTGTTTACGATGGCAGTGTACCAGTGTGGTGTGTCAACCTCGGAGAAAACACTCTCATGCTTCCACCCAAGAGTGAGGTAGATCAGGTTAAGGGAATGCCGGAAGAGCTGATATCTGCAGAGGCCGTTCAGTTTGCAGTAAAGCAGGGAGATCCCTGGACAGTGGCCGTATCAGTGTCATCAGATTCAGAATCTAATCACCTAAAGGAAGGGTGTCGAATCCTGGAACAGGTGCGGGCCGAACTCACAGAACTCTCACCACAACAGGTGCAACAAGTACAAGAGGTGCTAGAGCAGTATCAAGATGTCTTTGCTCGACATGATGATGACTTTGGGTGTACCACAGCTATAACCCATGAGATATGAGATTCCAACGGGAAACACTGCACATATTATTATTATTATTATTATTATTATTTATTGTTATAGCGCCATTTATTCCATGGCGCTTTACATGTGGGGAGGGGTATACATAATAAAAACAAGTACAATAATCTTAAACAATACAAGTCATAACTGGTACAGGAGGAGTGAGGACCCTGCCCGCGAAGGCTCACAATCTACAAGGGATGGGTGAGAATACAGTAGGTGAAGATAGAGCTGGTCATGCAGCGGTTTGGTTGATCGGTGGTTACTGCAGGTTGTAGGCTTGACATATTAGGGAACTATATTGACAGATCCCACCACAAATGTACCAGGAGGTGAAAGATGTTGGCGCATTTGCTGCAGAGCAGAGTCATCCGAGATAGCCAAAGTCCTTGGGCTGCACTCATTGTTCAAGC
This sequence comes from Ranitomeya variabilis, assembly GCF_051348905.1. NCBI lineage: Eukaryota > Metazoa > Chordata > Amphibia > Anura > Dendrobatidae > Ranitomeya > Ranitomeya variabilis. The sequence continues at coordinate 256,010,030 of NC_135236.1, read as the reverse complement.
CTGAAAAAAAATTGAACCCTCTGATTTTGTGTAGACAATCGGAAGCTGAATGCTTGCACCATGCGAGATTCATACCCGCTGCCGAGGATTGACGAATCACTGTCTGCTCTGGTAAAAGCAAAGTACTTCTCGTCATTGGACCTGGCCAATGGGTATTGGCAAGTGCCCATATCCGAGCATGACCGGGCGAAGACAGCCTTCATACTGCCTATGGGGTTGTTCATCTGGATGCCTTTTGGCCTGTCTAATGCACCCGGGACCTTCCAGCGACTGATGGAAAGATGTCTGGGAGACTTAAACTTTGAGGCAGCTCTCATCTACTTGGATGACATCATTGTTTGTGAAGCCACCTTTGAGGAACACCTGCAAAGGCTAGAACAAGTGTTGAATTGTTTACAGAAGCATGGCCTGAAAGTGAAGCCTCGGAAATGTCATCTCTTTCCCACACAGATTTAATACCTGGGACATGTCGTCTCTGCTGAAGGGGTAAGACTGTCACGTGAGAAGATTGCAGCAGTACAGGACCGGTCCACCCCGAAGACTATGAATGATGTTTGGGCTTTCCTGGGACTCACCGGGTATTATTGACGGTTCGTGAAAAACTTCACCTGCATTGTTAACCCGCTGTGAGAGTTGTTGAAAGGATTGCCGTCTGGTGCGAAGTATTGAACCATACAGTGAGGAGATAGTCAGGAAGAAGCTTTCTGAACCCTGAAGATGGCTCTGACCAAAGCACCCATACTGACCTATGCAGACTTCTCTCAACTCTTCATCCTCCACACCGACGGAAGTCTACACGGCCCGGGAGCTGTATTGTCACAAATACAGGATGGAAAAGAGCGGGTGATTGCCTATGTGAGTAGGTCTCTCCATGACTCTGAACGTAACCCGGATAACTACAGCTCTTTCAAACTAGAACTGTTGGTGTTGGTGTGGGCCATGACTGAGAAGTTCGCTGAGTACCTGTCGGGGTCTGAAGTGTTAGTACACACTGACAACCACCCTTTAGCTCATCTGGAAAATGCGAAGCTAGGAGCCCTGAAGCAGAGACGGGTGGCCCGCATGGCCAAGTGTCAGTAAAAAATTGCCTATAGGAGGGGAGCCGAAAACACCCAAGACCTATCCTGGACCTAACCGGGACGAAGAGCTGGAGTAGGTCCCTGAGTTTTGTAATTCCATCAGAAGGCTGGCTGCAATGCAGGGACAGATCGAGGGGCTACCAGAAAACACACACTGGGGTGGCCCTGTGACGACTGGGTATGGCTTCAACAGGAAGATAAGGAACTCACCCAGATGAGACAATGGGTGGCTTTGAAGTAACTTACCAACCAGAGAGAGAGACATGCCTTGTCCACGGGAACCTTACAGATCCTTCAACAGCGGGAGAGGCTTCAACTGAAAGATGGCCTGCTGTATTGGAAGGTGCAATTGACACAGGAATGGGGAGTCACCTGGCAAGTGGTAATCCCAGAAAAATTGCTCCGTGAGGTGGCTACCAAAGTCCATGAGAGAGGGGCCCACTTTGGCCCAGATATGACGTTACGGTGGCTGCAGAGACTGTTCTATCATCCTCTGCTGAAAGCAGCAGTAGATGAAGTTTGTCAACAATGCAGGAGCTGTGAGTTAGCGAAGCCTCCAGAGCAGAGGGCTCCTACGCAGACTATTGTAACCTCCGCCCCTCTGGAGGTGTTGATGATCGATTACTTGACTATAGGCCCAGCTCATCTTGGATAAGAACACTGCCTGGTGATGACCGACCGCTTCACCAAATTTGCTGTGGTGACTCCAACTCGGGATCAGACTGCTGAGTCGGTGGCACAGGCCATTTGCAGAGACTTCATCTAAGTGTACGGCTGTCCGAAGATGATTCACTCTGACCAAGGTGCCTGTTTTCAAAGACAGCTTATGGAAGAACTGCATTGCCTGTACCAGATCGAGAAGTCCAGAACAACGCCATACCATGGGGCCTGTGAGCATTGCAATCGGACGCTGATTCAAATGCTGAGAACAATAGAGAAAGATAGCAAAGTCCGCTGGCCCGAGTTTTTGGCTGAATTAGTCTGGGTGTACAACAATTGGGTGCACAGCACAACTGGATATATGCCATATACCCTGTTGTTTGGCTCAAAAGGAGGAGAGATCACCGAGCTGGAGTTGGACCCAGAGGAGGACTACTCGCGAACGGCCTGTCTACCTGGGTTCGTCAACATCGTCACCATTTGCAAACTTTACATCGGCTTGTGCAGACCAAGGTTCATGAACTTGAACATCCTGAAGTGACCCCCCTGTGTAAGATAGCTCTCAAGGCTGGAAACCATGTGTTGGTCTGAGACAAATGCCCCGATGCAAGTTGGAGTACCGGTGGCAAAGAACCCCGTATCGGGTGAAACGCAGGATCAGCTCAGAAGGTTCTGTCTATGACGTCCAACATGAAGGAGAAGGAGACACTCCTACTCGAGTAGTTCATCGGAACATCCCTGCTTGTCACGAGACCCCCGACCAAATAGAAGAGACACAAATTGTTCCTGAAACACTTCCCCCTGCATCTGTTGTTTATGAAGAAGAATTTATCGATCTGCCACATTTCGGCTTAGCAGAGGAACAGGAGCCTGAAGCTCCCAAAATGGTGGCTCCACTGGGCCTAGGTGCGTCTCTGTCCTCGCCCACTCAACCGGACTCTACTACCCGTGATAATATAGGTGAATCTAATGAAACTGTAGAGTCCCTGTGGGTGGAGATAAGGGGAGGGGGAAAAAATAATAAATTACTGATAGGGGTTAGTTATAAGTCTCCAAAAATAATGGACGCAACGGAGAATATCCTCGTAAAGCAAATAGATGAAGCTGCAACTCAAGTCATTATTATGGGGGACTTTAACTACCCTGAAATAGATTGGGGAACAGAAACCTGCAGTTCCAGCAAAGGTAATCGGTTTTTGACAACTATGAGAGACTATTACCTTTGACAACTGGTTCAGGACCCTACAAGAAGGGGGCACTGCTAGACCTAATATTAACCAACAGGCCAGACCGCATATCAAATATAAGGGTTGGGGGTCACTTGGGTAATAGTGATCACAAAATAATAAGTTTTCATGTATCCTTTAATAAGATGTGTAGTAAAGGGGTTAGAAGGACACTAAACTTCAGGAGGGCAAATTTCCAACAGATGAGAGATGATCTTGGTGCAATTAACTGGGATGATATCCTGAGACATAAAAATACATGGGAGGAAAATGGGAGACGTTTATTAGCATCCTGGATAGGACCTGTGCACAGTATATACCATATGGGAATAAACATACTAGAAATTGGAGGAAACCAATATGGTTAAATAGAGCTGTAAGGGGTGCAATAAGTGACAAAAAGAAAGCATTTAGAGAATTAAAGGAAGTAGGTAGTGATGAAGCATTAAATAAATATAGAAAATTAAATAAATTCTGTAAAAAGCAAATCAAAGCAGCAAAAATTGAGACAGAGAGACTCATTGCCAGAGAGAGTAAAAATAATTCCAAAATATTCTTTAACTACATAAATAGCAAGAAACTAAAAAATGATAGTGTTGGCCCCCTTAAAAATAGTCTGGGTGAAATGGTGGATGAGGATGAGGAAAAAGCCAATATGCTAAATGACTTTTTTTCATCAGTATTTACACAAGAAAATCCCATGGCAGTATTGGGCCCTCTTCTTTTTAACATATTTATTAATGACCTTGTAGGGGGCATACAGAGCAGAATTTCAATATTTGCAGATGACACTAAACTCTGCAGGGTAATCAATACAGAGGAGGACAATTTTATATTACAGGGTGATTTATGTAAACTAGAAGCTTGGGCTGATAAATTGCAAATGAACTTTAATGGGGATAAATGTAAGGTCATGCACTTGGGTAGAAGTAATAAGATGTATATCTATGTACTTAATTGTAAAACACTGGGCAAAACCGTCAATGAAAAAGACCTGGGTGTATGGGTGGATGACAAACTCACATTTAGTGACCAGTGTCAGGAAGCTGCTACAAAGGCAAATAAAATAATGGGATGCATTAAAAGAGGCATAGATGCTCATGAGGAGAACATAATTCTACCTCTATGCAAGTCACTAGTTCAACCACACTTAGAATACTGTGCACAGTTCTGGTCTCCGGTGTATAAGAAAGACATAGCTGAACTAGAGCGGGTGCAGAGAAGAGCGACCAAAGTTATTAGAGGACTGGGGGGGTCTGCAATACCAAGATAGGTTATTACACTTGGGGCTATTTAGTTTGGAAAAATGAAGGCTAAGGGGTCATCTTATTTTAATGTATAAATATACATACCTCCCAACTTTTGAAGATGGGAAAGAGGGCGAAGCGCGCCGTGGCAAATTTTAGGCCACGCCTCTGACCACACCCATTCATAATTAGTCACACCCATATCCACGTCCCAAGCACACCAATTTAGCACTGCTGATCACACTGTTTCATATACAATAGTTATAAACAAAAAAATATGGCCACACAGTGCTCCATACTGTATAATGACCACACATGATGCTCAATACTGTATAATGGCCACACATGACGCTCCATACTGTATAATGAACACACATGATGCTCCATACTGTATAATGACCGCATGCATACTGTATAATGGCCGCACATGATGCTCCATACTGTATAATGACCGCACATGATGCTCCATACTGTATAATGACCGCACATGATGCTCCATACTGTATAATGGCCGCACATGATGCTCCATACTGTATAATGACCGCACATGATGCTCCATACTGTATAATGACCGCATGCATACTGTATAATGAACGCACATGATGCTCCATACTGTATAATGACCGCACATGATGCTCCATATTGTATAATGACCGCACATGATGCTCCATACTGTATACTGGCTGCACATGATGCTCCATACTGTATAATGACTGCACATGATGCTCCATATTGTATAATGACCGCACATGATGCTCCATACTGTATACTGGCTGCACATGATGCTCCATACTGTATAATGAACACACATGATGCTCCATACTGTATAATGGCCACACATGATGCTCCATATTGTATAATGACCGCACATGATGCTCCATACTGTATAATGACCGCACATGATGCTCCATACTGTATACTGGCCGCACATGATGCTCCATACTGTATAATGACCGCACATGATGCTCCATACTGTATAATGACTGCACATGATGCTCCATACTGTATAATGGCCACACATGATGCTCCATACTGTATAATGACCGCACATGATGCTCCATACTGTATAATGACCGGACATGATGCTCCATATTGTATAATGACCGCACATGATGCTCCATACTGTATACTGGCTGCACATGATGCTCCATACTGTATAATGACTGCACATGATGCTCCATATTGTATAATGACCACACATGATGCTCCATACTGTATACTGGCTGCACATGATGCTCCATATTGTATAATGACCGCACATGATGCTCCATACTGTATAATGACCCCACATGATGCTCCATACTGTATTATGGCCACAGTTCTCCATACTGTATAATGACATACAGGCATGCAGCTCACACACATGCAGCATCACACACACAGTATCACACATACACACGCAGCATCACAAACGCAGCTCACAAACACATGCAGCTTTGACACAAATGCATCACACATGCAGCCATCACACACACACACAGCCATCACACACACACACAGTCATCACACACACACACACACGCAGCCATCACACACACACACACAGCCATCACACACACACGCAGTCATCACACACACACGCAGTCATCACACACACACGCAGTCATCACACACACGCAGCCATCACACACACACGCAGCCATCACACACACACGCAGCCATCACACACACACACGCAGCCATCACACACACATGCAGCCATCACACACACACACGCAGCCATCACACACACACACGCAGCCATCACACACACACACACGCAGCCATCACACACATGCAGCCATCACACACACACGCAGCCATCACACACACACACGCAGCCATCACACACACACACGCAGCCATCACACACACCCAGCCATCACACACACACACACACCCAGCCATCACACACACACACACCCAGCCATCACACACACACACAGCCATCACACACACACACTCAGCCATCACACACACACACCCAGCCATCACACACACACACCCAGCCATCACACACACACACCCAGCCATCACACTCACACCCAGCCATCAGACACACACCCAGCCATCACACACACCCAGCCATCACACACACACACCCAGCCATCACACACACACCCAGCCATCACACACACCCAGCCATCACACACACACACACACACACACCCAGCCATCACACACACACACCCAGCCATCACACACACACCCAGCCATCACTCACACCAGATACCTCATACACACATGACACACACACAAATGCAGCATCACACATCTCACACACACACACACACATCACACACACATCACACACACACAATCTCCTCTGTGGTGCAGGGGCGGCTGATCTGTCCATGTGCACTGCAGCTCTTCAGTTTCTCCGGCTGCTCACAGCTCTGCACTGTCTCGGCACCTCCCCCGTCTCTCCTTCTCTGCCGGGATAGCAGCTAAGAGCAGGAGACGCCGGAGCTCCGTGCACACACAGGAGGGAGGTGAGTCGCTAACCTCTCATCTTGATCGCTGCTGCTGGCTCTCTGCCTCAGCGTGGCAGCGCCGCACACACAGGGGGCGGGGGCGGGGGCGGGGGGGGGATTGGGGGTGGGGGCGGGATCGGTCGGGAGGAGACCCAGCATGTATAAGAAAAAAAAAACAGCCACAAACCTAAGCTACTCAGGTGCCGCCCCCTGCATTGTCCCTGCCCTAGGCACGGGACATTAGTGTCCCGCCCGGGATCCCGGGGCTGGCTGTCAAAATCAGGACAGTCCCGCGGGATCCGGGACGGTTGGGAGGTATGAATATATGAGGGGACAGTACAAAGTCTGATTGCCGTATGTGGAGTCGGGAAGGACTTTTTTCCCCAATGTGGAGCTTATTCTTTGCCACATGGGGTTTTTTGCCTTCCTGTGGATCAACATGTTAGGGCATGTTAGGTTAGGCTATGGGTTGAACTAGATGGACTTAAAGTCTTCCTTCAACCTTAATAACTATGTTACTATGTTGCTATGATACCCAACCTGACTCTACTACTCATCCTGACTTACGCCGCACCAAACGGACAACAGCTGTAATACTCCCCAACCAATACAATCAAGACCAATTTATCTGGCAGCGAATCATCCAGGAGATGGGAGAATGTCAACAGTTACTGCAAGAATTCTCGCCCGTGGAATGGCGAGCAAAAGGAGACAGGGGGAGTGTAAGAAGAAGGACTGGACCAGGAGTACCTGTTTTGTTGCGGGGTCCGGAACTGTCGGGCTGTCTCCTCTGTTGTCCGGGGGAAAGCTTAGAGAACCGGACCAACCTTTGCACTTAGAAGCAGGGGGTGTGGCTAAGTCTCTGAGGCGACAGTGCATGGGAACAGGCAGACTTGGCGGGAAGAGACAGCGCGCAGCAGACGGGTGAGCGCTCCTTGCCTCGAGTACTGGCACGACGCAGTCCTGCACCGGAACAACCCCGCTGCTGCCAGCAGAACTTGTGAGAAAAGACGTGCAGTGCGCCCGCTGATTGTGACTGAGCAAGAAGCTGAGTGCTCTGGGCCCGTGAGTACCACGTGGGTGCCGCATGAGAGAGAGCAAGAGTGGAACTGCTATCAGTGCTCTGCTTCCCCAATATACTTTTGCCCGACCACATTGGGCTCAAACCATGCAGTGGCTTCCATCCTTCTAGCCACACTGATACATGGACTAGGGGCTCAGCAGAAGGTACCAGAGACCAACTGCTGCCGCCAGAAGATGGACCACCATTATTTCCAGGACGTATGTGGACAAGCATCGCGTCAGCCTTTCTTGGCGCCATCACTGCTTCACAACACCCACGGCCTGAGGATCAGCGGATAGAATCAGTTAACCCCACAAGAACTGTCCCTACTGTCTTTACTGTTCTTTAACCCTACCCACAATTTCACCATTGAACGGGTTTATTCCCTGTTTAACCATTTACCTCCCTGTGTGGAGTATCCCACTGTTGATTAAAGCCCAGTTAACCCTTCTCTGTCGCCTGCCTGTCACTGCATCCTGCAACTTGCTCACAATGCTGCCTTTCAATTAAATTAAAGGGAACCTGTCACCCCCCAGGCGTTTGAAACTAAAAGAGCCACCTTGTGCAGCAGTAATGCTGCATTCTGACAAGGTGGCTCTTTTAGTTCTGGGTGCTGTAACTGCAGAAATAATCCGTTTTGTAATTTGTCCCAAATACCTTTCTTCAGTCAAGGAGGCACGCCTTTCCCCCCCTGCTTCAGACGCCACACAGCCATCACTCAAATCTTCTTGGCTCTGGGTGCCGCCTCCTCATCGCTGTTTTGAAATGAGCCGGCACCTGCACTCTTTTCTCCTGCCTTGGGCAGGCGCAGTGAGCGCTGCCCGTCCTCATATGCAGTCTAGCTGACTGCGCCTGTGCGGCTGCCTTGCATGTGAATCCCAGCCCCGCAGTGTCTTCTGATTTATTCTCACTGCGGGGCTGGGATTCACAGGCAGGGCATCCGCACAGGTGCAGTCAGCTGGACTGCATATGAGAACAGACGGGCAGCGCTCACTGCGCCAGCCCAAGGCAGGAGAAAAGAGCGCAGGCGCAGGCACCGGCTCATTTCAAAACAGCGCTGAGGAGGCGGTGCCTGACGCCAAGAGGATTTGAGTGACAGCTGTGTGGCGTCTGCAGCAGGGGGGAAAGGCCTGCCTCCTTGACTGAAGAAAGGTATTTGGGACAAATTACAAAACTGATTATTTCTGCAGTTACAGCACCAATAACTAAAAGAGCCACCTTGTCAGAATGCAGCATTACTGCTGCACAAGGTGGCTCTTTTAGTTTCAAACGCCTGAAGTGGTGACAGGTTCCCTTTAAGCTCTGGAGGCAGATTCTAAGGGGAAATCTATGTCCGGCTCATAGATTTTAAGAGCTCATTTACATATTAAGAGAAACGTGGACTTCTCTGGAATAAGACTGCAGGTTGCAGATATCAAGCTATCATTTTATTCAACTCTCTATGACCTACATGTTCATATAAAAAGCTTAGGAGGGTTGATCCTACTGACAGATACCTTTTAAGGTACAGATTTATAGCAGCAAACAAAAACTAAGAACTGGGTGAAAGAAAACCCTAGCTCCTGCTCTGATGTCTCTTACTGTTAGCTGAGAGACTATGAAGGTTTGACCTCTAATTACTTCCACTAACAGAATGCTATTCACCAGGGCATGGAAAGCGTTGACCCACGAGACGAGAAGATGAACAGTGGATGTTTTATGCACAGATCATGTGTCCCAGTTCTCCTACAGTCAACACATCAACATTTTAGTGTATGGATTGCTCAGCAGTTCCTTTTTCCTTTACTCACATCACATTATATAGTCTACAACATTTTAGGGAAAAACAACTTGGATGCCAACAATTAAATAAACTATATACATGTTTATTAATTTAACATGTGCAATTAATTGCATTCTGTTTGACATTATCTATGTGGCGATAGCTTTAACATATCATAAATATAATTTCATTTATCATAAATAAGCATTAATACTATTATTTATTTCAACATACTATTAAAGGGGTTGGCCACATTATGCTTGATTTAGAAAATGTGTCTGGGGACATGATTTTGTGACACACGCAAATACAGTATTTCAAGGGAAACCGTCAGCAGGATTGTGCAGAGTAACCTACAATGTCAGGTCGGCGGCGTTATACTGATTACAATGATACCTTGGTTGATGAAATACGTTGTTTGTTATTTTGTAATCTTTATTTTCAGTTTTGTGTTAATGATATTCTCGTGCCCTAAAACGGGGTCGGTGTATGTGGTGCTCTGATTATATATTCATAATGCAGACTGCTGGCAGGTCACTGATTCCTCACTGACCTGGCCCCTATTTTAAATAATGAATATATGTACTTAGTGGAGGGGAAAAAAACGCTTCAGGCAGGTGCCGGCCTTGGCACCTGTGCTGCACCATAATCCCATGTTTACTTTGCACGTAACCCCTTTTGCTGATTTAATAGAGCAAGGGCAAAAAAAAAAAAGCAATTTCAAAATGACACCTGCCGCACCTGCGCAGTAGCAGCTGGAGAAGAAAAAAAAAGATTTCCTCCTCCAAGATGGCACCGCCGGCGCAATAGCAGCTATCAGCGATCTCCAAGAGCTGCTACTCTTTCACACGTCCGTTTTTTTACAGTATCGGAAATAAATGTGTCCATGTGTGGCAACCATGTCCACCTGTGTGCCACATCAGTACCACACGGACAGACGCTGGGGAAGAAGCGCTACAGTAAGCGCTGTTCATCTGCATTTTCCCACGGTCCTGAGGTCAATGCAGTTCAGCCCGGCCTTGATGATGTCACCGCTGGTGAATGATGCTGCGCTCTCAGCAGCTCATTCACCAGTGGTTATCAGCTGGGACGTTCGCATCTTGGCACCATCCAGGTTAAAAACTGTATATCTGGATATGGAGTTGTAGCGCCCCCACTGCCGCAGGGCCGAGGGGTACCCGGTACCGGGCCTCTGAGTCTCTGTTCTGGGATTGTCACGGTGGCTAGACCCGGTCCGTGACCCTGCTGAGGGGCGTACAATGAAGGTGGAGGGTGGTATGGTGCTGATGTTATGATGTGGTGCAGGTCGCAGTAAATAACGAGGACACCAGGTTGCAGTCTCTTTACCTCTTTACTGAAGGCTTCAGGATCCTCAGTATGGAGTACGGTTAACCAGGCTGCGCAAGTCCGGCCGGTCCGATGGCACCTCCAGAGTTCCCTTTGCAGGTGGAAATCTGTGCCTACCTTCTAGCGCTTGTGTGTTGTGGTCCTCCCCTGCTGTGCTTACGGGATAGTCCCCACAACTGTTGTGTCTGTTTCTGAAGTTCCCTCACAACTCGATTATGATGTTCTGCTTCGTCCCCCAGATCATATGGATAGGACGCACCCGTATGATGGGTAGGCTCGGAGCTCTTCTGGGACCCTAGTGTCGCCCCTCTCCAGTTGTTGCCCCCTATGTCTTCTTAGGTGAATTGAGTGAGACAGCCCGCCTATAACTGACTGTCCTGCCGTAGGTTTGAAGTTAGGCCTGGAGCTCTATACTTCCTCGGCGTTCCGGCCACCGGCTGCGCGCCTCAGTAGGATGTTGCCTCGTCTTACAGCACGACTCCTACTGGTGTTTCTCCTTGTTGCGTTGATCTCGTTTCTCACTCAGCACAATAAACCTCGCTTCTTGTCCTTTCTTAGGGCACCGCCGCGATCAGGTGCAGGCGCGGTCCCGTAACGTTCTCTCTAGTTCACTAGGTCTCTGCCAGGATCCCACTCCTGACAAGGACCCCCCTGAGTCTCTCCCCGCAACACCCTCTGCCACAGGATGTTGCCTGTTCAATTCCCAGTCAGCTTCCCTCTAACTTCCTGTCTAACCCCCAGTTTTACCAGACTGTGAGGAGTGGCCTAATACATAGCACCCTTAGCTCCCCCTGGAGGCCAGACTGTGAAGTGTATTGGTGTCTGTGATACCTGGTCAGGTGAACCCCTTCAGTGCCATCAGACGTACCATAGCCCCCCTTAGCGGCGGAGCATCAGTACTGCAACGACCAGGACTCTGGGGCGCTGCACTCCCCCCCGGTTAAATCCAGTACTCCTGGACTGGGAAGAAAACAACAATACATGTCAGCAAAAAGACATACAATTTTGAAATGCAATAACAATAAGCAAATTTGAACAGAGCTTCCCTTTATGGGAGGTGAGGACACTTGAACGTTGCAAACATGGTTAAATACTTTAAATAACGTACTATAAATAACTTTTCCTACCCAACCGGGTATTCTACTAAGTGCAAATTTTTGAACAATAATTTAACGTTGCCTTTAAGGACGTACACTGTTGTGAATTAGACTTTTTGGCTCCCTCTTGTGGTTACTAGTGATATGACTCTGGGATTGTCTTTCCTCAGTTTGGCACCCACCTGGGTCGTTAGTCCAGGGGTGTTGCTATATAAACTTCCTGGATCCTTAGTCCAGTGCCTGGCATTGTTGTAATCAGATCCTTTCTGTTTGCTCCTGTCTGCTGTCCTGGTTCGTGCAAAATTAAGCTAAGTCCTGCTTCTTTGTTTTTTGGTTATTTGCTTTGCTCTTATTTTTGTCCAGCTTGTACTAAATGTGATTCCTGACTTTGCTGGAAGCTCTAGGGGGGCTGGTGTTCTCCCCCCGGGCCGTTAGACGGTTCGGGGGTTCTTGAATATCCAGCGTGGATATTTTGATAGGGTTTTTGCTGACCATATAAGTCATCTTACTATATTCTGCTATTAGCTAGTGGGCCTCTCTTTGCTAAATACCTAGCTCATTCTTACGTTTGTCTTTTCCTCTTACCTCACCGTTATTATTTGTTGGGGGCTTGTATCCAACTTTTGGGGTCTTTTCTCTGGAGGCAAGAAAGGTCTTTCTTTTCCCTTCTAGGGTTAGTTAGTTCTCCGGCTGGCGCGAGACGTCTAGAACCAACGTAGGCACGTTCCCCGGCTGCTGCTATTTGTGGTGCTAGGATTAGATATATGGTCAGCTCAGTTACCACTGCCCTATGAGCTGGTTTTTTGTGTTTGCAGACTTAGTAATTATTTCTGAGACCCTCTGCCATTGGGGTCATAACAGTACACGCTGAATCCACTAAAGACCTTCTTATAAAACACTATAAAGCTAATCAACTTTTCTTCATTTTCCATCTTTACATCTGCAGGACCGCCTGTCTATCTGCCCCAGGCCTACTGCCTCTCGTTCTGTTGCAGGACCGCCCCTTTCCGCCCGGGCCTACTGCCTTTCTGCTACTATACACAGTATAGAACGTATCATCCATCTCTCAGTTCAGGATCACCGAGCCATCTCTGTATGGCTCCTAGGAGGACTCACCGACTAACCCCATACGGGTTCACTTCCTGTCCTCATTCTCTAAAACATTATTAAACATTCCTTACAATTAACTAGCTAACTACATATAACTGCTACATATCAGCATTATTACTTCTTCTGTTAAAGTATCATCATTCTCTAAGTGCTATGGGTGAACGTTCCCTTTAAGAGGGGACCAAGTCTCTATGAGGTAGTGCAACTTTCTCAAGCTGCAAGTCCATGTGCAGCAAGGACTCCGGTACTGCTTCCAGGAACAGTTTCTTCGCAAAGAGTCCTTTCTTTTGTAAAACCAGTAGAGGGCACCTTTAAGAAGGTGCGAACTATTTACAAAACAGTTTGTGAATCATTCACCGTCCATGATTCGGTAGTCTTTATAACATGGGTGAATAGGGAGCAAAAGGAAAATAAAAGCAAACATAAAGGCAATAGGGATCCCGGGTAAACGAAGGGATCCCTTTTGAGAATAACCCTAGTCGGGTTTAAGCAGCAAAAAGCAGGGAAACAAGCAGTTAACTATTTACATATCCATGGCATCGAGGTTTACTCTCGCTCTAGCGGCCGTAGCTCCGCATAGACCTCGCTCGGCAAGGTGATCGGTGAGGTCGGGGCCTTTATGAAGTGCTCCATACCCGTGGCCCGATCCCAGGGTGTAAGGCGCCAGAGTCTATAGGTCCCAGGGAGAGGGGGTACCGCGACGGGGCCTACCAGCAAGTCCTCTGCTGGCGAGGCAGGGTCGTTCTTCATACCTGCTTCAGATGCGGTCCCTCCGGTGCCGATCCGCTCCGTCTCCGCTGGGGTCTGGAACGCTAGTTGCAGGACCTCGCACTGCGGCGTTGTCATCCCCGTTTGCAGCACCTCGCTTTCCGGCAGGGCCTTGCTTTCTGGCTTCGAAGCGCTGGAACTTCTTTCCTGCTCCGGACCAGATGAGGCTGCCAACAGACGTCTTATGAGGTTCCCGATGAAGGTCTTCTTCCACCCGGCCTCAGTGCTCAGCTGCGTCTGCCGGAGTTGGTCGCCGAGCTCATCCACTCCGGCCTGCAGGAAGTCAACATCAGCGGTGGAGGCCTGGTTGCGGTGCCCCTCCGGGTAGCTGAGGGAGTCCTCTGCTCCTACCCCACGCTCCGACTCCGGGTGGCTCGTCATGGCGTCCTCCATGTCGCTGACTCCTTCTTCCTGGTCCTTTTCCCGCTCTCTCCTTCGTGGGCGGTTTCGCTTTCGTTGTCTCCGCCCCCCATTGAGGATCAGTAGGCGGATCTCGGCTGCTGACGGACACGTCCTCAAGGGGCAGAAATATTTAGACTGGGCAGCCATTGTCTTTCACGCTCTCCAGCTTGTCTACGCCCACTCCACACCCTTCTTCTTCTCCTGCGCTTTCCTTAGCGCTGTAATGGCGGTGGTTTTGGCGGGAACTTTTGGCGACAAGTGGCAATACACAGTCTTTGCAATAAGTCACAGTCCAAGCACAAAAAATCACAGTTCCAAGGCACACATGACCTGACTCTTCAGGCTTAAGTACATCCTGTTCGTGACGCCAAGTTGTAGCGCCCCCACTTCCGCAGGGCCGAGGGGTACCCGGTACCGGGCCTCTCTGTCTCTGTTCTGGGATTGTCACGGTGGCTAGACCCGGTCCGTGACCCTGCTGAGGGGCGTACAATGAAGGTGGAGGGTGGTATGGTGCTGATGTTATGATGTGGTGCAGGTCGCAGTAAATAACGAGGACACCAGGTTGCAGTCTCTTTACCTCTTTACTGAAGGCTTCAGGATCCTCAGTCCGGAGTACGGTTAACCAGGCTGCTCAAGTCCGGCTGGTCCGATGGCACATCCAGAGTTCCCTTTGCAGGTGGAAATCTGTGCCTACCTTCTAGCGCTTGTGTGTTGTGGTCCTCCCCTGCTGTGCTTACGGGATAGTCCCCACAACTGTTGTGTCTGTTTCTGAAGTTCCCTCACAACTCGATTATGATGTTCTGCTTCGTCCCCCAGATCATATGGATAGGACGCACCCGTATGATGGGTAGGCTCGGAGCTCTTCTGGGACCCTAGTGTCGCCCCTCTCCAGTTGTTGCCCCCTATGTCTTCTTAGGTGAATTGAGTGAGACAGCCCGCCTATAACTGACTGTCCTGCCGTAGGTTTGAAGTTAGGCCTGGAGCTCTATACTTCCTCGGCGTTCCGGCCACCGGCTGCGCGCCTCAGTAGGATGTTGCCTCGTCTTACAGCACGACTCCTACTGGTGTTTCTCCTTGTTGCGTTGATCTCGTTTCTCACTCAGCACAATAAACCTCGCTTCTTGTCCTTTCTTAGGGCACCGCCGCGATCAGGTGCAGGCGCGGTCCCGTAACGTTCTCTCTAGTTCACTAGGTCTCTGCCAGGATCCCACTCCTGACAAGGACCCCCCTGAGTCTCTCCCCGCAACACCCTCTGCCACAGGATGTTGCCTGTTCAATTCCCAGTCAGCTTCCCTCTAACTTCCTGTCTAACCCCCAGTTTTACCAGACTGTGAGGAGTGGCCTAATACATAGCACCCTTAGCTCCCCCTGGAGGCCAGACTGTGAAGTGTATTGGTGTCTGTGATACCTGGTCAGGTGAACCCCTTCAGTGCCATCAGACGTACCATAACCCCCCTTAGCGGCGGAGCATCAGTACTGCAACGACCAGGACTCTGGGGCGCTGCAGATTCATGCGTGGGACACAACGACGGACAGGTATGGGTATATTGTTGGTTTATCATTTTACTTTTATTACAGGAGATCGAGTGCATCGGAATTAGTTGTGGCAGTAAGTATGGTTTAATTTAGAACATTTAAGGAGTTTGTGTAATTTTTTCAAAATAAAGGACTTTATTCTGGACGTGTCTTTATTTAACATTGCAACTATAGGATTAGCAATGGATAGGTGTCTTATAGGTGCCTCTCCATTACTAAGCTGTGGGCAACAAATATTACCCCACTTGCCACCGCTACAGGGCAAGTGGGAAGAGCCAGGAAAATTGCCAGAAAAGGCGCATCTAAACACAAAACTATACACATACACTATATTGTTTTGGTAATATAAGTTTTTTTTTATTTTGTAACAAAAATAAAAGAAAGAAATGCAGTTATAAATAAGTCTATAAATGTAACTTTTGTACATAAAAATAGATCCATCGTTTCCATTGATTCCTGCATTATAGGAACTGATTAAAAAAAATAGTTCAAAATAGAAGTAAAGTTTATCTAGCACACAGAGGCTGTGTGAATGAACACTTAAAAGAAACATTTTGAAAGACGTTAACAAAGTTGCGTATGCAAAACAACATAAATTATACAAATACAATAATAGAAAAACACTTTACTCTTGTACATACACGCTCTGTTAAAACACTGCCTACAGTTTCTATTAAAGGGAATCTGTCAGCAGGTTTTTGCTATGTAATCTCAAGACAACATGAGATAGAGGCTGAAACACAGAATTCAGGGATATGTCACTTGTCAAAGAGCATATTGTTGCTTAGTAACTGTATATTATTTATCACAAAGAGATTATCACCTGTGATAAGCACCTCACTGTCCATGGGCTTTGTACACAGAGAGACTGGTGTGGTCGGGATTAGCTTTCTCAGCTCTGCTTCATTCTAAATATAAAAGCTCTGATTGGGTCTCTTTGCCTACTTCATGCTGCCGTCAGATGACGTAGCAAAAACCTGCTGACAGATTACATTTAAATAGTCAAGTGGAAATATGCAAACCCCAAACTATGATTGATTGCCTTTAATGTTCAGCTTTAAAACTTAAAAAGATTTCTTATTTTAATTTTTACTAATATCTGATAAATAGAGTAGGCTTTCCACTGCTCAAGCTGAAGTCTTTTTTTAAGGGAAACTATGACTTGATTCATGCTGACCAAATCATAGGAAACAGAAACAAGAGTCTGGCTACCTCCGGCATTGTAGAGGAAATATAGTTTGACATTCGGGCAAGGAACCGTACGTAGTGACGAGACTAGCCCGATGCCACACCCTGACAGCTTTTCTCATCATCATATGGGATAACTGACAGGTCTCTCCCGATGGACACACAAGGGGTAGACATATCAATCACCTAGGAAAAAGCCATCCTAGGATGGTGCCAAATTAGCTTTGTCGTTCTGCAGGTGGATCTTCAAACTATATTTTGTTTCAGAGAAAAATATACCAGTCTGCATTCATTTCCGGGGTTTGGGCAGTATGAATTAGCTCACGTTTCCCACAAGGGGCAGTCCCAATGAATGTTACTACAAACGAGTCTGTCCTTTGTGTGCACTGAGGCAAGTGCGTGGAGGACATGGTCAGCTGTTTCTACACAGATATGCTTCTAAGAGAAAAACTTCTAGAGGTCAATGCGTCTGTCTTTTTATGTACTAGTCATATGAAATCTGTCAGAAAAAGTACATAGGTCTTCATATGAAATCAAATGCAAATGCTTGTGCGCTACAATGGGGGCCTTGGTCTAGAAAGCCTGTTCTGAAATGTTCTTCTAAGAGGCCTGGTTCTTCTGAAGGTCACCCTGGAATAAATATTATCAAATGCATGGAGACTTTCACTATTTATTTCTGTTACTGACACTGACGTTCTTCTGTATTTCTGCTACAGCTAAATCAGCATGCTGTTGTGGCTTCCTGTGAGCAGTGTATTTTGGGATTTCAGCAGCGGATACACAAATTCCACTATAAGATAACATGATTGAGATAAACCACTGTCTACTTCCAAGGAATTCAGCAGGGTTTTAGGGTTCGCTCAGACTAGTGTATAAAAAAATCAGTCCCATTCTCATCCAAGAGAATAGGACGATCTTTTCTTACTTGTCATCCGTGTGCAGTCTGTTATTTTTGCTAAGCAGCTATTAATCATTCACAGGAACATTTACAGTTTCCTATGTACAGAACTGTAATGTATTCACAAAAATCGGATGCCACGCTGATTGTCCGTATGGCATGCAATATTTTTCTAGCACTGTACCGATTCTGGAGTGAAATCGCGGTGTGCTGCCATTTTTTTTTCTCATGCCAAAAACAGGTGAGGAAAAATATGCAGATCTACACTGCCTCATTGAATAACATTGGCCCCAGTGCAATCCAATTTTTACTCTAGTATGAGCGAACCCTTATAAGAAGCTGTCTATAAATGGAAACCATTAGAATATGGAATAGTGCAAAAAAAGTGTAAAAATAATGAAGCAAAGTTATTCAACTTCTAAGGCTTAACAACACAGATGTATTGTACATATTCTTTGGTTGAATCATGGACTATCGGTAGGAAAAGAACTTTATTCCTCCAGGCAGCCTCTGGCTTTCAGTTACAGAGGCGTGCCAGTGTAGCTTCAGTCACCGCTCAGTCACCGCCCATGATTTTGGCCCTGTTAAGAAAAAAAAACACCTACACTCACCTCTGGTGATGACGCCATTCCAGTGGTGTCGGCAATCACATTCCTGGGGCTCACGTGAAGTTGCTATGTAATGTGTGCCCTGCTCCCAATCAGCGCTGGCATCATTGGCATCATTGTCCCTACCTTTAAACAAATCGAACATCAAGAGGAAGTCAGAGAGCAGCCTCAATAATGACTTCCTGTTGATGTTCAACATGTCTGAAGACGGAGACAGTAAAGCTGGCACTAAATGGGCACAGGGCTCGTGTGACGTAACAACTTCACATGAGCCTCGTGAACACGAGTGCCGACACCGCTAGAATGACGCCTGCACCGGAAGTGAGTGTAGGTATTTTTATTTAAATGGGGCAAAATATGAGGAATGAGAAGGGGCTGTGCAAGTAGTGGACAACCCTTTTAAATCGGCTGTCACTTGGTTGCTTATACTATATACTGCAATCTTCCACATATGAAGCAGGTTTAGTTCCTAAGCCAGCTTTATACTGCCCTTAGCGAACTAAGAAAAATGTACTTCATAGATTGTTGAGGAGTTGTTCTGGTTTTTATAATAAACATTTTAATCAGTTTTAATACTGGCTATTAGAGCACTTAACTAACATATCCTACTTTCTGTTGATCACTTGCCAATTTTGCTGTTTAGATTGGAACACAGATAGCAGAGTCATCTCATTATTATAAGAGAAAATTACACGTTCATGTCTACTCTATCAACTATTGAAAGTCTAGATAAAACAAGATAGCAACACCAAACTCTCAGGTTAGGCTAAGTCTGTATTTCGGTATGGTGTTTTTTTTTTCTGTGGGTAAGAGGCAGTGTGTAATTACTTACTGGATTTGTTAAAAAACATAACTGATACTTAAAGAAAAAACATTTCTTCTCTATAGAAACCTAGGAAACAAACCTTAAATATATTGCATTATATTTAACATTTCAAAAAATACCACACTTTTATGTGTTGATAAGAAATCACAGTTAATTGACTTGTCTTTTGACGGACCCACAACAAAAAGATAAAGTGCAAGGAGCCAATAGAGCAGTATTCACTGTTAAGGGTCCCATACTGTTCACTAAGTTTTAATGGTGAGATTTTATGAATCCATCCACTATTGCAGTAATGATTCTCTGCTCCATACACTAATTTGGGACAGAGAAGTGAGTGAGTAGACTCTGCCCAGGAATGCAGCATTTGATGGCTCTATGCAGGCTCGGACTGGCCCTTAGGGTAACAGGGGAATCCCCCGGTGGGCCCCTGTGCAGATCTGGGCCCCCAACCCCACTATATGGGCATTATTTGGCATAATTCAATTGATTAACTCTGTACATAAAAAAGCAGCTCATCATTCATTAACCAAACTACCCAGTTTATTATTACATAGAGATATAGGTAAATTTGTGAACAAGGGTAATGTAATATTTGTATGCAGGTGAAAAGTGGGCCCCCACAGTTAATGTTACTGGTGGGCCCCTAGCACCCCAGTCCGACACTGGCTCTATGTAGGCAACTGTCTGCTAGAGACAAACATTTCTAAAAATATAAATCTCATTCACCAATTTGCTGTAAATCCTAGGACACTGTAGGAGCTATGTGTGAACAACGCCACTATAATAACCTATTGATGAACTAGCTACTACAAAGTTACTTTCAATATGCCGCTTTGTGCATGCTGAAAAAACATACTAAGGCAAGTCCATTAAGAAAGAAAATCACCCCAAATTTAGCTGTTGGTTAGAGAGGAAAAACTAGCTGCAGTTCTTTCATAAAAATGATGCATTGATGCTATACTTTCAGTGGAATCAACATTAGTTTTATCTTAATGACACTTCATACATAATCTCTATGTACGGAAACAATTCATGTAAGGTAAGGGTACATTCATACGACGGAATTTTTAGTCCACATGATGTCCGTA
Source organism: Ranitomeya variabilis (assembly GCF_051348905.1). Classification (NCBI taxonomy): domain Eukaryota; kingdom Metazoa; phylum Chordata; class Amphibia; order Anura; family Dendrobatidae; genus Ranitomeya; species Ranitomeya variabilis. The sequence goes on along the minus strand of NC_135236.1, from coordinate 255,989,672 downwards.
GAAGAAACACTGACATTACATGGACATCACTAGGATCAATTTTACTGAACAAGGCTGCTCGGATGACAATTCACACGTGTAGAAAAACATTCAGCATGCAGTAGTCTCTTCTGTGTTTCAGATAAGACTCGCCTATTCAAGTCTATGGATGCCAAAAAAAATGGATCCCATATCTTTATAGCATCTGATCTTTACAGGTACATTGCAGTTCTTAACATAGGAATCTGTATGGGGTCTTGTAATTTTTAATTACTATATACAGTATACTCAAGTATAAGCCGACCCGAGTATAAGCCGAGACACCTAATTTTGCCACGAAAAACTGGGTAAGCTTATTGACTCGAGCATAAGCCTGGTATGCATTGTCCCCTCATCCCTGTCCTGCTATGTGTGACTCCCCCCCGTCGCTGTCCTGGTATGTGGCTCCCCCTTCCTGTCCTGGTATATGGCTCCCCCATTTTGTCCTGGTATGTGTGGCTCCCCCTGTCCTGTCCTGGTATGTGTGGCTTCCCCATCCTGTCCTGGTATGTGGCTCCACTGTTTTGTCCTGGTATGTGTGGCTCCTCCATCCTGTCCTGCTATGTGTGGCTCCCCCCCATCCTGTCCTGGTATGTGTGGCTCCCCCTGTTGTATGCATGGCTCCCCCGGTTCCCCATGGCTCACCCCCCATCCCAACGTTGTATGCAGGGCACACCCCCCGTCCCAATCACCCTCTTCGCGCCGGTGCCACATCTCCGTTGTCCCGGCGCCGCAGCTCTAATGTGCTGGGTGGTCACGTGGTACCGCTCATTAAGGTAATGAATATGTGCTCCACGCCTATGGGAGTGGAGACGTGTGCATATTCATTACCTTAATGAGCGGTACCACATGACCGCTCAGCACTGGAAGAGCTGCCGGCGCTGGGACGGAGATGCAGGGACGGAGATGCAGCGATGGCGCGAGGAGGGTGAGTATGGTGTCTTCTGTTAGCCGTCTCCTGCCTATGCCCCGCTGCTCCCCCTCCCCCGCCGACTTTCTGGACAATGACGCATGTATAAGCCAAGGGGGGGCATTTTCAGCACAAAAAAAGTGCTGAAAATCTTGGCTTATACACGAGTATATACGGTAACTGCTGATGTATAAAAGCATATGTCAGACAGATGTAAAGTACGTATGTAGCAATAGCATATGGATAACAATTCAGATGAAAAGTCATCTGTTTTTTTCCGGATGAAAATCAGACGTTTTTTTTCACACACTTGGGTGAATTTAGCCTACCCAATATGTTGTGGCAACATTGCTTTACACAGTAAATTGTCCATCAGCAATTATATACATTATGCTCAGAATAATTAGCAAAGCAACTAAAACCTTGGATGTGTCACATCATTATCACTAATTGAACAGTCAATACCAAATGCCAGATGCAATGAATCTTTGTAGCAGTGTTATCATGCAATTCTGCATGTGCTGGCTCCATGTCCTTTGCAGTACATTCTCTGGGGTTTTTGACACCCTTGATGATCAGCTTGCAGGCGTCATCGTTGCAGTTTTGGACCATTTCCATCTTGCCATCTTTCGAATTGAAGGAGGGGAGCTTTGATACTTTGAGACACGTAAAAAAAAAGTGAGGTTCCTGATCTCCCTCTTGGTACTCTTTTGATGGCTCTGCAAGAAATTGCAGATCCTGTTTTTAGTATTTATATTTCAGATAAATATTCTAAATATTCGACATGCACTCTTTTTTTACGTTATCATATCTCCAATGTTGCAAGCTAAAGCAGACAAAACACATAAAAAAACATAAATAAATTTCAGCAAATACAGCTCTTCAGAGTAATTAACTAGGGAGATTTTTCTGGATGGTTTCCTGCAGATGCGCTCCAGTACATGTGATACCCTTAACTTGGATTTAAGCTGTATCTGGCTCAGAAGTAGCTTGTAGGAGCAGAAAACTTACCTCACAATTTTTTTTGCAGTGAGAGTCCAATACGGAAGGCATCAAAAAAGTCTTATAGGGAGTCTGTCTCATAAAAAGACTGTTAAAGCAAAGCACATGCACTTGGCACACCCTTGGTGTGATTGAGTATTTCACTGCACCTTCACATTGGTTTTTCATCTTCCTCCTCCCTTCTCCTGCTCCTGTAAAGCCAGAGCTGTCCGTCTAATAAGAAAAGGTTGGAAATAGATGGAAAGCAAATGGATAAGAAGGTGCACTGAACTGTTTGACCACACCAAGGGAGCAAGAAGCGCCTGTGCTTTGTTTAAAAACCATCCACAACTCCCCCCTTTCTATGTGCTTGGTTTGAATATTTGTGTTATTTTGTGCTAAAAGATTCCCTTTAAGTCATTTCCTAATGGTTGTAAAGCAGTTGCATATTATACATAGTAGCATCTACGTTACATCTTATAGTTCCTCAGAACTAATTTTTCAAAAACCATATTGCAAATTTGTAGAAATTTTCTGAAAGGGGCAAAGTGGTAACTATAAAATGGCAGGATACTTAGGTCTGAAAAGTTATGAAAATTTTATAAAGAATTGGAACATTCTATATATTTTTATTATACAAAAAAATTGTACTTGCTCAATTCATAATAATTATTTAGAGTGTAACTCTGATTGTAGGTGAACGCCATCCTGCCCCCCTCTACCTTCTCCATAGACTTTTATGAGCAGCAACATCCGATCCTGCAGTGAGCAGAAAATCAGTTTTCACTGAAGAGAGATTATATCAGTGAAAGGTGAGTGAGATATCTGTCCAGGGGGAAAAAGAGAAATTTTCTCTAACTAGATAAATTAAGTTAGGCTAGACTGATATGCTGTGTAGTTAATAGCAAAATCAGTCATTTTAAAGGGCCTCTGTCAGCACAAACTGACTGTTCAAACCAAGTACAGGCGCTTGGTACATCCTAGGCAGGGACAATTATTTAAGTACATCTTCCCACATGCTTTGTTTCCATCTATCTCCACTCTTCTATGGCTCTAAAGCCAGAGCTGTCAATCAAAGAAGAGGGGGGTGGAGGTTGAGGAACAACAATCAGTGGGCAAGGTGTATGTAGATGATTGGCCACGTCTTAGTGCACCGAGCGCCTGTACTTGGTTTGATCAGTCATTCTGTGATGACAGAGTCCCTTTAAAATTTCTATGTCCAACATTAGTCAATAGGAAAAACTACAAATAGTAGTGAAAAGGTTAAGAGAAGCCAGATTGTATTTTTTAAGTATAGAGAGACACGTGTGTAATTGTACAACTAATATTCTCCATTCATGCTATTGTAGCATGTCTCAAGTGGAAATAAGCAGCCGGACCAACCATATAATGTGGTAATCCACTCTGCCTTGGCATTATGTGGTAAAGACCTGTATAAAATGGCACATGACTTTGAATGGAAGTTTCCCTTAAACAGTGATATTCTATCTGTCCGTCCTATAACGCATACTCACCATTTTGCAATTGACATGTTGCGTTCAGGTTCTGCTCTTCCAAGGAGCTGTTAATGGATATGAATATGTTAGTTGCCTGTAAAGAACTAATCAGTAGTCAATAATGAAACAGTTTTTGCAGCATGGTGAATCCAACATGACTAGGACACGCAGCAACATTTCCATCTCCATTTGACCCATTTTTCATTACATAGGGTTACGTTCAAATATGTTGCTTTCAGGAGATGTATTCTGATTTACAAAAAAACAGTCAGAATTCTCATCAAAGGAACAGCAGTGGGCCTAGACAAGAATCGCTGTGGTCACATTAAGGGGAAGACGTTAAATAGAAACTTCCTGTAATGCTATAAAAAGATAAGTAAAACTTGCAGAATTTTGGTGCTTTATCTGAAGCTCAAAAATAGGAAATGGCTGTAGGCGGTATAGAGGTAGCAGTAACTCGTAGGCCCTGGTGTCCAAAGTCCAAATGCTGAACATTTCAGTTAAGGCTTTTTCTACCCACATTACAGTTCTTTTCAGGGTAGGAGGAACATACAGAAATATTCAATTTGATTCTTGATTCAGGAGTACAAAGCTGACAGAATTAGATCATGGCGACATTAAATTATCAGCGACACCTTGCAACATTGGAGGTAATGATTTCCTATGGTGTCAGTTTGCGACCTGCAATATACCGTGACAGAGTTGCAAATGTTTCCAAAATATGTTGGATTTTTTGTCACTGGTCAGATGTCGCACACTTTCCATAGACTTCAATGCAAGTCACATGACATGCACCTTTCTGCAACGTCACAGCTCTAAAATAGTCGCACAACAGCAAGTCACAGACAAGTTGCAGAAATTTTTTTAGTTGCATGACTTGTCCAAGAACCGCAATCACCTCGCAATGAAGCCCCAGCCTTAATATATCACCTGTAGGAGAAAAAGTATGGCCATACATTGCTTTATTGCCAATGAAAAACTCTGGAAAGCAGTTTTACAACCCATAGGAGCGGTCTAATAGCTGTGCTTGTATACAAGCACCTGTTAGATCAGTGTTTTTGAGCCTGCGTTATACAGGTCCGGGGATATGTGGTTGGCGCTCAGTGTTGTAGACAGTCTTCAAACACCATGGTTTTATTGCCGTTTTACCAAGATTGTCAGAAAACTAAGAAAGCTGCTATTTTTTTCTGCGATATAGTCAGAAATCATGGCAATACTGTGATGTTGTGTGGTGACAGTCTGCGTAATCAGTATAGGAAAACCCTTTTTGATGCTTTTGTGAAATGTGAGCAGAGACTATAAGTACGATGGCTCCCTGCTCCGGGATCTTAACCTAGAGAGGGAGCTGCTTTGTAAGTATACCTGTGTGGTTGTACGTGTTCCTGTATGGGTGTGTATACCTGTGCACTAAGGTGTCTGCATGTATTTGAATGTTTGCATGTCATACATTTCAATATGCCTTATAAACACCAGTGCTTATTCACACATAGCAGTTTTGACTTCTTTAGTGTCTTTCTAATATAAGACTAATATCCTCCACTAACCTAAGCTCTTGCTCATGTCTTCAGGACTTTTCTTAACCAGCACTGGTCTGTGGCTCCTTTCACACTGCATTTTTGCCCCTGTTTGTTGGTCCCATCAGGGATTTGGGAGTATGTGCCGACGGGCCATAGACTATGATGGTGCCAACAGAGTCAACTTGTGCTCTGATGTTCATCATTTTTGGGCGTCTACGCCTACTGGAGGTGAACACCCAGACATAGTAAACATAGACAAAAACTAAATGTGAAAGGCGCCTTTTGCATGTGCTACCACAGTTGATCAGGATATTTCCAAATATCCTCAGTTTCAGTGTGTCCTTAAAACACACGTCATAACTTTCTGTAATACAACTCTTCTCCGTCCTCTTTATCCCCTCCTACATTGTTCTTCACAGCTCAATCCCGTCACTTAAAAAAAGATACACAAAAATCATGAAAAGGTGTGTTTTAGTGATTATTCTGACACATCTTCAGCCTAAATTCTTTGGGCTTAGCCTAAATTTATTTAAACTAATAGTAATAAATATGATGGAAGTATCCATCGATCTTGTAAATATACCCAACATACCCACAACATTGCGGTTGGAGCACGGCTATTGTAAATATACCCAATATAACCACAATATTGCGGTTGGAACACGGCTATTGTACTTATAGCCAATATACCCACAATATTGCGATTGGAGCATGGCTATTGTAAATATACCCAATATACCCACAATATTGTGGTTGGAGCATGGCTATAATACACTGCTGGGCTCCAGCCACAACAGTCGGCATCTAAAACAAGCCCTTATACAGCAACATTGAAAGACGAAGTTAAAAAAAGCTATTGTTCAGTGATTACAAGGTTGAAAAAAAATTACTTGGTCACTAATTAGTTGCATGTAAAAGGCAATCAGGCCTGGTCTTTATTGGGTTAGAGGCATCCGATTAGACTAAACAGCATTTTGCTCCTATAGTCATTTCCTGGGCTGATCTCATTCATGTGCTTTTCATAGGGCTGTGATTAATATGTGGTGGGGGTCACTGTATTACGTACCTGTTATGTTTTAGGACTGATTCACATTTCCCTTCATTCCAGCCACAGAAGGGGTCCATTGACTTAATACAGCCTGTGCAATTGTTGTAGGCAGTACAGTTATCCAGTGATAGTCTGGAAAATTCCCGAGTAGTTCCCACATACAGGACGTGCTACACAAAGAGAACTCAGATGTCAGCAACAGAACAAGCATTTCATTAACCAGATCTCTCCTCCTTCTCGGTACCACATCCCACCAGAATAAATAATTTATACTTCCATTTTTGTACAAAAAACAACCTACGTCTGCTGACACATCCATAGACAATAGGAGCATATCACACTACAGAAACAAGAGATTTCTGATGTTTCGTTATAAAAAAAGAAGAACTGAGTCACAAACCACAATCAGTCATATCCTACTCAGAACTAAGGTCACAACAGTCATCAATACATTGTTTTATCTATATTCCTCCAGTCATCGGTCGTTATAAATGTATGAAACATATGGGTTAATATTATGATTAACTTTAAACTACCGGTAATACAAATACCCTGCAAATAAATAATTGCACATCTTCCATTTGAGCAATTAGCTGAAATGTTGTCTCTGGAGTATCTATAATGTATTGTACTTCTCACCTCATTCGGCTTCAGTTCCATGAACTGCAGTTTTGCTTTTAGTTTGAAAGGCTGCAGTTCAATAATTGAAAAAGGTCCATCTTCCTGCTCTAGAGTCTTGTGTACAGCTCCATCATCTTAGATAATAAAATTAAAGGGGATGTTAACTAGCTTTCATCCACTAAGTACTATAGCAAATAAATATCACCACAAATATATTATATAAATTCATGACTTCTGCCATTAAGGTATAAAGAATATAAAGTGATTTTTATAGGGGTTGTCCAGGCAAAATCTAAATGTTACTGTTGGCTTGGTAAATTATAAAACCGCAAATGAAGCTATGCTACTGGCACTTTGTGGGATCCAGCACAGGCTGCTCCATTAAGACGAGAATGTTCAGAGAGGCAACATGACCAATTTTCACATGTGATTGTCTGCTGGGGTCAGGTGTCTTCAGCAGGTGTCATTGGTGATATCAGCTGCCACACTGAACAGTGACAACTTCCTTAAGTTTGTAAAAGCTGACCACAGAGCAGTCTCTGCTGGATTCTGGTAAGTGGGTTCCAACACTCGGCACCCTTACCAATCAGTTACGAACAGCGCCAGCAGAGGTCAGATGTAAACAGCTGCACAGCTGAACACCTCTGTCACTTGTTTAATGGTCAGCTCCATTTTTTCAGAGCATTCGACCTGTTGCTCCATTTTAAAAGTTCCCCATGGGATATAAAAATTCCTCTTTTTGCCAATCCCAGTACTCAGACCTCCAACAAGTCATTAAGATATCACCTATCCATAACATGCTTGTTACATAATGTTGGTTCACTGGGTGAGGTGGATTCACTAAGCCCAGGATCCAGGTAGGCAAATGGGCCACGAATGATTGTGCAGCAGCAAGGTCGAGCACTCAGATTATCACAGCAAAGGGACTGGAAACAGCAATTAGACAGGTAGAATGCTGGATGCTGGAAACTGCAGACAAGTAGGAAACATCAAAGAGACCACAGGCAAGCAGGCGGGATGCTGAAAACTGCTGGCAAATGCGAGAAATCCAGGAGATCACAGGCAAGCAGGTGGGATGTTGGGAACCATTGGCAGGCGGATGATGTCCCGATCACATGCAAATTGCAAAGTTACAGAAGACCTCAGACAGATTGCACAGTTACTGAAGAACATAGTCAGTCTGGAGACTCAAGAGACATGGAGCTGAAGGCAGATAGGAGGCGTCATGGAGATGCAAACAAGTACAAGACAAAACTCTGGAGCAACAAGAAAGTCCAAATGCCAGGGAAGCCACAGGTGGGTAGGAGATGTCCTGGAAACTGCCATACATGCAGCAGTGGTCTTGGAAGACTGGGAACATGTAGCAGAAAGACCTCCAGAGTAACTAGAAAGTATGAAAACCATAGAACCCGCAGGCAGATAGGTGAAGTCCTCCACTAACAGGTAGCAAGTTTACTGAAAACTGTAGACAAGCAGGCGAAGTCCTGAACTCCACTGAGAGGTAGCAAGGTTACTGAAAACCGCTTGACAGGTATCTCACAGATGTGAAACCACAGACAGCCAGAAGATGTCCTGAAGAATGTGGACTAGAACTGTGCACAGACCAACTAAAAGAGTTGCTAGAAAGTCTTAATACAATAACAACACCCAGGTGTGCGCTTTGGGAAGCTTTACATAGGCCCACAAAATACAACACATTATTCTAAAGCCCAACATGGAGCACAAGAAAATCTACCAGATCAGTGGTATGGCATAACAATGTTTCACTGCACAACCCTATTAATTATACAGGACAGCTGGGGCCAGAATACCTTTACATTTTGATTGCTATGATGTGGATGAAACCATTTAATAATCATCTGTCTCACTGCATGTGTCATTGGATATAAAGTTGGATCTGAATACCGTAAGTTACCTGTGCCTAAGATGAGAACCCTAGACATATTCTGGTTCACGGCAACTATTTCATCCACCACTATCTTCCTGTAGAGGACTAAATTTTGGAAAACAGTCCTATTTCTTGATGGCCACAACCAATTTGTCAGTTCTGGGTGATTGGATACCTCTTCTGAAGTGTCCTCAGGGGTCAAGGTAGGAGATGGAAGGCACTGAAGGACAAATAATGTTAAGTTAAAAACAAAAACTATGAGTGGACTAATAAAGGGAGCAGAGCATAGCAAAATGGTGGCAATTTTAAATGATATTCCAATACACTTAATTTGTGTAATGCATTAGATAATATTTCTACTATATGCATTCATTAACAATAACGTCATAATTGCTAGGAGTAGTTTTATCCATGTTTATTAAATGTGCAGCCAGTATAAGAAACATATACTACAGAATCCAGAAGCATCAGAAAAGGACTTTGCCTATATAAGCAATAAATGTCAAGAATTTGTTTTAATGACAGGCCTAGCCAATTTTTAGGTATTGCCTTCTTACTGCTAAATTGAACCAACTGAAATGAAATGCACTCAGTCTAGGAAAGGAGGCTATGTTCTGGTAGAACCTGATGTATCTGTGCTTTCTTCATATCTGTAGCCCTCTTAGATTACTTGAGATGCTGATTCTCACATAAAATATACATCTTATGGTATGCTTAGTATTTAGAAGAAAAGAGATAAGTAGTAATCATGTTTTACCGTCCCAGGACGAATCTTTAGTTCATTTTTAGAAGAGCCCAACAAAGTTGAAGTGTTGAAAAGAAGCTCAATATCCTGAACCTTATAGGAGCACACAGCACTGTGGTTCCTACACAGATGAAAAAAAACATAGTCAAATGTAATATGCTGAAAAGCCAAAGAAAACAGGGATGTTACTTGTAATGACAAATCACATTCCAGCTGTTATATCCACCAAGGCACACTAGTTTAAAAGGGTGTTACATCTCCCAAAATCATTTTCTGATCAATTGGGGTCTAAGTGCCGATACTCCCAACCATCCTGACATTGAATGGGCAACCGAGCTGCTCTAGTTAAAATCAAAATTCTCTCTCGAAACCTCAAGACTTGTCAATAAAAAAAAAACCATGAGAACCAAAATGCCCAACCCACAACAGCTCTATTTAAATACAAATTTTATATAATAACTCACTAATTTAGATCCAATGGACTATCTGTTCTCATACTGATTTCAAAACAAGCAGGAACTGTTCTAGTGTAAAAGACTATGTTTTCGCCCTCTGGCCCCATTCCCAGCGGCAGTCAAGGCCACCAGTCATTGGACATGCACATTTGTACCATTGCCCCTTCATTCTCAGAAAGGAAAATTTTATGAAGGAGTGGTAATAGCATATTCCAGCAACATGCTTCATTTTCTGTGTTGGAAAGACCCCTTGAAATAAATATTTCTGAAACCTCAAAATAATATTACTACAAATGGTCCCATACAAATTCTAACACAAGTAAAAAGAGCAATTGTCCATAGCTACCAGTCAGTTCCACCTTTTATTTTATCAATGCTAGTTAGAAATGGTATGGAAGATGCCTTCAATGCAAAGATGTAATTACTTATGTTAATTTTTGGCTGATTTTTCTAGTGTTTAAGTGGTGTATAGGTGCATGAGCTACATTCAAGCTTCTCACCATGAATTTTTGAAAAGTCCGTAAATCACATTCTCTGTTTTTCCTTGCAAAAAGTAGATGTCTTGTAGGTGTGGATAATATTGCCCAGTTAACTGGTTTCCACATATTAAACGTGATTTCAATGCCGTACTAAATATATAGCGAATACTATTTTTGGCAGATCCTTGATCATCCTAAGGAAGCAAAATTTAGATACAAAGGTTGTAGTGTCTTTACCAAATGTGGAAGAAAAAGTGAGCATAATAAACAAAAATAACTAAATAACTAAAGTTTTAAAGAAAAAAGTCGAAATACCGTACTTCCCACAAGTGAAAAATACACTTTTATTCTTAGCAGAGTTGTCCGGGATACTTATATAATTTGTTATGGAGTTTGACATGTGGAATCCTAACTATGTGTACTGTACGGTACTCACTGTCAGGATTCCTCTTGTTTCCCATTCCCACCGATGGATCACGTGCCAACCACATTCTCTTCAGCTTCTCTCCGTGGTCTCAATCGGGAGAAGCGGAAAAAAAGCAGTAGGGTTCATTACACTCCTTGCCAACTTTATAAATGTCCCAGACAACCAAAAAGGGAACCACAAACCACAAAAAGGGAATTTTAGTATTGTTAATTAAATAATTATGAAGGAGAGATCTAATGGGAAAAATATATTTTTACTAACACACAATGTGAGTGGTATTTTTTTATATTTTTCCTTCAATTTAGTGTGCACCAGATTGATTATCAATCAGGTCAAATCAGCTATTTTGTAGCCATCCACCACTACTTCTAAGTGGAAATGTGGCAACAAATATGGTTCAATTTAAGAGCTTCTGGGCATCTTTCTTTGTAAAGCCAATAAGATGATTATCCACTTTAACAGTTTATACCAAAGGCTCCTCCTGATATCCACAGCACTCACTGTGCATGGGCCACCACTAACCATCTTACCTTACAAAGTTGGGCCACCATTGACAGCCTATTCTCAGTTGTTCTGGTTTCAGTATTGTCCTCATTGAAAAAAAGAAGAATCTTATTTTGTCCTTTATCTTCTTTGTCTACAACTAGAGACTTCACAAACTCTGGCTCTGTTACAAAACACACCAAAACATTTATTCTAAATTATGTATATTCCCCTGCTCCTCTTTTGGGGATGATTCAGACAAATACTCCAATATGCTGAATAAAAAATAAGTATGTAGAAAAAAAATAAAGAACATTGAAAGGGAATCTGTCCCGTTGTACATGCAGTCCAATCTGTGGATCTCATGGTATAGAGAAAAAGAAGCTGAGCGGAATGATATATGGGTTTGCTGTAAAAAAAAAAATCAGTGTAACTTGTATTTTATTCATTGAAATCCCTGGTGTTTGTATGTATATGTGTCCAGAGGGCGGTCCAACTCAGTGACTGACAGCTATCTCTGCCTGCATAGTCAGGCTGGGAAGACTGTCATTCACTGAACTGGACCTCCCACTGGACTCATATGCATACAAACACCAGGGATTACAATGAATAAAATGCAAGGTTTACTGACACTTTCCCCATAAAATATATATATAGTGATCTGATCAGCTCCTCCTGTTCTATAACATCCTTCCTGCAGATCAGATTTCATTTTCAACATTTGGTTTAAGGGGAAAACCTCTGTAAATGATTCCATCATGTCATCGATAAATATCATAAGATCATATTGGCATCCTTCAGTTACAGACCCTAGTCCTGGAATTTAGTTCACACAGATCTAGTGACCTTTGCTTTTCCTTCACTGGATTTCCTCTTCTCACAACAAACAACTGCACTCTGGAAGTGTTAGGGTGAGTGTCCACTGTCAGGAAACGCTGCTTGTTTGACGCTGCAGCGTCAAACACGCAGCGTCCAGATGTTCCAGCATAGTGGAGGGGATTTGTTGAAATCCCGTGTCCACTATGCGTGGAAACCCGCACGCGGCGGCCCTGCGACTCCGGACATGCTGCGCGTCTTTTCAGATCGCAGCATGTCCGTACACCTTGCGGGGACGCAGCGTCCCCGCAAGGCATATCACAGGGCCCTATGGCGAGGGGTGCGATGATCCCGGATGTGTACTGTACACATCCGGCACCATCGCGTCCCAGAAAGGGGGCGGGGCTTAGCGCCGAGCGGCGATACCGCCGGCCATCCTGAGCGTGGACACGCAGCCTTAGGGTGAGTGTCCACGGTAAGTAAACGCTGCGTGATTGACGCTGCAGCGTCAAACACGCAGCGTCCAGATGTTCCAGCATAGTGGAGGGCATTTTGTGAAATCCCGTGTCCACTATGCGTGGAAACCCGCACGCGGCGGCCCTGCGACTCCGGACATGCTGCGCGTCTTTTCAGATCGCAGCATGTCCGTGCTACCTGCGGCGACACTGCGTCGCCGCAGGTAATATCACAGGGCCCTATGGCGAGGGGTGCGATGATCCCGGATGTGTACAGTACACATCCGGCATGATCGCGTTCCCAGAAAGGGGGTGGGGCTTAGCGCCGAGCGGCTTTGCCGCTGCGGCGATACCGCCGGCCATCCTGAGCGTGGACACGCAGCCTTAAGGTTCTGTATATGCCACCATTAAATATGTACGAATGATGAATTGCATTACTGCAGTATAGTCTACACACATTTAAGAGTATAGTCCATATACAGTAGCAGTAATGTAGTTCATGTATTCAATGCTTCTATATACCTTACGTATGGTTGCAATTGTTTGTTTGCTAGTGTAATGCAGTCACGTCAGCCGGTACCTGTACGTATATTTAATTTCATTGTAGGTGGATTTCTCCTTTAGAAAGCATATCTACTAAATAAACCTTTCATCAATAAATGCACAAAGCTTGTATTGTAGAAGTCGAATGGAAAAAATAGTTATTACAGCACAATCGTCACTATTCCATTTGTACAAGAAAAAAGAGGGCATGTACTGCAACCTTTTGGTTCAGATTGTGTAGCTTCAACATTTGGTAACAAAACAAGATGTAAACTGTGGATAATACAGGAGAACCTCTGTCCACATTGCCATCATTGTAAATTAGTAGTGTTCTGCATTTTACGCATCACTTACCTCTCAAGAACTCATCTCCTGTGTATAGCCATGGGTCATCGCCAAAGATTTTGCTAAATATAGTTTTCTTCCCAATCATGCCATTGTTGGATTTTCGGGGCAATGTAGAGAACACTTGATCGCCTAAAAGTAATATATTTTCATATATAAATATATCTGTACAGAAATAATAGATAGACAGATGATAAGATGAGGAACAGGTTTATGAATAGAAAACATGATGTGTTATGTAGGAAGATTAAACAAAGCAAATCGCACTTTGGGGCAGGTGGGCAGATTCATTAAGGCTTTTGTACCAGTTTTCTGGCATCAGAAATATATAGGCAAGAGATTTATGAATCACAAAAAAGTGACAGTTCCCGATTCATTAAGACCGACATCTTTCATACCAGTCTTGATGAGGGTGTGGGGTGGAGTGCGATGTTCCTGATTCATTAGGAAGAACATGGGCCTGGAGTAAGATTTGTGGTGTTAACGAACGTCGCCACTCAACTTGTCAATTTGACAAGTTGGGGATCACCACGCCCTGTTCTGCCACAGATCTGACAAAATGTCATAAAAAATGTTGTGAGAACACCAAAAGTCGCAACACGTTGTGCAACCTCGCGTTGCGCAAAAATGTTGTGACTAGTGATGAGCGAATATACTCGTGAGTTGAGATTTCTCGAGCATGCTCAGTATTTTTTAGTGCTTGGAGATTTAGTTTTTCTTGCCGCAGCTGAATGATTTATATCTGTTAGCCAGCATAAGTACATGTGGGGGTTGCCTGGTTGCTAGGGAACCCCCACATGCACTTAGCCTAGCTAACAGATGAAAAAATGGAGTGTATAGCCCAAAATAAGGTAAACTTTTATTTTTTATTTAATGTACAAAAGGCAAAAACGTATATTAAATATGTGTCAACAACAAAGCTATTTAACAAAGCACAGATTCGGGTGTACATACCACAAGCGTAGTTAGGATAGGGAGAGCATTATGGTACAGCAAATGTTTATGTAAAGTGACAGTGCCTCAGTGCCTAAGATGGTATAAGTACAAAAGATAATGTTGAAGAAGTGCAAAGGCATTAGTAGTGCATTGTATCCAAAGTCTCAATGTCAGCAAATCTAATGAATAAATGCACATAACCAGAAGAGGCTCTTACCCATTATTCCCCGCTTGTGGTACCATGCACACAGCCCAACATATGTTTCGCATTGGCTTCTTCAGGGCCATCATCATTATGGCCCCCTGAGGAGGCCAACGCGAAACGCACATAGGGGCTGTGTGCATGGTACCACAAGTGGGGAATAATAGGTAAGAGCCTTTTCTTGTTTCTGGTTACATTTACTGTACCATAATGCTCTCCTTATCCTAACTATTCTTGTGGTTGTAACAGTGTGTCCCTCCCCCAGCCTGTGTCCCTTGACTGCCATGTAATCAGGCTTGAGTCAACAACCAGTGGGGGGAGCCCTCCCCCATGGAGGGGTGGATCCCAGGACACAGAACAATAGACTCATGTGTTGGCTGATTCAGTTGTGAGGTGACTTGCGAAGGGCTGGGATCTTATGCTGAGGCTAGATCCTGGTGCCCTTGTGTGGAGGGTTAAAAGCTGCCACGTTGGACTGTGTTGTGTCCCTCATCTGCTGGAGCCATTGAATTCAGTCAAGGACTATTTCTATTTCCCTGGCGTCGGATTGCCGGGTGCCGCCCCTGGATCTGCTCCCTTTGTGTGGACTCATTGTGGACTCATTGTGGACGCTGCAGAATTACTTTTATTTGCGTTGTCCCAGTTCCCTGTTCCAATAAATCTTGTTGGATTGTTTATCGGCCTGGTGTCTTTTTCTGCTCTGTCGCATACCCCATCACAGTGGTATGTATACCCTTTTTGTACCTGAATCTCTGCTGTAAATAGCTTTGCTGTTGATACATATTTAATACATTTTTGCCTTTTGTACATTTAATAAAGAACAAAAGTTTTTTACCTTATTCTGAACTATACACTACATTTTTTCAGTATTCACTCATTCCAGAAGAGGACCAGAGAAAAACGTGGAGAAACAATTATAGACACGAGTTGTATTTAAAAGATATGCTAAATTTATCAAACAAATCAGCAAAACTTACTTCAAAAATTCCGCTCGTAATAAATTCCTTCCCTTCATGTTTAAAATGGATTTCAGGAAATCCTGAAAAAAATCTACGGTCCTACTTTTTTTTTCAATAACAGCATTGTTCATAATCTGTGTTTGTTTTTTGCTGTTCGGTGCCATTTACTTCAGTGAATAAAAACAAGAATACAAGATGCAGCCCTAGGTCAGAAGTGGTGCTGTTTATGGGAACTAAAGCAGATCTCATTTTTTTTTTCATCTCTCAAACTTCTTAAGCTACTTGAAGCTGACATAGAAGATGTTGTATACCAGGCATGTCAAACACGCGTCCCGCGGGCCGCATGCGGCCCTTTATAGGCATATCTGCGGCCCGCACAAAAGTCTCAAATTTGGCCGCCCCCACAGACAGACAGACCAGTGAGATAATCCCCCCCGTGCTGCTGCGCTACTAGTACCCGCCCGCCGGGCGCCGGCCCGGTTCGCTTGCTTGTTGTGACTAGTGAGAGTGACAACAAGAGGAGTCCTGTCCCTGCGTGCGCCCTGGGCCCTGACAACCGCTGAGAGGCGCTGACCGCCGCTGGCACTTCCGCATCAGGGAAGCGCCAGCAGCGGCTGACGTCATTGAGCGTGTGACAGGCTGCTTCAGTTCATTCGTCGTCACTCACGGTCGTTGCGCCGCAGCGCCGGTGACTCGTCGTCACTGTCTCACTCGCACTCGCTGTGTGTTCAGTTTGTGGCTGGAGAGTCCAGGTGATAAGTGGTGTGCTCCAGACCGCGGCCACGGGGACCGGGTGGAGCTGAAGTCTGACTCTGAAACCTGCCTGCTGCATAGGGGGAGGGTGTGTAGGACTGGAGGAGCAGATCCTTGTACTATGGGGGTGTCTGTGTCAGACTGGAGGAGCAGATCCTCTTGTATTATGGGGGTCCCTATATTTCTGGAGGTGGAAGTACCAGGATCTGATCCTCCACCTCCAGAAATATAGGGACCCCCATAATACAAGAGGATCTGCTCCTCCAGTCTGACACAGACACCCCCATACAAAATCTTCTCAGAGAACAAGGCTGACTGATCACCACTTATCATCTTTGATCAAAGTAGGCACTGCATTGTCATTTCAGCCTGATATACCAACAATTGTTAGCACAAAGAGGTGTCAAGCCTCAGGACAAAACACTAATGATTTAAAAAAATGATAGCAAATAAATGTTTAGTTTTTAATTGCTGTATTTTTGTTAAATATATTAGTTGCTGTTGCGCACTGCAAATATATGTTGCTGTTACATATTACTACTTCATATCTTGTTTTCATGACTGCTGTTACAATACTGTAGCGCCCCCACTGCCGCAGGGCCGAGGGGTACCCGGTACCGGGCCTCTAGGTCTCTGCTCTGGGGTTGTCACGGTGGCTAGACCCGGTCCGTGACCCTGCTGAGGGGCGCCCAATGAAAGGTGTGGATGGTGGTGGTAGTGCGGTGCAGTGCTGGTCACAGTAAATAACGAGGACACCAGGTTGCAGTCTCTTTACCTCTTTACTGAAGGCTTCAGGATCCTCAGTCCGGAATACGGTTAACCAGGCTGCGCAAGTCTGGCCGGTCCGATGGCACCTCCAGAGTTCCCTTTGCAGGTGGAAATCTGTGCCTACCTTCTAGCGCTTGTGTGTTGCGGTCCTCCCCTGCTGTGCTCACGGGATAGTCCCCACAACTGTTGTGTCTGTTTCTCGTGTTCCCTCACAACTCGATTCTGATGTTCTTCTTCGTCCCCCAGATGATATGGCTAGGACGCACCCGTATGACGGGTAGGCTCGGAGCTCTTCGGGGACCCTAGTGTCGCCCCTCTCCACTGGTTGCCCCCTATGTCTTCGTAGGTGATTGGTGTGAGACAGCCCGCCTATAGCTGACTGTCCTGCCGTAGGTTTGAAGTACTGCTTGGAGCCTAGTACCTCCTCGGCGTTCCGGCCACCGGCTACGCGCCTCAGTAGGATGTTGCCTCGTCTTACAGCACGACTCCTACTGGTATTTCTCCTTGTTGCGTTGATCTCGTTTCTCACTCAGCACAATATACCTCGCTTCTTGTCCTTTCTTAGGGCACCACTGCTATCTAGTGCAGGCGCGGTCCCGTAACGTTCTCTCTGTTTGCTAGGCCTCTGTCAGGATCCCACCCCTGACAGGGACCCCCCCTGAGTCTCTCCCCGCAACACCCTCTGCCGCAGGATGTTGCCTGTTCTATTCCCAGTCAGCTTCTGTCTAACTTCCTATCCAACCCCCAGTTTTACCAGATTGTGAGGAGTGGCCTAATACATAGTACCCTTAGCTCCCCCTGGAGGCCAGACTGTGAAGTGCATTGGTGTCTGTGATACCTGGTCAGGTGAACTCCTTCAGTGCCATCAGACATACCATAGCCCCCCTTAGCGGCAGAGCATCAGTACTGCAACGACCAGGACTCTGGGGCGCTGCACTCCCCCCCAGTTAAATCCAGTACTCCTGGACTGGGAAGAAAACAACAATACATGTCAGCAAAAAGACATACAATTTTAAAATGCGATAACAATAAGCAAATTTAAACAGAGCTTCCCTTTATGGGAGGTGAGGACACTTGAACGTTACAAACATGGTTAAATACTTTAAATAACGTACTATAAATAACTTTTCTTACCCAACCGGGTATTCTACTTAGTGCAAATTTCTGAACAATAATTTAACATTGCCTTTAAGGACGTACATGCTGAATCCACTAAAGACCTTCCTATAAAACATTATAAGGCTAATCAACTTTTTCTTCATTTTCCATCTTTGCATCTGCAGGACCGCCTGTCTATCTGCCCCAGGCCTACTGCCTCTCGTTCTATTACAGGACCGCCCTTTTCAGCCCGGGCCTACTGCCTTTCTGCTACTATACACAGTATAGAACTTATCTTCCATCTCTCAGTTCAGAATCACCGAGCCATCTCTGTATGGCTCCTAGGAGGACTCACCGACTAACCCCGTACGGGTTCACTTCCTGTCCTCATTCTTCTAGCAACATCATTAAACATTTCTTACTATCAACTGTCTGACTACATATAACTTTACATATAAGCATTATCACTATTTCTCTTAAGGCATCATTATACTTTAAGTGCTATGGGTGAACGTTCCCTTTAAGAAGGAACCAAGTCTCTATGAGGTAGTGCAACTTCTCAAGCTGCAAGTCCGTACGCAGCAAGGACTCCGGTACTGCTTCCAGGAACAGCTTCTTTGCAAAGAGTCCTTTCTTTTATAAAACCAGTAGAGGTCACCTTTAAGAAAGTGCAAACTATTTACAAAAGTTTATGAATCATTCACCGTCCATGATTCGGTAGTCTTTATAACATGGGTGAACAGGGAGCAAAAATAAAAGCAATAGGGATCCCGGGTAAACGAAGGGATCCCTTTAAGAATAACCCTAGTCGGGTTTAAAGCAGCAAAAAGCAGGGAAACAAGCAGTTAACTATTTACATATCCATGGCATCGAGGTTTACTTTTGCTCTGGCGGCCGTAGCTCCGCATAGACCTCGCTCGGCAAGGTGATCGGCGAGATCGGGGCCTTTAAGAAGTGCTCCATACCCGTGGCCCGATCCCAGGGTGTAAGGCGCCGGAGTCTATAGGTGCCAGGGAGAGGGGGTACCGCGACGGGGCCTATCAGCAAGTCCTCTGCTGGCGAGGCAGGGTCGTTCTTCATACCTGCTTCAGATGCGGTCCCTCCGGTGCCGATCTGCTCCGTCTCCGCTGGGGTCTGGGACGCTAGTTGCAGGGCCTCACGCTGTGGCGTTGTCATCCCCGTTTGCAGCACCTCGCTTTCCGGCAGGGCCTTGCTTTCTGGCTTCGAAGCGCTGGAACTTCTTTCTTGCTCCGGACCAGATGAGGCTGCCAACAGACGTCTGATGAGGCTCCCGATGAAGGTCTTCTTCCACCCGGCCTCAGTACTCAGCTGCGTCTGCCGTAGTTGGTCGCCGAGCTCATCCACTCCGGCCTGCAGGAAGTCAACATCAGCGGTGGAGGCCTGGTTGCGGTGCCCCTCCGGGTAGCTGGGGGAGTCCTCTGCTCCTACCCCACGCTCTGACTCCGGGTGGCTCGCCATGGCGTCCTCCATGTCGCTGACTTCTTCTTCCTGGTCCTTTTCCCGCTCTCTCCTTCGTGGGCGGTTTCGCTTTCTTTGTCTCCGCCCTCCATTGAGAACCAGGGGGCGGATCTCGGCCGCTGACGGACACGTCCTCAAGGGGCAGAAATACTTAGACTGGGCGGCCATTGTCTTTCGCGCTCTTCAGCTTGTCTACGCCCACTCCACGCCCTTCTTCTTCTCCTGCGCTCTCCTTAGCGCTGTAATGGCAGCGGTTTTGGCAGCAAATGGCAATACACAGTCTTTGCAATAAGTCACAGTCCAAGCACAATAAATCACAGTTCCAAGGCACACATGACCTGATTCTTCAGGCTTAAGTAGATCCTGTTCGTGACGCCAAGTTGTAGCGCCCCCACTGCCGCAGAGCCGAGGGGTACCCGGTACCGGGCCTCTAGGTCTCCGCTCTGGGGTTGTCACGGTGGCTAGACCCGGTCCGTGACCCTGCTGAGGGGCGCCCAATGAAAGGTGTGGATGGTGGTGGTAGTGCGGTGCAGTGCTGGTCACAGTAAATAACGAGGACACCAGGTTGCAGTCTCTTTACCTCTTTACTGAAGGCTTCAGGATCCTCAGTCCGGAATACGGTTAACCAGGCTGCACAAGTCCGGCCGGTCCGATGGCACCTCCAGAGTTCCCTTTGCAGGTGGAAATCTGTGCCTACCTTCTAGCGCTTGTGTGTTGCGGTCCTCCCCTGCTGTGCTCACGGGATAGTCCCCACAACTGTTGTGTCTGTTTCTCGTGTTCCCTCACAACTCGATTCTGATGTTCTTCTTCGTCCCCCAGATGGTATGGCTAGGACGCACCCGTATGACGGGTAGGCTCGGAGCTCTTCCGGGACCCTAGTGTCGCCCCTCTCCACTGGTTGCCCCCTATGTCTTCGTAGGTGATTGGTGTGAGACAGCCCGCCTATAGCTGACTGTCCTGCCGTAGGTTTGAAGTACTGCTTGGAGCCTAGTACCTCCTCGGCGTTCCGGCCACCGGCTACGCGCCTCAGTAGGATGTTGCCTCGTCTTACAGCACGACTCCTACTGGTATTTCTCCTTGTTGCGTTGATCTCGTTTCTCACTCAGCACAATATACCTCGCTTCTTGTCCTTTCTTAGGGCACCGCCGCTATCTAGTGCAGGCGCGGTCCCGTAACGTTCTCTCTGTTCGCTAGGCCTCTGTCAGGATCCCACCCCTGACAGGGACCCCCCTGAGTCTCTCCCCGCAACACCCTCTGCCGCAGGATGTTGCCTGTTCGATTCCCAGTCAGCTTCTGTCTAACTTCCTATCCAACCCCCAGTTTTACCAGATTGTGAGGAGTGGCCTAATACATAGTACCCTTAGCTCCCCCTGGAGGCCAGACTGTGAAGTGCATTGGTGTCTGTGATACCTGGTCAGGTGAACTCCTTCAGTGCCATCAGACGTACCATAGCCCCCCTTAGCGGCAGAGCATCAGTACTGCAACGACCAGGACTCTGGGGCGCTGCAATACGTGTGTGACATTAGCTGCTGTGTGCGGCCCTCGCAACAACCTTTTGTTACTCATGTGGCCCTCGGGGTACCCTGAGTTTGACATGCCTGTTGTATACATTGTAAATTAACAGATTTGCAATAGTTACCTGCAATTAAAATGGTATAATTGGACACTGGACTGCGAGGAGCCAATTGATAAGCCCAAGAATCTTGAAGCTTGTTAAATGTTTCACCAACCTGAAACACAGACCTATGTATCAATACTTTTACAGTTGATTTCTGTTTGCTTGGGAAAAAATCATCAAAATGAAGAGATAGTATCAAAATGAACAGGTCTTTTCTGAATATTAAACCATATAAAATGACAAAACAACCTCACAAATAATACTTCAGTAGGAGACATTAGGGACATAACATACACATACGCAGGCACCTAAAAACTTTCCACATAATGCTCATTATTAATATGAACTTACAGGGTCAGATTTATCAAAGCCTTTACACTAGAATTCTGGTGTAAAAAGCTTTGAAAAATCACATTTTGGCAAAATGGGAGGCTATCCGAAAATCTTACGCCATTTTTGCCCAGCTGCAGCAAAGTGAGAGGATTTTGGGTGGGACAGGGGTTTGGCAACCCTTGCTCGTCAAATTCATGACAAGTGGCGGTGTTCTTTATGGTGAGGTGCATATGGATTTGCATGCTACTTTTCAGACATGCCAGATTAATTACTGACTCCAGCACGCCTCCTCATCGAGGAGGTTTGCTAAAATGCATTTTTGTTTGCATGTGCTATTATAGACCAGTGCTGCTTAACACACAGCTAGGCACAAGGCATTTTTCAAATGCAAGAAGGAGAGGTACCATAAAGTGACCATCCGATGGAAACAATGGGTCCAATTCATCAAAATTTTCGTAAAAGGCTTAGTAAAGTCACATAATTTTTTGCAATTGGAGGCTGCTCTAAAATTATGTGACTTTTGACATTCTCACTCCATTTTTGCCAAAGTGTGCAAACCTAGAGTGGGGTGGGATGGGGGCATGGTGACCACCGCTTTTCAAATTCATGATGAGCAGCGGCGTTCGCTACATCACAAATATTACTCCAGGAGGGACTGTGCTAGGATCTTTGGCAAAGGTGCACGCCACTCGTTCGATGCTCATGATTCATGAAGAGCATCTGACTCCAGCACATCTCATCAAGACCGGCATGACCAACGCCAACCTTCGTGTATCAGGCCTCATTGTCTGTCTGTTGTGCAGATTTACCAAACGTATGTGGATAAATATCTTAAATTAATTTTAAAAAAACTAACTGGTATTAAACCATAGTAAACACATTTGTGTTAATCTGTATTCCATTCAAGTTTATAGAAAGTGTAGATCACATACAGGGTCCATTATACAAATAGAAAAGTAATTTTGGGAAAATTGATTTAGTGAAGAACAATTAGAATATTGAAACCTACCATAGCCCAGCAGCCAGGCTGGTACGCATTCGTACCACAGACAGTGAGTTTTCCTAATAGCAGACCAACAAATGTTACATAATTCTTACAATAAGGCTGCAAAGAAAAGAAAATCAGTTTAATACATTGGGATTTGAGAGGTAAATAAAATGGTAATTGTGTGTACAGAAAGGGAGTACGAGATTTCACATGATTGTGGAAAGACTAGTAACTTACCTTTCCCATACAGTTTTTAGGTTGAGCTTCAAACTAGAAAAATAATGAAAATGAATATATAGTATAATAGAAACATAAATTAAATTTTATCTTTAATTGTTTAGTAGTAAGAAGACATTTATATACCGAGTAATTCTGCATTGTCTCAGAATCAAAATGATACAAAATTTCATCTCCTCCAATATACAAAGAATTATTTTCTGATAAGTAGTAGACAGCATTTGGCTCCTCTGTAGGTAGAGAAATAGACCATTCCGCTGTGGGGAAAATGAAGAGTATTAAAAAAAAGAAGACGACTAAGAAGAAATAGCAAACTGACTGCACTAATTAGATATCAGAGAGGGAAAATATGGATAATCAGCAAGGGCACAGATGTGCAAACGACGGAGACCTGGATTTTATTTGTATCTAAGAACAGAGGGAAATACATTTTATCCTGAATTAAAGAGAATATGACAGTAGGATCAACCCTCCTAAGCCATCTATATGGGCATGTAGGCCACAGGAAGATGAATAAAATTATATCTTGATATCTGTGATATGATGTCTTATTCCAAAGAAATCCACGTTTCTTATATGTAAATGGGCTGGTAAGATCTATAGGTGGGACATAGTGCCTCCTGAATATCTGCCTGTCCATCAGCCTCCTCCAATTGTAAAACATTGTACTTGAAAAGCTGCTTTTAATTAGAGGAGGCTGGAAAGGTCTGGTCATATGGCCCTTTGATAACTGCAGAGGAGAACATAGAATACTTATCGATTAGTAAAAGCTACAAAATCGTTTCCCAAACACATTTGTTAAAATAATATGGACAGCCCCTTCAAAACAAAATGAAAATGTCATTATATTTAACCACTAAAGTAGAGCAATTAGGTACTTTTAATGCCACATAGTGTGTATTTCTGTGATTCATAAAAGAGGAATGACACGTAACTAAAGATCGGTTGCACTTCCCAAATTTGAACAATGCAAATATTTATTTGGTAACAAACACAAACACCTCAACAAGGCAAAAACATTTAAAATTGTCGCAGAACCTGTTTTCTATGTGGAAAAATGGCACTGGGAAACAACCCATACAACTGGCATGATAACCAATAGAATCATGTAAATGGGGTGGTTATCAGAGGTACCATATTTTTCGCTTTATAAGATGCGCCGGATTATAAGATGCACCCCAAATTTTGAGGAGAAAAATAGGATTTTTTTTAAATAAAATGGTGATGCTTGTTATAATCCATGCATCTTATTGCTTACCGGGGTGGTGGCTGCGGTGAAGCAGGGACCCAGGGTCGCTGCTGGAGGAGGCAGGAGTGGGGTGATGCTGCAGGCTGGGATGTGGGGTGTTCCGATGTGTGGCGCACCGCTGTGGGTGTCTGGCACTGCTGCAGGTGTCCGGCGCTGCTGCCCGGTGCTCTGCGGGTGTCTCCGATGCCCGGCGGCGCTGTGGTGGTGTACGGTGGTGCTGTGGCGGGTGTCCGGCACTGCTGCCTGGTGCTCTGCATGTGTCTCCCATGCTGCGGGTGCCCGGCTGGCACTGCGGGGGTGTCAGCCAGTGCTGCGCAGTGCTGCTGCAGGGGTCTCCCATGCTGCTGGGGCTCTGCCAACATTTTGTGAAAGGCCAGAGCCCCGGTAATCCCATGGTTTCCTGTGCGATGGACTCCAGGAAAATGGCCGCCGGGGCGGTGCATTCACAGATGGAGATCTCAGGAGATGAGATCTCAGCATAGGTAATTTAAAATGGGCAATGTGTATGGTAAGGGATGGGGAAGTGGACCTGATGCTGATGATGAGGGCAGAGACCTAGGCCATGGGCAAAGTAAAACTGTGCCTGCCGCGGGAGCACAACAAACACACATCATGTCGATCTAGCGTGCTGTCCCACTTTGTAGAGGGGCGCGGAACACCATTCTTGAAGCCAGAACAGTTTGAAAAGGTTGTTGGATGGATAGCAGATAATGCTTCCAGTCACTTTGTCAGAACAACCCTGTCTTCCACACGGTCCAGTCTCAGTAGCCATGATTCTGGACCACATAATCCTCACACTGATCCTCCTTCCTCCCACCATGCTGAGTGCCAGGAAACAAGTGATTCCACACTTGGACACTCCGAAGGTCTGTTCACATTTCCATTAATAGATTCTGGCCTCTTGCCCTGCCCGTTTCAAGCGGGACATGAGGAGATCAAAGCAGCGATGCCCAAATATTTGAGCAGCCACGCTCACCAGAAGGCGATGGCGAGACAATGCAATTACTGGGGCAAGAGCTGGATGATGAAGAGACACAATTGCCAATAAGTGGTGTTGTTATGTCAGCAAGTCAGGAGGAGAACCAGGGTGCGGAAGTGGAAAACATGGTGGTGGACGATGAAGTCACTGAGCCAACCTGGGAAGGTGACATACAGAGTGAGAACTGCAGCGCACAGGGGGAGGGATCCTCAGCACCACAACAGGCAGTGGGGTGGCCAGAGACACAAGACGGGCAAGTGTTTCCCAGAACACCCAACACAAGCGAAGTTGCCAAGCCAAGGGTTAGGTGTTCCCGAGTCTGGTGCTTATTTAAAGACAGTCCAGTTAACCCCTAAAAAGGCCATTTGCAGCATCTGCCATGCCAGCATCAGCAGGGGCAGCACAACTACCAACCTTACTACCACCAGCATGCTCAGGCACATGCAAGCAAAGCACCGGACTACTTGGGCTGAACGCTAGGGTCTAGAAACAGTGTCTGCAGGTGACACCACTGCCTCTTCCCCTGTTCTTGATGCAGGCGAAGATGACTCCCACTCTGCAACTGTCGCTGCATACTTGCAACCACCGTCAGCATCCAAGTCAGCGCAGCGTTCAGTAGTCCCTACCCCAGTCCTTGGAACAAAGGCATAAATATGCAGCCATCCACCCACAGGCCTTGATACTAAGCGGCCATATTTCTAGACTGCTTGCCCTGGAAATGTTGCCTTGCAGTTGATTTTTCCGATGGATTCATTGACCAATTAATGTTTTTTTTATGGTGGTCTGTAATAAGAAATTTATCAAAGCTGTCAGTGTTACTTGCGCTCATGTAGTGTTTTTGCTTCCGTGTACAAGAAAATATATTTTCTGGGCCAGTTAAAATCCCTTCTATATTATACAATAATAACGCTCTTATTTGCACAGTGAGGTTTGGCAGTAGGTATAGCATGTGACAGTTATCTAGTCAGGGATTACTGCCTTGTAAATTCTAAGCCTTGCTGCTGATTTTTTCCATGTACTCATTGACTGATTCAGGCTTTTTATGTTGTTTTCTACTCAGAAAATCATCAAACCTAGGAAAATTAACTGACTTAATGTGCCCATTCACAGTTTCTCTCTAGCGTCTGTATGTAAGAGGTAGCGATGGGACACTTTACTCTACTGGAGCTGGAATTACCACTTCTGAACTCTCGAGTGATTTGCTTCTATCTATTTCTGGGAGCTTCTTTAAGTATGTTTTGAGTCATTGTCCTGCTGAAAGATCCATGTCCTGGGATGTAAACCCAGCTTTAAGACCCAGGGCACTATATTGTGACTCAAAATCCTCTGAGAACCTTCACATTTCATGATGCCCTGAACACAGTCAAGGCACCTAGGACCAGAGGCAGCAAAACAACCCCAAAATATCTTTGAACCTCCACCATATTTCACTGTAACTACCGTGTTCTTTTATTTGTGGGCCTCATTCCATTTACAGGAAACAGTAAAATGATGTGCTTTACCAAGAAAACTCTATCTTGGTCTCATCTGTCCACAAGATGCCTGGCCCTCTAAAAATAGTGGGGGATACCTGCTGTCCCTCTATAAATTGAGAGGGCTGCCTGCTGACCATCCAAGTTTCAAACTTTCCAGCATTAATACGAAAAAGAAAATTTGCCTACCTCAGATGCATAAATGATATTGCAGTAGCAATATACGGCTAGGGAATGCATAGTCATTTGCTGGCCCTCCAAAAATGCTTAGTGAGGGCTGGCTGCTGGTCCTCTAAAATTAGAGTGAGGGACTCCTGATGACCCTCTGGCAATAGTGATGGCCGCCTAATGACCCTGAAAAAATTGTGAATTTCAGGGTCTCTCCTTCATAAATTAAGCAGGATGTGTCTGATTATGTCTCCCACATCACATGGACAGATAAGGTATTAAAATAATCAAATTTAATTTTCTGTAGAATGTTTTTATCACCACTAAAAGCAATGCAAATGTGTAAACAAGCAGCAAAACACTATGTGTAAATACAGCCCAAGGTGTGGGAGCATTTTTTTTTCTATTATTTATTTTGCGTTATATACAAGTCATTATCTTGGAAAGAATATTTCTTAACTGCGGTTTTGTATGCTTTATTGTCAGTTCATAAATGTGTCGTAATACTATGACAACATTGCTCCCAGCAGCAACGTTGGATTCAGACACACTTCCACGGGTCTTCCTCATGCTGTTACCATACCATTTCTACACTATTTCTATCATTTTCAGCAATTTTTAGACCCCATCCGACCTTCGCTGAAAATATGCTTAAGTTTCCCATTGACATCAATTTTACTCGTTACTCAGGTCGAGCACCCGAGCATTACGCTTTGCTCGACTCAAGTAATGAATACTATAGCATTTTAGTGCTCGCTCATCACTAGTTTTCATCAAACCTTATAAAAGCAATGCTTCAGCTGTGAAGTAAGCAACCAGTTAAGTTACAACATTGTCGTAATGTCGCATTAGGTCTGAAATGTTTCCTGATAAATTTCTAAAGCATTACTTCACTTCCTCTATTATTAAAAAATGTTATTTTCTTAAGCTAGATTATTTTTTTTTATCCTAATTGGTCCAGTCTGCATATATTCAATTAATTTTCTAACAGCTTGGTCTTCCAGAAGATGGCCACATAGAAGGAATATGTTTTCTATAGTGATTAAAAAAAATTCAAAAGCAAATGATGAAAAATAGAAGATATCTATTGAACAACCTAAAAATGTATTTTGACAGGCTGTAAATGCCAATGAAAATTTTTGTGCTACATCTATAAAAAATAAAATAATCTCTAATAAAATCCTTAGAACATGGAGAAGTCAACATATCACTTTCATACAGAGTTTAATATGCATAGTTTATTATACTGTCCAAATATAGATTCATTGTTATATAACCTGTGCAAGCCAGAACATCTTACAATAAAATGGGCATAGCACCTAAACAAAGCAAAGGGCCTTGAGGGCAAAGAGGTCCAGTGCCATGCTACCTCTGTACCACCTAAAGCTATGCCCTTGCCCTCCTAATTGAGAACTAGGAAATTCTGAATTAAATAGATCAAAAGGGCATACAAAGGTTTTAAACCATGGGATTTGTTCTGTCAATATAAGCTGACATGTGGTGTGTTGTATAGAAGAATATCATATTTCAGGATGTACATACTTACGTAGGTGGTGGAAATGTTTACATTACACTGTTTCTTTGTGTTTATTTGTCACGAGTGTGTCACTTCCTCCTGGGAGATCTGGGTTTAGGCGATCATTACATATTGGGAATCACAGGTTTTCCATTTAGCCTGTGTTTTGTTCCTCATATTAAATGGACTTTGTTTTTGCGTGGAAGAGGTTAATGACTCTTTGTATGCTGGTTGGAGACTTCAGCTCATCTCACAGCTAATCCTGACCTGCTCATTTTTTCTCTCTATAAAACCTGGCCAGACTTTTTCATCCCCACCTGTGGAAGTTTACTTCTTGGCTTGCTGGAGTTGTTGTGCTGATGTTGGAGTTCTTAGTTGCTGCTGGAGATTGTTGCATGCTGTTTTCAGGTGTATGCTTTCTCTATTATCCTATAACCATTTAGTTAGTATTTGCCTGTCGTTCCATATATTGCTCTCTACCCTTGGTGAGTGTTTTTGTATGCAAGTTGCTTTTTGATATCCCTGTTTGTCTTACATATTTATACACTAACATATCTGTCCCATGCCTCCTGTGGGAGGAAGGGGACAGCTTAAGGGAATATCAGGAGCAAACTAAGGTTGGAGACTCGGGCCTCTCTACCATCAAGAGTACCCCCTGGACAGGGATAGTTAGGATCCCAGTTCCAGGGATGGTTTAAGGCCCCCCATACTTACCGAAGATCATCACAACATGATATTATTCCACTTTTTTTAATTTTGGCGTACAAATACTGATGCAAAATACCAACCAAAATACTATGTGTGAAAATGGGCTAAATCCTAAATTGTAGGACCATAGCTGCTAATACCAGTTACATATACGGCTCTGGCAAAAATTAAGAGACCACTGCACAGTTTTATAAAAATCAGCTTCTCTATATGTCTGACAGCCATTCCATTCCAGTGTCACTTGAATTCCAACCAGAGTACACCTCATTCTACTTAATGTGCTTCTGATTAGGTGATCACCTCAAACAAATCTTATTTAATGAAGGAAAGTATAAACAACCCTGCTGTAGTTTTCACAGTCCTCTTACAATAGGACAAGCTGGGTGGCAAAACAAGTGCTAGTAATATCCCAAAAGTGTATAGGAATGAAAAAAATAACTTTTAACCATGCCAAAGGAGTTGGAAAGAAAAGTCTTGAGTGAGGAAAAGAAGGGCTCAATTCTGGCTTTACTAGCAGAGGGATACAGTGAGAGTCATGTTGCCTCCATCCTTAAAATTTCTAAGATGGCAGGCCATAACAACAAGGTCAATCAGCAGACATTGGGGACAACAAAGCTACAGACCGGCAGAGGGCCAAAACGACTCTCCACTGCCCGGGATGACCGTCATCTTATTCGAATGTCACTCAGCAACCACAGGATGACATCAAAAGACCTACAAAAGGAGTGGTAAATGGCAGCTGGGGTGAAGTGCATGGCAAGAACAGTTTGTAACAGGCTCCTAGAAGCAGGGCTGATGTCATGTAAAGGTAGAAAAAAGCCTTTCATCAATGAGAAGCAAAGGAGAGCAAGGCTGAAGTTTGCCAAAGATAAGGATTGGACCAAAGAGGACTGGAGTAAGGTAATCTTCTCTGATGAGTCTAATTTTCAGCTTTGCCCAACACCTGGTCGTCTAATGGTTAGACAGAGACCTGTAGAGTCATAAAAGCCACAGTGTCTTGCACCCACTGTGAAACTTGGTGGAGGATCGGTGATGATCTGGGGATGCTTTAGCAAGGCTGGAATTGGGCAGGTTAATCTTTTCGAAGGACGTATGAATCAAGCCGCATACAAGGTTATCCTGGAAAAACAGTTGATTCCTTCTGCTCAGGCAATGTTCTCCAACTCTAAGGACTGTTTTTTTCCAGCAGGACAATGCACCATGCCACACAGCTAGGTCAATCAATGTGTGGATGAAGGGCCACCACATCAAATCCCTGTCATGGCCCACCCAATCTCCAGACCTGAACCCCATTGAAAACCTCTGGAATGTAATCAACAGGAAGATGGATAGTCACAAGCCATCAAACAATGAAGAACAGCTTACATTTTTGTACCAGGAGTGGCATAATGTCACCCCAAAGCAGTGTGAAAGACTGGTGGAAAGCATGCCAAGACGCATGAAAGCTGTGATTAAAAATCATGGTTATTCAACAAAATATTGATTTCTGAACTTTTCCTGAGTTAAAACATTAGTATTATTGTTTCTAAATGATAATGAACTTGTTTTCTTAGAATTATTTGAGGTCTGCAAGCAATGCATTTTTTTGTTATTTTGACCATTTCTCATTTTCTGAAAATAAATACAAAATTTAGTGCTTGGAAATTCGAAGATATGTTGTCAGTAGTTTATAGAATAAAAAAGCAATTTACATTTTACTTAAAAATATACCTATAAAGAGAAAAATCAAACAAACTGAAAATTTTGCAGTGGTCTCTTAATTTTTGCCAGAGCTGTATGTATGGAGATGTCTCCAGAACTGAGGATAAATTAGAGTCCAGCACGATCAAAATTAAAATAAGATTAAGGAAGTTCAAAAAATATATCTGTAAAATGGACCTTGTACATGTTTTTCTGCAAAATGTTTTACGAAATTGCCCAATAAATACTGGATTTTAATTTTGGATGTATGGATCATTGCTTTGTTCTACATTATATAATTAAGAGCTGATGAGGGATTCAGGAACTTCTGTTCACCCAACAGCTTGGCTAGATGCCTACTGACAGATTGCCTCTAACAGATATAGCTGTGTTTTCTATAAAGACTTTCCTACACTTCGTCATATCACAAGCCATTTATAAAAGTAGTTCTTTATGCAACCATGGAACTGTTACATTAGTAATAGCATAAGACAATTAAAGGTTGAGAGACAATGAGAACATAAAAAAGAAATAACAGCTGTACACACATTGTTCTTGCTGATACAAAACATATCCATCTGAAGGCAATTATGTAGTTACTTAAAATTAAAATTTAATTTGATTGCAATGTAGCAGCGACCAAAAAAACCTAATTCTGGCATTTTTAATTTTTTTCTCGTTACCCATTTAGCGATTGGGTTAATTTTTTTATATTGATAGATTGGGCGATTGTGAACATGGCGATACCAAATATGTGTATGTTTGATTTTTTTTATTATTCCTTTATTTTGAATGGGGCGAAAGGGGTGATTTGAACTTTTATATATTTTTTTACTTTTTTAATATTTTTAAATATTGCCTGTATGTAGCAGAAATGCTCACTATGTATGGGTGCCGACCACTGGGCGGCTCTCAAAGCAATCCGGCTATGACAACCATAGAGGTTTGCTGGAGACCTCTGGTTGTCATGCCAACCCATCAGTGACCCGCGATCACGTGACGGGGTCACCGATGGGAGAGATTTCCGGCGAGCTTACCGAAAGCGCGAGTTAAATGCAGCTGTAAGAGATTGACAGCGTCATTTAACAGGTTAACAGCTGCATGTGGATTGTGATTCCATCCGTGAATGTTAAAGGTACATGTCAGGTGTTCAAAACAGCTGACATGTGCTGGGAAATATGTGGGCTCAGCACCGGAGCTCACATTAAAGGGAAGGATTCCGACGTGGCCGTACTATTACGCCCAATGTCGGAAAGGGGTTAAGGATTCTCCTGATCTTCACCCAGAAAGGGTGCAAAATCAGCAAACACACCCTTAAACCATTTTATATGTGACTCTTAAGAGGTAAATTTGAGGGAAAAGAACATCAGCAAATTCAAAATAGCAGACAGTAGGACCAGAAAATGAAACAAAGAACCCAACAGAGATCGCATCAGAAATATGTGTCTTAGGGTGCTTTAGTGGTCTCATCTGGGCTTAAGTCCGAACCCCCCGCAAAACAGGTTTTGGGCATATGCTCCGACAGGGCCATTGACTATAATGGTGCAGACCTAGTTTCCGTCTGCTCTGTCATGCGTCATTTTCCGGTGTGTATGCCTACTGAAGGTGGACACCCAGGCACAGTCTACTAACAATCATTTTGCAGGGAGTTCAGACATAAGCCCCTGTGAGACACAGAGTGAAAGGGGCCTTCTAATTTTCTTCATTTTGGAATATTTAAATTACACTACTAATGTATAGTGAATTAATCTGTACTAAACTAGCTAAATTCTATAAGCTAAATTCTATAAGTAAAAAGCTGTTAACCACTTCCTTACAGTCATCCTCTTCAACAGCTTCATCAAAGCATTAAGTTATGCTAAGTGAAGCATTAACTAAACACCATTCAACAGTTTCACTATGTAAAAATACATCAGGAGCTCTTAGAAAAAGAAGATAGTGAAACTTGAAGAAAGTTTATCGTTTCTCTAATAGCATTCCTAAGCTGAAGGTATTCGAAGATCACAGAAGATGCAGTCTATAAAAGCCCAGTACAAAATCAGGGAAACAACGTCTAGATAATTACTAGAGGGTTACATGAAAAAAAAGAGTTATTGGGTGATATACATGCCACTTGCAAGATATTTGGAAGAAGGTTTGCCGTCCTCTGCAAAAAAATAATTCCACAAACCCCCCATGACATGTTATGGGCTGTTCATGACTGGCATAATCCTTGTTTGTTGCCACTGTTGACCTTGTTGAGGTGGATATTCTACCTCCATACCTAACTTGCTTTATTACTTTACATAAGTCATCTTTATACTATTGTTATGCCATGTAATCTTTTATTTTTCTGTTTCCTTTACCACCAGTCATGTACGATAGTATGCTTATTTTAGGTCTATTCCAGTCACGTCTGGACCCCGAGAGCGTCATAGGCTATGTTGTGAGGCGAAATTTTAACACCGCACATTCCAATTCACCAAACAATTTTGCCCCTATCTACATAATGGGGAAAAAGTGAAAAGAGAAGTGTTGGAGGGAAATTGACAGCTGCCAGATGTGAACAAGCGGGACTTAAAGAATGAGAGCGATGGCGCCAAAGATTATATACCGTACAGTTGCTAAGGTGGGGCCCCGACATGGGATACTCACCACACACGGGGATATGAACACACACAACATGCGCCACACACTACATGCTTGAACACATATACCACCCTCAGCACACATGTCACCACACATACACCAACCTCGCCACATAAAAGTCGAAACACAAAAGTCGCCACTCAAAACTCGCCACGCGCAAAATTTGCCACATGCAAAACTAGGCTCATGCAAAACTCGCCACACGTGCAAAACTCACCTCATGGAAAACTCGCCAAAGGCAAAACTGGCACACGCGGAAAAATTGCCACATGCACAAAAGTTGCAACACATGCAAAAGTTGCCTCACACAAAACTTGCACATACTCAAAAGGCACCACACATAAAACTCGCCACGCGCAAAACTCGCCATGCGCAAAACTTGCTGCACACAACTTGCTACACTAACCTGTCACATGCAACTCGACACACAAAAAGTTGCTACACGCATGTTGCCACACAAAATTCATCTCGCAAAAGTCGCTACATGC
This sequence comes from Ranitomeya variabilis, assembly GCF_051348905.1. Taxonomy (NCBI): domain Eukaryota; kingdom Metazoa; phylum Chordata; class Amphibia; order Anura; family Dendrobatidae; genus Ranitomeya; species Ranitomeya variabilis. The sequence goes on along the minus strand of NC_135236.1, from coordinate 255,956,186 downwards.
ATGTCGCCACACGCAACTCAACACACACAACTTGACACATGAAACTCGCCCTAAAACACACACAAGTCTGGTATTATCCTTCAAAAATAAAAATCTGATTAATAAGAAGACAAACTACAAGAGCAACAAATGTACCATATAGGAAATACGGCAGCTGTCAGTCACATGACCTGTCTATTATGTGTATGTGTGAGCTAATATATACTGCCAGGGAGGAGGGCTTCCTGTTGGCTGGGGATTTATCAGGCTGCCAATAGCAACCAATCACAGCTCAGCTTCTATTTTTCTACAGTTAATTAATCTGAGCTCTGATAATTAATACAGGCAACACAGGACAAAGCTTGTACTATATAAAGGGGAGATGACATACAGGTATATACTATATAAAGGAGGAGATGACATACAGGTATATACTATATACAAGAGGAGATGACATACAGGTACATACTATATAAAGGGGAGATGACATACAGGTATATACTATATACAGGAGGAGATGACATACAGATATATACTATATACAGGAGCAGATGACATACAGGTATATACTATATACAGGAGGAGATGACACACACAGGTATATACTATATACAGGAGGAGATGACATACACTACATGCTTGAACACATATACCACCCTCAGCACACATGTCACCACACATACACCAACCTCGCCACATAAAAGTCGAAACACAAAAGTCGCCACTCAAAACTCGCCACGCGCAAAATTTGCCACATGCAAAACTAGGCTCACGCAAAACTCGCCACACGTGCAAAACTCACCTCATGGAAAACTCGCCAAAGGCAAAACTGGCACACACGGAAAAATTGCCACATGCACAAAAGTTGCAACACATGCAAAAGTTGCCTCACACAAAACTTGCACATACTCAAAAGGCACCACACATAAAACTCGCCACGCGCAAAACTCGCCATGCGCAAAACTTGCTGCACACAACTTGCTACACTAACCTGTCACATGCAACTCGACACACAAAAAGTTGCTACACGCATGTTGCCACACAAAATTCATCTCGCAAAAGTCGCTACATGCATGTCGCCACACGCAACTCAACACACACAACTTGACACATGAAACTCGCCCTAAAACACACACAAGTCTGGTATTATCCTTCAAAAATAAAAATCTGATTAATAAGAAGACAAACTACAAGAGCAACAAATGTACCATATAGGAAATACGGCAGCTGTCAGTCACATGACCTGTCTATTATGTGTATGTGTGAGCTAATATATACTGCCAGGGAGGAGGGCTTCCTGTTGGCTGGGGATTTATCAGGCTGCCAATAGCAACCAATCACAGCTCAGCTTCTATTTTTCTACAGTTAATTAATCTGAGCTCTGATAATTAATACAGGCAACACAGGACAAAGCTTGTACTATATAAAGGGGAGATGACATACAGGTATATACTATATAAAGGAGGAGATGACATACAGGTATATACTATATACAAGAGGAGATGACATACAGGTACATACTATATAAAGGGGAGATGACATACAGGTATATACTATATACAGGAGGAGATGACATACAGATATATACTATATACAGGAGCAGATGACATACAGGTATATACTATATACAGGAGGAGATGACACACACAGGTATATACTATATACAGGAGGAGATGACATACAGGTATATAATATATACAGGGGAGTTGACACACAGGTGCAGTATATACTATATACAGGGGAGATGACATACAGGTATATACTATATACAGGAGGATATAACATACAGGTATATACTATATAAAGGGAAAATAACACACAGGTATATACTATATACAGGAGGAGATGACATACAGGTATATACTATATACAGGAGGACATGACGCATAGGTATATACTATATACAGGAGGAGATGACACACAGGTATGTAATATATACAGGGGAGATGATGCACAGGTATATACTATATACAGGGGAGATGACATGCAGGTATATAGTATATACAGAGGAGATGATATACAGGTATATACTATATACAGGAGGAGAAAGCATATAGGAATATACTATTTACAAGGGAGATGGCATACAGGTCTATACTATATACAGGGGAGATGACATACAGGTATATGCTATAAACAGGAGGAGATGACATACAGGTATGTACTATTTACAGGGGAGATGGCATACAGGCATATACTGAGGGGAAAATGAGAGGTGTGAGGTCAAAATGAGAGGTGTTTGGGGGAAAATGAGAGGAGTGAGGGGGAAATGAGAGATGTGATGGGGGAAATGAGAGGCGTGATGGGAAAATGAGAGAAGTGAAGTGTTATAGCTAACCACAGTCAGTTACTATGCCTGGGCAACGCCGAGCTCTTCAGCTAGTAATAATATATTTCCTTTTATACGTTTGTGTCTGTGTTGTAATTTAACATGTGTGACACTTTAGTGACACACCATAACAGTGATGTGAATTAAAGTCTGTAGAAGAAACTCCCTGTATCAGCCATGCCCCATCAGGATAGTAGTAGTAGTGGGTAGCAGATTTGAAGTGCTACACATGAGGGGTGATGGTTGCACTGTGCTGGACCAAAGACCGTTGTGAAAAAAATCATAGCATGCACTAGTCTGATCCATTTTATTTAATCAGACATTCTTATATAATTCAGTGGGTGCATACAAAGAATGGATGTCATACAGTTAACATTTGCATGGCATCTTTTCTTTTTTATCCAATTATTAATGCAAGCAACAGTCTTTTGCCCTGCGCAATTCTCTCGTTAATGATGTATAACATCACATATCATATGGATGTCAAAAAGAGACATACAGATCAAAATGTCCATTTATTCTGAATGAAAAATGATCGATTTGCTCGTGCTAACATAGCCTTGAAGACACACAGATTAAAGCTAATTTCATGAGAAGTCAAGCACTATAAGGCTGATCCATCAATTAGTTTACATTGTTTTGGGGGTCATAAAATTGCATCCAGTCATTATTGTGCACAAACTTTGCAATTACTGGTGTTCTTACGCAAGTCTTGGCCAGCTCTGACAACATTTTGAAAAGTGGGTAGAGCTTGTCCATGAGGGGACGTGGCTGTGCACACTCTACAAACTCAACATACATTCCAATGGAAACCACGGAAGGTCCATACAGATGTTTAACCCAAAGCCCAAGTGCTGCAAAGTCACAATGCTATCTTCTACTTTGCTGCCAATACTGGCTGCAGATCATTTCTGAGGGCAAGCAAATTAAACCATGTGCACACACAACAACAAAAACTGCTTCACTACTGCTAAATTATCCTTTATGTGAACAAGATTTCCCAAATACTTTACTTGCAAGATTACATTTATAGAATTTCAATTAATGATAAGGCTTTGCTTGCACAATGTTTGACACTATGTATGGGGAAGCTATCATCAGCAAATGACCTATTGTTTATATCAGGTTTTTGTGTTAAATGTGTTTATAAATACATTTTGGCATTTTTTTTACACATCACAATCTATTAAGAATAAAAATAGAAATCTTGTAATTTTCTGGCTACTGGAGCTTCTTTTTTTTTAACAATAACTTCCTCTTATTTATGGAAACAACACATGTACCTAACCACAATGAACAGAAGCCAACCCTATCTTTTGTATTGAAGCAACTAATGAGTGATTGCAAAGGTCATTGTGAAAGGAGGATCAGGGTCAGGTGTGACATTGTGATTGGTGGATCCTGTGTTATCAGATGCGTATTTATTTATATGAATTCCATCCACTTTGCTGGAAATATAATACTCTGCATTGTTTGTGCACAAAAATACGTGGAAAAAAGGCAACAAATACTAAATATGGAAACTTAGCTCTAGAGCAGAGGAGTCAAACTGCATTCCTCGAGGGCCGCCAACAGGTCATGTTTTCAGGATTTCCTTGTATTGCACAGGTGATAATTTAATCACCTGCACAGAATGATTCCAGCACCTTGTGGAATGCTAAGGAAATCCTGTAAACATGACCTGTTGGCGGCCCTCGAGGAATGCAGTTTGACACCTCTGCTCTAGAGGGAGGAGGGGATCAAGCTAATAGAAATGGGTTTCACAAATTGAACCATTAGTGAACATACAAAGACATGTTTTCATCCAACTTTATAAAGTGCATGTGTGGCACTCCAGGAGTCCGGTTGCCACAATGGCATTGCCTTCCTCACGGGGGCGTGATGTCATGCCTGGAGGTAAGGAGGGATCCCCTTAGCAGGTAATACAAACATACAACACCTTCCTGACTCCAGACCAGAGGGGGAGCTCTAAACTCGGTTTCAGGGGAACTTTCCTCTAAGTTCTGGTCTGGAGGCAGGGTTAGGGGGAGTAGTATAAGACTGTGAAGTGAGAGGAAGCTTGTGAGGAGAGAGACTGGGAATGGAGCTGTGACTGAGCTCTTCCCAGGATTAAGCACAAAAGAAACCGGACACCGGAGTCTGGGGTACTAAAGGCCCAGCAGCTAGAACCGGAGGGCTGGAGATTTCAGGTCTCCTGGCTCATCTGACACCTGGAGGCACCACAGCAAGTCAGGAGCCTGGGGCTGCCAGTGAGAAGACAGTGTCCACGAAAGGCTCATGCTGTCAACCATGTGGGTTAGGAGTAACAGACACTGAGAGGAACTTGTGTAAGGCTTCAGGCAGCAAGGGACAGAGAATACAGCGCAAAGGGAAGGCTTCCGAACCCACCTGGCTAGGTAGATCCCAAGTTACTTCCAGGCTGCCCGGACCCCATCCTCACCTGTAACCTGTGCCCCGGACTGCACCTGCAATTCACCAGTAAAAGGTAAAGGAAACGGTAATCCTCGTGTCCTCCAATCATTTCCTGCACCCTCAGTCCTGCACCCACTGTCAATCATCCCTTTCTAACTGTACCGGTAGCCCTGGGGACTAAGCTCTACCTGTGGGGAGCTATACCAACTCTGCTGCAACACCATCAGCCCCAGTGGTCCCCTTTAAGCAGCGTTAGCCATCCCTGTCCGAGTATCACAAGTGGCGTCACGAACATTCCCCCATAGACTTTATTTTCCATTTGCCTTTGTCATTATTGCTGGACGCCCAGGGCCACGGACAAGGTCACTGCTTCCGTGACCACTCCTTTAAGTACCGCCGATCCTGGCCCGAGAACCCCACGGCTCTATCGGGTGCTTCATTTTGGCATCATGAACAGGATATCGCAGCCCGTTACCACCGGGTCCTGTGTGCCATAAACTTTATTGAGCTGTGTGATAACCGCCATTTCTGTGCCACGCGGAGTGCAAGGAGAAAGAGGAGGTATGTCTTCATGGGCGGAGCCTGGGAAAAGAGCGCGAAGGATGCTGCACTCCATGCTCTGCTGTGTGCCAATGAAAAAGAAGGAGGCCCCTGACTTGAGAAGCGGAAGGAGCACCGTCCAGACCGCTGACTATGGTAACAAAAATGCAGGGCCTGGCTGAGGTTAACTAGGGGGGAGGAATATGTCCGATCCAGGTGGAGATTCAGCGGCGGCCACAGCCACAGCCCCCATGATGCAGCCAGATCCAGCGGCGGCCGCAGCCCCCATGATTCGGCCGCATCCAGCGGCAGCTGCAGCTACAGCTTCCATAATGCCGTTATCAATGCCGTACATACTGGGAGCAGCCTGGTTACCGCAGTACTCAGGGGAGGCACACACCCTGAGGGATTTTAAGGAGAGACTCTGCAGTTTGATTGAAGTGTACCACCTGTCTGAGAATCAAAAAGTCAGCATCCTCACTGGCCAGTTAACTGGTGCAGCTCAAAGGGAGGTAAAGTCCTGGATGGACATTGATAAAAGAACTGTTAAACAAATCTTGGCCAGGCTAAAGGACACCTTTGACACCCGCATTGCAGCAGAGATAAAGATGAGATTCTTTGGGTGCAAACAAAGGGTGCAGGACAGTATACGGGACTATGCCCTTAATCTCCAAGAGGCACTGTGGGCCATTAAGCAGGTTGATCCTGACAGCGTGCAGGATGGGGACAGATTGTTAAAGAAACAATTTATTGAGAGACTCCTGTCCAGCACCCACAGGACACAGCTGCGCATCTTGGCCCTACAGAACCCTGTCCTGGACTTTGCACATTTTAAAGCTAGGGCCATCCGGGTGCTGCATGAACCAAATTCCAGCCGAACAGCGCCCCCTAGGCACCCAGCAATTACATACCACCAGGAATCCTATCTTCTGGACCCCATTGAGGCCGACACGCAGACCCTGGCTAATGACCCTGTTGCAGGACTGCGCCTCCAGGCCCAACAGCTGACCAAAAGTGTGGCTGCACTAACCAAAACCATGCAGTCCATGTAAGTGTCCCCAAAGGAGAAGATCCAGCTGGCCTCCAGTCCAGATGACGTCCCATGGAGACAGCAGAAGAGGATCCCACTGATCAGAGGGAAAGACAATGACTGCTACTGCAGCGCCCCAGAGTCCTGGTCGTTGCAGTACTGTGGCTCCGCCAATAAGGGGAGCTATGGTACGTCTGATGGCACTGAAGGAGTTCATCTGATCAGGTATCACGGACACCAATACATTTCACCGCCGGGCCTCCAGGGGGAGCTAAGGGTTCTATTTACTAGGCCACTCTCCACACACTGGTAAAACTGGGGGTCAGGCAGGAAGTTAGACAGAAAGCTGACTGGGTTGGAGCCAGGCAACACCTTGTGGCAGAGGGTGTTGCAAGAGAAGATTCGGTAGGGTCTCTGTCAGGGGTGGGATCCTGACAGAGGCTTGGCAAACAGAGAGAACGTAACAGGACCGTGCCTGCTCAGTATAGCGGCGGTGCCCAAGGAAGGACTAGAAGCGAGATAGATTGTGCTGAGTGAGAAACGAGATCAAAGCAACAAGGAGAATACCAGTAGGGGTCGTGCTGTAAGATCGAGGCAACATCCTACTGAGGCGCAAACAACCGGTGGCCGGAACGCCGAAGGAAGTATTTCTATATACAGCTTCAGGCAATACTTCGAACCTACGGCAGGACAGTCAGTCTCAGGCGGGCTGTCTCACCTAAATCACCTATGCAGTCTTGGGGGGCAACTTGTGGAGAGGGGCGACTCTAGGGTCCCGGAAGAGCTCCGAGCCTACCCGTCAAACGGGTGCCGTCCTAACCGTAACATCAGGGAGGGACGGAGGATTAGCAGAACATCATCTAATCGAGTTGTGAGGGAACTTAAGAAACAGACACAACAGTTGTGGGGACTTTCCGTAACCACAGCAGGGAAGGACCGCAACACATAGCGCAAGAAGGAAGGCACAGATTTCCACCTGTAAAGAGAACTCTGGAGGTGCCATTGGACCGGCCGGACTTGCGCAGCCTGGTTATCCGGATTCCGGACTGAGGACCCAGAGATCTTCAGTAAAGAGGTAAAGAGACTGCAACCTGGTGTCCTCGTTATTTATTGCACCGCACCACCACCACTACCATCATCCATCATATCTATCACTGTACGCCCCTCGGCAGGGTCACGGACCGGGCCTAGCCACCGTGACAACCCCAGAGCAGAGACTCAGAGGCCCGGTATCGGGTATCCTTCGGCCCTGCGGCGGTGGGGGCGCTACAACTTGGCGTCACGAGCAGGATCTACTTAAGCCTGAAGAATCAGGTCATGTGTGCCTTGGAACTGCGATTTATTGTGTTTGGACTACTTTATTGCAAGAACTGTGCTGCGCCATTTACCGCCAAAATCCGCCGCCATTGCAGCACTGAGGAGAGCGCAGGAGAAGAAGAGGGGCGTGGAATAGGCGTAGACAACTAAAGAGCGCGAAGGACAATGACCGCCCAGTCTAAATATTGTTGCATTCTAAGGGCGGGCCCGTTGACAGGAGAGATCCGCCTCTTGATCTTCTATGGCGGGCGGAGACCGAAGAAACGAAACTATGACTCAGATGAGGTGGAACTGGAGACCAGGGAAGGCCTGCAGAAAAGAATGGCCCCGCATCGACCCCTGTCACCAGTGGATTACTCCGATATGCCCCCGCTGGAGGATTTGTATCCTTGGGAGCTGCCGATGGGGCATCCCGTGCCTGGACGGTCCCCGGTTCATACGCCTTCCACAGGAGAGGGGAGCGGCGCAGGAGGAGCTACCGCAAGTGAAGGTACCCAGTGCCGCGACCCCCGGGGAGGCCACCTCACCCCTGCACACGGCCCGGCCACTGCTGCGACCAGTGACGCCCCGGTGTCCCCGGCGTCTGGCACCAATGCACCGGGGGGGCATGACCTCGGGCCCTTCCCCTGGGGGGAATATCGGAACCACCTGATCGCAGAGTTCCAGCGAGAAGTGGAGCGGGAGGCGCGCAGAGTACTGCTGGAGGGCTCCCTGCCGAAGTGGGGTGTCGTGATCGTTTACCTGCCCCAGACGGGAAAGGGCTTCGTGCAGGAGATCGGGACAACCCTGAGAGTCCGCATCACCCGGGATGAAGTGGAGCCCTGCCTGTGCGGGGACGGGGCCAAGTCCTTCCTGAAGCCGGGGGATGTGGTCACGTACCGCCGGCACCTAAAAGGGAGTAGCTGGTGGGCCCGGGATATGCAGCGCTGCACCGCCGTTCTGGCGGTATCCCGCACTGAGGGGGAGGAGCTCGCCGCTGAAGCCGCCGCTGCCGCCGCCGCTGCCGCCAGCATCATTCATCGGCCCACACAGACCCTTATTGCAGCGCACGACCTGGTCTTGTAGAAGACCCGAACCCACGGGGTGCACCTGGCCGCGGGAGTGAACTTGGAGTCCGACCCGCCTGGGCCGCAGAGGGCCACCTGCCAGGTGAAGCCTCGGTGGGGGATACCGAAAAATGAGTAAGATACTGCATTATATGTAAATAGTTCCTTGCTGAACTGTTTGTCTACTGTTTGCTGCTAAACCCGTCCTTGGTTAACTTTTAAAGGGATCCCTTTGTTGACCCGGGATCCCTATTGTTTTGTTTATTTTCTATGTTCTCTCCTCCTTATCAAGAACTGCCGCAATCATGAACAGTGCATGATACAAACTTTCTGTAAATAGTTTGCACCTTCTTAAAGGCGCTCCCTACTGGTTTTACTTAAAGAGAGACTCTTTGCGAAGATACCACACCGGAGCCTTTGATGAGTATGGACTGGTAGCCTGAGAAGATATGCTACCTCATAAAGACCTGGTCCCCTCTTAAAGGGGATGTCCATCTGTGTACTTATGAGTAATACTGCCTTAGAACAGTAAAGTGATAACGATGCCTTGAAAGAAAATGATAATGTTTACATGTAAAAGTTATATGTATTGAACTAGTTAATTGTAAAAGAATGCTGATAATGTTTCCCGAAGGAAAGTGAAAGTTAGAAGAAAGATGCAGTGGGCCCGTAGGGGTAGACGTAGTGTCCTGCATAGTTGCTAGTAAGAAAATGTTGATAATGTTGATAGAAAATGAGGATAGAAGGTGAACCCTGAGTCCTCCTAGGAGCCATATGAAGATGGCCCAGTGTTCCTAAACTGAAAGTAATGTTATGTTCTATACTGTGTATAGTAGTTGAAAAGACAGAAGGCTCGGGCTGAAAGGAGCGGTCCTGTAAGAAAGGAGAGGCAGTAGGTCTGGTGCCGTTAGGACAGGCGGTCCTGCAGATTTAAAGAAGGAGAATGAAAAAGTTAAATTGCCTTATAATGTGATTATAAGAGGGTCTTTAGCGGATATTGAGTGTACGTCCTTAAAGGCAATGTTAAATTATTGTTCAAGAATTTGTACTAAGTAGAATACCCGGTTGGGTAAGAAAAGTTACTTATAGCATGTTGCTATGATATTTAACCATGTTTGTAACGTTCAAGTGTCCTCACCTCCCATAAAGGGAAGCTCTGTTCAAGTATACGTATTGTTATTTGCACTCAACAAATTGTATGTCTTTTTGCTAATCTGTATTGTTGTTTTCTTCCCAGTCCCGGAGTACTGGATTTAACCGGGGGGGAGTGCAGCGCCCCAGAGTCCTGGTCATTGCAGTACTGTGGCTCCGCCACTAAGGGGAGCTATGGTACGTCTGATGGCACTGAAGGAGTTCATCTGATCAGGTATCACGGACACCAATACATTTCACCGCCGGGCCTCCAGGGGGAGCTAAGGGTTCTATTTACTAGGCCACTCTCCACACACTGGTAAAACTGGGGGTCAGGCAGGAAGTTAGACAGAAAGCTGACTGGGTTGGAGCCAGGCAACACCTTGTGGCAGAGGGTGTTGCAGGAGAAGATTCGGTAGGGTCTCTGTCAGGGGTGGGATCCTGACAGAGGCTTGGCAAACAGAGAGAACGTAACGGGACCGTGCCTGCTCAGTATAGCGGCGGTGCCCAAGGAAGGACTAGAAGCGAGATAGATTGTGCTGAGTGAGAAACGAGATCAAAGCAACAAGGAGAATACCAGTAGGGGTCGTGCTGTAAGATCGAGGCAACATCCTACTGAGGCGCAAACAACCGGTGGCCGGAACGCCGAAGGAAGTATTTCTATATACAGCTTCAGGCAATACTTCGAACCTACGGCAGGACAGTCAGTCTCAGGCGGGCTGTCTCACCTAAATCACCTATGCAGTCTTGGGGGGCAACTTGTGGAGAGGGGCGACTCTAGGGTCCCGGAAGAGCTCCAAGCCTACCCGTCAAACGGGTGCCGTCCTAACCGTAACATCAGGGAGGGATGGAGGATTAGCAGAACATCATCTAATCGAGTTGTGAGGGAACTTAAGAAACAGACACAACAGTTGTGGGGACTTTCCGTAAGCACAGCAGGGAAGGACCGCAACACAGCGCAAGAAGGAAGGCACAGATTTCCACCTGTAAAGAGAACTCTGGAGGTGCCATTGGACCGGCCGGACTTGCGCAGCCTGGTTATCCGGATTCCGGACTGAGGACCCAGAGATCTTCAGTAAAGAGGTAAAGAGACTGCAACCTGGTGTCCTCGTTATTTATTGCACCGCACCACCACCACTACCATCATCCATCATATCTATCACTGTACGCCCCTCGGCAGGGTCACGGACCGGGCCTAGCCACCGTGACAACCCCAGAGCAGAGACTCAGAGGCCCGGTATCGGGTATCCTTCGGCCCTGCAGCGGTGGGGGCGCTACACTACAACCAGGACCGACGACCCATTTGTCGCCGCTGCAGCAAGGCAGGACACCGCAAGATTCTGCAATTTAAACGAGCAACCCCTGGGGCAGAGGGCCAACCCCCAGGAGTAAGATGACTAGGCTGACAAAGCTGGCGAGCCAAGTATGTCTGAGGACGACCGCTCCTCCCAGTTGTGATTGATGGTAACCTGATGAACGCTTTATTGGACACCGGCTCTCAGGTGATGACTATGCCATATATTCTTTACAAGCGGTACTGGGCTGACTGTGATATTACCCGTAGCCCAGATAATGATCTGACAATAGTTGTGTTGTGAATTTACTTTTTGGCTCCCTCTAGTGGCTACTAGTGATTTGACTCTGGGTTTGTCAGTCATTCCTTTTATGCTCACCTGGGTCGTTAGGTCAGGGGTGTTGCTATATAAGCTCCCTGGACCTTCAGTTCAATGCCTGGCAACGTTGATATCAGAGCTAATCTGTAGTGCTCTTGTCTACTGATCCTGGTTCCTGCTTGATTAAGCTAAGTCTGCTTTTTTGCTTTTTGCAATTCGTTATTGTTTGCATTTTTTGTCCAGCTTGTATATTATCTGTATCCTGACCTTGCTGGAAGCTCTAGGGCGGCTGGTGTTCTCCCCCCGGGCCGTTAGACGGTTCGGGGGTTCTTGAATCTCCAGCGTGGATTTTTGATAGGGTTTTTGTTGACCATATAAGTTATCTTACTATATTCTGCTATTAGTAAGTGGGCCTCTCTGTGCTAAACCTAGTTCATCTCTGTGTTTGTCATTTCCTCTTACCTCACCGTTATTATTTGTGGGGGGCTTGTATCCTACTTTTGGGGTCCTTTCTCTGGAGGCAAGAGAGGTCTTTGTTTTCCTCTTCTAGGGGTAGTTAGCTCTCCGGCTGGCGCGAGACATCTAGCGACCAACGTAGGCCTGTTCCCCGGCTACTTCTAGGGTTGGCGTTAGGAGTAGATATATGGTCAACCCAGTTACCACTGCCCTATGAGCTGGATTTTTGTACTTTGCAGACTTGCTGATATCTCTGAGACCCTCGCCATTGGGGTCATAACAAGTTGCCAGCAATGGTCAGCCTTTGCCACAAGTGGGGTACAAGGAGGTGACCATTAAGGTGGGGCGGGTATAGTTGAAAGCCCAAGGTCTGGTAATTGTAGATATTGATTGTCGAGAATGTAACCCAATGATGACCTTAGGTACTAATGTCATAGAAAACTGTCTTGGCGAGATTATTGTTTTGTTACAACAGGTAGCCGAAACTGCTGGTTCCAGTGAGCAGCGTGTCCTGCAAAAAGAGATCAAAGACATGATGCAGAGACAACAGGTAGAACTGTCTGGTGGAGAAGTCGACAGCGTTGGAGTGAGTGATCCAATCCCCATTACAATACCCCCCCAGGAGTGAAATGTTAATCTGGTGTCAAGCAGCAATAGGCCAGGCCCTGGTAGAACCCGTGTATTCTGATAGTAGGCCCACCATCCTGACAGCCAGAGGGGTAGTTGATGTCCGCAAGGGGAGGGTACCAATACGCATCCTAAATTGTGGGGAAAGAGAGGTCCATTTACCCAGGTATGCTACCTTTGCTAAACTGTTCACTGTCAGTAACAATGCAATACAAGCAACAGAACCCTTGGTCCCGTCTGACCAGGTGGAGGACAATGGCTATGCAGGACAGTTGGAGGATTGGTGTCAGAAGTTACATGTAGGCATTGACTCCACTCCTTTGCACCAAAAGCATGGGGCTTACCGGGTGGTCCAAGAATATGAGCGGGTATTCAACAAACACCCACTAGACTTTGGGCAGGTAAAAGGGGTCCAACACCATATCCTCACTGGAGATCATCCTCCCATTAAAGAGAGGTACCGGCTGTACCTCCAGCTCACTAGCAATGTGCCAAGGGTATGTTATGGGAGATGAAGGAGGCTGGGTTATCAGAGACAGTTGTAACCCTTGGCCCGCTCCGTTAGACCTCGTTAGAAAGAAGGATGGTACAATGAGAATGTGTGTTGCCTACAGGCAGATTAACCGCATTACACATAAGGATGCCTACCCGTCACCCAGAATAGAGGAATCATTGGCTGCGCTAAAATCCGCTAACATTCTCCACCTTAGATATCACCAGTGGGTGTTGGCAGGTTCCCGTGGCAGAGGCGGATAGAGAGAAGACCGCCTTCATGACACTAATGGGCCTCTGCGAGTTCAACTACATGCCATTCGGACTTTGTAATGCATCGGGGACGTACCAGAGGATGATGGAGTGTTGCCTCGGGCACAAGAACTTTGAAACCGTTCTGTTGTACCTGGATGATGTCATCATCTTCTCCAAAACCTACGAAGACCACTTGAAGCACCTGGCCAAGGTGTTTGAAGCCCTGTCCAACTTTGGCCTGAAAGTGAAGCCATCTAAGTGCCACCTGTTGAAGCCTAAGGTGCAGTACCTAGGTCATGTGATAAGCGCTGAAGGTGTGGCACTAGACCCTGACAAAGTCACCGTTATCAGGGACTGGCCAAAACCCAGCAACATCCATGAAGTACGGCAGTTCCTCGGGTTGGTAGGCTACTACTGGAGATTCATTAAGGGCTTTACCAAGATAGCCGCACCCCTGCAAGACCTACTAGTGGGCCAATCCAAGAAGGCCAAGAATAAGAATCTTCCATTCCAGTGGAATGACAGTTTGGAAGAATCCTTCATCAGGTTGAAGTTGGCTCTCACGGGAGTTGAAGTCCTGGCCTTCCCTGACTATGACCAACCATTTCTACTTTACACTGATGCTAGCAACATGGGATTGGGAGCAGTGCTGTCCCAGGTGCAGAAAAGCAGAGAGAGAGTGATTGCCTATGCCAGCAGAAAGCTTCGTCCCACTGAAAGGAACCCCGACAACTATAGTTCCTTTAAGTTGGAGTTTCTCACCATAGTCTGGGCTGTGACCGAGCGATTTAAACACTATCTGGCCTCAGCAAAATTCACCGTCTTCACGGATAATAATCCGCTGACTCAACTTGAAACAGCATTGCTGGGTGCATTGGAACAGCAATGGATTGCCCAGTTATCCAACTACGAGTTTACCATCAAGTACCGTGCAGAGCATAAGAACGCTAATGCTGATGCGCTATCGAGGATGCCCAATTTACCAGAAGAGGAAGAAGCACTAGAAGAGATCGAGTTACCAGCCTTTCACCGCTGCGAGGTGGCCCAGTGCTCCCATTGTGTGAGGAACAAGGACGAGGGTAGGCAAGAAGCCACGCTGAACCCGTTGCCCCATCATGGATGGGCAGAGATGCTGGATAGCGATCCAGCAGTCCACCTGGTAAAGGAATTGCTGACACAAGCTGATTCACACCCTGGTCCAGATGCTCCACATGAAACGCAACAGTTGTGGAAGGAGATGGCCAAGCTGTTTATCTATGAGGGTAAGTTGTGTCAGAGGAACATCAACTCATGTACTCATGAACTGGTCTGGCAAGTGGTAGCCCCGAAGTGGGATGCGCCAATGGTCTTGGAAGCATACCACGATGGACCACGACACTTCGGATGGAAGAAGTTGGAGGTCCTACTACGTGAAAGATTCTACTGGATTGCCATGAGGAAATCCATAGAGAAGTGGTGCCGAGAATGTAGCCCATGCAACCTGCGCAGGAAAGACCACAACAGCCAGCTAGCCTCACTACAGCCCATAGTCACCAAGCAACCGCTTGAACTGGTAGCTTTGGATCACGTCAAGTTAACCCCGAGTAGGACTGGCTACACCTACACTCTGACCATAGTGGACCATTATTCATGGTTCCTAGTAGTCGTGCCTGTTAAAGACCAAACAGCAAAGACGGCAGCCAAGGCATGTCAACAACACTTTTGTCGACCACACAGTTACCCTGAATAGGTGAACACCGAGCAAGGCCCAGCCTTTGAGGCAGAAGTGTTCCAGGAGTTCTGTAACCTGTATGGATGCAAGAAGATCAGGACAACGCCGTACCATTGGCAGACAAATGGCATGTGTGAGAAAATGAACCAGGTGGTAATTGGCCTGTTGAAGACCTTGCCCGTGGAAGAGTGAAATCTGTGGCCAGAGAAGTTGCCGGATCTGGCAGTTCTATACAACCATATCCCGGTGAACTCCACCAACTGCACTCCAGCTTACCTGATGAGAGCGAGACCTAGAAAGGTACCCATTTATTTTGACATGGGAGTCCTAACACCTGAGATGACATCACCAGATGCAGACTGGGATACAGAGCGGCAGTGGCAATACCACAAAGTGCAAGAATGTGTAGAGAAAAGTTTGTCCCAGGCAAGACAGAGACAGGAAAAGAGCTACATCCAACAAGCTCCAGCTACTCCTTTAGTACCTGGAGAACAAGTTCTCAAAAGAAAGAGGATGCACAAACTGGATGATCAGTGGGAGGCTGAACCATATACCACCATGCCTTCAAACTTTGATAACACTCAGGTGTGCCTCATCAGTAAATATGGATCAGAAACCTCAGCAGCAGTGTCAAGAGATAATCTGAAGATAGACCGATTGAGAAACAAGGAGGAAGAACAAGATGCCCCTCAACCCATGGAAGAGGTGGAAGAGAAGATCCATACTGTCCTTGGAGACTTTCCCCAGTCTTGGACGCAGGTGAATCAAATCATCGTAGTACCTGTCCTGATCTTTCCCCAACCCACTGCACCTGAAGCAACAGAGACTCTAGACTCGGCTCAAGCAGCAGATGCCACACCAGCAACGGAGCAAGAGAATCTACCCCCTGCTAGCGGTGAATCTGTCAGACTCATGGTGAGTCTAAGGAGTCGCAGACGTTTGCCCAGTTTACCAGTACAATGCAGACCTACAAGTAGCACAGACACTATTGGGTCCACAACAGCGGCAGCAGACATGTCAGACCAGGCTAGGTCATCAGAAGTACCAGTACTGCGTAAATCCACCCGTAGTACCAGAGGTCAGATCCAAGCTCGGTATAGAGACTACAGTATAAATATATTAATAATAATATAAATAAGTTGAAATGTATAAGTTTGCAACCGTAAAGCATGAGTACCTACAGAGACTACTGTAAGAACTTTTAAACATGCATAATAACCTGTTAAAGGACAATTGGGCCACAGGACTATGTGTGGTCAGGACCTTTTCTTGTACAGTTACCCCGATTTGGCCTAGAAAATAAACCGCCGGCGTGGCCGAAGACCAGGCCCGCCAACAGAGTGCCCTGTAGCCACGCCCAGGGGCAATACATAAGGAGGGTTGGGGTGGTTCCCACCGAGGCAACTCAAAAGACTGGAGGGTAACACAAATGGACCAGTAGAAACAAAAACCTCAGTGACATGTTGCAAACATCACAATAGGGCTCAAAATAGCCCACTCAAAAGAAAAGAACAAGGAAAAACTTACTCCAAAAATGCATGTATCAAAAGGAGAAATAGGAGCAATCAGGTATAATAAGTTAAAAAAAGTCATTTATTAGTATTTTCAAAATACACAAAAAGTACATCATAAGTAGCACCATCCAGTATATAAGAAAAACGTATGCAGGAAGGAGACACAAAAATCAGGAACCAAACAATTGCACCTGCCCAATTTGTGCAAATAATTACATTGTATAAAGTGCAAATGCAGTAGTATATCACATTGAAATGGCAAGCCCGTTCACCCTGCGGTAAATATCATGTGACTCCGTCAAAATACGGACCAGGGGAGAAAAAATGTTTACCAAAGGCAGGGATTGAAGGGTCCTGAACCGGGTGTGGATACCCCCAAGGCGCGTTTTGTGTGTCTGATACACCGCTTTCTCAAGGGGAATAATGGCATACAACAACCAGGACCTTTTATTATCCTGTGACAAGGCATGTGGTACAAAGCTGGCCAATAGCAGCGGAGAAGTCGGCGGATGCGCACCGTCCGTCCCAGGTCCCGGCAAATGCCACGGAGCGTCAACATTGCTGTGCATGTGCGGGGAGAATGAAGTCACACCGTCATTCAGGGCTCTAACCAGAATCTTGTGAAGATCGAGAGAGAAAGAAGTCAGAGGGCTGCAGGACAATCTGGAATATGTGTCAGGATCCCTCAATTGGCAGAAAGCCTCACGTTCATATTTATCCTGTGGCCAGATAACACAGTATAGATATACGTGTTCCTATTTCCTACATCATACTCTTGTCGTCTCCCCTCACCTTTATTTTGGGGAGTGCTTCGTTTTTAATCTTATATTTACATATTTTTTCTATTATTTTCTTCCAATATTTGTCTATTATTGCAGCAGGACATCAAATGTGATCCTTTTTTTACCTGTTATTGATGTTTGAGTGGCAAGACTATCGGCATGTTGGAAAGTGCATATCGTGGGCAGAACATAATAACATCAAAACATCGTTGGAATTGAAGAAGCATGCATTTTTTGGACTGATATATTTTGTTGTTGACATGCTCTTAATCATATATGATGTAATTATATCTAAAATTGTATTATCTGCCCAGATTTGTTTATATTTTGGTGACCAGTTTAGACATTTTATTCCAATGGTCATCTGTGTTATGGAAAGAAAGAGATATATTACGTCTGTATAAATATATTCCACTAGATGGTGGCTCGATTCTAACGCATTGGGTATTCTAGAATATGTATGCGTAGTGTATAGCACAGCCCACGTAGTATATTGCACAGCCACGCAGTACATTGCGCAGCCCACGCAGTACATTGCGCAGCCCACGCAGTACATTGCGCAGCCAACGCAGTACATTGCACAGCCAACGTAGTACATTGCGCAGCCAACGCAGTACATTGCGCAGCCCACGCAGTACATTGGGCAGCCCACGTAGTACACTGTGCAGCCCACGTAGTACATTGCGGCACCCACGTAGTATATTGCGCAGCCCACGTTGTATATTGCGCAGCCCACGTAGTACATTGCGCAGCCCACGTTGTACATTGCACAGCCCACGTTGTACATTGCGCAGCCCACGTAGTATATTGCGCAGCCCACGTAGTATATTGCGCAGCCCACGTAGTATATTGCCCAGCCACATTGTATATTGCGCAGCCCACGTTGTATATTGCGCAGCTCACGTAGTATATTGCGCAGCCCACGTAGTATATTGCGCAGCCAATGCAGTATATTGCGCAGCCAATGCAGTATATTGCGCAGCCAATGCAGTATATTGCGCAGCCCACGCTGTATATTGCGCAGCCCACGTTGTACATTGTGCAGCCCACGTTGTACATTGCGCAGCCCACGTTGTATATTGCGCAGCCCACATTGTATATTGCGCAGCCCACGTAGTATATTGCGCAGCCCACGTTGTATATTGCGCAGCCCACGTTGTATATTGCGCAGCCCACGTTGTATATTGCGCAGCCCACGTATATAGCAATGTGGGCATGATATCCCTGTTAAAAAAAAAGAATTAAAATAAAAAATAGTTATATACTCACCTTCCGTTGGCGCCTGGATCCAGGAAGCGGTTACCGACGCTTGGGATCCACCGAAGCTCCGCCGAGCCGCTCGCGCCAGCCGCCATCTTCGATCACCATCGGCGATGCATTGCGAAATTACCCAGAAGACATAGCGGTCTCGCGAGACCGCTAAGTCATCTGGGTAATTTTGCAATGCATCCTGGGAACGGAAGATGGCGGCCGGCGCGAGCGGCTCGGCGGACTACGGAGTGTGAGTATAGCAGGTTTTTTGTTTTTTTATTATTTTTAACATTACATTTTTTTACTATTGATGCCGCATAGGCTGCATCAATAGTAAAAAATTTGGGACACACAGGGTTAATAGCAGCGGTTACGGAGTGCGTTACCCGCGGCATAACGCGGACCGTTACCACCGGCATTAACCCTGTGTGAGCAGTGACCAGAGGGGAGTATGCGGGCGCCGGGCACTGAGTGCGGGGAGTAAGGAGCGGCCATTTTCTTCCGGACTGTGCCTGTCGCTGATTGGTCGTGGCAATGGTCATGGGCGTTTTGCCATGACCAATCAGCGACTTGGATTCCATGACAGACAGAGGCCGCGACCAATGAATATCCGTGACAGAAAGACAGACAGACAGAAGGACAGACAGAAAGACAGAAGTGACCCTTAGACAATTATATAGTAGATTGGTGATACAGTGGCTGTGCGCATGCGCGCCGCTGCCCTGGATTCCTGGTGTGCAGCGGCGCATCTTTTACTTTGCTCGCACACGCGGAGACTTCATTCTCCCCACACATGCGCAGCAATGTTGACGCTCCGTGGCATTTGCCGGGACCTGGGACGGACGGTGCGCATCCGCCGACTTCTCCGCTGCTATTGGCCAGCTTTGTACCACATGCCTTGTCACAGGATCATAAAAGGTCCTGGTTGTTGTATGCTATTATTCCCCTTGAGAAAGCGGTGTATTAGACACGCAAAACGTGCGTCGGGGTATTTGGGGTATCCACACCCGGTTCAGGACCCTTCAATCCCTGCCTTTGGTAAGCATTTTTCCTCCCTTGGTCCGTATTTTGACGGAGTCACTTGATATTTACCGCAGGATGAACGGACTTGCCATTTCAATGTGATATACTACTGCATTTGCACTTTATACAATGTAATTATTTGCACAAATTGGGCAGGTGCAATTGTTTGGTTCCTGATTTTTGTGTCTTCTTCCTGCATACGTTTTTCTTATATACTGAATGATGCTACTTATGATGTACTTTTTGTGTATTTTGAAAATACTAATAAATGACTTTTTTTAACTTATTATACCTGATTGCTCCTATTTCTCCTTTTGATACAAATGGACCAGTGTTGCCCCCAGGAACTTCGCTGGCCAATTCTTACTGTCTTGTTTTGGTTTTTGTAATTTTTATATTTTTGAAACCCTGTAAACTTTTACAATAGATCACCTGTTGAAATGTTCTCTTTTCTTTTTGTTTCCTCAGTCTGGGCGTACTGAATTGTACTAGGGGGGAATGTGGCACCTCAGGAGTCTGATTGCCACAATGGCATTGCTTTCCTCACAGGGGGGTAGATGTCATGCCTGGAGGTAAGGAGGGATTCCCTTAGCAGGTAATACAAACATACACCTTTCTGACTCCAGACCAGAAGGGGGAGCTCTAAACCCAGTTTCAGGGGAACTTCCCTATAAGTTCTGGTCTGGAGGCGGGGTTACAGTGAGTAGTGTGAGACTGTGAAGGGAGAGGAAGCTCGTGAGGAGAGAGACTGGGAGTGGCGCTGTGACTGAGCTCTTCCTAGGATTAAGCGCAAAAGAAACCAGACACCAGAGTCCGTGGTTGCACGGGTACTAAAGGCCCAGCAGCTAGAACTGGAGGGCAGGGGACTGCAGGTCTCCTGGCCCATCTGACACCTGGAGGCACCACAGCATGTCAGGAGCCTGGGGCTGCCAGTGAGAAGACAGTGCCCATGAAAGGCTCATGCTGTCAACCATATGGGTTACAAGTAGCTGACACTGAGAGGAACTTGTGTAAGGCTATGTGCACACGTTCAGGATTTTTTGCATTTTTTTCGCCTTTTTTTTCGGCTGTTTTCCGTGGAATAAACGCTAAAAAAAATACTTAAGCATCCCATCATTTTTAATGCATTCCGCAATTTTTGTGCACATGCTGCTTTTTTTTCGGAAAAAAAACCGCATCGCGGTAAAAAACGCAGCATGTTCATTAATTTTGCGGATTTTTCGCGTTTTTGCAGCTATTTATTGCATTGGGAACCTCCGCAAAAAAAACTTGAAAGAAAACACTCAAAAAAAGCTATAAAAACGCAATAAAAATGCAAAAAACGCATGCGGATTCCCTGCAGAAAAAGTCTGGTTTTGTTCAGGACAATTCTGCACACTTTCCTGAACGTGTGCACATAGCCTAAGGCTTCAGGCAGCATGGGACAGAGAATACAGCGTAAAGGGAAGGCTTCTGAACCCAACTGGCTAGGTGGATCCCAAGTTACTTCCAGGCTGCCCGGACCCCATCATCACCTATAACCTGTGCCTCAGACTGCACCTGCAATTCACCAGTAAAAGGTAAAGGAGACTGCTATCCCCATGTCCTCCAATCATTTCCTGCACCCTCAGTCCTGCAACCCACCGTCAATCATCCCTTACTAATTGTACCGGTAGCCCTGGGGACTAAGCTCTACCTGTGGGGAGCTATACCAACCTTGCTGCAATACCATCAACCCCAGTGGTCCCCTTTAAGCAGCGTCGGCCATCCCTGTCCGAGTACCACAGGTGGCGTCATGAACATTCCCCCATAGACTTTATTTTCCATTTCCCTTTGTCATTTTTGTTCGACGCCCAGGGCCATGGATTGGGTAACTGCTTCCGTGACCACCCCTTTAAGTACGGCTGGACCCAGCCCGAGTACCCCACGGCTCTAGCGGGCGCAACTACTAAACAGCCTCTTGATAATTAGTTCAAACACTGCAATTTTGCAAATCATCATATACAAATTGCACATTTTTTTAAAGGAACCTGTCCATTCTGAAATTAGGCTCACAAGTGCTAAAACATAAGCATAAAAATGTACTTGGGTGGCACATCTTGACTGCCAGCCATCCAGAAATTCCATTAAATTTATCACTTTTTTGCAGTCCGTAAAACAATTTTGATTTTTTTTATGCTGAAGGAACTTATACAGATTATTTTGACTGTAATTATCATCATATTACAGTTTATAGTAAATGCAGCTGATGTCTCCATATCAAAATTTTGGGCTGTAGACATGGATCACTTATAATCACAATGACTTATTATGGCTTCCCAATGTGTCGGTAAAAGATATGGTCTGCCCATTAGTTTTTTGATAAGTTGTCAGGAAATATACCCCCATGTAAAGCACCATGGAATAAATGGCGCTATAATAATAAATAATAATAGTAACCCTGTGGCAAATATTGTGCTATCACATTTTAGGAAATGAAAGAGAATGCAAATATAATAAGCAAATGTTGTTTTCCGCAGATATTACTGGTGACAGCTCAGAAGTTCCCCTGAAAAATTCTACAATAAAAAACACGAGTTTTACAGTATCATTACCACATAATTGAAAAAGATCAAAAAATCCTTGTACTATAGGAACAGAAACTTATAAACTGCAAAAATGTTGAAGTGTGAGTTGCAATAAGAGAAATATTAGTAAACTGTAAAGAAGAACTAGAAGAATCGCACTCCGTTCTAGAGAAAAGCTGAAGTATGAGCTGAACGATAAGTAGCCCCCACAGCTATTTACAGTGAGGGGATAACACGACTCCGAACACAGATAGCATTACCAGATTACCATTTTACAACCATCTGGTCTCCATGCCTCAGTGTTATTAGAATTACATCATCCTTATAGGACACTACACTTATCATTTATAGTAATCTATTCTCTAGACACTGCACAGTTACTGATAAAAACAATTTACTAAAAATGTGAAGCCGGCCCTATCATGTATGCCATTCTATGGTATCCAGCAGCCACAGATTTATATCCAGCCTTGCAGTATATTTCCAGTGACCCAGGCTCATCGGCTCACAGTGTGAGTGACGTACAGATGCCACTCACCTTGAACACTTGTGTGGGTTATTCTTGGATCCCTCCATGTGTCAGGAAGACTTAGACAAGGCAAAGAGAAGAGACCCAGGAGCACAGGTACATACAGCTTCATGGTGGAGCTCTAAATGATTAAATGAGGAAGGAGGACATTCATAAACCAGATGGATGTACATTTAGATGCAGCTGCCCCCTCTAGTGTTCAGAGTACACTGAAGATTGTTTAATCCCATGAAGAGGATCTGCAGGGACGGTCTTAAGCTTAATGGTACCCTGTGCAAAATTGCCTTCAATGCCCCCCCACTCCATTGCTTTTTCTACTCAGTTTGCCCAGGACACCTACATGTCTTTTATACACTAAGAAAATGTATTGAAGTTTTATTCACACATACGCCCCTTTTCAGCAAGACTGGCATTTAGTACATTTTGTATGTCAGTTTTAAGGGGGCTATACACTACTTAGACAACCCCTTCTCATGTGCTATATTCCCCCTTGACTGCATCTGCTTTTTTGTGGCTCACATGATGCTTTTATGCCACGTGAGGGTGGCACCCCAGGAGTTCGGGTACCACAGTCTGCCTATGGGGGGGTCTGCCTTATGCTACAGTCTGCCATTGGGGGGCTGCCTTATTACAAAGTCTGCCTATGGGGGCTGCCTTATTACAGAGTCTGCCTATGGGGGCTGCCATATTACAGAGTCTGCCTGTGGGGGCTGCCTTATTACAGAGTCTGCCTATGGGGGCTGCCTTATACTACAGAGTCTGCCTATGGGGATCTGCCTTATACTACAAAGTCTGCCTATGAGGGGCTGCATTCTACTACAGAGTCTGCCTATGGGGGCTTCCTTATACTACAGTCTGCCTATGGGGATCTGCCTTATACTACAGAGTCTGCCTATGAGGGGCTACCTTATACTACAGAGTCTGCCTATGGGGCTGCCTTATTAGAGTCTGCCTATGGGGGCTGCCTTATACTACAGAGTCTGCCTATGGGGGCTGCCTTATACTGCAGAGTCTGCCTATGGGATCTGCCTTATACTACATAGTCTGCCTATGGGGGGGGCTTCCTGATACTACAGTCTGCCTATGGGGGCTGCCTTATACTACAGAGTCTGCCTATGGGGGCTTCCTTATACTACAGAGTCTGCCTATGGGGATCTGCCTTATACTACAGAGCCTGCCTATGAGGGGCTGCCTTATACTAAGGGGTCAGCATACTGTGTGGGTGGTACTATACAGTGAGGGGGCATTATACTGTGCTTAAGAGAGCATCATACTGTGTATAGGGGAGCTGTACAGAGGGGAGACTCAACTCTAACTAAGGGGAACTTATTGTTATAGGGAAACTCAGCTTACTGTGACTATCAAAGGGGCGCACAGAGGGCATTATAACTTTCTAGGGGGCAAAGTATGGGCACTGTTTTCTAGGGCACTTGCACCCGGCATTACTATATTCTAGAGGGTTGCTTTAGAATTTAGAGGGCATAGAGAACCACCCCTCAGGTCCAGTAATAGCGACAAATATGGCAGCAGCGGCTCAGCATTGGGATATCAGCAGGATGAGGAGTTTGTGCAGGTTGGGAATAGATGGTGATGGGGCTGGAATATGAGAAGAGAAATATGTTTTTGTTGTATTCTCTGCAGCCGATTCGTGGCTGGAAAAATTTTCATGTCGGTCTGAGCCAGATGGAAAAGACGGGAAAAATAAACGATTCCATCAGAAAGAACATCAGCAGTATGTCATTATCTTTAACAGTGCTGGGATCACTTATATGTTCTGTAGGACTGGTATCTTCCACTGACCATATGGCAGCAGTATCCATGTTAGTCTTTGTATAGAGATTATTTTCAGCAACAGCGCGGTCATCTGCTGAGGTCCTGCTCCACTATTAGGGTGTGCCACTGAGTTGTAATCAAGGTTGCCTGGTTAGGGGCCCACTCAGAGAACTAGCAGTGCTGTCATCTGGTCAAGGCTGCCGTCCTCCTGGTCCCAGTTAAGTCGATGGCTTACTCCTCTGGGCCTTGGAGTCGGCGGGATCGGTAAGGGGCCTACCAGGGTGTAGTCTAGCGCAGGGGTTGCAGTGGGACTTAAGGCCGGCATACTCTCGGTGTATGGTGACATTTCACCGAGGGACCCAAAACCCTGGTCGGGAGTGTATAGTGGTGGGGGTGATACGGGCCTAGCCGCTGGGTCTTCTGCCACCGGGGTCAGGGCTGCACTCCTTACCTTCTCATCCAGGGTGCCGGATCTTCTTCCCTGCCCGAGGCCGGACAAGGTTGCTGGCGGTCGCCTGGTAAGATTCCCCAGGAAGGCCTCTTTCCATCCGGTCACTGCCTCCAGCTGCATCCTTACGAGCTGCCGGGTAAGTGCCTCCACTTCCATGCTGAGGAGGTCCGGGTCCAACACTGGTGACCACGAAGGAGCATCCGAGGATCGTCTGGGAGAGTCCTCCTGCTCTACCCTACGCATCGGTGCCGGTCCTCCACTCCCCGCCATGTTGCTTTCCAGTTCTTCCTCGTCAGTCTGATTTCCTGCAGTTTCACTGCACCACGCTCTTCTTCGTGGGCAGTTCCTCTCTTCTTCCCGCCATCCCAGACCAGGAGGCAGACCTCTCTCGTTGAGACATACTTCTCTCACATAGTAGTATTGGTGAGGGGTGGCCATGGGTTTCGCGCCGTTCCTCCAAGCTCCATCCACGACAACATGCCCTTCTCCTCCTACGCGCCATATGGTGCTGTAATGGCCGCAGTTTAACAGTACAATGATCTCTCAGTTAAGCAGTCTCTTAGGCACACAAGACCAGTTTGCTGGGTCGGTCCATCCTGTTCATGACGCCAAGTTAGAGCACCTGCTAGGACCCTTGGGTACTTGGGCCGGATCCGGTGGTCATTAAAGGGGTAGTCACGGTGGTAGTGACCCAGTCCGTGACCCTGGGCATCCAAGTTAAAAGAAAAGGTCTTTAAAGGGGTTGTTATGAATAAAGTATGTTCGTGACGCCACCTGTGGTATTCGGTCAGGGATGACCAATGCTGCTTAAAGGAATCCACTGGGGATGATGTTATTGCAGCAGGGATGTGTGGCTTCCGACAGGTGAAGCTTAGTCTCCAGGGCTCCCGGTGTAGTTGGCAAAGATGACAAATGGTCTTCACTTTCTCTCTGTCCAATATCCGTGTGGCAGGCAACTCGAGCCTTTTTACAGGTGTCCCTATTTGCGGCGACTCCGGGGCTCTATATGCTGCTGTGCCTTCGGATGTAATGGTGGACAGGCGACTTGGAATCTCCTGCCCACCAGTTTCTGCTGTGGGGCATACAGTTACCCCTACAACCTCAGAATTTCAGCCTCCTGTATTCTGTGCTGATTCTGGAGTGAGCCCTCTCGCAGCTCCACTCCTAGTATCTTTCCTCTCCTTTGCCTATTCTCCCCTCACAGTCTCTCACAGACTGCTCTGACAGGAGCTGCAGAACCTCGTGTCTGCACGGCTCCAGCTCTCCTGCTGACTGACTAACTCCTCCTGCAGCCAGAAAATATAGGGAAGCTCCCCTCAATCCAGGTCTAGAGCTCCCCCTTCTGGCCTGTAGTCAGAACAGTGTTGTGTGTACGCGTCACCTGTTAAAGGGATCTTTGACGCTTCCAGGAATGGCATCACCCTCCCCGTGAGGAAGGCAATACCACTGTAACAACCGGTTTCCTGGGGTGTTACATGTATCTCCTATCTCTACCTGAGATCTGAGCCATGTCGGACCACATTCAGCAGAACTTAGCCAAGGGATTGAGCCTCTTCTCCTGCTGGAGCAGTTTCTTCTTTGTGACTAAGAAGGATGGTTCTCTACGCTCCTGAATAAAATATCGAGGTCTCAACAAAATCAGTGCAAGGAACAAGAAACCCCTGCTTCTGATTTCTGACAGAATCTGTGGAGCTAAGATCTTCTCTATATTAGATCTCCGCCAGCTTACAACTTGATCCGTATCCATAAGGGCGACAAATAGAAAATGGCCTGTAATACCCGTGTTGGCCACTATGAGCATCCTGTCATGCCCTTTCGGCTGTATAATGCACCAGCCGTAGTTTGGGATTTCATTAATGACATAATCCGGGATCTTCTCTTTGTTTCTGTGGTTGTGTATTTGGACGGTATCCTGCTACTCTACCCTGCAACATATACAGTATATCAATCTGTCAGGTTCTGCAGCATCTCTGGAAGAATTTGTTTGCCAAACTGTCAAAATGTGTCTTTGAAAAAATCTACTTGCCTTTCCTTGGCTATGTTGTCTTCAATCAAGGTCTTGAAATGGATCCACAGATTTTACTTCAGTTCTTTCCTAGAACAGTCCTCAGTGCCTGCATGCCATCTAGTGCTTCATGGGTTTTGCCAACTTCTACAGACAATTTATCCTGCACTTCTCTTCACTTATGGCACCTATCTCCACCTTAACCAAGAAGGGGGCTAGTACCTGAGACTGGCCCGAGTCAGCAGCGTCGGCTTTCCAGCATTTAAAAGAGGCCTTCGCGAATACTCCGGTGCTGTATCAACCCGATTCCAATAAGCAGCTTGTCCTGGAGGTAGATGCCTGATCTGTCAGTGCCGGGGCAGTGCTCCTGCAAAAAACTTCTTAGGGGAAGTCTGTCTCTTGTGGTTTCTTCTACAAACAGTTTTCGCCAGCGGAGGGAAATTGGGATTGCAAACTTCTGGCTCTCAAGATGTCACTTGAGGAATGTAAACACCTATTGGAGGGTGCCAGCTCTTCAATGACAATTTACACGGACCATAAAAATCTGACTTTTCTGCAGTCTACCCTGCAGTTGAGTCCTCGCCAAGTCAGGTGGGCACACGTCTTTGCTCGTTTTAACTTTGATTTGCACGGCCATCTTGCAGAGAAGACTGTTAAGGCTGATGCCCTGTCTCGATCGTTTCATGTGGCGGATTCCCTGAAGGAGCCTCAGCACATGATCGTCCCGGGCAGGATTATTGAAGCAGCCCGTTTTTTTTTTTTGCCATGTTCACTAAAAGCTAAAACTGACCTGTCATTATGATTTCCCAGGTCATTACGGATTCACAGATACCATATATACATCTCTGGCAAAGAGACCATCACATTAAAACCGTGTCATGGCCAGCCCAAATATCACAAGCCATCAAAGAAGAATTGCTTAAAGGGAACCTGTCACCCCCAAAATGGAAGTTGAGCTAAGCCCACCATCAGGGGCTTATCTACAGCATTCTGGAATGCGGTAGATAAGCCCCCGATGTAACCTGAAAGATGAGAAAAAGAGGTTAGATTATACTCACCTGGGCGGGCGGTCCAATCCGATGGGCTTCGGGGTCCTGTCCGGGGGCCTCCCATTTTCTTACGATGACGTCGTCTTCTTGTCTTCATGCTGCGGCTCCGGCGCAGGCGTACTTTGTCTGCCCTGCTGAGGTCATGATTAAGGGAGCTTAGTCTCCAGAAACACGTTGAGATTCTTACCCATATGGCTTGTGCTGAAGTCTGTATCCTCTATGCTCAATAGTATGTGAACAAAGAAAACTCTTTTTTACGGATTCGGTGAAGCTGGACATTCTTTTCTTTTTAGAGCAAAGTACTGCAGTGCGCAGGCGCCGGGAAAGGTCAGAGAGGCCCGGCGCCTGCGCACTGCAGTACTTTGCTCTGCCCTCAACAGGGCAAAATATGCCTGCGCCGGAGCCGCAGTGTGAAGACAAGAAGAGGACGTCATCCAATGAAGATGGGAGGCCCAGGACCGGACCGAGATGCCCATCGGACCGGACCGCAGCGGAAACGCCCCTGGGTGAGTATAATATAACCTCTTTTTCTTACCTTTCAGGATAAATCAGGGGCTTATATACAGCATTCCAGAATGCTGTAGATAAGCCCCTGATGCCGGTGGGCTTAGCTCAACTTCCATTTTGGAGGGTGACAGGTTCCCTTTAAATTTTTGCGCCAGGAGCAGTGTGAAAGACTGGTTTTGATTCCCTGTTATTGCATTTTATCACAGTGTTGCGGAGACCAAAAAAACGTAATTCTTGTGTTTTGATTTTTTTCTCATTATGCCATTTACCTATCTGATTAATGAATTATTTTTATATTTTGATAGATCAGGCTATATGTGTATCTTTTTTTATTGTTTTCTTTTGAATGGGTTATATTTTTTAATTTTCTTAATAATTTTAAAAACATTTTTTTTTTTACTTTTTACTTGCTTCAATAGTCTCCATGGCATCTCTACATGACTGCAGACTCGTAAATCCTCACAGCGCATGCAGTGCGCTCTGTGAGTAGCAGGTGTGTGACTGTTAAGTGTTGACTAGACCCATGTGGCCTCTTGGGTGGATTGAGTGAGGGCGGACTCATTTAGGCCGGGGTCACACTGGCGACTTAAACGGACGAGTGCAATGCGATTACAAATCGCATTGCACTCGGACCATTGTTAAGCTATGTTTCAGATCCCAGCAGCCAATTTTTTGTTGGCCGTTTTCCTCGGTCCGAGTCAATCGCAGCATGCTTCGATTATCACAGACACTCGGCCGACTGTTGGCTCACTCGCACCCATATAAGCCTATGGGTGCGAGTGGGACAGTGCACACCACTCGGATATCACCAGAGTGATGTGCGTTAAACGCGGACTCCGGCAATGGAGGAGATGGAGAAATTAATTTCTCCGCCTCCTCCGCAGCTGTGCTCCAATCCGTTCTGTGCGAGAGGCTCGGAGCACAGACGCATGACACTCGGATCACACTCGCAGCAGAGCAGGAGCCGAGTGTCATTAGCATATCGCATCCGATGCTCTCGCATTGGATGCAATACGCTAGTGTGACCCCGGCCTTAGTCGGAATGTGTCTCAAAGTATGCAAATACATGACCACCCACTCTCGGAATCAGGAACTGCAGACTTGTACCCCAGGGCCGAACAACCCTTTTAACTATGTGCATTTTCTAGTGTGGTCAGTCATGGAACGGTCTATTAATTCTAAGTAAAACTCTGTATCAAACTCTGTTCTGCTGTAATTTTATTACATATTTACTGCATTTCCAACCTACAGTCATGGCCAAAAGTTTTGAGAATGACACCAAAATTATATTTTCACATGATCTGCTGCCCTCTGGTTTTTATTAGTGTTTGTCTGATGTTTATATCACATACAGAAATATAATTGCAATCATATTATGAGTACCAATAGGTTATATTGACAGTTAGAATGAGTTAATGCAGCAAGTCAATATTTGCAGTGTTGACCCTTCTTCTTCAAGACCTCTGCAATTCTCCCTGGCATGCTCTCAATCAACTTCTGGACCAAATCCTGACTGATAGCAGTCCATTCTTGCATAATCAATGCTTGATTTTTGCCAGAATTTGTTGGTTTTTGCTTGTCCATCCGTCTCTTGATGATTGACCACAAGTTCTCAATGGGATTAAGATCTGGGGAGTTTCCAGGCCATGGACCCAAAATCTCTATGTTTTGTTCCATGAGCCATTTAGTTATCACCTTTGCTTTATGGCAAGGTGCTCCATCATGCTGGAAAAGGCATTGTTGGGCGCGAAACTGCTCTTGGACGATTGGGAGAAGTTGCTCTTGGAGGACATTCTGGTACCATTCTTTATTCATGGCTGTGTTTTCAGGCAAGACTGTGAGTGAGCCGATTCCCTTGGCTGAGAAGCAACCCCACACATGAATGGTTTCAGGATGCTTTACAGTTGGCATGAGACAAGACTGGTGGTAGCGCTCACCTCTTCTTCTCCGAATCAGCTGTTTTCCAGATGTCCCAAACAATCAAAAAGGGGATTCATCAGAGAAAATGATTTTGCCCCAGTCCTCAGCAGTCCACTCCCTGTACCTTTTGCAGAATATCAGTCGTTCCCTGATGTTTTTTCTGGAGAGAAGTGGCTTCTTTGCTGCCCTCCTTGAAACCAGGCCTTGCTCAAAGTGTCTCTGCCTCACAGTGCATGCAGAAGCTCTCACACCAGCCTGCTGCCATTCCTGAGCAAGCTCGGCACTGCTGGTAGTCCGATCCCGCAGCTGAAACAGTTTTAAGATACGGTCCTGGTGCTTGCTGGTCTTTCTTGGGCGCCCTGGAGCCTTTTTGACAACAGTGGAAGCTCTCTCCTTGAAGTTCTTGATGATGCGATAGATTGTTGACTGAGGTGCAATCTTTGTAGCTGCGATACTCTTCCCTGTTAGGCCATTTTTGTGCAGTGCAATGATGGCTGCACGTGTTTCTTTAGAGATAACCATGGTTAACTGAAGAGAAACAATGATACCAAGCACCAGCCTCCTTTTAAAGTGTCCAGTGATGTCATTCTTACTTAATCATGACCGATTGATCGCCAGCCCTGTCCTCATCAACACCCACACCTGTGTTAATGGATCAATCTCTAAAACGATGTTAGCTGCTCCTTTTAAGGCAGGACTGCAATGATGTTGAAATGTGTTTTGGGGGTTAAAGTTCATTTTCTGGGCAAATATTGACTTTGCCAGTACAGTAATTGCTGTTAAGCTGATCACTCTGACATTCAGGAGTATATGCAAATTGCCATTAGAAAAAATGAAGCAGTAGACTTTGGAAAAATTAATATTTGTCTCATTCTCAAAATTTTTGTCCATGACTGTAGATCCATATTGGACTTTTCCCACAGAACGCAAACTTAGGCTCACTGATGACTGTGTTTAGAACACTTGTTTTAAGAAAATTGTTGTATGCAATGTGAATTCAAACAGAGCTAGACATAAAAACGCCAGACTTTCCTGGAATTGTTTCTGATCCCTGAATACACATCATTGCAGCCAAAACATCATGTATGTCACCATGCAGACACCCTTTTGCAGCCAGACGATTACTGAGATATTTTAAAAAGCGGATCCACTTCACTAGTTAAAACAGAGAAAGTGCATCAGAGAACCCATTTATATTTTAGAAAATACTAAATATTTTATTGACGTACAAACACAAACCAGTTATATCAATTTCTAGGCAACATATTACGGTTAGGTCCAGAAATATTTGAACAATGGCACAAGTTTTGGCATTTTAGCTGTTTACTAAAATACATCCAAGATACAGTTAAATAATCAATATGAGCTTAAAGTGCAGACTCTCAGCTTTAATTTGAGGGTATTCACATCCTAATTGGAGTAAAAGTTTAGGTATCACAGCTCTTTATTATGCAGCTGCCTCTTTTTCAGGGGACCAAAAGTAATTGGACAGTTATCTCAAAAGCTTGTTAATGGGCTGCGTGGGCTATTCCCTTGTTAATCCATCAGAGAGTCATATGTAAAAAAAAATGGTATAAATGAAAACACCAAACTGTCCTGCAAAAAATAAGCCCTAATATGGCTCATTTGGCAAAAAAAAATTAAAAAGTTACATCTCTCAGAACATGGTGATACAAAACCAAATTCATTTTTGTAAACTATTGTTGTTTTTAGCCTGTAAAAAGTACAAGGCATAAAAAAATATATAAATCTGGTATCGCTATAATCGTACCGGCCAGATGAAAAATCGATCTTATCACTTTTACCGTACGGTGAACGGTGCAAAAAATAAAAACAATAACTGAATTGCTGGGTTTTGTTCATTCTGTGTCTGAAAATCTGATTAATAAAGTGATCAAAAAATATTATGTACCCCAAAATGGTACCAAAAAAAATCTACAACTTGTCATGCAAAAAAATAGCCCTCATACAGTTGTTCGCAAAAAAAAAAAAAATTATAAAAAAGCATTTTTACTGTGTGATAATGGCAAAACCTATAGAAATCTGGTATTGCTGTAATCGCGCTAATCCAAAGAATATATTAGCGTTATCACTTATATGGCACGGTGAACCATGCAAAAATAAAAATAAGAACTATTCCTGTACTGCTGTCTATTTGTTCATTCTCCCAAAAATCAGAATAAGACTTGTCTGACAATTATACTGCTCTCTCCGCTGAGCGCGCACATCGGAGTTTTCATGTAAATTCCCTAAAACTGCGATTCATACCCAAGACAAAACCACTGACTTATGAGGCACATGGAGTCACTTTGGAATGGTCTGTGTTCTGGCAGTGTCCCATCATTTTAGGCATCTTTTTAGTGCACAAGTGTGGGTGACCACAGATCTGTGCACGCCTAAAAAGATGGATACCACCGGAGCAGACACCAAACGGACTCACAAGTGTCTCCATCTGCCTCATTATGGTGGGTAGTTCCGTTGGGGGTTTTGTCTGAATTGCATTTTTGTGGGATTGATACGGGAACCCTGACGTAAATACACAGTGTAGAACACAAGAATGTGATCCCAGCCTTATACTGAGATGAACCCCAAAATGTTACCAATAAAAACCCTAATTTATCCCGCACAAACCCAGCCCCCACTCAGGTCCGTCATCTGTAACTGGAACTATAGGGGGTTCCCACGTTACTGATAGAACAAAGACTCTGAAAAATTGGCATGGCTCCCACCCCCATAAATAAAATCCAGTGAATTCTGCGCTCCCAAGTCAAAATACCCCCCTTCTTGTGATCCCCACTGTGCCTAAACCACAGTAAGCAGCCACATATTTGGCATTATTGTAATTAAGAGAAGGCACTTAATTTAAGGGTGAGCATCGCCAGAAATACAAGCTGGGCACAATGTATGGGGTCTCTCCACTGTATGGGGACACAATGTATGGGTACTAGACTGGCAGATTTGCAATTCTCCAGAAAAACAAGCTGGCATGGATGTTACCAAATAGTCACTGCAGCCATAGATGAATTCATTGAGAGTTCATTGCAGTTTCTACAATAGGGTCACTTTTGGGGGTTTTCTGCTGTTCTGGCACCTTCGGGGCTCCACAAATGTTGCCCACACACTATTCTAGCAAAATCCGTGCTTCAAAAGCCAAATAACGCTCCTTCCTTCTCACACCTGACGTGTGGCCTAACAGTAATTTCTGACAAACATATGGGACAGCAACACGTTCAGGTGAAATTGCGCAATAAATTGTGCAGTTTCATTTCACCTATTTATCCTTGTGTACCTGACAAATTTACAGCAAATACAGAAATTACATTTTTACCACTAAAATCTCATATTTCCACATCTCAATGTTATAAAATTCTGTAAGGCACCTAAGGGTTCAAAATACTCACTACACCCCTAGATGAATTCCTTGAGGGGTCTAGTTTCCAAAATTGGGTCACTTGTGTGGGGTCTCTGTTGTTTTCACATGTCGGGGGCTCTTCAAATGCGACATGGCATTCGCAATCTATCCCAGGAAAATAGCGCTCTTACCTTTCCTGCCATGTGCCCAAGCAGAAGTTTTTGACGACATATGGGGTATAGTCGCATTCGGGACAAATTGCACAACAAATTATGAGGTCCGTTTTCTCCTATTATCCATTGTGAAAATTACAAATTTTACATTTTTGTGAAAAAAATTAAAATTTTCAATATGACGATCTAATGTTATCAACTTCTGTGCAATACTTATTTGTTCAAAATGCTCACTATACCCCTTGATAAAATCCTTGAGGGGTGTAGTTTCCAAAATGGTGTAACTTGTGAGATTTTTTCACTGTTTAAGCACATCAGGAGCTCTCCAAACTCTAAAACGTAACTCCTTCCTTTCCGAGGCCTGCCGTGCACCCAAGCAGTTTTCCACCACATATGGGGTATTGGTGTACTCAGGAGAAATTGTACAACAAAATTGGGGGTCCATTTTCTCCTGTTACCCTTGTGAAAGTTTAAAAAAATTGGGGATAAAAGTACATTTTTGTGGTTA
This sequence comes from Ranitomeya variabilis, assembly GCF_051348905.1. NCBI lineage: Eukaryota > Metazoa > Chordata > Amphibia > Anura > Dendrobatidae > Ranitomeya > Ranitomeya variabilis. Next base: position 255,921,865 of record NC_135236.1, on the reverse strand, counting down.
AAATGTGATTTTGTATTTTTACAGCTCTATGTTATAAACTTGTGTCAAGCACCTTGGGGTTCAAGGTGCACTGCTCACCAGACATCTTGATACATTTCTTTAGGGGTCTAGTTACCAAAATGGGGTAACTTATGGAAGGGTTCTACTGTTAAGGCACATCAGGGGCTCTCCAAACGCAGCATGGGATCTGGTCTCGATTTCAGCCATTTTTGCGTCCAAAATGTCAAACGGTTCTTCCCTTCCGAGATCTGCCGTGAGCCCAAATAGTAACATTCCCCCACATATGGGGTATCGGCGCACTCAGGAGAAACTGCACAACAAATTTTGGGGTCCATTTTCTCCTTTTACCCTTGTGAATATAAAAACATTGGGGCTAAAACAAAATTTTTGTGGGGAAAATGTGATTTTATATTTTCACAGCTCTACATTATAAACTTCTATGAAGCAACTGGGGGTTCAAGATGCTCACCGGACATCTATATTCCTTAAGGCCGGGGTCACACTTGCAACTGTAATGCGAGAAACATGCGCGAGTCTCTCCCATCAATAACTGGCACTGCTGCCGGCACTCGGGATCGGAGCGTTCAGCTGCATAGAAATACATGCAGCCGCACACTCCAGTTCCGAGTGCCGGCGGCAGTGCCGAGTATTGATGCAAGACTCGCATGAGTTTCTCGCATTGCAGTTGCAAGTGTGACCCCCGTCTAAGGGGTCTAGTTTCCAAAATGGGGTCACTTGTGTTTTTGTTTCCAAAGTTTAGGCACATCAGAGTCTCTCCAAATGCGACACAGCAGTCGCTCTCAATTCCAGACATTTTCATGTTCAAAAAGTCAAACTGTGCTACTTCCCTTCCGAGATCTGCTGTGCACACAAACAGTGGATTTCCCCCACATATGTGGTATCAGCATGCTTAGGAGAAATTTCACAACAATTTTTAGGGTCCATTTTCCCCTATTACCCTTGTGAAAATAACAATTTTGGAGCTAAAGTCAAGTTTTTGTGAAAAAAAAAGTTAAATGTTATTTTTTTGTCTTTCAAATTGCTTTAGTTCCTGTGAAGCACCTGAAGGGTTAATAAAATTCTTGAATGTGGTTCTAAGTACTTTGAGGGGTGCAGTTTTTAGAATGGTGTCACTTTTGCGAAATTGCTGTCATATAGGTCCCCCAAAGTCACTATTTTGTGTGACATAACTCACTGATTTAAGGGGACAAAATCTTAAAGTTTGAAAATTGCAACATTTTCTAAATTTTTGTGAAAATTTCATTTTTTTCATAAATAAATGCAAGTCATATCGAAAAAATGTTACCAGTATCGTGAAGTACAATATGTCACGAATAAACATTCTCAGAATCAGTGGGATCTGTAGAAGCATTCCAGAGTTATTGCCAAATAAAGTGACGATGGTCAGAATTGTAAAATTTGGCTGTCATGAAGGTCAACATTGGCTCAGTCACTAAGGGGTTATTCAACAGATCTTGAAATAAAAATAAGCACCACAATTGGGTGTGTTTAAAAATAATGAGATAATCTTATAAATGTGTCCTTGCTGTGTACTGTGTAATGGCTGTGTCTGAACATGGTCTGATCATACTACAGCTCGTGAGCACGAGAGGATGCAAAAGAGAGTATACAGACATTATAGCATGGGATCACAGCTGATTATTTTTGTGAGTAAAACATTTCATTGCCTGTCTTTAAACAATATTGTACCTCAAAGAAAGAATCAGCTGTGATCCCATGCTGTAATGTCTGTATAGTCTTTTGCTTCCTCCCCTGGCCAGTAGCTGTGGTATATCTGACCTGTTCTTTCACATAATCTTATAATGTGCCCAAGTGTAATGAATGACAGTAAAGGAACATTTGTTTAAAAAAATATCCAATTGTGGAGTTTATTTTTATTTCAAGATCTGTTTGTGAAAATATACTTTTGTTAGTGACATAAGCTCTTTAAGGCAGAAAGACCCACAAACAACTAAAATCAGATGTAGTAACAGTCTGGCAAAGCATCACAAAGGAGGAAACCCAGTGTTTGGTGATGTCCATAGCTTCCCGACTTCAGGCAGTCATTGCTTGCAAAAGATTCTCTACAAAGTATTAAAAAAACAAAACCCAAGACAGATACAAAATGAACATATAACCTGCTGCAAGTAAATAAGTAAAAGGAATAGTGCATACAAACAACATAGGGTACTTCATAAACAGTGTTTGATAAAAAAAAAAAGCATAAAAGCCATCTCACCAGCATCAAAGTGGTCAAATAGGAAGCTACAATGGCATCTAGAATTTTGGGAAACCCTGGTCAGAATTATTGTGTACAGTTAAGCAAGTTGAAGATGAAATGATCTCTAAAATGAAAAAAGTTAAGGAAAATAGGGTGATACAGAAGTTTGGGCACCCTGCATGGTTAATACCTAGTAGCATTCCCTTTTGAAAGTATCACAGCTTGTAAATGCATTTTATAGCCAGCCAAGAGTCTTTCATTTTTTGTTTGATGGATTCTTCCTTGGAAAATTCTTCCAGTTCTGTGAGATACCTGGGTCGTCTTGCATGCAGTGCTATTTTGAGGTCTAGCCATAGATTTTCAATGATGTTCAGATCAGGGGACGATGAGAGCCATTGTAAAACCTTCAGCTTGCGACTTTTGAGGTAGTCTATTGTGGATTTTGACGCGTGTTTAGGATCATTATCCATTTGTAGAAGCCATCCTCTTTTCAATTTCAGTTTTTTTACAGAAGGTGTAAAATTGTTAAAATTTAATTGAATCCATTCTTCCCTCTACCTGTGAAATGCTCCTCATGCCATTGCTGCAACACAACACAACGCACGATTGATCCACCCCCATGCTTAATGGTTGGTGAGATGTTATTTTCCTGAAATTCTGTGCTCTTTTTTTCTCCACATAAACCTTTGATCATTGTGGCCAAATAGTTCTATTTTAACCTCACTGGTCCACAGTAGAGATGATCGAACTTTTCAAGGTTCAGTTCGCCGAACGTTTAGACGTTTAGATATTCACCGAACACGTTCACCAAATGGAACGTACCTGAACCCCATTAGACTCAATGGGAGGCCAAGCCAAAGGTATACACAACACCTTAAGGGGTGACAAAAAGCTTCCCAAACAGCTAAAATTAGGGACAGACACCATAAAAAGTGGCATCAATTGAGCCACAGTAGAAATTTGCAAATGGCCCAGCAGCAGTCAGCCATGTCTATGCATGAGGTATCAGGGTCTGGGCCAGCATTTACAGCTTGGAACTGAAAATTCAATGAGGACCTGGTGGTTAAGGGAGCGGTGTAAGGCTGCCGTCACACTGGCAGTATTTGGTCAGTATTTTACATCAGGATTTGTAAGCCAAAACCAGGAGTGGGTGATAAATACAGAAGTGGTGCATATGTTTCTATTACTTTTCCTCTAATTGTTCCACTCCTGGTTTTGGCTTACAAATACTGATGTAAAATACTGACCAAATACTGCTAGTGTGACGGCAGCCTAAGACTTTTTAGCTGGGAGCCCAGCTACCTCATGCAACAACTCCAATTTTTTTTTTATCCAGCCACACTCAGATGGCACAAACGAAAGTGCAGGCCTGCCTGTCTGGGAGCCCTACTTACACAAGCAACCCACCAGTTGGGAGACTCAACTTGGAGTCTCCACATTTCCCAAAATTATCACACACCACTAAAGTGGCATTGATTTCCCCATAGTAGAAATATTATTAACTCGATGGAGGCTCAATGCTCTTGCATCGGGAGGGCGGAAATGTCACGATGGGGGCAGGCTTTGTAGCATTGAGAATCTCTCCCCCCCATGTGCTCACCCACCTATCCACTCTCTTTCCCCATGTGCTGACTTCTCCCGTCTGTGCTCTCTTCTTTGACCTTTCTACCCCATGTGCTATCCCCCTTGTCTGTTGTCTCTCCTTCCTGTGCCGAGTTCTCCCCTCATGTGCTGTCCAGATTGAGCTGTCTCCCCCCTGTGTTGTGTCTCACCCCTGTGTGCTTTCTCTGTCCCCCATTGCTGTCTTCTCCTCTCAGGTCATCTCTTCTTTGACCTGTGTACCCCATGTGCTCGCCCCCACTGTGCTGTCTTCTTCCCTCATGTGTTCTCTTGTTTGAGCTGTCCTCTTTCCTATGTGCACTCACCCCTCCCCCTGTGTTAAAATAAAAACAAAGTAGGTAAAGGCCATCTTTGGGCAGACAGATAGCAGCGGTCACATTAAAACTGCGCATGTGCTCTTCCGGTTCAAAGATGGCAGCAGTCATTGAATCATTCGGCTGATCCTGGCGGCGGCGTGTTCATGACGGTGTTCCGCTGGTGGTACTGTGCAAGAGGCTGCGTACGGCGTATACAGTGTGTGTGGTGCATACGCCGTATACAGTGTAAGTGTGTGTGTCGGTGTTCCGCTGGTGATACCGCGCAAGAGGCTAGTACCACCAGCAGTTTCCATATTGAGACACCCATCACTTGGAATTCTGGGATCCGGACACATCTGGACGGAACAGGATGTGAAGACATTACAAGGTAAGTATATATTAAGATAGGCCTCTGCTCAAGCATTGCAATGGTTTAACGATCAGGCTGCTGAAAGTCAGTCCCATAGTGGGAAAAAGTAAAAAAAAGTTTACAGCAAAGTATAAAAAAATAGTTTAAATTTCTATTTTCATGTTAAAAAAAAAAAGTACACACTTGGTATCGCAGCGACAGGAACAACCTGCCCCATAAAACTGTCCAACTAGTTAACTCCTAGTGAACACTGTAAAAATAAAAAAATAAAAAAAGGGCAAAAAAAACCGATGCTTTATCATCATATTGCTGAACAAACAAAGGTATAAAACGCAATAAAAAAGAATGTAAATAAAAACTGTATCACTGAAAATGTCTCCATCAGTTAAAAAATAAAAAAAGTTATAGCTCTCAGAATAAAGCCATGCAAAAATAATTTTTTCAATAAAAGTCTTTACTGTGTAAAAGCGGCAAAATATCGGATTACTCACCGGTAATGCTCTTTTATAGAGCCCACGACAGCACCCACTGAGAGAGGGGATCCGCCCCTAGGAACAGGAAACCTACAGAGAGATAAAAGGGGCGGCCCCCCTCACTCCTCAGTTGTTTTACAGAGAAAAAGGAGGAACCGCCGCCAGGTGTTTTAGTTTAACAGGTTTTAGGCATATATACATATTTACAACTTCATATCATATTACTCTATTATATACATCTCCCTATTAAGACACCACGTGCAACTAAATAAAGAAAAAGGGAGGGATTCGAATGGGTGCTGTCGTGGGCTCTATAAAAGAGCATTACCGGTGAGTAATCCGATATTTTCTATTCGCCACGACAGCACCCACTGAGAGATTTTCAGAGACTATATACTGGGTGGGTTAACTGAATCAAGAACCGAAACCCCAAAGGTTAGGTCAGAAGCAGCAGATAGATCTAATCTATAGTGTCTATAGAAGGTGTTTGGTGAAGACCAAGTCGCAGCCTTACATATAAGGTCTATCGGCACATTCGCCCTCTCTGCCCAGGAGGTCGACACGGCTCTTGTGGAGTGTGCTCCCACATGCATTGGAGGATCTCTTCCTCCTGCTTTATACGCCAGGACTATGGCATCTCTAATCCAGCGTGATAGCGTGTTCTTTGTAACTCTGGAACCTTTGGTTTTTCCCTGGAAAGAGACAAAGAGAGCCCTACTCTTCCTCCAGTCCCTAGTCCTCTCTAAGTAGGCTAGAATAGTTCTCTTAACATCTAGGGTATGAAGCCTGGCTTCTTCTGGGGTCGAGTGGTCTTTATAGAAGGTAGGTAACAAGATCTCCTGGGATCTGTGAAAACTAGTGGCTACCTTAGGGAGATAACAAGGGTCCGTTTTTAAAATTATTCTATCAGATGTTACGGATAGATAAGGAGGGTCAATTGATAAGGCATGGAGATCACTCACTCTTCTAGCGGATACTAACGCTACTTAAGGTACCGTCACATTAAGCGACGCTGCAGCGATAGCGACAACGATGCCGATCGCTGCAGCGTCGCTGTTTGATCGCTGGAGAGCTGTCATACAGACCGCTCTCCAGCGACCAACGATGCCGAGGTCCCCGGGTAACCAGGGTAAATATCGGGTTGCTAAGCGCAGGGCCGCGCTTAGTAACCCGATGTTTACCCTGGTTACCAGCGTAAAAGTAAAAAAAACAAACAGTACATACTCACCCAGCGTCCCCCAGCTTCTGCTTCCTGACACTGACTGAGCTCCGGCCCTAACAGCACAGCGGCTTTCACTTTCACTTTAGGGCCGGCGCTCAGTCAGTGTCAGGAAGCAGACGCTGGGGAGGTATGACGCTGGGTGAGTATGTACTGTTTGTTTTTTTTACTTTTACGCTGGTAACCAGGGTAAACATCGGGTTACTAAGCGCAGCCCTGCGCTTGGTAACCCGATGTTTACCCTGGTTACCAGTGTAAAACATCGCTGGTATCGTTGCTTTTGGTGTCAAACACAACGATACACGGCGATCAGACGACCAAATAAAGTTCTGGACTTTATTCAGCGACCAGCGACATCACAGCAGGATCCTGATCGCTGCTGCGTGTCAAACTAAACGATATCGCTAGCGAGGACGCTGCAACGTCACGGATCGCTAGCGATATCGTTTAGTGTGACGGTACCTTAACAGTATTGTTTTTAGCGAGATGTTCTTTAATGAGGCCTCATGTAGAGGCTCAAACGGGCTTTGTGTCAAGGCATCTAGGACCAGAGATAGATCCCACTGAGGCACCTGTGGTATATGAATAGGTTTTGATCGTTCACATGCTGATATAAAACGAGAAACCCATCTATCTCCCGCCACATCATAACTAAAGAGGGCTCCTAGAGCTGAAACCTGGACTCTTAGAGTATTTACAGACAGTCCTAATTCAAGTCCTTTTTGCAAGAACTCTAATATTGAAAATATAGGTACTTTAGCGGAAAGTTGTGCAGTATGAAATTGAAGGAATTTCTTCCAAACCCTGACATAGATTTGGGTAGTGGAAGGCTTTCTACTTTTCATAAGAGTATCTATAAGCCCACTAGAAAAACCCCTTAGAGTTAGTAAGTGCCTTTCAAATTCCATACCGTCAGATTCATGCCTTTTACCCGAGGATGGAAGAACGGTCCCTGAGACAACAGGTCCTTGGTCTGAGGCAGGGTCCAAGGGTCTGTAGTCGACATCGCCCTGAGCCAGGAGAACCATGGCCTCTTGGGCCAGAATGGGGCTACCAACAGAACTCTTGCCCCCTCCTCCCTTATTTTTCTTATTACTATTGGTAATAGATTCCATGGAGGGAATGCGTAGGCCAGGTCGAATGTCCATGGCACCTGAAGGGCATCGAATATGTCGGGGTTGTCCAGTCTGCAAAGGGAAGCAAATGTTTTGACCTGACGGTTGGACCTTGTTGCGAATAGGTCTATTTGTGGCACGCCCCATCGGTCTGTTATCAGCCGGAAAATCTCTCTGCTGAGCATCCATTCCCCTTGATGAAGGGTATGGCGACTGAGGAAATCGGCACGAATGTTGTCTATACCTCTGATGTGCACCGCTGATAAGGACAACAGATGACTTTCGGCTAACGTCATGATGTCCGAAGAGACTTTCATAAGATTTTCTGACCGTGTACCTCCTTGACGATTTAAATAGGCTACTGCCGAGGTGTTGTCTGAGAGGACCCTTGTGTGAGAGCCTCGTAGCTGGGGAAGAAAGTGGAGTAGGGAATAATATATGGCTCTTAATTCTTTTACATTAGAGAAATTAGCTAATTCTGACCTGGACCAAAGGCCCTGAACCACCTGATCACCAAAATGCGCTCCCCAGCCCTCTGGACTAGCATCTGTGGTCACTATGGTAGAAGGGGTAATGACCCATGGTACCCCCTCTGATAGATTTCCCCAATCTAACCACCAAGTAAGGGAGTGTACTACCTCTGCCGTTAAGAAAATTGTTCGGTCTAAGTGTACCCTATTTTTAGTGTCCTCCTGTAATACCAATTTCTGCAGCTGCCTGGTATGGAATTGAGCCCATTTAACCGCAGGGATACATGATGATAGTGAACCTAACAACGACATGGCATTTCTTAGTGATATATCACGCTTTTTGATAGCCAAATCTACTTTATTAATGATTGAAAATTTTTTATCATCAGGCAACCAACATTTTTGGTATACTGAATCCAGGAGGAGACCTAAAAATCTTTGACAAGTGACGGGTTGGAGTCTGGATTTTTCCCAGTTAACAATCCATCCCAGCCTTTGTAAAGAGGATACCACCTCCTCTAACCTTTGCTCACACTGTAAAAAATTTTTCCCCACAATTAGTAGGTCATCCAGATATGGGATGACCAACGGGTCTTTTAACCGTAGAAAGGACATCACCTCCAAAAGTAATTTAGTAAAGACCCTAGGGGCCATAGATAGACCAAAGGGCATTGCTCTATATTGAAAATGACGAACTTGACCGTCTATAACTACTGCTACCCGAAGAAACTGCTGGTGTGACTGGTGTATGGGAAGATGATAATAAGCATCTTTGAGATCAAGTACTACCATGTAACAGTTAGGGAATACATTTTTAATGGCTGATCGAATGGATTCCATTTTAAATGTTGTGGGTTTTATGAACATATTTAGTTTTCTCAAATTAAATATAGTTCTATAGGATCCGTCAGGTTTGGTAATCAGAAACAAGGGGGAGTAGAACCCCTGCCCCGTTTGAGATGACGGAACCTCTATTAAGACCCGTTTTGCAAGAAGGGACTTAACTTCTACTTCCAATGCTTCTTGTTGTAGTTTGGATTTTAGGGAGGTGATCTGAAAGGAATCCGGAGGTTTTCGGATGAAGTCTAGGGTGAGGCCTGAGGATATTAATTTTATGGCCCATGGGTTAACAGTTATTTCTCTCCACTGATTGATAAATCCCAGTAGTCTACCGCCCACTGGTGGAATAAGGTTCCCGGGACTTTTCGGCTGGTTTGAAGGGACGTTTGTTAAAAAAATTGCCTTTCTGCCTGAAGTCTTTGTTCCTCCATTGCTCTTTAAAGCTTCCCTTTCTGCCAAATGCTGGCCTCCTAAATGCCCTTCTGTAAGCAGGAACAAAGGGATTAGGAAAACCTTTTTTACGTTCACCCGCCTTAGTGAGTATCTCATCCAGAATAGTTCCAAAGAGGTACTCACCCTGACAGGGTATGGCACACAACTTGGATCTGGACTGGGCATCCCCCTTCCAGTTCTTTAACCATAAGGCCCGGCGGGCAGTGTTTGCGAGGCTGGCTGTCCTGGCCGCCAGGCGGAGAGAATCCACGGAGGCATCGGATATAAATGCCGCAGCGCTTCTGATTAAGGGGATGGATGCCCGCAATTTCTCCCTAGATATACCACTCTTTATATTCTGGTCCAGCTGGTCTAACCAAACCAGCATAGATCTACTGGTACATGTGGTGGAGATTGCCGGCCTAAACGCAGTGACACAGGCCTCCCATGATTTTTTCAAAAGTGCATCCGATTTCCTATCCATGGGGTCAGATAAGGAGCCTGCATCTTCCACCGGTAGGGAAGAACGGCGGGAAGTGGATGCGACAGCCGCATCGACCTTTGGAACTTTAGTCCAGGTATTTAAATCTTCGTCCTCAAAGGGGTAACGTCTCTTACAGGACACTGGTGTAAACCCCTTCTGTCCCTTGCTCCACTCTTTCTTAATGAGGTCTTTTATAGTCTGGTTCACTGGAAATACGTGGCCCTTTCGCTGAGATAGACCTGCGAACATAACCTCCTGGGCCGTTTGGGGTTCTTTAACCTCCGACACCCCCATCGTTTTCCTCACTGATTTAACTAGACTATTTACTCCCTCAGTCGGGAAACAGACATGTTCCTCCTCATCTGAGGAACCAGACAAGTGGGAAACGTCTGAATCAATCTCCCCACTTTCCGCCGACGTGTCAGCATTAGGTGAGGATCTTCTCCTACTCCTTTTCTCAATACTGCCCGCGGGACCACCACTCAACGATTGGAGTTCCTCCCGAATCATGAGCCGTATTTCGTCCATTTTAACGGACTCCTCCTGCCGCAGGGTGTTAGCTATGCATGCCTGACATAACGTCTTAGGATAAGAGTCAGGCAGGGGCTCAATACATATAGCACACTGCTTGTGCTTGGTCTTCTCCTTGCTTTTTGCCTAGAGGGACATGAGCAGAGGAGACCAATATAAGCTCTGAAGGAGCTGAGAACCCAAACATTCTGAAGCATACTATACCGATTGTCGGGTGGATCGTTGGGTGGATCGTCCGGTCTGGGATGTGGAACGGGATGATTTCCTTCCTGATTTATCGGTGGAATCACCTTTCCTGGAGTGTCCACTATTCCTTTTTGCAGCATCACCACCTTGCATTAGTGGCTCTTCTACAGGGTGCTCACTGACTTCCTCGTGGGACGACATAATGCGCACTGTTTTCCCTTCCTAATGGACTTTTATAGTGTGGACTATCAATCTCAGCCCCCGCAGCTGCACTCTCTTTTTTTTTTTTTTTTTTTTAATTACCTGCATTAGGAAAACCTGCGAACACTGCCAGGAGGAATCCAATATGGCCGCTACCCCGGAAATGCAATGCCGACCTCCAGGGGGTCGGCCATACTACATCCGGGATTCCGGACGCACTGCGCATGCGCCGGCGTCTGCCGCATTTTTCCGGCACTGCAACCCCACGCGTCGTACCTGAGGGACCGGGGGGAGCCTCCGCTGTCCAACGCCACATCGTTCCAGACCGGGATCAACCAGGTATGCCATGGTCGTTCTTTCCACAACGATGTCCCAGCAGGGAGATCGTTGGAACGTTTCAGGCCCCATCCTTCGGCCGGTGCAGACGAGGAGGAAACCAACAGGAATCCCCGACTCCGCCTCTACTCACTCTGGAGCCCCTGCCGCTCAGCAGAGACGTACAGGCGGCATCCAGGCGAGAGTTTTTTTTTTTTTTTTTTTTCATAGACACCGCTGTCACAGTGTCTACAGAGATCTTCTCTGTGGGCTTCCTTCTAAGAACAGGAAACCAACTGAGGAGTGAGGGGGGGCCGCCCCTTTTATCTCTCTGTAGGTTTCCTGTTCCTAGGGGCGGATCCCCTCTCTCAGTGGGTGCTGTCGTGGCGAATAGAAAACATAAAAATACTTTATAATAATTGTCTAAGGGGTACTTCGGTCTGTTTGTCTGTCTATTTCTCTGTAACAGAAATCCCGCGTCGCTGATTGGTCGCGATTAAAAAATGTCATGTGCCTGAAAATGGTACCGCTAAAAAGGTTAACATGTCTCACAAATACAAGCCCTCACATGACTCTGTGGGCCGAAATATGTACAAAATTATAGCTCTCAAAATATGGCGATGCAAACTTGTTTTTGCAATAAAAAGTTTTTAGTGTGTGACAGCAGCCAATCCCAAAAATCGATATGAATCTGGTATCGCTGTAATCACACCAACCCGAATAATAGTGTCACCTAATCACTTATACCACACGAGGAACGGCGTAAAAAATAAATAAAACCAATTCTTCACATGCTGTTGATTTTTTGATTACGCCTCCGAAAGATTGTAGTAAGGCTCGACCCTTATCCAGTGCTCTGCGCTGAGCGCTTACACTGGGGTTTCCGTGCAAATCTCTGAAATATGTGATTCAGATGGAACCCCAGGTGGAAGATTCCCTATTTGTGCACTTTTGAAAAGGATACCGCTGAACAGAGGCCAGACGGAGTCCAGAGTAACTCTGCTGCCTCATTATAGTGAATGGATCCCTCAGGGGTTTCATCTGAATCATGTCAAGCAGAGATTTTGATGGAAACTCCAAAGTAAGTGGTTAGCATAGAGTGCTGGATAAATGTGATCCCAAACGTTATGTAAAATGTTCCCAATAAAAGCTTCAACTCAATCCACAAAAAAAGCAAGTCCCCACTCAGGTCTGTCATCTGTTAACAGAAATATAGGGGGCTTCCACGTTACTGGTAGCAGAAAGGCTCTGGAGAAGCTAAATGGCTCATCGCTCCCCAAAAGAAATTCAGCAAATCCTCCGTTCCCAAATCCTAATGCCCCCTTGCTTCTGAGCCCCACAGTGTACCTAAACCACATATAGCATCCACATGTCTGGCATTTCTGTAGTGATGAGAGCACACCCAGTGGCGTACCCAGGGGGGGCAGCCGGGGCATGTGCTCTGGGCGCAGCCGACAGGGGGGCGCCAGCGGGCCGCCTGATGATGCGGCGGTCCAAGGAGGGGTTTGGCAGGGCCAGGGAGCGGGGGCTGTCTAATTATACTCACCTTCTCCTGGCACGGTCCCTGCAGGTCCCTGGCTGCCCGACGCCCCGGCTTCTTCCTGTACTGAGCGGTCACATGGTACCGCTCATTACAGTAATGAATATGTGGTTCCACCTCCCATAGGGGTGGAGCCGCATATTCATTACTGTAATGAGTGGTAACGGTGACTGCTCAGTACAGGAAGAAGCAGCAGCGCCAGGGAACCAGGGACTGCACCACGCCAGGAGCAAGTGAGTATAACGGGGAGGGGAGCGCTGCGCTGCACGATATTCACCTGCTCCTCGTTCCAGCCGCCGGTCCGTCTTCTGCAGTGACGCTGAGGTCAGAGGGCGCGATGACGTAGTTAGTGCGCGCCCTCTACCTGAACGTCAGTGCAGAGGAGGCGGAAGATGGAGCGGCGGCTGGAACGAGATCAATATTGAAAGTGCTGGGGGCCTGAGCGACAGAGAGGTGAGTATGTGATTTTATTTTTTTTTGCAACAGCAAATGGGGCAAATATCTGTATGGGGCATCTTATGGGGCCATAACATTTGTGCAGCACTATATGGGGGCCATAACATTTGTGCGGCACTATATGGGGACATGTTTGTGCAGCACTATATGGGGGCCATAACCTTTGTGCAGCACTATGACAGGGCAAGTGTCTGTATGGAGCATCTATGGGGCCATAACGGTTGTGCAGCACTATATGGGGCAAGTATCTGTATAGAGCATCTTATGGGGCCATAGCGTTTGTGCAGCATTATATGGGGCAAGTATCTGCATATAGCATCTTATGGGGCCATAATGTTTGTGCAGTACTATATGGGGCAAGTGTCTGTATAGAGCATCTTATGGGGCCATTACGTTTGTGCAGCACTATAATGGGGCAAGTGTCTGTATGGGGCCATAACGCTTGTGCAGCTCTATATTGGGCAAATGTGTATATGGAGCATCTTATGGGGCCATTATTGACCTTTATGGAGCATTATATGGGGCTCCTTATTCAATATGGATATTCAAAAACACTTAACCTACTGATGTCTCAATTAATTTTACTTTTATTGGTATCTATTTTAACATTATGGAGATTCAGGAATGCACCTCGGCTTGGTCATACAGTTTCAATAGAGTTAAGGTTCAAATGGGGGAGGTTATGGGGGAGGTTTTTTTTGGGGGGGGCTTTGAGCGCCAAACTGATCCTTTGTCCCGGGTGCAGGAAAGGCTAGATACACCTCTGAGCACACCTAACTTACAGGTGCATGACTGCAGAAGCACAGGCTGGGCACAACGTACTGGGCACTAAAATGTACTGGTCACTACAATAGCAGTTTGCAATTTACTCAGTAATATGCACTCCTGCTTGTTTCTGGAAAACACCCATGGAATCAAAAGTCGCATGTGGATAAATTCCCAAAGGGGTATCATTTCCAAATTGGGGTCACTTGAGGGGTGATTCTGCTCTTCTAGCAATTAGGGGCTCTGTATATGGAGTCCGCAAGCTATTCTAGAAAAATCTGCGCTCCAGGAGGCAAATAGAGCTCTGTCCCTCCCGAGTCTCTCCGTATAGCTAAGCAGTACTGTACGGCCATTTATAGGGTATTTCTACACTCAGCAGGTATTGTGGGACAAATTTTGGTGCCATTTTTACCCATTTCTCCTTGTAAAAATATAAAATCTGACGCTACATTTTTTTCTGGTAAAAAGTATTTATTCTTCAGTGCGAAATGGTAAAAAATTCTGTGACACATCTGTGATGTCAATATGAGCACTGCACCCCTAGATGAATCATTGAGAGGAGTAGCTTGTAAAATGAGGTCACTTATGAGTTCTGCTGTTCTGGCACCTCATGGGCTCTCCCAGTGGGTCATAACACCCGCAAACCAGGACGGTAATATCTGCACTATAATATGGCGCTCCTTCGCCTCTGAGCTTTGCACTCTGCTTGAAAATATTTCCCGTTTACATGTAGGGTATAGACTAACTCAGAAGACATTTTTACAACCAACAGGTCAATTTTTTCCTATTAGCCCTTAGAAAAATTAAAAACTTGGGAAAATTGAATTATTTTTTCTTCACCGCCCAATGGTATAATTCTGCGAGACACTTGTGGTGTCAATATGATCATTGCACCCCTATATGAATTCATTGGGGAGTATTGTTTGTAAAATGAGGTCATATATTTAGGGTTTCTACTGTTGTGGAACCTCAGGGGCACTGCAAGTTACATGGCACCCTGAAAAAATTTCAGCAAACTCTGAACTCCAATATGGCGCTTCCTCCCTTCTGAGCATTGCACTGTAGCTCAAAAGTAGTTTTCATCCACATATGGGGTATTGGTGTACTGAGGAGAAATTGAACAAATTTTGGGGTCCATTTTCTCCTGCTATCCTTGTGAAAATGAAAAAAACTGTTTTGTGTGAAAAAAATATATATTTTTTTCCATTTTCACAGATAGCTGTTGTAAAATTCTGCGAAGCACCTGGGGTTCAAGTTGCTCACCACATATCTAGATAAATTCCTTGAGCGTTCTAGTTTCCAAAATGAGGTCATTTGTGGGAGGTTTCCACTGTATAGGCACACCAGGGGCTGTCCAAGCAGGAAATGACGTCTGCTTTCGATGTCAGCTAACTTTGCGTTCAGAAAGTCAAATAATGCTCCTTCCCTTCCGAGCCCTGCCGTGTACCCAGACAGTAATTTCCCCCCATATCTTTGTACACCAGAATGGTAATTTGTATAGTGGTGACTGTGCAAGGTATTGCTGCCTAGTCCCATCCACTGCGGTCTTCACTACAACCTAAATTACCACAATTGTTTGTCTACATATATTGCATGGATGTGCGCTTGATTTTGTTTTCAGCCCCTTCACTTTTAGGAAAAAGCAATTGACAAAAGTGTGCAACCACTGTATGATACAACTATACCCATGCATATTATAAAGAATACGCAATATGAAGTCTTAGTATTTTTTAACAGCAAAACAGCACAGTCTATAGCAATTACGTTGCAAGCAAGTCAGCCGACAACTCCGGCAAACATTTTCACCTTCTTTAGAGTACTGTACTCCTACAGAAGATAATCTGGATGCTCAAATGGAACTTGATGGTTTATGGGTTTTTTTTTTCTTTAATTTGTAATATACACAGTGAAAAGGTAGAAGAAATGCACATCAATTCGTTTAAAAGAACACAATTCTTAATACATTTCATATAACACAATACTGTTACATACATGCAAAGGATCATTAAAAAAAAATATTAGAGAATACGGATCAGAAATTAACAACAAAATGAGTTGAAATATATTAACATACAGACTAAAAAAAAAAAAAAAAAGCCCTGTTAAGTATTATATGCAGCAGGGTATCATACTAAATATACAATAAAGTTTGAACTGTAGCAAAAAATAGTTTAAAAAATGAAATAGACGAACTAAAAATCCATTCAAATATAACTAGTGCCATAAAGAGTTCATTTCTTTGAATAGTGAGCACCCGATGTAGGAATGACATAATACAAAATACCAATAGAAGGAAAATGCTGTAAACAGATGCAGAAACACATTCTCAGGTAAAAAGATAACCACTTAGTAAGAATACCATGAAATGCCTACAATATCTGAACTATAAGGGAAGAAAAGCA
The DNA here is from genome assembly GCF_051348905.1 of Ranitomeya variabilis. NCBI lineage: Eukaryota > Metazoa > Chordata > Amphibia > Anura > Dendrobatidae > Ranitomeya > Ranitomeya variabilis. The sequence continues at coordinate 255,905,929 of NC_135236.1, read as the reverse complement.
GTTGACACTTTATGTAGCAGCATCACTCCACACATCGCAGGGATTCCCCCCAAAAAAAATCTAGCAAAAACAACAACTAAGACAACAAATATTTGAATAATAGTAAAACAAATTCTCTGATTGAGACTATAAAATTCATAATATTGCAATAAACATTCTAAAGACTAGAACCAAGCATAGATTAAATATAGATATACAAAAGTATTAGAGGTGGAGGGCGCACTACAGTAATGAGTAATTAACATGATCTGAAAAAGATAACAGCTACTGAGTTTCCTCGAAAATAATACCTACCCAAAAATAAATGTTTGCATGATATTACAGGATTTTTGGAGTATTCTTGAAATATATGCCCTACTCTAAAAATAAGCTCTAGCTATAGTCAGGAGCGGCATTTTGGGAGGGTGAGAAAAGTGGTCAATTGACCAGGGCTTCCACTCTCTTATGGGTTCCCAACATTTCTGTTCCAAGCTTAAAACTGCTTAAGGACCTTTGCTGATATCACGGTCATGTGACTATGAGGTCTTCAAAAGTGTTTTAACTGCAGGAGTCTAGTGGAACTAAATAGATGGGCTGGTAGGCAGGGCCGGTGTTAGGGGGAAGAGGGAGCAAACTGGGAAATTTCTCAGCATTTCTTTTCTGAGGTTGAGACTGCTTTAGGACCTTTTGGCGACATCATGGTCATGTGACCATGATGTCACCAACGGTCCTTTAAATGCAGGTGCCTAGAGGAACTGGAGAGGAGACAGGGTGGTGTGTACTGTATGTGTGTGTGTGTGTGTGTGTGTGTGTATATGTGTACAGGTGTATGTGCAGTGTGTGTGTGCATACGTGTGTATGTGCGCATACGTGTGTATGTGCAGTGTGGGTGTATGTGTACAGGTGTATGTGCAGTGTGTGTGCATACCTGTGTATGTGCGCATACGTGTGTATGCATACGTGTGTATGTGCAGTGTGTGCGCATACGTGAGTATGTGCAGTGTGGGTGTATGTGTACAGGTGTATGTGCAGTGTGTGTGTGCATACCTGTGTATGTGCAGAGTGTGCATACGCGTGTATGTGCAGTGTGTGTATACGTATGTGCAGTGTGAGTGTGTGTGTGTGTTGAAATTATTATATTTGAATAACTGTGTTAATGGAAAAAAATGCGACAGCCTCTGAAAATAAGCCCACACTATCTTTCAGAGCAAAAAAAATAACAATAGTAAATGAGAACAGGCTAGCTTCTTAAATTAAATAGAGTATACATTCTAAATCTTAACTAACGATTAAAGTGCAATAACTAAACCTTAATGATGCTGTATGGCGACACCCTGTGGGGTGTGGGGTTATGTTGCTACTTAAAAAGTAAATTGCTTTTCTTTCCTTTTGTAATTCAGATTTTATAAGTATTTCATAATATTCTAACTTAATTGAGAAGAGAGTTTGTTCTTATGAAGTGGTTGCCCCTTTTTCTGAGGATGTGTTTCAGCATTTGACTGCAGCATACCCTCTTCAATTGTTCTATTATATCATTCACACCGGATGTTGCTTTATCAATAGTGTGGATGGTTTACTGCAATAGATGGATTTCTACTTAGTGCATTTATTTAATTATTATGGTAGTTTTCCTAAGTCAAACTTTACCGCATAGTTAGTGTGATACCCTTAATTGGATCTTTTTTTAATCTGTGTATGATTTCTGAATCATATTATTCTCCAGCATTTTTTCTAGTGATATTTTGAATGTATCTTTGGAGGGATCGGTATGTATAAGTTTTAGATATATATACACATGCAAATGAATAAAGTTACAGCAAAATACTGTACTCAGACAAGTAGTGCAATAAATACGCCCCTTGATCTACAACCCAAACTGATCATTTACAGTAAATTCAAGTCATTTTGAAACAGTTATAGATCAGTGAAAAATTAAGATAAAAGAATGTTCCCATACAGAAGTGTCATTACAAAGCACCCCCAGCAAAGATAAGCTCCAGAGCAGCCTGAATATCTCCTCCAGTGGCCTGCAATGCTCGCAGGCTGAGTTCTTCATCTCGGATGCCCATATCCCGCAACTGTTGTAGTTGAGGCTGCCACTGACTCTACAAGACATATTAGAAAACAATGTATAGTATACAGAAAAACATGGAATATAGAGTATATTCAGATGAAATATGCCGCATTTCTTGTACCTCTTCAGTAGCATCTACTTAAAGGAGTTTTACGGTTGTCTGTGCATCTGCAGAATTCTGAAACCTTACATCGTGCGCACCACACACTGTCAGGATTCTCCAGTGCTACCAGCAAGAACGGGTGGTTATGTGACCGCACATATGTGATTTACATACTTCCAGCCACGTTCTGAGTAGACATACGGCCTTACTCAATACACTTCAATTCAATTATTTCTGTTAATTGATGACTAATGACCAGAATCACAAATACATACCGTATTTTTCAGACTATAAGACACACCGGACCATAAGACGCACCACAAATTTTCAAAAAGAAAATAGGGGAAAAAAAATGTGTCAAATGGGGGTCCATCTTACAGTCCGAATTCAGCTTACTGGGGGGGAATAGGCACAGGTGCAGGAGTAGTCACAGGGGTTGTTCTGTGGTCCAGGCTGGTGCGGTGGCCTCCGGGAAATCCTATCCCAGGCTGGTGCGGCAGCCGTGCTCTGTGCTGGGGCGGCACTTTGTCAAAGCCCGGAGGCCACAGCGTTGCAGCAATGGAGCTGGGGGCGGCGCACGCTCAGATTCAAATCTCGGCATCGACATCTCGTCCAGAGATCTCGTCTCCCGAGATCTTGTCTCCCGAGATCTCAGTGCTGAGATCTCAATCTGAGTGAGCATGCGCCGCCCCCAGCGGCCATTTTCCCGGAGGCCACTGCATCGCAGCAATGGAACTGCGGGGGCCTCCGGGCTTTGACAAAACGACGGCAGAGCCCCCCCGCAGCACAAAGCGCCACCGCCCCAGCACAGAATGCCGCTGCTGCCCCAACACAGAGCACCACTGCCGCAGCATTTGTAAGTATATTCCGACTATAAGACGCACCCCCATTTCCCCAAAAAAAATTTTGGGAAAAAATATGTCTTATAGTCCGAAAAATACGGTAGGTAAAACACCATTTACCATAAAACTCAGCTTGTAAGCTAACAGGCTCCTGGCACACACACCATGCCATTAGCCTGTTAATTTACGTAGGGTTGGTAGGAAGGGGTTAAAGTATGGTCCGCTAAATAGCCTATAGCTTACCTGTTGCGTTGTTTGGCTGGAAGCTTGCAGTGCATGTTGTAAAGCTTGGCTGAACAAGTCATTGGTGATGGGTGTTCCCGACTGGACACTAGAGGACATAGGGGATGTTCCCGAGGAATGACCCTGCGGAATATAAAACCCTTACAATTTAGTTCCTGTAATAACGGAAACAAGCAGAAATATTTCAATGCTAGGACATAACATCAGGATGTAGGATGTGTCAGGAAGCTTCCTGACCTGTGTTCCAGGTGTCGGTGTGTGAGAGCTGCTCTCTGGGGTGCTAGCAAGAGCCAGTGCAGTAGCCAGTTCACTCTGAGTGATCGGACGAGGACCCGAGGCTCCGGTATATCCAAGAGAAGCTGGCCGGGGACCAGATGTGCTACTAGACGATCCTGAGCGAGAGGTCTTTACAAATATGAAAAAGAAAAAAAACACGCTAAAATCATAAGCCCCAATTTAGCAAGGCTGATGTATTATATGCCAGTCTTGTCTAACAGAGTAAGAGGTGCCAAATTCATAAGAAGCATGCACCGCTTACAGAATCTGGCTCATCTTTAAAGCTGTCATGTGGACTGGAGTACAGTAACATTGTAATTTACACCAGAATAAATTACGAAGAATTTACTCAAAGCACTCAGCGATAACCCCTCTAAGGCTACGTTCACATTTGCGGTCAGCGCCGCAGCGTCGGGCGCCGCAGCGGCACCGCATGCATCATGCGCCCCTATACTTAACATGGGGGCGCATGGACATGCGTTGTGCTGCGTTTTGCGCCGCATGGCCGCAAGCGTTGGACGCAAGAAACGCTTCAAGTTGCATTTTTTTTGCGTCCAACTTTCGGCCAAAAAGGACGCATGCGGCGCAAAACGCAGCGTTTTAGCGTGCGTTTTGCCGCGTTTTCGTTTGCGTTGTGCGCTGCGGCGCCGACGCTGCGGCGCACAACGCAAATGTGAACGTAGCCTAATGAAGCTCTGTCCACTGACAGAGTTATTGGAACTGCCAATCACTGGTATAAAAATGGAAAAACTCATTTTTTTGTGAAACCTTGAGTTGCCCAAAGATTTAGCGATATCTCAAATTAACAACAGAAAACTGGAGTAAACTGCTTTATGAACTGTAGACTAAACTGTTTTCTTGAAAATGTTCTCCATTATATACATCATATTGAATATCTAATCATCTCACCTGCGGATACTCATCCTCTTCATCTGACAGCCCATCAAATAAGAAGCCTCCTAACAGAAGACACAAAGGATGAAATGAAAACACAGAACTATAGATGCATAGGCTGGTAAGAAAGAACCTGTATATATAGTTTGGGCTCACAAAAAAAATATCAGACTCATGGAAGAGACACAGATAGATACGGGAGAATGGATTGGCAGGACTCCGGTCCATCAGCCATCTGTGCCCGCTGAAGAGTTCTGCAGATCTCCTTAGCTTGGCTGGCGTGACGTCATGTGTGCGTCATGCCGCAATGACTACTCCCAGAGGATAGGAATCTGTCCTTATCATGTAGATGACAAAAAGGTGCACCGCTCACTAGTTACCATAGCTATGTGTCCATCACATGGCCTGATCAGCATGCAGACATTTTGAAAGCTATGAAGAAGTATATTGGAAACCTACATATGTTATTATGAAAATTAACATTTATTTTCTGATACTGTCATAACTAAAGACCAGCAGCCACATAGTCAGGGTTTAGCTTTCTACTGCATTCATTTCTTACCTGGCATATGTAGGGTTGCAGGAGGAACAGAGTGAGCAGCGCCATCTGTTGGAGGCAGTGAAGAACTTCCAGTCACTGAATGTAGGATTAGTATTATAGCATTTACTAGGGCAGGGTGTGAGGACACAAGCCTGGGAGGAATCAGAGAAAACTGGAGTGTAAAACAAACTTGAGTGTAAAAATTGGAAATTGTATGTCTATATGAACAATAAAGAAAAAAAAAGTCCACACCAAACCAAGGCTGTACATAAGATATTATTGTCTATATTATACTAAATGGCCTCGCTCTTACCAAACTCTCCCAGCTCCAATCTGTCCTGAATGCTGCTGCCAGAATCATATTCCTCACCAACCGTTACACCGATGCCTCTACCTTGTGCCAGTCATTACACTGGCTACCCATCCACTCCAGAATCCAGTACAAAACTACTACCCTCATCCACAAAGCACTCCATGGCTCAGCACCACCCTACATCTCCTCTCTGGTCTCAGTCTACCACCCTACTCGTGCCCTCCGCTCCGCTAATGACCTCAGGTTAGCATCCTCAATAATCAGAATCTCCCACTCCCGTCTCCAAGACTTTACACGTGCTGCGCCGATTCTTTGGAATGCACTACCTAGGTTAATAGGATTAATCCCCACAGTTTTAAGCGTGCCCTAAAAACGCATTTGTTCAGACTGGCCCACCGCCTCAATGCATTAACCTAACTATCCCTGTGTGGCCTATTAAAAAAAACAAACACCATAATCAGGTTCCTCGCATCATGTTCTCATACACTTTATGCAGTTAATAGCCTCTGTGTCTGTACTGCTACATACTTAGGTAGTTAACTGGTTCATGCAGCTTTACATGAACACCCGATCCTTACACTATGGCTGGTCCAAATAACTAAAGCAATTGTTACCATCCACCTCTCATGTCTCCCCTTTCCTCATAGTTTGTAAGCTTGCGAGCAGGGCCCTCATTCCTACTGGTATCTGTTTTGAACTGTGATTTCTGTTATGCTGTAATGTCTATTGTCTGTACAAGTCCCCTCTATAAGTTGTAAAGCGCTGCGGAATATGTTGGCGCTATATAAATAAAAATTATTATTATTATTATTATATTATACATTCTCTCATAACCCAAATGAAAAGCTACCCCTATCACAAATCCTGCGATTGACATGTAGGGCACATTAGGCTGCCTACTAGTGATGAGCGGTACACTCGTTGCTCTGGTTTTCCTGAGCACGCTCGGGTGGTCTCTGAGTATTTATGACTGCTCGGAGATTTAGTTTTTATTGCCTCAGCTGAATGATTTACAGCTGTTAACCAGGCTGAGTACATGTGGGGGTTGCCTGGTTGCTAGGGAATCCCCACATGTAATCAAGCTGTCTAGTAGCCGCAAATCATACAGCTGAGGCAACGAAAACTAAATCTCCGAGCAGTCATAAATACTCGGAGACCACCCGAGCGTGCTCGGGAAAACCAGAGCAACGAGTACACTCGCTCATCACTACTGCCTAGAACTGTCCAATCATCATGGATGGATATTGCTTCCAATTTTTTATACATACAATACATATTTCACGTATCTTATGTAGATCTGAAATTTAAAGGATTTTCTGGTTTCATAAAAGTTGTTTCCCCAAGTGCAATTTGCTATAAAGAAAAAAAAACTAACAAACTGTATTTAACTTGTGTTCCCCAGATCCAATGCTGAGTCTCCAGCGATGCCCTGCCCTCTGTTTGTCTGCAGTGCTGATGTCATGTCAACTGCGCTGAAGCCAATCAAGGAGCTTAGCAGCTTGTGCTATCTACACGAGCAGAGCTAAGCTTAGTGATTGGCTGCAGCACAGTTCACGTGATGTCACCATTGCAGCCAAACAAGAGAGACTGAGCAGGGAAGAATTGGTGATGGACCTGGGGAGGGCAAGTAAAGCCCTGTGCAGCCAGCTGTCAGGCATCTGCATGAGCCAGTGCACAGAGTAGTGTATGGTGCCAATAGAAAGTCTACAAACCAGTAAATGGCACAAGACAGTGCGCACTCTGCACATAGAGAGAAGATGGCAATTCAGACTGCAGAGCAGCGTGCATCGGTGGGGTCTCAGGTCACAACATTTTTGTAGACATTCACTACTGGAAATAATGGTGAACCTCCTTAGCTTTCTTTAATCTTCCAATGCTGGATCCATAATTATCTAAACTTTGTATGTGATATTAACACTTACGTGTCCAACATGCTTGGATCAGTGAATACGGTGAATAGATCTTTATCCTGCAGAACTCCTGTGAAGACAGTTGAAAGATCTGATCAGCATCCTTCTGTACTGTACCCATGTGCAGCAGTCATACATCCATGACCCATGCCTCTACACACAGATCTATCAAGCTCGCTGTGTAAATCATCCACTATCAGCAGATCTGTCCACTAGACCAAACATTCAGATTTTGCAAACTTTGAATAATGAACTCACCCATGGCTACAGGATCAGAACTAAGGCCAGGAGTAGCCACAACAATCTGCTCCAAGGACTCACGGCTACCAAGCAGCTTGAACACCTGAATGACAAAGACAAGGATTAGCGCTTCCACTCGCTGATGTGAAATATTAGAGGTTATCCAATCCCACTAACATGTTCAGGTCTATCAGAAACCTCCCCTTTATATAAAAATAATGCACATGTGGGAAACATTCTGCCATTTAACTTGAGTTCTAAGGGGTAACATTTCTTATTGTGGAAAGCGAAAAGCCCAGCCTGGCATATCAGAGTGAGGAGTTATAAGCCATGCACGCTCCTCTGGGAAATAAGTCTCCTGATACTAGCATGTCACACCTGGCATGTCACTTAACACAAGGAGAAACGTTACCCCTTAGATCCGAGTCTTAAGCCTCTCACACACAGCCAAATCAGATCTCATACTTTGCACTGATGAGGGGCAACACACCGAAACACCGTGCCAGCAAATTGAGATTCTGATTTGGCTTTTATCCTAAGTCATATTGCAAGGCTCATTAAAGGGTCAATATTGACTTTTAGGATTGCTACTTCCAATAGGTGACATTAGCGTTCAAGTCCTCTTCCTCTCTGAAGAGACAATTTGCATATGCCATTTAACCTGAAAGTGTTTACTGCTGTTGGAAGCAAATAGATGTGTTCATTTAAAAGAGACCCTTAAGCTTTTTGCGGCATGCGGACCTATAGGATTTTTTTAATGACTTTTTCTTAAGATAAGTCATCATTGTATAATTGGTGAGGAATAAGCAGTAGTGATGAGCGAATTTGCTAGGAAAACGATCGCCAAACATAAATTAAGCACAAATATGGCACATTCGGATTCGTGATCGGAAACCTAAGCAAAATTTGATAAAATCAGAAGAGAAAAAAAAAAAAATGGTAACATTGGTAAAAGTGCGGGAAAATATTTGCGTTGCCACAAAAGTATTTTCAGCACTTTAGCAACAATAATGGTGGTGTATCATGAGCGTTTGTCACGTGTTTGATGAGGGGAGGGGGTTTGTAGAGCTCAGAGGCGCGGCATTCTTGTAAACAGTCATTTTTCCCCTAACTTTATGTGCACATTGCGGCTAGCCAATCAGGGAGCAGGAAACACCCACAATGCCCTGACAACGGCTTGTGTCATTGGCTGCTGAAATCACGTCCCGCTCCATATAAATAGTGGACATCTTGTTTTAGCGCCATTTTGACACAAACAGCACAGAGAGGCTGCTCCTGGCGCTGGCAATGTTTGCAGCAAGATTTTGTCTAGTTAGCTAGGCGGTTGTATATCAGTCAGATAGTGTAGCTAGCTAGTGTCCAGTGTGGCTGTAAAATTTACCTTCCAGCATTTTTTTTTTTGGGGCCACAGACAAAGCCAGCAGGGCACCTGTCTTTAAGTGTGTTGTGCTCCATGCACGAGTGTAGCATTCTAAATAATATTTTTTCAGCAGCTAAATGTGAAACAACCTGCTGTATTCCACCTTGTTATTTTGTACTGTGGTGATATGAAACGGTCTGCAGACCTAAGGCACATTAAAAAAATTATAGTAATTTTTCAGTTGCAGAAAGTTAGACAACCCACCGTATCGCTCATTTTGTTGCGTTGAAAGTAAGCTATAGAAGCGTGATCCAGAGGCCACCAAAAAAAAAAATCTTTCTGTTCCTAGTGTCATACAGTAGGAGACCTGACTTTCAAATCGTTTACAGCATCTGATACAGAGGCCACAAAAAATTATTCTGTTCCTAGTGTCATACAGTAAGGGACTTGACTCTTAAATAGTTTGTAGCATAACTTTGTCATACAGGCCTCATCCACACTCAAACAATTCTTTTTTCTGTGACTAACACGATACAGCACGCCATATTTATACTTGGAATTTACTGCTGCTGAAATTCAGCTGTTTGCAGAGGTGGTGCAGAGTTTAAAATCTAAATTTTTTGTTGCTACAACTGTGCTTCTACCACACTGAGCAGCATGACTGCGAAAAAGTGAGGCTGTGGTGGAAGGGGAATTAGGCTTGATGTTCAAGGTGTACGTGGGGTAAGTGGTAATGTTTGTGAAAGCACTAATGAAGCAACGTCACGTCCTATGCAAAGACAACTGATGGCTTCTGTTACTGGACGGGCTACTCCACTACCTTTCTTTGGCAGATGCACAGTGGTACGCCTTGTCGATGATGCCCAGAAAGAGCATGTGCTCAAGTGGATGGCAAGCGCAGCTTCAAGTGGCCTCTCCTCCTCTTCCTCCACCTCAACATCACACCCAGTACAGTCCACAGAGGTGGCACCTAAATTTCCCTTGCTTCCCCCCACGTCCCAACTCTCCAACCATACAACTGACTCTACGGAACCACAGATGGGTGAGTCTGAAGAGCTGTTCACACATTCTATGCCATGGTCATCAGAAGTGTACTCAAAAGCTTCACAGAGTCAAAAGGAGGAAATCTGCACCGATGCCCAAATTTTTTTAGCTTGGATCTGGGGCAGGAAGAAGTATGGTCCCAACAGCATCCTGACCCTCATCATCAAGACGCTAACCCCAGGGTGGGGAGGTGATCCTGATGAGACTCAGATATCTGAGGTGCACGCGGACTGTACTGTGCTGTCAGGGCAGGAAGAGGAGGAGGGTGACTCCAAGGGCAAAGAACGTGATAACAAAGAGGATGATTATGATGAGGTGTTAGATCCCAGTTGGCGTGAACATAGAGACACACAGCTGAGTTGCCACAAACTGCATTAAACTACTGCACCCAATTTATTATATATTTTAGGAGTCGGACCATTTTATACCGACTCCACAGCCCTGGCGTCCGCGGGTTTGCAGCTTGCAGGGGTGGCAAGGGTTGCATACTTTGGGCCTTTTTTGACACTGCAAAGGATGAGCAATCTCACATAATCTGCCAACTGAGTTGGGGTAAAACGTGCAATAATTTGACTACTACATGTATGAACCTTCACATGCGTAATCAACATGCTTTACTGTGGGAATCCCACTGCAAAAAAATTCAGACCAGCGGACCTCAACCACCATCAGCCACCCCATCAATCGCATCTGCTGTTTCTTCCTCTGTCACCGTGCCAACTATTGAGAAGCAGGTCTTCGACCGCAGGACCTCGGGTTCCTGACCTGCTCCAGTCACGCTGACCGAGAGCCCGCCGTCAGCTGTAACGGAAGTGGACATGCCTGCTGTTTTTGACCGATCTCAGAGAACGAGCACACCACCAGTTTCCACTGTAACATCTCCGCCTGCACCTCTCTCATGTTCCAGCAGTTTGTCCAGTTCACCGTACTGTGCCCTCTCTCGGCACTGCAGCAAGCCCACGGTTCACTAAGAGGTTGAACTCCACCATCTCCAATCTGTTGGCCACGGAAATGCTGCCTTTCCGACTGGTAGATACAGACGGTTTCCGAAACCTGAAGGCCGACAGTCCCCCAGTACCAATTGCCCAGTTGCCATTACTTTTCTAAGAAAGCTGTGCCTGCACTACACCAGCATGTCGAAGACATCACCCGTTCCTTGACAATCTCTGTCTACCAGTGTGCATTTCACCACAGACACTTGGACGAGTAAGCATAGCCAAGGGCGCTACATCTTGCTGACTGGGCACTGGGTGACTCTGGTGGCTGTGGGGACAGGCGCTGCTCCACAAGTCTTGGAATCCCAAGGCTTGCAGGACAAACCTCTACATTTAACACTTCCTCCACTGCTTCTGTCTCCTCCTCTAGATATCTATCTCAGCGTTCCAATAGTGCAGAGCAAATCCCCACAACCTCCGTACTGTGCACTCAGGACTCACCGCAATCAGGCAGTATTAAAATTGATATGCCTTGCAGATCGCAGTCATACAGCTAAAGAGTTGTGGCAGCTCTCCAGGCTGAGTTTGATCAATGGCTGTCTCCGCTGAACCTGCATCCAGGGAAGGTTGTGTCCGATAATGGTGCAAACCTGGTGGTGGCCCTACGGCGAGGCAAGCTCACACACGTGCCTTGCATGGCTCACGTCCTCAACCTGGTGGTACAGCGTTTTCTCCACCACTATCGTGGCCTGGGTGAGCTGCTCCAAAAAGCACGTAAGCTGTGTGCTCATTTCCACTGTTCGCATCCCTCAGGTTATTGACTTACATCGATACAGAGGTCTTTATCCATGCCAGTTAACAGGTTGATATGCAATGTGCCGACACGGTGGAATTCCACTCTGCACATGTTGCAGCGACTGTGGCAGCAGCAACGAACCCTGACGCAGTATGTCCGGTCATATAGCCTGGGCCAACGCAGTACGGACGCTGTGCATATCACGTTTACAGAGTGGGCACAGATTAAGGACCTCTGCACTCTTCTGCAGTTTTAAAATGGCTACTAAGATATTTAGTGCTGACGACGCAGTCATCAGCATCACTATTCCGGTCAACTATATGCTGGAGCAGACTTTGAATAGCCTGCTGGAGGAGATAGTGGTCATAGAAGAAGAGGAGGAAGCAGAGGAGGATATGGAAGGGATAACCTTGTCTCTAAGGTCAAGACTGTGGTCACACAGACAGGTGCCAAGGGAGGGTGGATTACTGCGATCAAGAGGGGGAAGGTGATAACAGACAAACTTATCGAAGGTGCAAGATCCGAGGAACAAATGGAGGAGGAAGAGGTGATGGGCGAGTAACTGTCAGATGAAGAGGATAATCATCCTCTCTCTGTTGTTCGTGGTTGGTGGGAGGGGACGGAAGAATCGAGCCTCATTGTTACCCAGCCACCAACACATCATGGGCTTGGACCTCATGGTAGAGCCCAACATATGAGTGCCTTTTTGCTGCACTATCTGAAACTGCACCCAGTATAGTTATGATTAAGAATACTGCTGACTACTGGGTTGCCACTATGTTAGATCCACGTTATAAAACCAAATTTTGCAAGATGATTCCCACCCTGGAAAGGGACCTGCGAATGCTGGAGTATCAAAACACGCTTTTACACAGCCTTAATAGAGCTTTTCCCCAAGACAGAGATTTTCCTCAAGACACAGTTCGCATTGCAGCTCTAGACTTCGAACCTCCGGCACATCAATTCGTCAACGTCAAAACATTAGCAGCAGTAGTGGAAGTAGAAGAAGCAATTTCTGCGAGTCACTTTTTTTTTTTTTAGACCAACTCGTGCACCAGCACAACAGAGTCCAAGTCTTACACGTGGTGAACGAATGGAGAGGATGGTGCAGGAGTATCTAGAACTGAATATAAATACCATCAGGGAGGGTTTGGACCCTTTCACATTTTGGTCTTCCAAACTGAATGAGTGGCCTGAGCTCGCCTCACACGCCTTGGAGGTTTTATCATTCCCGGTAACCAGCGTTCTCTCAGAACGTGTCTCTAGTGCTGCTGGTGGTGTCCTGACAGATAAGCGCAGCCAACTGTCCCCTGAAAGTGTACACCGCCTAACTTTCATCAAGATGAAGAAGCGATGGATCTCCAAGGACTTTTGCACCCCAATCGCAGACTGAACAGACTTGGTGATATTGTATTAATGTCATGTAACTGCACTCTCTGGTATCTTTAGTGTGGCATCTGTGCCCGCCGCCGCTAATGTTAACACAAATTTGTGAAAATGTGAACAGTCATGGTTGGCCTACATCTGCTGGGTTAGCTGTAGTGGAAGACGTGTCGGTCCCAATTATACTATTTCTATTCTCGTGAAATTGATCCCACTTCTGTGGTGTCAGGCCCTTATTTGTTTAAATGTGAACACTCCTGGTTGGGTGTCCATCTGCTGGATTGGGTGTAGTGGAAGACCTGCCGGTCCCTATTATACTATCTACACTGTGGTGAAATTGATGCCACTTTGGTATTGTCAGCAATAATTTTGGTAAATGTGTAGACTCCTGGTTGGGTCTCCTTCATGCGTGTTGCCTGTCGCAGTAAGCCTCCAAGACCGTCGTGCCTCCAATTCCTTGTACTCAACTACCCGTGTTACTATCCTGAAATATTTCTGACAATGGTAGTCTACAAAACTGAAATTTGTGACACTTGAGTGTGGCTCAGCATGACAGCAGGTAGAGGTGTTGCATGTAGTAGCAGGGCTCCCAGCAAAGGAGGTCTACACCGATCCTTCACCCACCTCGTCTTACTGTGACGTTCAATTGAAAGCTGTAAATTCTGTCCCAGACCCCGATACCTCATGCCTGGCTGATTGCTGCAGGTCCATGCTAAAATATGTACTGTGGGTGGATAGAGACCACTTTCCTGGTGTCTGAGCCCTCATTTGATGTGTTTCGGCAGCATTTGGGGCTGTTATAAGGTGTTGTGCATGCGTTTGTTTTTTCCTTTTTTCCTCCCGTTGAGATGAATGGCGTTCGGTTATGTTCTGCGAATATTCGACGAATATTGCAAATTCGGCGATCGTAATCCGATCCGAACATTGAAATAGTCACACATCTCTAATCAGCAGCCCTTTTCACAGTCGGACCAGTATAACCTGAGATGAGTGGATATGCTCCTTCACCTGGACTTTTGTGAAGGGACCATATTGCTGCTTATTACTGTATATCCTGAAGGAGGGGGTGTAAGTGGTCGCACAATAATGGCTTATCTTAACCACAGGCCTGCAATACAAAGTGGGTTTATATTCTCCACTTCTCTTCCTGAGCCCCTGACTTACTACCAATGTAATTTTGGGGTGCTTTGTAAATTCCGGCCTCTGTCACATAATCCGGAATAAATGGAACATAATGGCCTTGAATCGTAGAAATCATTGCATTGCTTGTTCTCCGTGGAGCTACAATTATAATTTCTCTTAGATGTTTTGCACTGTGTAACACCATTGTCAGAAGAGGTAAGGCGCAGGCATTTTCGGTTAGCTTTTCTATCATCTGTGAATATTATTCTATGGACTATGTATACGGTGTGGGAGCTCTCCGTGTTGTGCTAATGTATATACTGATATACTTACTGCATCACGGTAGGTAGAGCTTGTGTGCAGAGCAGTATGAAGAGCTCGAAACTCACGGCTAGCAGCAATTTTATCTACAGGTTCTAGAATGAGAAAACAGAATATAAAAAACTAAACATAACACACCAGAGATTGCTGTACGCTATATATAGAAGATTGGTAATCTGCAGAATTTGGGGGAAATTCCTCTTTAGCTTAGCAAAAAAAAAAAAAAAAAGCTAAAACGACTGCCGAAAAACCTGCTCAACACAGACAGCTTTCAGCAAACAGCAGTGTAGGTTTCATTTTTATTATGGGAACCTGTAAGAGGATAACCTGCATATGTTTCCACAGCTGGATGCATTCTCCAATAGGAAAAGATAATAATAAAAATGCAACGCACACAAAATGTTGGCGTCTGAAGCATAATATGGATTTGCCTTACAGCGAGTTTCCAGTAACAGTAAGGGCATAACCAATGTGTTGCCGAGATTCATCCAAACACTACAACCACATGCATTTTTACTACAATTTGTCATGTCAATCAGGCTGGCGCTTAACATGTTTTAACGAAACACTTAACCAAAAGCTACAACTGTAACTGTCTCCAATTGTCACTTTTCCATCACCCATTGGATGTGGGGTAACTGCTTTGATACATCCCATAAACATCACTCAGAGAAAAGAAGAGATGCCGCTCCCCTATCTCTCTGTAGTACACCTTCAGAAGTAGCATGGAATATATTACATAGCAGTACTGAGCTGTGTAACTGTGAATCCAACTCTGAAGATAAAAATCTTACAAAAAAGCTGCAGCACCATGAGTGTGGGTCTGTTTCTTGATTCAGCTACTGTCTTATTACATTCCCACTTCCATAATGACCAAAAACACACAGACATCCCCATGCTCTCAACATGTTCAGCACAATCATGCGCTGCTGCAAATAATCCAGTAGTTGTATTGCAAAACTGGGATGGTCCCTAAGAAGAATCTGAAGATTTCTAGGTATCCTCAAACACACAAACAGGTCTACAATTCACCAGTGATAATAGGCTCATAACAAAGCAGCTTCATAAGCCCATCACTCACCAGGACGATGTGCAGGCTCTGGCCATGCTCTGCGCAGAATGTGAACGGTGCTCCCTGACTGCACTCCATAAAACTCCAGAGTCTGATCATCTCGGAGCCGTCGACCGCAGTGGACCAGGTCTGTGCAGAAACAGAAGGAAGCAATTATCTGTAATGGATTGTTAAGGCATACTGGCCGGCCCGGCATGACATCGGGCATGAATAGATGCTACTATATGCTGGACGGTACAGTTGCTGAGGCTTCTGTCTCATGCCCAGTGTGTATTCTGTAGTGATCGCAGGAAGTAGACTAAGACCCAGGCATGAGAATTGCTGGCATCTAACATTGTGCCTGGACCACCCCTTTAAGGAGTGTGATGTTCATATACCGCATTGCTCCATATTTTAACCCCATCATTTCATCTGAAGAGTCTAACTGTACATGTATATGTGATGTGCACTGCTCACCGATCAGCTCCGGGTCAGGAAGAGACTCTGGCAACGTGGCAGTGATCATCTGTTTGACAACGGACACTCGGTGACCACAAGTATCGCCGTCAGCAGAGGAGTGTACCGGGAGGTGGACAATGGATTTAGGAGACAGAGGCTGATCTGCCAGCTGGACGCAGATATGGAGCTCAGACATGATGGAACCTGGCGGGAAAAGAGAGAGAGCACAACTAATCATTCCTCAGCACACAGAAATTCCGATAACTCCATGCCGCCTGCCGACCATTGACACATGATTGGTAAATGCATTATACGCATACTTAGCCCACATATTACAGCCTTGTACAAGGAAGGCATTGTCTCGGGAATGCTGGTGGGAGCCCCTTAAGATCCACAGTGGGGGAATAGTAGTAACAAGTAATGTTGTGTAACTTCCTCTAATCCGGGACTCAGGGCAGCAGTGCCGGATTATCAGTATATGACCTGTACCTGCTCCGTACACAAACGCTCTAGTTGAGCCCCATCCACAGCGTGCGAGCAGGACACGTGGTGCCGACATTACACGGTTTATTTTAAGAAAGGCCACTATATAGCAAAGCAGACATGACCAACCTCCTGTACAGAGTCCCCGCAGGAAACAGACGGTGATACTTCCTTTGTTTACTGTGTCCTCGGAACGGAAGTGAAAATTCAGCGTTACACTAAAACTACATGTCCCATCAGCCCCCTGGCGGGCGCTGAGTGATTGCGTCACATTCCTGTATAGGACTTCCCACTTGAGGCGTTAGACAGCGTTACATTAAAACTACATATCCCATCAGTCGCCTTATGGGCGCTGAGCGATTGCGTCACATTCCTGTGTAGAACTTCCCACTAGAGGCGCTACACAGCAATAAACTAAAACTACATATCCCATCAACCCACTTTTGGGCGCTGAGCGATGACGTCACGTTCTTTTATAGAATTACCCACTAGAGGCGCTTTCTTTATAAGCAAACATAAAATTGATAGTCTGTGGAGAAATTGGCTGCAGTCACAATGTTCCAGGCAGGAGGGGAAATACTGAAACCATTTTAGAAACAAAGTTACAGGATTTAGCCTCCTAAAAATAAGCTGATAAGCAGATATGTAGGGTGTGTATCCTGCATGGGGTGTTATCCAGCTTTCCTGATGTCCTGAATGGCACATTTGCCCTGGTGTCCAAGCATGAGGCAATCAATGCTATGTCATTCAGGAGCCTGGCAGAAGTGGGTGACAGCCCTTGTTCGCACTAGTAGCCGCTGCCTTGGTTGTCAGTCACACAACGTTCTTACATGTCTGGTCATTTTTATTATTCCTTGTTGTTTTGTTTCATAAAGTGGAATTCTTGCTCATCAGAGCGTCAGAATAACATGGGCCGCACTGCTCGACGACACTGAAGTTGGTTTCTTATTCGAAAAGTCATTTAACCCTTTAAATAACGCACTTTGTCCATTTTTGTGCCAGTTTTATCATCTTTAAGCGTATTTAAATGAGGGCACCTCGCTGCATTGTATTTTATTATTGTGTTTTTTTGTTGTTTAAACCTATAAAAAAAAGTTCCTGAATAAGAAACCAACTTCAGCATTGTCCGCAGCACAGTAATAAGGGGATGTCAGCGAGTAACAAGACCACCGTATTTCATAATCTTCCTAGACCGAGGTAAGACCACAATGATGAGACATAAAGTGGGGTCCACTGGGCCTTCCTGGCACATAGAAGAAGCTTTGCTGATGAGGAGTCACACTTCTTACCTGCCGCTCTGCATCCATCCACCGATAATTGTCAACTCCCCTAAAATATCCAGGACGCTCCCTGAAAAATGGGGAGACCACCTGGAGATTCCTGAAAGAAATGGCAAATTTTCCAGAGGCTCGGCAAAACCTCCTGTGTGCCTTCTATAGAAGAGGCGTCACAGTGGGCATCCATTTTGGTGGAGTCTGAGTTGGTATAAAGCAGATCGACTCCTAAAATATATACGGTAATAAATTGGGTACAGTAGTACAACGCAGGATGTGCTGTAAATGTTTTCCTAATAATTTGGGAAAGTTATGAAATGTCCTATAAATGTCTGTTCTGTTCCTGATCTAAGGATCTTGGCTTTTAGTAGAGATGAATCTGTACTGCACTTTATGTACATGCTCAGTAGTGACCAGCAGCGTCGGACTGGAGCACCTTGGGCCCACCAGAGAAAATCATTCTTGGGGCCCACTATGTAGCTACATAGAAATAAATACAAGACCACCGACTGTGTGGTAAAGCACATTAATATCAGGGTATAAGGTAATACACATATTAGTTATGTAGCAGGGGTTGGGATAGCCCTCCTCATAGAATATAATATAGCTCCCTCATAGAATATAGTGTAGCCTCCCTCATAGAATATAATGCAGCCCCCCTCATAAAATAATGTAGCTCTCCTCAGAATATAATGCAGCCCCCTCTAATAGAATATAATGCAGCACCCCACAAAATATAATGCAACCCCCTCATAAGGTATAATGCAGTCCCCACCATAGAATATAATGTAGAACCCTCATAGGGTATAATGCAGCCCCCATAGAGTATACTGTAACCCCCTCATAGGGCATAATGCTGCCCCCTCATATAGAATGATGTAGCCCCCCCAGAATATAATGCAGCCCCACCACAGAATATAATGTAGACCCCCCATAGAGTATACTGTAGCCCCCTCATATAGTATGATGTAGCCCCCCAGAATATAATGTAGTCCCCTGAGAATAATGCAGTCCCCCCACAGAATCTAATGTAGCCCCCTCATAAAGCATAGTGCAGCCCCCCTCATACGGTATAATGCAGCGACTCTCCACCTCCATCATTGTTCTCCCCCTCCACCCCCATCATTACCTTCTCCCCCACCACCCCTATCATTGCCCTTTCCACCACCTCCATCATTGCCTTCTCCCCCATTCCACCACCACCATTGTCTTTTTCACCACTACTATCATTGTCCTTAAAACCACAACCATCATTGCTTTCTCCCCACCACCCCATCATTGCCCATTTCAACACCTCCATCATTGCCTCCCCCATCACCATCATTGTCCTTTCCACCACAGCCATCATTGCCTTCTTCCCCACCACCCCATCGTTGCCCATTTCACCACCTCCATCAGTGCCTCCTTCCCCACCACCCCATCATTGCCAATCTCCAATACACACATCTCCAATACACGCACACACACAGCACCGCACCACTCTGCTCACTCACACACACACAAAGCACCGCACCACTCTCTCACAAAGCACCGCACTGCATCGCACCACATACAAACACGCACGCAGACAGACAGACACACAGCACCACTTACCTCTCGCAGTACATCCCAGCAGCTTCTTTCTCGCCGGCAGCTTTCTGTTTGAAACAGCCGCACGCTGAATGATGACGTCATCCAGCTGTGCTGTCTCAGACAGAAAGTGCCGGGCAGGAAGCAGGATACCAGAATGTGTTGCGAGAGGTGAGTGGTGCTGTGTGTCTGTCTGTCTGCGTGCGTGCGTGTGTGTATGTGTTGCGGTGCGGTGCGGTGCTTTGTGTGTGAGTGTGAGAGAGTGGTGCAGTTTTACATGCGGCAGTGTTAGCTGCAGCTTGCTGGCTAACACTGCCCGCTATTAAATTGAAATGGTATTCACTCCTCTCCACGCCCATGGGGGCTTGGAGAAGCATGAATATTCATTTCTCTTTAGCAGCTGGGACAGGTGTGGCTTCCTGTCACCCGCTGCTGCTCCACTGACACAGGGCGGGCTCCCTTGACTCAGGGGCCCCATGGCCATTGGCTGAGGCCCCTAGAGCAGTGAGGGCCTTAGGCAGCTGCTGGCCAGCAGGTGTCAGTGCCTGGGCCCACCAGGAGTCAATCCTTTGGCAGACTCGATGCAGGCTAAATTTTTATGATCCGTGACCACAGTAATAGGATAAGCTGTCCCATCCAAAAAATGCCTCCACTCCTCAAAAGCCAACTTGACCGCAAGAAATTCTCTATTGCCTACATCATAATTTCTCTCTGCTGAAGAGAACTTCTTGGAAAAGAAAGCAAATGGTTTGAGATTGGTCAAAGTGGCGGTCCCTGGTAGAAAACCATCTCCCACCCTCACCTCAAAGGCGTCAACCTCCACAATAAAAGGTTCAGACGGATTCAGCTGAACCAACACCAGGGCTGTCATAAAACACTTTTTCAACTTCAAAAAAGATTCTACAGCGGACGTTGACCAATTTTTTCCATCTGCCCCCTTCAATGTGAGATCAGTAAGCGGCTTAACCACCTGAGAAAAACCCTTGATGAACTTCCAGTAGTAGTTTGCAAACTCCAAGAAGCGTTGCAAACCCTTCAAATCCCAGGGCTGAACCCAATCCCTATTAGCCTGCACCCAATCCCTATTAGCCTGCACCTTCTTGGGATCCATGCGAAACCCCTCACTAGAAACAATTAAACCCAAAAATAACAGTTCTTGTACAAAAAATGAACATTTTTCCAATTTTGCAGAGTCGGTTCTCCCTGAGTCTCTGAAGAACAGTATGCAAATGTTGCAAATGGGTCTGACTATCAGAGAAGTAAACTAAGATGTCATCAAGATAAATAACCACAAAGCGACCGATAAGGTCCGCAAACACCACATCAATGACATTTTTGAAAATGGCCGGGGCATTTGTCAGGCGGAAAGGCATAACCAGATTCTCAAAAAGACTTTCTGCTGTGAGAAACGCCGTCTTCCACTCGTTCCCCTCTCGAACCCTTATCAAATTATAGGCTCCCCGTAAATCAAATTTTGAAAACCACTTCGCCCCTGATGATTGGTTACAGAGATCAGTGATGAGAGGTAGTGGGTACATGTTTCTCACAGTGATTTTGTTAAGTTCCGGAAAGTCGAGGCAAGGACACAAACCACCATCTTTTTTTTTTTACAAAGAAAAAGCCAGCCGCCACAGGAGAAACAGAAGGATGGATATGCCCCTTACAGAGACTCTTAGCAATATACTCCTTCTTGGCCAGCCGCTCAGGACCAGACAGATTAAACAACCGGGTTTGGGGCAACTTAGCCCCAGGGATCAAATCGATGGCACAATCAAAAGGTCAATGTGGCGGTAGAACCTCAACCTCGCTTTTGGAGAACACGTCTTCAAAGTCCTTCAGGTACTCTGGAATACCTTCCAGACCGACAGACGCCACAGATACAGATCTCAAGGGTTTAGCTGAGGACACAGATTTACAACATTGGTTGGTACTGTTTGATGTCCATTGAACAATTTACCCGGTTTCCTAATTAATAACAGGGTTATGATGTTGTAACCAAGGCATTCCCAAAACCAACCTCGCAGGTAAATTGTCCAACACAAAGCAACTTATATTTTTGACATGAACTGGGACCACCTTGAGTGAGAAGACCTCTGAGACAAAGAGGATCCCCTTCTTGGTGAGAGGAGAGGAGTCAGTGGCCACAATTTTAACTGGAATCTCATCCAGTTAACAGATGAAGGGCAAGAAGGACAGTCTTTTTTCCAGTGACCTGGAGCTCCACAGTAGAAACACACTGTATCTGCTTTTCCCTGCGGCGCCTCCTCTCCTTCTCCTTGAATGAAATGGCTCCCACCTCCATGGGTTCAGCAACGGATGACGTATCCTCTTTGCTGGAATATATAGGGGTTTCCAGCTGCATCAACCCCCTGGCATGAAGCCTATGGTCCATGCGGACAGCCTGTGTCATGGCATCCTCAAGGGAGTCAGGAGGAGGATCTAATGCTAATGTGTCCTTCAGGCATTCAGATAGGCCCCGGCAGAATAACCCCTGAGGGCTGCGTCATCCCATTAACCTTCTGCAGCCCAATGCCTGAACTCTGAACAGAACCATTCGGATGAGTGCTTTCCCTGCACCACACTCATAACCATGTCCTCAGCCAAACTCACATGATCAGGCTCATCATAAATGTGCCCGAGGGCCTCAAAAAATCAAACTACAGACACTCTTTCAGGGGCTGTGGGAGAAAGAGAGAAAGCCCAAGCATTCGGAGCCTCCCTTAATAACGAAATAGCAAATTGTCAGCTATAGTGTAATAACTCCTATCCTCTGACTCTCATCCCCCGAAGAACGGGGTCGCAGTGAAAAAAACAACTTACATCCTTCCCTGAAAGCCCCCCAAAAAATTTGTACCCAGAGAAGATGTCAGGTAATTTAACCGGAGGTTCAGGGGTGATAAGAGAGACCTCACTGGCACCGTCATTCCGAACCTCGGAGGAGAAAGCACCCTGCATAGCAGCAGCAACCTCCCTCTGAACTTGCTGCTGAGACTGAGCCAGGGTTCTCTGCTTTTGCATCATCTGAGTGAGATTGCTAACTTGTTCAAATAGAGCATGCAGATGCAGCGCCCCAGAGTCCTGGTCGTTGCAGTACTGACGCTCCGCCGCTAAGGGGAGTGATGGTACGTCTGATGGCACTTAAGGAGTTCACCTGACCAGGTATCACAGTCACACTTTACACTTCACATTCTGGCCACCAGGGGGAGCAAAGGGTTCTATGCATTAGGCCACTCCTCACAATCTGGTAAAACTGGGGGCTGGATAGGAAGTTAGTCAGAAGCTGACTGGGTTGGAACCCGGCAACATCCTGTGGCAGAGGGTGTTGCGGGGAAAGATTCAGGGGGGTCACTGTCAGGGGTGGGATCCTGACAGCGGCCTAGCGAACAGAACAGAACGTTACGGAGCCGCGCCTGCACTCGAATGCGGTGGCATCCTAAGAAAGGAAAAGAAGCGAGGTTTACTGTGGAGAAGTGAGAAACGAGATCGCAGCAAAAAGGAGATAAAGCCAGTAGGAGTCGTGCCGTAAGATCGAGGCAACATCCTACTGAGGCGCGTAGCCGGTGGCCGGAACGCCGAGGAAGTATTAGGCTCCAAGCAATACTTCAAACAGCGGCAGGACAGTTAATTTTAGGTTGGCTGTCTCACCTAAATCACCTAAGCAGACATAGGGGGCAACTGTGGGAGAGGGGCGACGCTAGGGTCCCGGAAGAACTCCAGGCCTACCCGTCATACGGGTGCGTCCTATCCATATCATCTGGGGGACAGAGAAGAACATCAGAATAGATACGAGTTGTGAGAAAGAAGAACATCAGAAACAGACACAACAGTTGTGAGGACTATCCCGTGGTGCTCAGCAGGGAGGTACTACAACACACAGGCGCTCGAAGGTAGGCACTGATTTCCACCTGCAAAGGGAACTCTGGAGGTGCCTTCGGACCGGCCGGTCTCAGCCAGCCCTGTTAGCAGTGCTCTGGATTGCGGATCCCGAAGCCTTCAGTAAAGAGGTAAAGAGACTGCAACCCTGTGTCCTCGTTATTCATCGCGACCTGCACCACGCACCATTATCACATCTTTCATTGGACGCCCCTTAGCAGGGTCACGGACCGGGTCTAGCCACCGTGACAAACCCAGAACTGAGCCAGAGAGGCCCGGTACCGAGTACCCCGCGGCCCTGCGTCTGGGGGCGCTCCACAGAGGATCCATAACACACACACTAATGTCCCAGAAAGCCCCACACAAAAAGAGGGAAAAACTTTTAGAGGTCAGTGATAATGTGAAGGACACCATATCAGACTCACCACCAGAGACTGTACGCGTGTTTAAAGACGTGCTGGGGAACCCAGGAACTCCTGCAGTGGAATGTGGACACGGCAGAAAGTGTGCTGCAGGAGGAACAGGACCTGCAATCACGTCAGCACCGGGGGCATGATTGGGGCAGAGCTGGGTCCCAGACTCCTAGAAGGGATAGTGAGACCCATCAGAGCCGGGAGAATAGTCAATAGAGCTGAGGTCAGACCAGAGGGCAGCACGGTAATAAGCGGGTAACACAAATAGAGTGGTAAGAAGAAAGCCGGGGGTCAGAAGCCAGAGAAAGCAACGCAGTACCAAGGGAACAGGCAGGCGGGAAGTCATAGACGTAGCCGGGTAGAACCAAGAGTAACACAGAAAGTACAGAATCAGCAAACGAATATCAAACTGGAAACAGACCGGGTCATATGCAGAGCAATCGTACAGAAGCAGGCAATATACACAGATATACAAGGGTCAGCTACTCAGCCAGGAACAGACGTATCACTGACAACGAGCATAGCACCAGTGTGGTTACTTCTACAGCCCTCTGCAAACCAAAGAGAGGCCACATAGATTTAACCCTAGAAGGACCATAACAGAAACTCCAGGCAGACCATGACAATTAATAGGGTATTATATAAAAGTGCAAGTGGATGAGCATATACCTTTAGTGAGAGGTATATGTTTCTCAGTGATGACACAGTCTTCTTGAATCCAGAAATTTGTTTACATGTAATAAAGTATTTTTAAGACTATTCAAAATAATGTCTGTAAAGAAAACATATTTGTTTAAAGGTGAGGGGAGGGTAATAATTCCTCATGCCTCTAATGAAGGTACTTACAAGGTGACTGGTGCATTGTTCACAAGGTGCTGCACACTCCTACCCCGACGACGCCATTTCACACATGAGCTTCTTCCAAAAATTTCTATAGCTTCAATTTTTAGGACTTTTTAATATTATATAATAAATATTTAATTTTTTAAATCAAACTTGCAATCTAACTGCCTTTTCATCATGTCATTACTTAGTATTGTTTGCTGTTATAGTAATGATCAAGCACTGAAATACTTGAGTGCTCGGTATTCGAATCAAGCAGGTCAGGCGCTTAGACGTGCTCAACTCAATCAACGAGTATAATGGAATTGAATGGGAAATGCAAGCATTTTTCCAGAAGACCCTAACAGGAGCGAGGGGGGCGGGAAAATCTTTTAAAAGGATGGAAACCGTGTTCAAATGGAATGGGAAAAACATGGGGAAGATGCGTGAATGCATCTCTGACTCCCAGGTCACCGCTGGGAACAATGTTGTTATGCTCGCAGGTGACGCACTTGGTTCGTGGACCCACTGTGCTACGGACCGGACTTACCCTGGAGGGGTGTAACTAAGCAGCTACCTTGGTGTTCACTGGAGCTTGGTGGGTTCAGGCTTGTGCGGCAGGTAGCTGCCAGGCACCACACCATGGCGTCGTCTGGCAGTAGCAGCTGACCCCAAGGGTCTATGCCGTTAATTCAGATTTCTAGACAGGGCAGGACGGCCACTGGGACTGGTTCAGACAGGGCGGCCACTTAAGACATATTCAGACTGTGCAGACAGGACAGCCACTTGAGACAGGTTCAGACTGTGCAGACAGGATGGCCACTTGGCACAGCTTCAGACTGTGCAGACAGGACGGCCACTTGGCACAGCTTCAGACTGTGCAGACAGGACGGCCACTTGGGACAGGTTCATACACGCAGGTCTCAGGTATCAGTACACCACGGGGTAAGATACAGAGGACACAATTTCAAGATACGGACACCGTGGAAGCGGTCACAGGAAAGAAGGACAGCCTATACTGGACTAACGGGATACAGGATATTGGAATAGTTTTAACAGACTAGGGACGGGGGACATGGCTACATACAGTTGCACACACCAAACCACCTAAAAGTAAACTATAGGGGTTGCTCAGGCTGTTCACTAGTGGGGAGGGTGCCTTTTATACAAGATGCCTCCCAGCTATTGGCTGGGAGATATCTTGCAGATGTTCATATTCACTAAATGCCTCCCAGCAGACGGCTGGGGCATTTTACTATGGGCGCTCACTGTCCCTTTAAAAGCAGGGGAGCGACCGTACACAGACCAGGAAACAGGAGGACGTCGAGAACGGGGCTGGGGTGGTGAATAAGCCGGCTTGCCTGCATGGAGGGAAAAGGGGACACCATGTAGAGGTGCCGACAGTAGCACTACAGTTGTCAGAATATTACAACACTTTTACGGACTAACAATAAAACAATACAAAACTGAAGATTAAATGGATTTTACAGGAACAAATGTTAGAAACATCTTTTCCTGTATGATGACTTGTATATAAGGCAAAATTAAAAGGAGAAAAAAAAAGCCTCCTCCAATCCTTAAGAGGCGGGCCATTTCTCACCGCATTTTGCCATCACCTATGACTACAGTAGATGACATATTAGAGGGGGAATCCACTGGTAAATGTAATTTTAACATTCTGTTACCCCATCTGGGCATGTGGTGTATGCTACATGGTCAGACATATCCTGTTTAATTTATGAAGGATGGACTCTGAAACTTTCAAAGCCTATGCAGACAATGTAAGAACTGCCAAAAAAATAGAAGAAAGAGGGACTCCGATATACTTTGTATTAGACATAAATGAGGGCCTCCTACACAATCTGTTGAAATTGTTAGGTAGTGAGACTCCTAGACTCATAAAACCTATGCACTAAGTGAAAGTGCTGCCAAAAATTAGGAGGGACTGCAATACACTGTGGAAGACAAAAGTGAATAAGTTTCACATAATGACCTTCTAAAAAGATTGAATGAGTGCCGCATGATGACCCTCTAAAGATTTTGAGTGAAGGCTACCTGATCTGATGACCCTATAAAAATTATGAGTGAGGGCCGCCTGATGACCCTATAAAGATTTTTAGCGCGGGCCGCCTGTTGACCCTATAAGGATTTTGAGTGAGGGCTGCCTGGTGATCCTACATTTAAATTGACTTTATGTTCCGCTGCTGTTGTCCCATGGGGTTGAGAAGTCTGGGACAATCCAGGCCTTTTTCGTTTTGAATGAGGGCCCGCAGAGGAAGGAGAGATACAAAGTCCTCCTTGTAGCATCGAGAAGTCGAAAAGGGTGAACATCCAGTAATCATTGATCTCCAAAATGCATGTAACACAAGGGTCATGGCCCTTTGGTATGGGACGTAAAGCCAGCTATATGTGCCAGACTCCTAACAGGCAAGACTTCCCTGTACCCAATAAAAGGACTACTCTCCATGTCCTCCTCTTCAGCCCATCCACGCTGAACAGATGGTATGAAGCTGGTGTGGGTAGTTCCCACTTGTAGAGCAGGCAACCATTTTTTTTCCCTCTTCATCATCATCACCCAATTCGCGCTGAGAAGATGAGATGAGGCTGGGCTGGGTAGTATCACCATGTGTACTTTCTTCCTCCATCTCTACCTGGTCCACGTGCAAAGACTATTTAATTGTGAGCAGCAAGCGTTTGAGTAGACACAGAAGAGGTTTGTTTATGCTGATTATGGCCATCGACGTTCACCATCTTGGTTGAGTCTTCAAAGTTTTGTGTAATTTCACAGATGTCAGACATCCATGCCCACTCGTGGGTTGTTATGTGCGGAGGCTGACCTCAATACCGACAGGCATTTTGGAACTGGTATTCATCTACTGCCCTCTGCTGCTCACAAAGCCTTGCCAACATATGTAATGTGGAGTTCTGGCACGTGGTCACATCACACACCAGTCGGTGAGCTGGCACTTGAAAGTGCTGCCACAGCACTGCCAAACCGGCGGCAGCTGTAGCGGACTTGTGGAAATGGGAGCACACATGCCGTACATTCACAAGTAGCTCAGGCAAATGTTGGTTTTCAGAAAACTGCTGAACCACTAATTTGAGCACGTGGGCCAAGCATGGTACGTGTGCAAGCTTGCCAAGCTTCAGAGCCGCCACCAGGTTACGACCATTATCACACACGACCATGCCTATCTGTAGATTTAGCGGCAAGAGCCACAGATCTGTCTGGTCTGTTATACCTTTCAACAACTATGCGGTGGTGTGCTGTTTGTCACCTAAACAAATTAGTTTCAGCAGAGCCTATTGCCACTTCACAGAGGCAGTGTTTCCAGCTTGCGACTGATATGGTTTACAAATCGGAGATGGAAGATGGGGAGGAGGGGGTAAAAGAACTGGTGTAGGAGGTGGAGGAAACCCTGATAGAACTAGGGTTCACAATCCTCGGCATCAGTAGCACGTGTACAGTCACAGGTTCTGACCCGGTCCCGGCTTCCACTAGGTTCACCCAGCATGCCATCAGGGAAATATAGTGTCTCTAGCCACAAGCACTTGTCCTTGGTCGTTAAAGTGGACCTTCCCAATAATTGTTTTGACCTCGGCATGGGTGATGTTATGGGACACGTGCTGGTGTAAAGCGGGGACAGCATATCAGGAGAAATAGTGACGGCTGTGGATCGAGTACTGATGGACGTCTGCTGCCATGAGGTTGTGGAAAGCCTCAGTGTCCACAAGTCTAAACAGCAGCATTTCCAGGGCAAGCAGTCTGGAAATGTGCCTGTTTAGTGTTTGTGCATGTGAGTGCATGGGTGGCTGGGTATTTTTGCTTGCGTTCTAAGGACTGTGGTTAAGGACAGCTAAACACTGCGCTTGGACAAGGAAGTAGAAATGGTTGATGATGGTGCTTGCGAATGTGCAATGACAGGTGCAGGGCAGGAAGCATCCACGCCTGCGTCATGGACAGAGGATTGGCAAGCACATAGCACAGGGGATGAGGAAGTAGTGTCATCCACAGACACTGATTGTGAACCCAGGGATTTGCCCACCTTGTGGGGTGTTTTGATGACATGTGCCTGAGCATGCTGGTGGTGGTCAAGTCCCTGCTGATCTTGGTACGGCACAGGTTGTAAATGATCATTTGTTTATTGTCCGCACTATGTTTAAAAAAAATTGCAGACTGGGGAACACCTTGATTTGGGATCTTGTCGCATGTAGGTGCTCTGGGGAACAGTTGCCTGCCTTCTCCCCACTGCCTCTTCCTGCCTGTTGTGGTGGATCCCTAACCCTCTGTGCTGCTGTCTTTGCTCTGCATGGCAACTTCCCGGGTTGGGTCAGTGACTTCATCGTACACCACCTCATGTTCCACTTCCACACTTTGGTCCTCCTGACTTGTTGACTTAACAACATCACTTGTGGGCAACTGTGTCTCATCATCTAACTTTTGAAACATTAATTGCCGTTCCCCACCTTTGTCTTCTTCTGACCATGGCTGAAAAATATTTGGGGATCACTAAACAAGAGCTCCTGATGTCCCTGAAAATGTGAAGAGTTTCTCGGAGTTTCCGAGTGTGGGATCAGTTGTCTCCTGGGACTCGCCATGTATATTGTCACCACTTTTGCTCATTGTGCATACGCTCCACTACCTAAATTTTAGCATTATTTTTTATATTTGTTGTCCATGTTTTTTATTCATGTTGTGCCAATGGTTGTACTCACAATAAAGTGATTATTTTAGCCATATTGGCATTCCTATTTTTGTTTTATAGTGTTTGTAATGTAGTTTTAAATCTGCCCCAGAATGATGAGACTTAGGGCAGTATGAGTGCTTAGGAAAGCTTGGTATGATCTTACAGAGAACAGCCATCCAGTAACAGCTGATGGGTCCAGGCTGCAGCTTCCCTTTGCAGTCATGGATACAATAAAAAAAGGTAATTGCAAGACGCACTGAGATGGCCATAATCATGCAAGAGAACTCAGATTTTTTTTCCAGCTACAATAACTGACTCCTCAGAAGTGCAGGCCTTCTCTCAGTTCTCCATTAATAAAAGAAGATTCCCAGGAATTTTATTGGCATTCCTGACTGTCAGACCCCTATTGCCTCAGAAATAGACCAATGTCTCTATTCAGTCACTGTGACAATAGCTTCCAATGAGACTACTGATCAAATATGTGCAAGATTCAAATATATTTGGTCCCCTGACACAGAGTCATAAATGTAATGAAACAAGGTTCTAAAATGTGTAGTCAGGGAGTGTCTCTACATGGCCATGGGAAGATTTCTCCAGTAGATGTAGGGAAGGGAAAAAAATAGCTGGATGAACCACATTTTTCCTTGTTCAGAAAGCAGAATGGTCGGTAAGACCTGTCTTACAAATGTAAAGACTCCAAACGGGTTCCTAAAGTCCAAGAGCTTTTACATGGACAGCAAGACAGACTAAAGGTTTTTGTGAGCGAAAAGAAATACATCTGGGGAAACAGATTCCAAAGATGCTTTTCTTTCTTTATCAGTAGCTCCAAAACAATTCAGATGGAGAAGCAGAACTTACCATTAGAATAGTAGGATGTTTGGTGTCAACAATGCGTCTTACACCTTCCCATGTTACATTCCAGAGGTAATTAAGGCTGGATATACCTAGATGAAATTCTAGTTTTCCATACAAATTAAGACTTTCAATAGGGATAGTACCATGTTAGGCTGGTTTCACACTTGCGTTTTGATCTGCAGCGTTTTAAAAAAAACGCATGTGGTGAAAAAACGCATGTAAACGCGCGCAAACGCTGCGTTTTTTAGACGCATGCGTTTTTGCATGCAGAAAAAAACCGCGGCGTTTTGCCGCATTTACATGCATTTTTTCCTGCGTTTGCGTTTTTTAAACGCATGCTGAGAAGTGTGTGACAGCTGCCAATCATCAAAATCAACTAGAAAACCCACTATAAACAGAAATAGCTAGGGTTAGGGTTAGGATCCCTAGTAACCCTAGGGATCCTAACCCTAACCCTAGGGATCCTAACCCTAACCCTAACCCTAGGGATCCTAACCCTAACCGTAACCCTAAGGGTTAGGATCCTAACCAGGGTTAGGATCCCTAGGGTTACTAGGGATCCTAACCTTAGGGTTAGGGTTAGGGTTAGGATCCCTAGTTAGGGTTAGGGTTTTCTTGTTTTTTCTTGTGTTTAGGGTTAGGGTTAGGGTTTTCTTGTTTTTTCTTGTGTTTTCTTGTGTTTTTCTATAAAAACTCATGCGTTTTTAACGCAAGCAAATGCATGTGCGTAAAAATGCATGTGTTTACATAGACAGCAATACATTTTTTTGCAGCGAATAAACGCATGCGTTTTTTTGCGTCAAAAAAACGCCGCTAGAAATTACTACAGGTTGCATTTCTGCAACTAAACGCGCACGTCAAAAAACGCATGCGTTGCCGAAAACGCGTCAAAATGCATGCTAAAAAAACGCATGCGTTTTTAATGTTAAGTATAGAAAAAAAACGCATGCGTTTTTTAGCGCTAAAACGCTGCAGATCAAAACGCAAGTGTGAAACCAGCCTTACAGAGTCAGGATATTACAGGTGCTTCTCACAAAATTAGAATATCATCAAAAAGTTAATTTATTTAACCCCTTTCTGACCTCGGACGGGATAGTATGTCCGAGGTCAGAAGCCCCGCTTTGATGCGGGCTCCAGCGGTGAACACGCATCAAAGCCGGGACATGTCAGCTGTTTTGAACAGCTGACATGTGCGCGTAATAGGCACGGGCAGAATCGCGATCTGCCCGCGCCTATTAACTAGTTAAATGCCACTGTCAAACGCAGACAGCGGCATTTAACTACCGCTTCCGGCCGGGCGGCCGGAAATGATGGCATCGCTGACCCCCGTCACATGATCGGAGGTCGGCGATGCTTCTGAATGGTAACCATAGAGGTCCTTGAGACCTCTATGGTTACTGATCCCCGGCAGCTGTGAGCGCCACCCTGTGGACGGCGCTCACAGCACACCTGCATTTCTGCTACATAGCAGCGAACATCAGATCGCTGCTATGTAGCAGAGGCGATTGCGTTGTGCCTGCTTCTAGCCTATTGAAGCATGGCAAAAGTTAAAAAAAAGTTAAAAAAATGTGAAAAAAAAAAAATATATAAAAGTTTAAATCACCCCCCTTTCGCCCCAATCAAAATAAATCAATAAAAAAAAATCAAACCTACACATATTTGGTATCGCCGAGTTCAGAATCGCCCGATCTATCAATAAAAAAAAGTATTAACCTGATCGCTAAATGGTGTAGCGAGAAAAAAATTAGAAACGCCAGAATTACTTTTTTTTTGTCGCAGCGACATTGCATTAAAATGCAATAACGGGCGATCAAAAGAACGTATCTGCACCAAAATGCTATCATTAAAAACGCCAGCTCGGCACACAAAAAATAAGCCCTCAACTGACCCCAGATCATGAAAAATGGAGAAGCTACGAGTATCGGAAAACGGCGCAATTTTTTTTATTTATTTTTTTTAGCAAAGTTTGGAATTTTTTTTCACCACTTAGGTCTATAAAACCTAGTCATGTTAGGTGTTTATGAACTTGAACTGACCTGAAGAATCATAATGGCAGGTCAGTTTTAGCATTTAGTGAACCTAGCAAAAAAGCCAAGCAAAAAACAAGTGTGGGATTGCACTTTTTTTGCAATTTCACCGCACTTGGAATTTTTTTCCCGTTTTCTAATACACGACATGGTAAAACCAATGATGTTGTTCAAAAGTACAACTCGTCCCGCAAAAAAATAAGCCCTCACATGGCCAAATTGACGGAAAAATAAAAAAGTTATGGCTCTGGGAAGGAGGGGAGTGAAAAACAAACACGGAAAAATGGAAAATCCCAAGGTCTTTAAGGGGTTAAGTTCTTCAATACAAAAAGTGAATCTCATATATTATATAGAGTCATTACAAAGATGATCTATTTCAAGTGTTTTATTTCTGTTAACCCCTTAATCCCATATGACGTACTATCCCATCGAGGTGACCTGGGACTTAATTCCCAGTGATGGGATAGTACATCATATGCGATCGGCCACGCTCACGGGGAGAGCGCGGCCGATCGCGGCCGGGTGTCAGCTGACTATCGCAGCTGACATCCGGCACTATGTGACAGGAGCGGTCACGGACCGCCCCCGGCACATTAACCCCCGGCACACTGCGATCAAACATGATCGCAGTGTACCGGCGGTACAGGGAAGCATCGCGCAGGGAGGGGGCTCCCTGCGTGCTTCCCTGAGACGATCGGTACAAGGCGATGTACTCACCTTGTACCGAGCGTCTCCTCCCTGCAGTCTCCGGATCTAAAATGGCCGCGGGGCTGCATCCGGGTCCTGCAGGGAGTACTTCCGGGTCCACAGCAGGCGCTGGTAAGCCTGCACGGCTGTATGTCAGATCGCTGATCTGGCAGAGTGCTGTGCAAACTGTCAGATCAGCGATCTGTGATGTCCCCCCCTGGGACAAAGTAAAAAAGTTAAAAAAAATTTCCACATGTGTAAAAAAAATAAATAAATAAATAAATAAAATTCTTAAATAAAGAAAAAAAAATATTATTCCCATAAATACATTTCTTTATCTAAAAAAAAAAAACAAAAAAAACAATAAAAGTACACATATTTAGTATCGCTGGGTCCGTAACAACCCAACCTATAAAACTGTCCCACTAGTTAACCCCTTCAGTGAACACCATAAGAAAAAAAACAAAACAAAACGAGCCAAAAAACAACGCTTTATTATCATACCGCCGAACAAAAAGTGGAATAACACGTGATCAAAAAGACAGATATAAATAACCATGGTACCACTGAAAACTTCATCTTGTCCCGCAAAAAACGAGCTGCCATACAGCATCATAAGCAAAAAAATAAAAAAGTTATAGTCCTCAGAATAAAGCGATGCCAAAATAATTATTTTTTCTATAACATAGCTTTTATCGTATAAAAGCGCCAAAACATAAAAAAATGATATAAATGAGGTATCACTGTAATCGTACTGACCCGAAGAATAAAACTGCTTTATCAATTTTACCAAACGTGGAACGGTATAAAGCCTCCCCCAAAAGAAATTCATGAATAGCTGGTTTTTGGTCATTCTGCCTCACAAAAATCGGAATAAAAAGTGATCAAAAACTGTCACGTGTCTGAAAATGTTACCAATAAAAACGTCAACTCGTCCCGCAAAAAACAAGACCTCACATGACTCTGTGGACCAAAATATGGAAAAATTATAGGTCTCAAAATGTGGAGACGCAAAAACTTTTTTGCTATAAAAAGCGTCTTTTAGTGTGTGACAGCTGCCAATCATAAAAATCCGATATAAAAACCGCTATAAAAGTAAATCAAACCCCCCTTCATCACCCCCTTAGTTAGGGAAAAATAATAAAATTAAAAAAATGTATTTATTTCCATTTTCCCATTAGGGCTAGGGTTAGGGTTAGGGCTAGGGTTAGGGCTAGGGTTAGGGCTAGGGTTAGGGCTAGGGCTAGGGTTGGGGCTAGGGTTGGAGCTAAAGTTAGGGTTAGGGTTGGGGCTAAAGTTAGGATTAGGGTTGGGGCTAAAGTTAGGGTTAGGGTTGGGGCTAAAGTTAGGGTTAGGGTTGGGGCTAAAGTTAGGGTTTGGATTACATTTACGGTTGGGATTAGGGTTGGGATTAGAGTTAGGGGTGTGTCAGGGTTAGGGGTGTGGTTAGGGTTACCGTTGGGATTAGGGCTAGGGGTGTGTTTGGATTAGGGTTTCAGGTAGAATTGGGGAGTTTCCACTGTTCTGGAACATCAGGGGCTCTCCAAACGCGACATGGCGTCCGATCTCAATTCCAGCCAATTCTGCGTTAAAAAAGTAAAACCGTGCTCCTTACCTTCCGAGCTCTCCCGTGCTCCCAAACAGGGGTTTACCCCAACATATGGGGTATCAGCGTACTCGGGACAAATTGGACAACAACTTTTGGGGTCGAAGTTCTCTTATTATCCTTGGGAAAATGAAAATTTTGGGGGATAAAAATCTTTTTGTGGGAAAAAAAATATTTTATTTTATTTTCACGGCTCTACGTTGTAAACTGTAGTGAAACACTTGGGGGTTCAAAGTTCTCACAACACATCTAGGTAAGTTCCTTGAGAGGTCTAGTTTCCAATATGGGGTCACTTGTGGGGGGTTTCTACTGTTTGGGTACATTAGGGGCTCTGCAAATGCAACGTGACGCCTGCAGACCAATCCATCTAAGTCTGCATTCCAAAAGGCGCTCCTTCCATTCCGAGCTCTGCCATGCGCCCAAACAGTGGTCCCCCCCCCACATATGGGGTATCAGCGTACTCAGGATAAATTGGAAAACAACTTTTATGGTCCAATTTATCCTGTTACCCTTGTGAAAATACAAAACTGGGGGCTAAAAAATCATTTTTGTGAAAAAAAAAAAAGGAATTTTTATTTTCACGGCTCTGCGTTATAAACTGTAGTGAAACACTTGGGGGTTCAAAGCTCTCAAAACACATCTAGATAAGTTCCTTAGGGGGTCTACTTTCCATAATGGTGTCACTTGTGGGGGGGTTTAATGTTTAGGCACATCAGGGGCTCTCCAAACGCGACATGGTGTCCCATCTCAATTCCAGTCAATTTTGCATTGAAAAGTCAAACGGCACTCCTTCCCTTCAGAGCTCTCCCGTGTGCCCAAACAGTCGTTTACCCCCAAATATGGGGTATCAGCGTACTCAGGACAAATTGCACAACAATTTTTGGGGTCCAATTTCTTCTCTTACCCTTGGAAAAATAAAAAATTGGGGGCAAAAAGATCATTTTTGTGAAAAAATATGATTTTTTATTTTTACGGCTCTGCATTATAAACTTCTGTGAAGCACTTGGTGGGTCAAAGTGCTCACCACACATCTAGATAAGTTCCTTAGGGGGTCTACTTTCCAAAATGGTGTCACTTGTGGGGGTTTCAATGTTTAGGCACATCAGGGGCTCTCCAAACGCAACATGGCGTCCCATCTCAATTCCAGTCAATTTTGCATGGAAAAGTAAAATGGCGCTCCTTTCCTTCCGAGCTCTGCCATGCGCCCAAACAGTGGTTTACCCCCACATATGGGGTATCAGCGTACTCAGGACAAATTGTACAACAACTTTTGGGGTCCATTTTCTCCTGTTACCCTTGGTAAAATAAAACAAATTGGAGCTGAAATAAATTTTTTGTGTAAAAAAGTTAAATGTTCATTTTTATTTAAACATTCCAAAAATTCCTGTGAAACACCTGAAGGGTTAATAAACTTCTTGAATGTGGTTTTGAGCACCTTGAGGGGTGCAGTTTTTAGAATGGTGTCACACTTGGATATTTTCTATCATATAGACCCCTCAAAATGACTTCAAATGAGATGTGGTCCCTAAAAAAAAATGGTGTTGTAAAAATGAGAAATTGCTGGTCAACTTTTAACCCTTATAACTCCCTAACAAAAAAAAATTTAGTTCCAAAATTGTGCTGATGTAAAGTAGACATGTGGGAAATGTTACTTATTAAGTATTTTGCGTGACATATCTCTGTGATTTAAGGGCATAAAAATTCAAAGTTGGAAAATTGTGAGATTTTCACAATTTTCACCAAATTTCCATTTTTTCACAAATAAACGCAAGTTATATCGAATAAATTTTACCACTATCATGAAGTACAATATGTCACGAGAAAACAGTGTCAGAATCACCAAGATCTGTTGAAGCGTTCCAGAGTTATAACCTCATAAAGAGACAGTGGTCAGAATTATAAAAATTGGCCCGGTCATTAACGTGCAAACCACCCTCGGGGCTTAAGGGGTTAATGTTGATGATTATCGCTTACAGTCAATGAAAACCCAAAAGTCATTTTCTCAGTAAATTAGAATAATTTATAATCCCAGCTTGGAAAATGATTTTAAAATACGAAATGTTGGCCTACTGAAATGTATGTTCAGTAAATGCACTCAATACTTGGTCAGGGCTCCTTTGCATCAATTACTGCATCAATGCGGCGTGGCATGGAGGCAATCAGCCTGTAGCACTGCTGAGGTATTATGGAAGCCCAGGTTGCTTTGATAGCTGCCTTCAGCTTGTCTGCATTGTTGGTTCTGGTGTCTCTCATCTTCCTCTTGACAGTACATCTGCAAAAAAGACGTCTTAAGACTACAGAAAAATAACAAATTTGTGTCACATATAATCCCTTAATGTATAAATTTTAATAATTAGTTTAAAAAAATCACCGCCCAGTGCGTGAGACCAGAAAAATGTGTTAGAATGCACACAATTACAAAAAAAATAAAAAAAAAGGTTTTAATAAACACATAGACTGAAAATATCAATAAAGCAACCTCAAGGGTCCCTGGTTTAACCCTAACTGATCACTGCCTAACTGTGGAGGTTGGCACCTTAAGAAGAAAGCTTGTTTGGCGCCCGCACTCAGCGATGACTGTCCCAATCTCTCCTTAATACTCCCTGTACTAAACAGGTGGGAAAACACAGATTTAGAGAATAAATTAATTATAGATATGGAAATAATTGTAATACAGAAATATTTTAGAAATAATCTTTTTTTGTGTAACCAGGAAATCAATAAACCATAAGGTATACTTCAGGATAATACAAATTGAAAAAATAAGTTCACAGATTCACGGTGTCCCTCTAATAACAACCACAGGTATATTGCCCTTGTGGAACAAGCAAAATTCCTTCTATGGGAAAGAGGCACATCATGGTGCAATCAACACAAAGCCCAAAATACTAAGTGTAACCAAATGTGAAGGATACAGACAGAAAAGGTATACACAACCAACAGAGGGCGTTAAATAAAGGGACTTATTGCATGTAGGAGATCTCGCCTCAACGCATTTCCCCGTCCATGCGGTTCATCAAGAGGCCCAATAGGAGCCTAGCTATACCAGAGATAGAAGGTGCTTCGATGAGGAAAGCATACCATGGAGGCGATCAGCCTGTGCACTGCTGAGGTGTTATGGAAGCCCAGGTTTCTTTGATAGCAGCCTTCAGCTCGTCTGCAATGTTGGGTCTGGTGTCTCATCTTCCTCTTTACAATACCCCATAATCTATGGGATTAAGGTCAGGCGGGTTGCTGGCCAATCAAGCACAGTGATGCTGTTGTTTTTAAACCAGGTATTGGTACTTTTGGCAGTGTAGACAGGTGCCAAGTCCTGCTGGAGAATGAAATTTCCATCTCCAAAAAGCTTCTCGGCAGAGGGAAGCATAAGGTGCTCTAAAATTTCCTGGTTGATGACTGTGCTGACTTTGGTATTGATAAAACACAGTGGACCTACACCAGCAGATGACATGGCTCCCCAAACCATCACTGATTGTGGAAACTTCACACTAGACCTCAAGCAGCTTGGACTGTGTGCCTCTCTACTCATCCTCCAGACTCTGGGACCTTGATTTCCAAATGAAATGCAAAATTTACTTTCCTTGCGGCGTGTGTCCATGACTGCCTTCTGGACATCTGTCAAGTCAGAAGTAATCCCCATGATTGTGGAGGACGCAGTTCCAAAACACTCTTCGGAGTGTGCGCCACACCTCGAAACGGGGACCACCACTGGACCTCCACCAGGTAACATCCATTGATGTTATGTATACTACCTTCATCCATACCTCCATCTCTAGGTGTATTGCGCGGTCAGTACATCTTTTCCTTATGATTACTCGCTTTCTTTTCTAACTAGTACATTGACTGACATTATACACCATGGATTATATATTTGCATTGTTGCAGACTTGGTCTAATATTGGTGTATTATAGAATGGTAGTACCACCTGCATCTGCTTGATATTCATGTATAATGTGCTGGGCACTCTGCTATTTATATTTCTAACAATATGTTTTATCATTTCATATTTATATAAACTTTTATATATTTGCCCCATGTATTCCTTCTTATGATTATTTTCAGAGCTATTTTGCACCTTCAATTAGCAGTTTTTTTTATAACATATTTTTTGTGGTCCCCTATTTGTTTGCAATTATATGTTGTATAGAGCTGCCCCTTTTTTTAATTGTTCTTTTTATCTCATTATTTAATTGTGCGGGCATTCTTGCACACAGTACCAACTTTTGCTATTCACCTTTCAATAAATGAATTTTATATTATCTATACCAGTGTCCCATCATCTATTTTCTTCTATAATCCATGTTCAGTGGTTCCTTCAGCTTTCTCTACCCCCGAATGGTTTGCCATTCAATGTTGATGACGTACATGCCACTATTATCCAGGTTTAATGTTCAGATACGGATTTTGTTCTCATTTAAGCTGTTACTTCCGTTTTTTTTTGTATGCTATAATATACAATGGGTACGGAAAGTATTTAGACCCCTTTAAAGTTTTCACTCTGTTTCATTGCAGCCATTTGGTAAATTCAAAAAAGTTCATTTTTTTCACATTAATGTACACTCTTCACCCCATCTTGACTAAAAACAAACAGAAATGTAGAAATTTTTGCAAATTTTATAAAAAATAAAAACTGAAATATCACATGGTCATTAGTATACAGACCCTTTGCTCAGACACTCATATTTAAGTCACATGCTGTCCATTTCCTTGTGATCCTCCTTGAGATGGTTGTATTTCATTGGAGTCCAGCTGTGTTTAATTAAACTGATAGGACTTGATTTGGGAAGGCACACACCTGTCTATATAAGACTTCACAGCTCACAGTGCATGTCAGACCAAATGAGAATCATGAGGTCAAAGGAACTGGCCAAGGAGCTCAGAAACAGAATTGTGGCAAGGCACAGATCTGGCCAAGGTTACAACAGAATGTCTGCAGTACTCAAGGTTCCTAAGAGCACAGTGGCCTCCATAATCCTTAAATGAAAGAAGTTTGGGACCACCAGAATTCTTCCTAGACCTGGCCGTCCAGCCAAACTGAGCAATTGTGGGAGAAGAGCCTTGATGAGAGAGGTAAAGAAGAACCCCAAGATCACTGTGGCTGAGCTCCAGAGTTGCAGTAAGGAGATGGGAGAAAGTCCCACAAAGTCAGCTATCACTGCAGCCCTCCACCAGTCGGGCCTTTATGGCAGAGTGGACCAACAGAAGCCTCTTCTCAGTGCAAGACATATGAAAGCCCGCATATACTTTGCTAAGAAACACATGAAGGACTCCCAGACTATGAGAAATAAGATTCTCTGGTCTGATGAGACGAAGAAAGACCTTTTTGGTGATAATTCTAACTGGTATGTGTGGAGAAAACCAGGCACTGCTCATTACCTGCCCAATACAATCCCAACAGTGAAACATGGTGGTGGTAGCATCATGTTATGGGGGTGTTTTTCAGCTGCAGGGACAGGACTGGTTGTCATTGAAGGAAACATGAATGTGGCCAAGTACAGAGATATCCTGGATGAAAACCTCTTCCAGAGTGCTCTGGACCTCAGACTTGGCCGAAGGTTCACATTCCAACAAGACAATGACCCTAAACACACAGCTAAAATAACAAAGGAGTGGCTTCAGAACAACTCTGTGACCACTCTTGACTGACCCAGCCAGAGCCCTGACTTTAAACCCAATTGAGCATCTCTGGAGAGACCTGCCTCGCTCACCTTGACTCTTTTGGCACTTTACCTTTCGCGATTTGAACTTTCAAATTTCAAAATGTTTTAATTGTAACTTTTCCCTTTCATATTTTTCTTTCTTTTTTTTTGTTATTACATTACCAAGATTCTTAGTAACCTTATTCAATGCCAGAAAAGATCCACAGCATTTTGTTGGGACACACAGCAACTGGAGAGAAAGCCGAAGGAAGTTACAAGGTTCATTTTGAAGCTTTTGTTCAGTCTATTGTGTCAATTTAGTTGTGCAGATCTTTTATTGTTTGGTATGTTGGCAGCTAGAAGCTTCTGATTCACCAATTTATGCTCCACCCCCCTACTGGAGTGAGAATTGTAACTTTATAAGTTATATCCCAATTATTCTAATAGTTTTCACCAGAATTCATTTGCGTAACTTGTAGTTGCAAGAAACTTGTGACCTCTGGTTGTTTTATGACAGTTTTGGCAAGCTTCAATACGTTTTCAATACGAAATATTTGGCAGAGCTCCGATGAGAGGGGTAGGCGCTAGTGCATCCAACAAATTCATCACCATTTCGGCCACAAAAGTTGTGGAAATTTCTACAGAAATGTACTCCAGTATTTGGCTAGAGTACATTTTTTGTGGTGAAGCATGGTAAAGGCCTCCTAATGAATCTGGCACATCTTACTCCAATTCCTGTTCATCAAGAATTGTGTGCACATGAATTGGTGCGATAAATCATATATTTGGCTTAAACCTAATAGTATAGCTAACCGTGCACATTTTGCCTCCAACATTTCATAAATGATGAGAGACGCATTAAATCTCAAATAGTCACATATTTTTGCTCCAAAACAATATGCATCAAAATTTGCAAATTTTTGAAACAAGAAAACTGTTGAAAAAAGATTTCTATCCATTATACTTTTAGTAGTTGTATCCATACACCTTTCCTTTATCATCTCTCATTCGTCAGTTGAAAATGATAGCTATGTGCCTTTTTTTCAACTGTACTAACCATAACAGAGAAAGTAAGCAAAAGCATTACCAAGTACCGTAAATCTGGATCAGCCGGGCACATACTTAAGGCAGTACAAAAAATGTCAGAGAAGTATGTAATATGCATTGTAATCACCATGTATACATTTTTATTACATATAACAAAGTGGAGACACAAAACACAAACCTTTAGAAACGTAAAAAAAAGGCAATGGGCTATAAATGCACTAATGAGATGTGTCTACATTCAGGCCACCACCTCCCGGCATCTGCCAAATACAAATAGTTCACAGGATATTCAACAAGGCTTAAATAGATAAATACATCCCCAAATATAAATTTATGGTGATATATACCCAAAATTAAATAAAGGGAAAACACCAGAAAAGCATATCACTTCCCAAATAATATTACGGTAAATAGATTGACATAAATGTCTTGAAAGAACCGTGAATTATTAAATGATGAATTATCTAACAATGCACAGTTAATAACAGACAATAGCAATGCACAAATAGCTGAAAGCAATGAATGAAGCGATTATAAATACCAACAAATAAGAAAAAGACCAACAAATAGATAAATAGTGGATATAGGAGAACCAAATCATGAGATAAGAAATCTGTGTAGTAAAACTTGAATGAGATGAGGAAAAACCCCATGCATATCACCACTGCTATGTGGCTTCCTCAGGGGTTCAGTGTACTTATTAAGAATATCTGCCGTGGACGCAATTGTCCTCCTCCGTGTTCCAGACTGCTCCGCCAGTCTGTCCGCTCTGGAGGCAGAGCTAGTGCGCACTTGGGTGGTGCGACTATATACAGTGGTGCGACTATATACAGTGGTGCCTTGTGTGTGGAAGTGGTGAACGATGTGGGCACACAGAACTCCGTACTTCCCACTGGTTTCACAGCCCGCTAGACATGGGTCACTGTGCCTAACGGTTGTCAGGCAAAGCAGCACGCTGCCTTGCCTGGTATTAGCCAATGGTGGCAATTTGTGCACCCTGCTGTTCAGGTGAGCAGGGAGTGGCTCACTGGACATGACTGAGAGGAATGCACCACTTTATTTTAATCCTTGGATTTGGGCTGTCTATATAAGGCCTGCTTATAATCCAGTTGAGTGCTATTTATTCAGTTCTCTTGAGTAGTGGTATGGTGAATGCTTCCTGGTTGAGCTCTGGTTGCTTTTCAGCAGTTACTAATTGTCGTTACTGGTACTTCTTTACTAGCTATTGTCCCGGGGTTTTTTGCTAGCTTTGGGTTTACTCTTGTACCTAATTCCACTTCTTCCATGTCACCAGACGCCAGCTACCCTACAACAGCAGTCTGGGAAGGGATCAGTAAAGTCCCCCTCCCCTTCGGGACTGGGTGAAGAATATTACGTCCATTAAGGACTTACCAATTAGTAGTGGCTTGCGCAAAGTGTGTCTGTGACTGCACTTTTGCTGGTCCGATGCCAGTCACTACAGAGGAGCTATTCCTGCACATAACAGTACTGTACTAACTATGTAGCAATGGTAAATCTTGGTCAATATTTTTTGTGTTTAGTCCTAAATATTCTAAATTTACAGAAAATGAGAAAAACAAGCATTATTAAGAATTTGACCTTGTGTGCCTTTACGACACATAGTAACACCACACAAAATAATTACATTTATGTTTACTTTCATGTTGGCAAACTTTTTTGTGGGATGTTACACGATTTTAAGCCCTTCACGACCTATGACATATAGGTACGCGATAGGACGTATCTCCCAGCACCAGAGCCCGCATCTTGCTTAGCACATGACAGCTGATTTTATCCACTGTCATGTGCCCCTAACAGCCGCTGGAGGAATTGTGATCCACCCACAGCTGTTAACATGTTAAATGCAGCTTAACTCGTGCCCGGCGGATACACGTCAATCTGCGCCCCTGTCAGATGATCTTACGTGACAGGAGTAATTGTTGAAGCCCTGCTATGTGTAGTACTAGCGATCAGAAGATCGCAGCTTCAAGTCTCCTAAGGGGACTATTGAAGCAAGTAAAAAGTAGAAAAAAATGGCCCCTTACCAGC
The DNA here is from genome assembly GCF_051348905.1 of Ranitomeya variabilis. Lineage (NCBI taxonomy): Eukaryota > Metazoa > Chordata > Amphibia > Anura > Dendrobatidae > Ranitomeya > Ranitomeya variabilis. Next base: position 255,863,010 of record NC_135236.1, on the reverse strand, counting down.
CTATTAATTTCAGCCTGCAGCTGTCTGCTTTGCCTTAGCTGGTTATTAAAAATACAAGGGACACCATGTCATTTTTTTTAGGCTTCACTCTATTTTTAACAACCAGCTAAGGCAAATCAGACAGCTGCCAGCTGATATTCATAGTCTGGGCAGCTCAATGGATATTGACCTTTTCCCAATGTAAAAATACCAGCACCCAGCTTTCTGTTTTCCCTCGGCTGGTTTTAAAAAAGAAATGGATTGCAAATTTTTTTTTTTATTGTAATTGTCCAGCCAATCACAGCCGTGACATTACATGATGGAACTGGAAGTGCCCACAGCCTTAAAGTTTTTTGATTGGCTGCGATGCAGCCTTTCAACAAGCTTTATTAGACATTTGTACACTAACAGGAAACCATACATACAGTAAGAAATCAATGTTTGTGGTCTGGTACCATACACTAGAAGTCCGGTATGAACCCTGAACTTTCCAGTTCGAGTTCGCTCATCCCTAGTGGCGAGCTGTCATTTTCTGTGTTTGTGCAGACTGAAAGACCTTACACCTGAAAGAAAGATAAGAAACATCAATCACATAAAGCGTGTAATGGCAAAGGTATTACAAAAGCATAAGGAGATGACCAAGTGGCTGCTTTGCAGGTAGATTCTAGAGAGTTAAAGTACAAAGTTCACCAGCTCCTATAGATTGGCCATGAAGATCCCAGGCATCAAATATAAAAACCCTTGCTTTCCAAGTTATTAGTACAGCTTAAAAGGTTCCAGGTGCATCAAGGCAAAAGCCGACTTGTTTTAGCTGGACACCTTTGTTTGCTTTGTCTATATTCTAGAGAAGCTTCACTGCCTATAACCCTAAAAGTAGATAGGGCTCACTCCACCAGTGCTTAAAGGGGTGGTCCGAAGGCAAATTATTTTTGCTACAAACTCCCTATCTATTTAGTCCAATAATCTAAGCTATTTTCTAATATATTTGATTTAAAAATTCCCTATCGTTCCCTAACTACACTGTCTAACAGCTAATGTATATATTTTTTTCTATTTCCGGTCTGATGACAATTTGTTTGAGTGTCACAAGTGCATACTGAGATACTGAAATGAAACGTCATCAGGGGGAAGAGGCTGCAGTCACTGCTGCAGCCCCTGCCCCCTCTTTAAAATGAAGTGTCATCACTCATCAGTGACGCTTGTTTCAGGGGCTGTGCTGTTCCTGGGGTGTCTCTCCTGTGCGCAGCGTTGTCCATGCGCTATCTTCCCTGGGCACTAGTTTCCTACACCACCGGGTATAGTGACACCTTTCTGATGCCAGCTTATTACTATTCATAAGACAAGAGAACAGACCGATCTGCATGTTCAGCTTATTGTACCACACCTTTGCCTTTCTCAAAAGCACTGAACGGCTGGAGGAGTTGATAAGAGAGATCAACGCCCCCCCCCCCATGTTTTGTTGTACCCCAGTACACAGTCCCGTTTGCAGACCTGTGAAGAGGTACCATGCACAGTGCCGAGGGTGTCATGTATGGCGGTCAAGACATCCTTCTTGTCCTTGTACTTGTCCACCAGAAGGTGGTCGCTATATTGGGCTCTGCTGTCACCCCTTCTGAGCATCTGCCCAAGTAGTGTTTTTGGGAGGCCTCTCTGATTTTTGCGGACAGTACCACAGACTGTGGTACCTCACGCAGAGAGGGATTTGAAGAGTGGGATGCTGGTATAAAAATTGTCCAAGTAGAGGTGATAACCTTTATCCAGCAGTGGGTGCACCAAATCCCACACAATATTCCCACTCACTCCCAGGACAGGAAGGCATTCAGGGGGTTCAATCCGGGTGTCCTTCCCTTCATAAACTATAAACCTGTGGGTACACCCTGAGGTGCTCTCACACAGCTATTAAGAGTTTAATTCTGTACCTAGCCACCTTACTGGGCAGGTACTGACAGAATTTCAGCCTCCCCTTGAAATTAATTAAAGGGAACATGTCACCCCCAAATCGATGGTGAGGTAAGCTGACCGTCATCAGGGGCTTATCTACAGCATTCTGTAATGCTGTAGATAAGCCCCTGATGTTACCTGAAAGAGGAGAAAAAGACGTTAGATGACGTCATGCAGGGGCTGACTGGCCCAGGTGGCAGAGAGGCAAATGCCCCCCGGGCCGCTCCCCCAGCAGCTGTTCAGGGCCGGCTGCCTGGTGGTGGCTACAGCCACACAGCAAATTGTGCGCAGCCATGTCTGCTGTACTGTGACGCGGCTAGCAGCAGACACAGCCGCATCACAGTTAGCACACACGTCTGCGCTGGGGCCAGGAGCTATGCTTGGCTGTCACCTTGATGGCTGCGCAGCTACTGCTCCCTTCATGTTCTCTATACTTCCAGGTTAGGTGTTGGGCATGCGCGATGGCGTCCTCACGCACACGCCGACATGACCCGGATGCTAGAAGCAGAGAGGCACTGCAGGGGAGCGACTGGTGAGGTAAGTATGAAGAACTTTTTTGTTTTCTTTATAAAATAAATTTTATGGTGGGTAACTGCAAGTTATGAAGTGGGGGGTGTAAGGAGGCTGCACATGATGGAGTGAGGGGGTAAGTGGGGCTGCACATGATGAAGGTTGAGTGGGGCTGTACATGATGAAGGGGGAGTGGGGCTGCACATGATAGTTTAGTGGATAACGGAGACTGCACATGCTGAAGTGGGGAGAGTGGGGCTGTGCATGATGGAATGGGGCAGCACATGATGATGTGGGGGTAAGGGGGATTGCGCATGATGAAGGGGAAGTGGGGCTGCACATGAAGTGGGGGGTAAGGGGGACTGCACATGATGACGTGGGGGTAAGGGGGACTGCACATGATGAATTGGGGGTTAAAGGGGACTGCACATGATGAAGTGGGGGGTAAGGTGATCTGCACATGAAGTGGGGGGTAATGGGGACTGCACATGATAAAGTGGAGTGTAAGATGGACTGCACATGAAGTGGGGGGTAAGGGTAACTGCACATGATGAAGTGGGGGGTAAGGGGACTGCACATGATGAAGTGGGGGGGGAAAGGGGACTGCACATGATGAAGTGGGAGAAGGGGACTGCAGGACTGCACATGATGAAGTGTGTCTGATGTGGGACTGCTCATAATGAAATGGAAGGGGGATAGGGGGCTGCAAATGATGAAGGGGCACTGCAGATGAAGTGAGGGGGTGATAGGGGACTGCAATGAATGAAGTAAGGGGACTTCAAATTAAAGTGGGGGGACTGCAAAATGATAAATTCAGTGTGAGGGACAGGGGACAGCAATTTAATTGAAGGCGGGGGTGGGGAGAGCAAATGATCAAAAGAAGAGGGGGTGGAGAGAGCAAATGATGATCTAGGGGAAGAACAAATAATGAATTTTAAGGGTGGGGGAGTAAATGATGTATTGAATGTGGGGTAGAGCAGTTGATAATGAATAGAGGGTGAGAGAGAAAGACATGACAATGAATTGGGGCGGGAGGGGCATGTAACTATAATGAATCGGGGTTAGGGTTAGAGTGGTAGGTACATAGCGGGGGCCGTTGAGGATGAAGTGACTGGTAATGAATTGGGGGAAAGAGTACAGGTGCTAATTAATTTATATATTAAATGGGGAAAGTGGCTATTTATAGTTAGCGGGTGCACAGTGGTGGATTATAATTTATATTTGGAATGGTCGGTTAATAATAATAATTATGATAATTTTATTTCTATAGTGCCAACACTTTACATTTTAGAGGGGACTTGTACAGACAATGGACATTAAGCATAACAATAAACACATAGATCAACAGATACCAAAAGGAATGAGGGCCCTGCTCGCAAGCTTACAATCTATGAGGTTGCATAATAACCAATTATATATTGTTTGTGGGTGCACCTCTGTATTCAGATGTCTAGTGTACACCATGTTCCAAATTATTATGCAAATTGGATTTAAGTGTCATAAAGATTTAATTGTTTTGTTTTTCAAATAAACTCGTGGATGGTATTGTGTCTCAGGGCTCAATGGATCACTGAAATCAATCTTAAACACATGTGATCATTAGTTTTCCAGGTGATTCTAATTAAAGAAAAACTACTTAAAAATGATGTTCCACATTATAAAGCAGACCACAGGTTTCAAGCAATATGGGAAATAAAAAGGATCTCTCTGCTGCTGAAAAGCATTAAATAGTGCAATGCCTTGGTCAAAGTATGAAAACATTAGATATTTCACGAAAACTTAAGAGTGATCATCATACTGTGAAGAGATTTGTGACTGAAACAGAGCACAGACAGAGTTCATGCAGATAAAGGCATAATGAGGAAGGTTTCTGCCAGACAAATTCATTGGATAAAGAGAGCAGCTGCCAAAATACCATTACAAAGCAGCAAACAGTTATTTGAAGCTGCTGGTGCCTTTGGAGTCCCTCAAACCTCAAGGTGTAGGATCCTTCAAAGGCTTGCTGTGGTGCATAAACCTACTATTCGGCCACCCCTAAACAGTGTTCACAAGCAGAAACGGTTGCAGTGGGCCCAGACACACATGAAGACTGATTTCCAAACAGTCTTGTTTACTGATGAGTGTCGAGCAACCCTGGGTGGTCCAGATGGATGGAGTAGTGGATGGTTGGTGGATGGCCACCATGTCCCAACAAGGCTGCAACGTCAGCAAGGAGATGGAGGAGTAATGTTTTGGGCTGGAATCATGGGGAAACAGCTGGAAGGGCCCTTTAAGGTACCTGAAGGTGTGAAAATGACCTCGGCAAAGTATATAGAGTTTCTGACTGACAACTTTCTTCCATGGTATAAAAATCAGAATTGTGCCTTCAGGAGCAAAATCATCTTCATGCATGTCAATGCACCATCTCATGCTGCAAAGAATATCTCTGAGTCATTGGCTGCTATGGGCATAAAAGGAGATAAACTCATGGTATTGCCACCATCTTCCCCTGACCTCAACCCTATACAGAACCTTTGGAGTATCATCAAGCAAAAGATCTATGAGGGTGGGAGGCAGTTCACATCAAAACAGCAGCTCTGGGAGGCGATTCTGACTTCATGCAAAGAAATACAAGCAGAAACTCTCCAAATACTCACAAGTTCAATGGAGTCGAGAATTGTGAAGGTGATAACAAAGAAGGGTTCCTATGGTAACATGTGACTTGGCCTGTTAGGATGTTTTGGAGTTAAATAGCTTTTTTGTTCAGTGAATGTGACCTCCTAATGCTGCAAATTCCACAAATGAGCATTTTCAGTTCTTTAAAACAGATCAAATGTTTAGAAATTCTACTGTGCCTAATAATTTGGAACAGTGCATTTTGAGTTTTTATTCATTTTGGAGATTATACTGTTATCATTGGGAGGTTTTTCCAATAAAATTCGATGTATACTCTAACGGGTGATGGCTTTTATTAGACTGACTGTCATTTGCAACGACCATTTAGGAAAATCCGAGAAAAATATAATTTGCATAATAATTTGGAACATGGTGTAGAAGAAAGGGAAAAAGTGGGGAATGTGGTCTGGAAGCCGTGCTCTAGGTAACTGTGTTATTTTATGCAGAGACGAGTCCTGGCTGGAAGAAGTGATGGCAGTCTGTGCTGGATGAAAATGAAAAGCAAAGATGAAGGACTTCAGCTAGAGACATCACTAGTGAGTCAGTGTATTACCTGTACACTGACACTATACACTGTATACTGTATACAGAGCTCCTGTGTATAATGTCACTGGCAGTGGTGATCACTGTATTACCTGTACACTGACACCTTATACAGATCTCCTGTGTATAATGTCACCAGTGATCACTGTAGTATCTTTACACTGACCGTAGATACAGAGTTCCTGTATACACTGGCACTTAGTGTTGTGCTTTTTTAAAATTAATGATCAGTATTGTAGTATACTAGTAGTAAAAGTTGTACACTCCCTGACAGAAGTAATGTCGCTTATCCATGTTATGTAAATAAAAGCTTATAACCTGATGTTAAATTCATTCATTGGTTGTATAAATTATGCTTTTGAAAGCTGAAACCTTCCAAAATGTGGTTTAGGTTAAGAAAATAAATTGACATTAATGCAGAAATATTGATCAGTTAATGGACACAGAATGGTCAGATTTTAGCAAGACAAAAGTTTTGTCGCCTAGTCATATAATGCACCCAATCCTAGTTTACATCCTCACCTGTGCTCAGTAAATGATCGGTTATTTAGTGTGTGCAGGGCCGGCGTCAGCACCCGACGCACCCGGGCAAGTGCCGGGGCCCTGACGAGACGGGGGCGGCACACTCACGCAGTCATAGATCCATCTGGCCGCTTACCCTTTCAATTTGTGCTGGCACAAGCATCTCAGTCAGTGCAGGGCCAGGCACATAGGGGTTAAGGACACAGCCAGCGTGACATTGTGGGCGGAGAGAGCACGTTCTCCTGCTCTGCTCTCCCGCCCTTGGCTGCGTGTAGTGCTGATGCTGAACTTATCAGGCACAGGCAGATTCCGGAGGAGCTCCTACCGGCGCCTGAGTGAGTGCCATGCTATCGCTGTATATTCTGACAGTCTGGGTGACCTGGGGCGGCCATGGGCTGGGCGGCTGCAGCTGACATATATATATACTACAGCAGCCGCCCAGCCCAGGCCCCCAGCAGAGCCTGTATAGATACAGTGTATATAATATATATGCAGGACAGGTGCTGGGGGCCTGGGCTGGGCGGCTGTTGAAGTATATACATTGCACAGTACCACTCCCCTGTATATATACACCGCACAGTACCTCTCCCCTGTATATATACACCGCACAGTACCTCTCCCCTGTATATATACACCGCACAGTACCTCTCCCCTGTATATATACACCGCACAGTACCTCTCCCCTGTATATATACACCGCACAGTACCTCTCCCCTGTATATATACACCGCACAGTACCTCTCCCCTGTATATATACACCGCACAGTACCTCTCCCCTCTATATATACACCGCACAGTACCTCTCCCCTGTATATATACACTGCACAGTACCTCTCCCCTGTATATATACACTGCACAGTACCACTCCCCTGTATATATACACTGCACAGTACCACTCCCCTCTATATAAACACTACACAGTACCTCTCCCCTATATATATACACTGTACAGTACCACTCCTCCTGTCCTGTATATATACACTGCAGAATTTACAATAGCTATCACTCATGTATGAAGTGAAATCTGGCATTGTACTATACCTATATTTCTCTGCTGTATCTGGGCATCATGAATCGTGGTATGTGTTAAAGGGGGGGGCCCACTGAGACTCTTTCGCCCGGGGCCCTCAAAAACCTGGAGCCGGCCCTGAGTGTGTGTGTATAAAAAGAAACCCAGCACCCCAGACCTTCATTTGAACTGCAACTTGAGCTCTTGACAACATGCCAAAAATCCACCCTGCGACCAAAGCATGGATTATCAAGAGGCTGAAGACCAGATCCACTGCAGAGGTGGCGGGCACCTTTAATGTGTCTCAGCGTCAAGTACAAAGAATTAAAAAGAGACTGGAGTTGTGTTTGACTAGCCCAGGTCCGGCAGACCCCGCAAGAAAACTGCTTAGGAGGAATGTTTGTTGGTTAGAAAATCCAAAGCAAGCCCCTCTTCCACAGCAGCAGAGCTCCAACAGGTCTGGTCACCTCAAGTCCCTGTGTCAACTAGTAAAAGTTAAATTCACCACACGTGACACGCCGATCGTTAGCAAGGCGCAGGAGCGCCGGTTGTCATAACAGACACTGCAGGTCCACACTACTGGACATGATCTTCCATAGGTGGACATTTAGATTACAATAGAGCTTATATTGCACCGCTGGGACTTTCCGCCTTCTCTGTATATCACTATCTTAGCTGGAACAAGCAATTACGTGACAAAGGCTCTGGTTGAGCCGAAACGTTGTATATAAAAAATCACAGATGCTGTAATATTCTGTTACGCTCCCAGTTTATGTATAATAAATTTATACCAGACTTTGCATAAGAAACCTAGAGAGAGTGCAGTGAATTTAACTTTTACTGTTATTCTGGGCCGTTGGTCCATTACACCAGCACCTCGCCATATTAAGGCTGAGTGCACACCTAAACCTTTACCTGTGTCAACTAGAACAGTTTGTAGGATTCTGTCTCAAAATGGCCTCCATGGTCGAATCAGTGCTCAGAAGCCAGCACTAAACAAAAGGCAAATAAAAAACCGTGTGGCATTTGCAAACTCCCACAGCCTGCTAAATAGATGGACACTGGAAAAGTGGCAGAAGATGGATTTCTCTTCAGTAGAATTAAACCACAGCTGCCACAAACACTGCAGGAGACTTACTGGAGCCAGTATGGATCTAAAATACACGTGGTTGAAAGATCATGGTCTGGGGTTACATTCATTATGGGGCTGTGCGAAACATTTGCAAGGTGGAAGGCAATATCAATAGCCTAAAATATCAAGAAGTATTAGCTACCGCTTATATTCCAAATCATAAAAGAGGTCAAATTCTGCAGCAGGATGGTGCTCCATCTCATACATCCATCTCTACAACAAAGTTCCTCCAGGCAAAAAAGCAAAAAAGATCAAGGTGCTCAAGGACTGGCCAGCCCAGTCACCAGACATGAACATCATTGAGCATGTTTGAAGAAGGATGAAAGAGGAAGCTTGTAAGACAAAACCAAAGAATCTAGATGAGCACCACAACTTCATTCACCAATGTTATGCAACATATATTTGTATTTTAAGTTAATTATTTGTCTGTGGGCAACAAATATTTTCTCTTGCCAAAATCTGACCATTCTATGTCCATTAACTGATCAATATTTCTTGTTATGAACTGGTGGTTTAGGAGCAACATGGGACGAGCTCTGGAGGAGGTGGTACCTGTACTAACCGCAGTTACTGAGCTTATCACAACACTAGAAGTAGCCGTGGGATGTTCCTGTCACTCCCTAGACACCTCGTCACAGCCGGAGGACTAACTACCCCTAAAGATGGAAACAGGAAAGCTATCTTGCCTCAGAGAAAATCCCCAAAGGAAAGGCAGCCCCCCACAAATATTGACTGTGAGTGGAGAGGGAAATGACATACGCAGAATGAAATCAGAATGTAGCAAAGGAGGCCAGTCTAGCTAGATAGATAGAACAGGACAGAATACTGTGCGGTCAGTATAAAAAACTGGAAAAATCCACCACAGAGTTTACAAAAATCTCCACACCTGACTAAAGGTGTGGAGGGTAAATCTGCTTCCCAGAGCTTCCAGCTTAACTGAATAAATCCACATTGACAAGCTGGACAAGAAAAAACATAGAAAGATCTGAACGATAAAGTCCACAATATGTGGACAGCAAAGAACAAGCAAGGACTTATCTTTGCTGAACTGGTCAGAATATCAGGAAAATCCAAGCAGAGATGTGAATCCAACCAGGAACCATTGACAACTGGCCCAGGCTGAAGGATAGAGCCAGGATAAATAGCCGAGCCAGAAAGACGATCAGTGGAAACAGCTGCTGACTGCTAAATCCAAGGAGCAGCAGTCCCACTCAAAACCACCGGAGGGAGCCAAAGAGCAGAACTCACAAAAGTGCCACTTACAACCACCGGAGGGAGCCCAAGAGCGGAATTCACAACAGTACCCCCCCCTTGAGGAGGGGTCACCGAACCCTCACCAGAGCCCCCAGGCCGATCAGGGCGAGCCAAGTGAAAGGCACGAACCAAATCGGCGGCAAGGACATCGGAGGCAACAACCCAAGAATTATCCTCCTGGCCATAACCCTTCCACTTGACAAGATACTGAAGCCTCCGCCTCGAAAAACGAGAATCCAAAATTTTCTCCACCAAATATTCCAACTCCCCCTCAACCAACACCGGGGCAGGAGGATCAACCGAGGGAACAACGGGCACCACAAATCTCCACAACAAAGATCTATGGAAAACATTATGGATGGCAAAAGAGGCTGGAAGGGCCAAACGAAAGGACACCGGATTGATAATCTCAGAAATCTTATAAGGACCAATAAACCGAGGTTTGAACTTAGGGGAAGAAACCTTCATAGGAACATGACGAGAAGATAACCAGACTAAATCCCCCACCCGAAGCCGGGGACCAACACACCGACGGCGGTTAGCAAAATGTTGAGCCTTTTCCTGAGACAACGTCAAATTGTCTACCACATGAGTCCAAATCTGCTGTAACCTGTCCACCACAGAATCCACACCAGGACAATCAGAAGGCTCAACCTGCCCCGAAGAAAAACGAGGATGAAAACCAAAATTACAAAAGAAAGGCGAAACCAAAGTAGCCGAACTAGCCCGATTATTAAGGGCAAACTCGGCCAACGGCAAGAAAGCCACCCAATCATCCTGATCAGCAGACACAAAGCATCTCAAATAGGTTTCCAAGGTCTGATTAGTTCGCTCAGTTTGGCCATTTGTCTGAGGATGGAACGCCAAAGAAAAAGACAAATCAATGCCCATCCTAGCACAAAAGGCCCGCCAAAACCTAGAAACAAACTGGGAACCTCTGTCAGACACAATATTCTCCGGAATGCCATGCAAACGAACCACATGCTGAAAAAACAATGGAACCAAATCAGAGGAGGAAGGCAATTTAGGCAAAGGTACCAAATGGACCATTTTAGAGAACCGGTCACAAACCACCCAGATAACAGACATCTTCTGGGAAACAGGAAGATCCGAAATAAAATCCATGGAAATATGCGTCCAGGGCCTCTCAGGGACCGGCAAAGGCAAAAGAAACCCGCTAGCGCGGGTACAGCAAGGCTTGGCCCGGGCACAAGTCCCACAGGACTGCACAAAAGAACGCACATACCGCGACAAGGAAGGCCACCAAAAGGACCTAGCAACCAAATCTCTGGTACCAAAAATCCCCGGATGACCAGCCAACACTGAAGAATGAACCTCAGAAATTACCTTACTAGTCCATCTATCAGGAACAAACAGCTTCCCCACTGGACAGCGGTCAGGTTTATCAGCCTGAAATTCCTGAAGCACCCGCCGCAAATCAGGGGAGATGGCAGAAAGAATCACCCCTTCCTTAAGAATGCCAACCGGCTCAAGGACTCCAGGAGAATCAGGCAAAAAACTCCTAGAGAGGGCATCAGCCTTAACATTCTTAGATCCCGGAAGATACGAGACCACAAAATCAAAACGGGAGAAAAACAGGGACCATCGAGCCTGTCTAGGGTTCAGCCGCTTGGCCGACTCGAGGTAAATCAGATTCTTATGATCGGTCAAGACCACAACACGGTGCTTGGCTCCCTCAAGCCAATGTCGCCACTCCTCAAATGCCCACTTCATAGCCAACAACTCCCGATTGCCAACGTCATAATTGCGCTCCGCAGGCGAAAACTTTCTGGAAAAAAAGGCACACGGTTTCATCAAAGAACCATCAGAATTCCTCTGAGACAAAACGGCCCCTGCCCCAATCTCAGAAGCGTCAACCTCAACCTGAAAAGGAAGAGACACATCCCGCTGACGCAACACAGGGGCAGAAGTAAATCGGCGTTTAAGCTCCTGAAAGGCCTCAACCGCTGCAGAGGACCAATTCGTCACATCAGCGCCTTTCTTTGTCAAATCGGTCAGGGGCTTAACCACACTGGAAAAGTTGGCAATGAAACGGCGATAAAAATTAGCAAAGCCCAAAAATTTCTGAAGGCTCTTCACCGATGTGGGTTGAATCCAGTCATGAATGGCTTGGACCTTAACAGGATCCATTTCTATAGACGAGGGAGAAAAAATAAAACCCAAAAAAGAGACCTTCTGAACTCCAAATAGGCACTTAGACCCCTTCACAAATAAAGCATTATCACGAAGGATCTGGAATACCATCCTGACCTGCTTCACATGAGACTCCCAATCATCGGAAAAAATCAAAATATCATCCAAATACACAATCATGAATTTATCAAGATAATTGCGGAAAATATCATGCATGAAGGACTGAAATACAGAAGGAGCATTAGAAAGCCCGAAAGGCATCACAAGGTATTCAAAATGGCCTTCGGGCGTATTAAATGCAGTTTTCCATTCGTCACGCTGTTTAATACGAACAAGATTATATGCCCCTCGAAGGTCAATCTTAGTAAACCAACTAGCCCCCTTAATCTGAGCAAACAAATCAGAAAGCAAAGGTAAAGGGTATTGGAATTTGACTGTGATCTTATTAAGAAGGCGATAATCAATACAGGGTCTCAAGGAGCCATCCTTCTTGGCAACAAAAAAGAATCCCGCTCCCAATGGTGACGAAGATGGCCGAATATGCCCCTTTTCCAAAGACTCCTTGACATAACTCCGCATGGCGGCATGCTCTGGCACAGACAGATTGAAAAGTGGGCCCTTAGGGAACTTACAGCCAGGAATCAAGCCAATAGCACAATCACAGTCCCTATGTGGAGGACGGGAACTGGACTTGGGCTCATCAAATACATCCTGGAAATCCGACAAAAACTCAGGGACTTCAGAAGAGGGGGAAGAGGAAATCGACATCAAAGGAACGTCACAATGTACCCCTTGACAACCCCAACTAGTCACAGACATAGATTTCCAATCCAGCACTGGATTATGTTCCTGTAACCATGGAAAACCCAGTACAACAACATCATGCAAGTTATGCAACACCAGAAAACGGCAATCTTCCTGATGTGCTGGAGCCATACACATGGTCAGCTGAGTCCAATACTGAGGTTTATTCTTGGCCAATGGTGTAGCATCAATGCCCCTCAAAGGAATAGGGCTCTGCAAAGGCTGCAAGGAAAAACCACAGCGCCTGGCGAATTCCAAGTCCATTAAGTTCAGGGCAGCGCCTGAATCCACAAATGCCATGACAGAAAATTACGATAATGAGCAAATCAGGGTCACAGATAAGAGAAATTTAGGCTGTACAGTACTGATGGTAACAGACCTAGCGACCCTCTTAGTACGCTTAGGGCAATCAGAAATAACATGAGCAGAATCACCACAGTAAAAACACAGCTTATTCTGACGTCTGAATCCCTGCCGTTCTGCTCTAGTCACAATCCTATCACATTGCATAGGCTCAGGACTCTGCTCAGAGGACACTGCCATATGGTGCACAACTTTGCGCTCGCGCAGGCGCCGATCAATCTGAATGTCTAGAGACATAGATTCGCTCAAACCAGCGGGTGTGGGGAACCCCACCATAACATCTTTAAGGGCTTCAGAAAGACCCTTTCTGAAAATTGCTGCCAGAGCATCCTCATTCCATTCAGTGAGCACAGACCATTTTCTAAATTTCTGGCAGTATAATTCTGCCGCTTCCTGACCCTGACATAGGGCCAACAAGGTTTTTTCTGCATGATCCACAGAATTAGGTTCGCCATACAATAATCCGAGCGCTTGAAAAAATGCGTCTACATTAAGCAATGCCGGATTCACTGATTCAAGGGAGAATACCCAGTCCTGAGGGTCACCACGCAGCAGAGAGATGACAATCTTAACCTGCTGAATGGGATCACCAGAGGAACGGGGTTTCAAAGCAAAAAACAATTTGCAGTTATTTTTAAAGTTCAAAAACTTAGATCTGTCCCCAAAAAACAAATGAGGAGTAGGAATTTTAGGCTCTAAAGCCGGAGTCTGGACAACATAATCTTGGATACTCTGTACTCTTGCAGCAAGTTGATCCACACGAGAAAACAAACCCTGAACATCCATGCCAGCGCCAAAATCCTGAACCACCCAGAGATTAAGAGGAAAAAAAAGACAAAACAGACTGCAAAAAAAAAATGGCTCAGAACTTTTTTTCCTTCTTTTGAGATGCATTTAATTCATTTTTGGCCAGTTGTACTGTTATGAACTGGTGGTTTAGGAGCAACATGGGACGAGCTCTGGAGGAGGTGGTATGTCATGTTCTCAATGGCAAGAGAACATAGCATCAGCATATATAGGAACTAGCTCTTGGAAGATGGGAACTGAGCTGACCTCTAGAGAAATACCCCGAAAGGAGACAGAGGCCCCCCACATGTATTGGCGGTGAATTAAGATGAAATAACAAACGTAGTATGAAAATAGGTTTAGCAAATTTGAGGTCCACTTACTACATAGCAGAAGACAGAAAGGACACTTTCATGGTCAGCTGAAAACCCTATCAAAACACCATCCAGAAATTACTTTAAAACTCTGGCATTAACTCATAACACCAGAGTGGCAATTCCTGTTCACAAGAGCTTTCCAGACACAGTAACGAAACTTCAGCTGTGAACTGGAACAAAAATGCAAAAACAAACATGGACAAGAGTCCAACTTATCTAGTAGTTGTCTAGGAGCAGGAACAAGCACAGAGAGGCTTCTGATAACATTGTTGACCGGCAAGCAACTAACAGAGCAGCAAGGTTATATAGCGACTCCCACATCTTGATGGGAACAGGTGAACAGAGAAGATGACAACACCAGTTCAATTCCACCAGTAGCCACCGGGGGAGCCCAGAATCCAAATTCACAACAGTACCCCCCCCTCAAGGAGGGGGCACCGAACCCTCACCAGAACCACCAGGGCGATCAGGATGGGCCCTATGAAAGGCACGAACCAGATCAGAGGCATGAACATCAGATGCATTCACCCAAGAATTATCCTCCTGGCCGTATCCCTTCCACTTGACCAGATACTGGAGTCTCCGTCTGGAAACACGAGAGTCTAAGATTTTCTCCACAACGTACTCCAACTCACCCTCAACCAACACCGGAGCAGGAGGCTCAACGGAAGGCACAACCGGTACCTCATACCTGCGCAATAATGACCGATGAAAAACGTTATGAATAGAAAAGGATGCAGGGAGGTCCAAACGGAAGGAAACAGGGTTAAGAATCTCCAATATCTTATACGGGCCGATGAACCGAGGCTTAAACTTAGGAGAAGAGACCCTCATAGGGACAAAACGAGAAGACAACCACACCAAATCCCCAACACAAAGCCGAGGACCAACACGACGGTGGCGGTTGGCAAAAAGCTGAGTCTTCTCCTGGGACAACCTCAAATTGTCCACCACCTGCCCCCAGATCTGATGCAATCTCTCCACCACAGCATCCACTCCAGGACAATCCGAAGTTTCCACCTGACCAGAGGAAAATCGAGGATGAAACCCCGAATTACAGAAAAACGGGGACACCAAAGTGGCAGAGCTGGCCCGATTATTGAGAGCGAACTCCGCCAATGGCAAAAAAGCAACCCAATCATCCTGGTCAGCAGACACAAAACACCTCAGATATGTCTCCAGGGTCTGATTAGTCCGCTCGGTCTGGCCATTCGTCTGAGGATGGAAAGCGGACGAAAAAGATAAATCTATGCCCATCCTAGCACAGAATGCCGGCCAAAATCTAGACACGAATTGGGTCCCTCTGTCAGAAATGATATTCTCAGGAATACCATGCAAACGAACAACATTTTGAAAAAACAGAGGAACCAACTCGGAAGAAGAAGGCAACTTGGGCAGAGGAACCAAATGGACCATCTTAGAGAAACGGTCACACACCACCCAGATGACAGACATCTTCTGAGAAACAGGCAGATCTGAAATAAAATCCATCGAGATGTGCGTCCAAGGCCTCTTAGGAATAGGCAAGGGCAACAATAATCCACTAGCCCGAGAGCAACAAGGCTTGGCCCGAGCACAAACGTCACAAGACTGCACAAAGCCTCGCACATCTCGTGACAGGGAAGGCCACCAGAAGGACCTTGCCACCAAATCCCTGGTACCAAAAATGCCAGGATGACCTGCCAACGCAGAAGAATGAACCTCAGAGATGACTCTACTGGTCCAATCATCAGGAACAAACAGTTTATCAGGTGGGCAACGATCCGGTCTATCCGCCTGAAACTCCTGCAAGGCCCGCCGCAGGTCTGGAGAAACGGCTGACAATACCACTCCATCCTTAAGGATACCTGTGGGCTCAGAGTTACCAGGCGAGTCAGGCTCAAAACTCCTAGAAAGGGCATCCGCCTTAACATTCTTAGAACCCGGTAGGTATGACACCACAAAATTAAACCGAGAGAAAAATAATGACCAGCGCGCCTGTCTAGGATTCAGGCGCCTGGCGGTCTCAAGATAAATCAAGTTTTTGTGGTCAGTCAATACCACCACCTGATGTCTGGCCCCCTCAAGCCAATGGCGCCACTCCTCAAAAGCCCACTTCATGGCCAAAAGCTCCCGATTCCCAACATCATAATTCCGCTCAGCGGGCGAAAATTTACGGGAAAAGAAGGCACAAGGCCTCATCACGGAGCAGTCAGAACTTTTCTGCGACAACACTGCCCCAGCTCCGATCTCAGAAGCGTCGACCTCAACCTGAAAAGGTAGAGCAACATCAGGCTGACGCAACACAGGGGCAGAGGAAAAACGGCGCTTAAGCTCCCGAAAGGCCTCCACAGCGTCAGGGGACCAATCAGCAACATCAGCACCCTTCTTAGTCAAATCGGTCAATGGCTTAGCAATATCCGAAAAACCAGCAATAAATCGACGATAAAAGTTAGCAAAGCCCAAAAATTTCTGAAGACTCTTAAGAGAAGAGGGCTGCGTCCAATCACAAATAGCTTGAACCTTGACAGGATCCATTTCAATGGAAGAGGGAGAAAAAATATATCCCAAAAAGGAAATCCTCTGTACCCCAAAAACACACTTAGAACCCTTCACACACAAAGAATTAGACCGCAAAACCTGGAAAACCCTCCTGACTTGCTGGACATGAGAGTCCCAGTCATCCGAAAAAATCAGAATATCATCCAGATACACAATCATAAATTTATCCAAATAATCGCGAAAAATATCATGCATAAAGGACTGGAAAACTGACGGAGCATTTGAAAGACCAAAAGGCATCACTAAATACTCAAAGTGGCCCTCGGGCGTATTAAATGCGGTTTTCCACTCATCCCCCTGCCTGATTCGCACCAAATTATACGCCCCACGAAGGTCAATCTTAGAGAACCACTTGGCCCCCTTTATGCGAGCAAACAAATCAGTCAGCAACGGCAATGGGTATTGATATTTTACAGTGATTTTATTCAAAAGCCGATAATCGATACATGGTCTCAAAGAGCCGTCTTTTTTTGACACAAAGAAAAAACCGGCTCCTAAGGGAGATGACGATGGACGAATATGTCCCTTTTCCAAGGACTCCTTTATATATTCTCGCATAGCAGCATGTTCAGGCACAGACAGATTAAATAAACGACCCTTTGGGTATTTACTACCCGGGATTAAATCTATGGCACAATCGCACTCTCGGTGCGGAGGTAATGAACCAAGCTTGGATTCTTCAAAGACGTCACGATAGTCAGACAGGAACTCAGGAATTTCAGAGGGAATAGATGATGAAATGGAAACCACAGGTACATCCCCATGAGCCCCCTTACATCCCCAGCTCAACACAGACATAGCTTTCCAGTCGAGGACTGGGTTGTGAGATTGCAGCCAAGGCAATCCTAGCACCAAATCATCATGTAGATTATGCAGCACCAGAAAGCGAATAATCTCCTGGTGATCCGGATTAATACGCATAGTTACTTGTGTCCAGTATTGTGGTTTATTATTAGCCAATGGGGTGGAGTCAATCCCCTTCAGAGGAATAAGAGTCTCCAAAGGCTCTAAATCATACCCACAGCGTTTGGCAAAGGACCAATCCATAAGACTCAAAGCGGCGCCAGAGTCGACATAGGCGTCCGTGGTAATAGATGACAAAGAGCAAATCAGGGTCACAGATAGAATAAACTTAGACGGTAAGGTGCAAATGGAAACAGATTTATCAAGCTTTTTAGTGCGCTTAGAGCATGCTGATATAACATGAGTAGAATCACCACAATAGAAACACAACCCATTTTTCCGTCTAAAATTCTGCCGCTCGCTTCGGGACAGAATTCTATCACACTGCATACTCTCTGGCGACTTCTCAGTGGACACCGCCAGATGGTGCACTGGTTTGCGCTCCCGCAAACGCCTATCGATCTGAATAGCCATTGTCATGGACTCATTCAGACCCGCAGGCACAGGGAACCCCACCATAACATCCTTAATGGCATCAGAGAGACCCTCTCTGAAAGTCGCCGCCAGGGCGCACTCATTCCACTGAGTAAGCACAGACCATTTACGGAATCTTTGACAGTAAATTTCCGCTTCATCTTGCCCCTGAGATAGGGACATCAAAGTTTTTTCTGCCTGAAGCTCCAAATGAGGTTCGTCATAAAGCAACCCCAAGGCCAGAAAAAACGCATCCACATTGAGCAACGCAGGATCCCCTGGTGTCAATGAAAAAGCCCAGTCTTGAGGGTCGCCCCGGAGCAAGGAAATCACAATCCTGACCTGCTGTGCAGGGTCTCCGGCAGAGCGAAATTTCAGGGACAAAAATAATTTGCAATTATTTCGAAAATTCTGAAACCCAGATCTATTCCCCGAGAAAAATTCCGGCAAAGGAATTCTCGGCTCAGATACAGGTGCATGACAAACAAAGTCTTGCAAATTTTGTACCTTCGTGGCGAGATTATTCAAACCTGCAGTTACACTCTGAAGATCCATTACAAACAGGTGGACACAGAGCCATTCAAAGATTAGAAGGAGAAAAAAAAAAAAAAAAAAATTCTCAGCAGACTTCTTATTTCTCTCCTTTCTCAGCCAAGGATTTTAACCCTTTAGTGGGCCGGTCAAACTGTCATGTTCTCAATGGCAAGAGAACATAGCATCAGCATATATAGGAACTAGCTCTTGGAAGATGGGAACTGAGCTGACCTCTAGAGAAATACCCCGAAAGGAGACAGAGGCCCCCCACATGTATTGGCGGTGAATTAAGATGAAATAACAAACGTAGTATGAAAATAGGTTTAGCAAATTTGAGGTCCACTTACTACATAGCAGAAGACAGAAAGGACACTTTCATGGTCAGCTGAAAACCCTATCAAAACACCATCCAGAAATTACTTTAAAACTCTGGCATTAACTCATAACACCAGAGTGGCAATTCCTGTTCACAAGAGCTTTCCAGACACAGTAACGAAACTTCAGCTGTGAACTGGAACAAAAATGCAAAAACAAACATGGACAAGAGTCCAACTTATCTAGTAGTTGTCTAGGAGCAGGAACAAGCACAGAGAGGCTTCTGATAACATTGTTGACCGGCAAGCAACTAACAGAGCAGCAAGGTTATATAGCGACTCCCACATCTTGATGGGAACAGGTGAACAGAGAAGATGACAACACCAGTTCAATTCCACCAGTAGCCACCGGGGGAGCCCAGAATCCAAATTCACAACAGTGGTACCTGTACTAACCGCAGTTACTGAGCTTATCACAACACTAGAAGTAGCCGTGGGATGTTCCTGTCACTCCCTAGACACCTCGTCACAGCCAGAGGTCTAACTACCCCTAAAGATGGAAACAGGAAAGCTATCTTGCCTCAGAGAAAATCCCCAAAGGAAAGGCAGCCCCCCACAAATATTGACTGTGAGTGGAGAGGGAAATGACATACGCAGAATGAAATCAGAATGTAGCAAAGGAGGCCAGTCTAGCTAGATAGATAGAACAGGGCAGAATACTGTGCGGTCAGTATAAAAAACTAGAAAAATCCACCACAGAGTTTACAAAAATCTCCACACCTGACTAAAGGTGTGGAGGGTAAATCTGCTTCCCAGAGCTTCCAGCTTAACTGAATAAATCCATATTGACAAGCTGGACAAGAAAAAACATAGAAAGATCTGAATGATAAAGTCCACAGTATGTGGACAGCAAAGAACAAGCAAGGACTTATCTTTGCTGAACTGGTCAGAATATCAGGAAAATCCAAGCAGAGATGTGAATCCAACCAGGAACCATTGACAACTGGCCCAGGCTGAAGGATAGAGCCAGGATAAATAGCCGAGCCAGAAAGACGATCAGTGGAAACAGCTGCTGACTGCTAAATCCAAGGAGCAGCAGTTCCACTCAAAACCACCGGAGGGAGCCCAAGAGCAGAACTCACAAAAGTGCCACTTACAACCACCGGAGGGAGCCCAAGAGCGGAATTCACAACAATTTCTGCTTTGATAACAATTTATTTTCTTAACCTAAATCACATTTTGGAGGGTTCCAGCTTTCAAAAGAATAACTTATACAACCAATGGATAAATTTAACATCAGGTTATAAGCTTTTATTTACATAACATGGATAAGCGACATAACTTCTGTCAGGGAGTGTATGGTGGCATCATTGGTCTTTGTATAGAATGTAGTTTCATGTAGAGGTAATGGTGATATAATATTATGTATTCTCTGTGTAGTGGTGATAGTACTAAGCACTGTGTAGCTGTATTGTTGTGTGTATGTTTGTAAGTAATCTCCGTTATGGCACCATATCTAAGCAGTAAGCTTGGTTCTGGTACTCTATCAATGTAGTAATCTAGATTATGGTACTGTATGTATGTTGTAATCTCAGTTCTGCTCCAGTTTCTATGTAGCAGACTTGGTTCCATGTAGTAGACTTATTAAGCTCGGTTCTGCTCCCTTATCTCTGTAGTAAGCTCGGTTCTGCTCCCATATCTCTGCAGTAAGCTCGGTTCTGCTCCCACATCTCTGTAGTAAGCTCGGTTCTGCTCCCATATCTCTGTAGTAAGCTCGGTTCTGCTCCCATATCTCTGCAGTAAGCTCGGTTCTGCTCCCATATCTCTGTAGTAAGCTAGGTTCTGCCCCCATATCTCTGTAGTAAGCTCGGTTCTGCTCCCATATCTCTGCAGTAAGCTCGGTTCTGCTCCCATATCTCTGTAGTAAGCTCGGTTCTGCTCCCTTATCTCTCTAGTAAGCTCGGTTCTGCTCCCTTATCTCTGTAGTATGCTAGGTTCTGCTCCCATATCTCTGTAGTAAGTTTGGTTCTGCTCCCTTATCTCTGTAGTATGCTAGGTTCTGCTCCCATATCTCTGTAGCAAGTTTGGTTCTGCTCCCATATCTCTGTAGTAAGGTCGATTCTGTTCCCATATCTCTGCAGTAAGCTCGGTTCTACTCCCATTTCTCTGCACTAAGCTAGGTTCTGCTCCCATATCTCTGTAGTAAGCTTGGTTCTGCTCCCATATCTTTGCAGTAAGCTCAGTTCTGTGTCCATATCTCTGTAGTAAGCTCGGTTCTGTTCCCATATCTCTGTAGTAAGCTCGTTTCTGCTTCCTTATCTCTGTAGTAAGCTCGTTTCTGCTCCCATATCTCTGTAGTAAGCTCGGTTCTGTTCCCCTATCTCTGTAGTAACCTTGGTTCTGCTCCCTTATCTCTGTAGTAAGCTCGTTTCTGCTGCCATATCTCTGTAGTAAGCCCCGTTGTGCTCCCATATCTCTGCAGTAAGCTTGGTTCTGCTCCCATATCCTTGCTGTTAGCTCGGTTCTGCTCCCATATCTCTGTAGTAAGCTCGGTTCTGCTCCCATATCTTTGCAGTAAGCTCGGTTCGGCTTCCATATCTCTGAATCTAGTAAGTTCGGTTCTGCTCCCATATCTCTATAATAAGCTCTGTTCTGCTCCCATATCTCTGTAGTAAGCTCTGTTCTGCTCACATATCTCTGTAGTAAGCTCCATTCTGTTCCCATATCTCTGGAGTAAGCTCGATTCTGCTCCCATATCTATGCAGCAAGCTCCGTTCAGTTCCCATATCTGTGTACCAGCCTGTTTTTAAAGCCTGTTATCTCTGCTACCTTAATGCAGTGGCCAGAAATAAGCAGGGAAAAGGAGGGCCACCGCAACTCGAGGGCCACTGCTTTGTGATTGCCCCCCAGGCTGAAAATTGCCAGCCAGCCCCTGACGTCATGGAATGAAGATGGGAGGCGCTGTACCGGACCTGAGACACCCATCGGAGTGGGACCGCCCCTGGGTGAGTATAATCTAACGTCTTTTTCTCCTCTTTCAGGTAACATCGGGGGCTTATCTACAGCATTACAGAATGCTGTAGATAAGCCCCTGATGCCGGTGAGCTTACCTCACCATCGATTTTGGGGGTGACAGGTTCCCTTTAAGTACTAGTGATGAGCGAATATGCTCGTTACTCGAATTCTGGAATTCCCTAGCAACCAGGCAACCCTCACATGTACTTATGCTGGCTAACAGATGTAAATCATTCAGCTGCGACAATAAAAGCTAAATTTCCGAGCGCTAAAAAATACTCGGAGGACACTCGAGCGTGCTCTGGAAATCTCGAGTAACGAGTATATTCGCTCATCACTATTAAAGGGAACCTGTCACCCCCAAAATCGAAGGTGAGCTAAGCCCACCAACATCAGGGGCCTATCTACAGCATTCTGGAATGCTGTAGATAAGCCCCTGATATATCCTAAAAGATGAGAAAAAGAGGTTTGATTATACTCACCCAGGGGAGGTCCCGGTCCGGCGGCTCCTATCTTCATCAGATGACATCCTCTTCTTGTCTTCACGCTGCGGCTCCGGCGCAGGCAAACTTTGTCTGCCCTGTTGAGGGCAGAGCAAAGTACTGCAGTGCGCAGGCACCGGGCCTCTCTGACCTTTCCCGGCGCCTGCGCACTGCAGTACTTTGCTCTGCCCTCAACAGGACAGACAAAGTACGCCTGCGCCGGAGCCGCAGCGTGAAGACAAGAGGACATCATCGTAAGAAGATGGGAGGCCCCGGACCGTGACGCCCATTGTACCAGGACCACCCCTGGGTGAGTATAATCTAACCTCTTTTTCTCATCTTTCAGGATACATCGGGGCTTATCTACAGCATTCCAGAATGCTGTAGATAAGCCCCAGATGCTGGTGGGCTTAGTCACCTTCGATTTGGGGGTGACAGGTTCCCTTTAAGGACTCATCCACGCAGATGTCCCTTTCTGGCACGTACACTTAAGCAAACTTTTGACAGATGGTCAAAATTGGGGTCATCTCGGGGAGGACACTGTGCATTATCAGTATAATGCAGGAATTTGTGGATGGCCTCTAAACGTTTCCGGGTCATGATCATTCGGAACACTGGAGTGTTGTATAAAACATCAACACTTCAATATTGCCGAAGTTCTGGCTTTTTCAGGATCCACATGTGAAGGGCCAGGCCACAAATCTTCATCATCATCACCATCATTCACCTGCATCTACAGGAGACCAGTTAGAAAATGATGAATCGGGGTTTTGTGCCAAAAATTGATGAGCATACAAATTAGTTTGGCCCACCATGGGCTTAACAAAATCGTCAGAGAAAAAGACTTTGAAAAAGTCTAGTTCGGTGAGGCTGGTGGTGTCAAACTTGATTCCTGATTGTGTCACAAAATCAGGAATCAGTGGCACATAAATTTTCAGGGGGCGAGGTGCATATGGGGTCAGAAATGGAGGGCGCTGGTTCATCTTCTGTCCTGGGACATCTGCGTGGGGGGGTTCAGCAGCACCTGAGGAGGAATATGTGGAGGAGGAAGAGTCAGAGGATGAGGAGGAGGAGGATGAATCTGAAAAATAAAGAAATGTGGGATCCTCTCCCTCGCTATCAGTGTCGGAGGCAAGAAAGCATAACACTCCTCCACTGAATAGCGCTTTTGGGATGAACAGGACAAGCGGGACATTTTTTCTTTTATGCACGTGGCGATTGTGTCAGTACTTTATTTGTGTGTGTGTGTGTGTCTGTGTGTGAGTATGAGAGAGAGAGTGCTTGGTGTAAACTTTTTTGTTTGAAAAGAAAAAGCTAAAAAAACTGCGTCACTAATCAAAGCTCTGTGGCTGCTGGATGTGCGCATAGAAGTGGCGCAAAGGAGGGTGAAAAGTGGAAAACAGCAGGCACGAGTGCTGATCGGTGAACTGCGTCACCAATCAATGCTGTTGACGGCTGCTGGATGTGTGCACGGAGGTGGCACAAAGGGGAATGGACAGATGTAAAAAGAGGGGGAAGGGGGGGATTGGGGTGGATGAGGAGAAATTGGGCAGGGATCAGGAATCAAAACACTTACACTTGTCTTTCTTCTGTCTTGTCTTCTTTCTTCTTATTTCAGCAGGGATTGTGGTGTCACAGGCTTCTGTGGCACCACAAGGCCCAGCACAGCACAGATCCTGTAGCATGACCGCTCTACAGACATCCTCAGCTACTGTGAGGACCTGCGTAGTCACAGACAAGTCACAGAGCGGTCACACAGCTGCTGTGCCCTGCTGTGATGTCATTGATCGCACCAATCAGAGCTGGCCCTGGTGACACTGGCATTGCCAGGCAACAGCCTAGGATCGGTGCTCTCACAGCTTCGATACTAGGCTGGTTATAGCCAGGGCACAGCAAGATCACAGCAAGGTCACACCGCGGCTGTGCCTTGTGATTGGCGCGATTGATGTAATCGTCAATCACGCCAATCAGAGTGGGTTTAGCGATGCCTGGAATTGCCAGGCACCAGCCTAGGTGCTCTTGGAGCACCGATCGTAGGCTGGGACATCAGTGTTTCGGGCAATCTGGTTGCGGGAGGGCGGCGACACCCCTCAGGATGACGGCACCATCTACCCAGAGGTAAGATGGCACCGGAATTTTAATGCGATCACGACTTCGGGCGCAGTGTTGCATTAAAAAATAACGTAATATTCCGTCCATGGTCAATTAGGCCCAGGTCACATGGATGGAATTTTATGTCTAATGTCAGAAAGGGGTTAATATTAGTGATGAGCGAGTATACTCGTTGCTCGGGTTTTCCCGGTGGTCTCCGAGTATTTGTTAGTGTTCGGAGATTTAGTTTTCTTCACCGCAGCTGAATGATTTACAGCTACTACCCAGCCTGAGTACATGTGGGGGTTGCCTGGTTGCTAGGGAATCCCCACATGTATTCAAGCTGGCTAGTAGCTGTAAATTATTCAGCTGCGATGATGAAAACTAAATCTCTGAGCACTAACAAATACTCGGAGATCAACCGAGCAACGAGTATACTCGCTCATCACTAGTTAATATACTATTAGCCACGCACCAATCACCATATAAAGTAATGAGCAGCACAGTTTCCCCATTACCTATAAACTCTGACACCCAATAATATAAATTTTTCTGTCTCTCTGACACTTCCCAATTAACTGTAAGGCTATGTGCACACGGAAAATATGCAAGGTTTTACAGTACAAGCAAAGTGAATGAGATTCCTGAAGTCTCATGCACACGTAAAATCTGCATAATTGTCATGTCGGACGCTGCTCAGACCAGGTCGTTCGACAGACAGTGGTAATTCTGCTTTTGACCACTATGCGCTCATTGGCGTCGGCTAGATTTTATCTAGCTGGTCCAGGGTTAAATTACCTGGTGCTCGGATTGGAAGCTGGGCCATGCCCACTGCCTTTAAATAGTTCTCCTGAACATTGGGCGTCGCCGATTATAGCTTCTGTCTTGTGCATGTTATCTCGGTCTGGAGTGGTGAGCTAGTAGTTGGAGTATCGTTGCTGGTGGTGTATTTCCCTTTGTCTTATTTACTCCTTCCTATATTTGTATTTGTTTTGCCCTTTGCATTTATAGTGTATTCCTGAGTGACTGCGGCGTGGTGCTTATTTTTCCGTTATCCTTGTCTGTGCTAACTGTGGGTATTGGAGTGTGGACTCTTCACTGGGTGGAGGGTTGTGGTTTCAGCCTAGGGTTGAAACAGGAGATAGGGTGAGGGTGGAGGCCCAGACATGCACACCATCAGTGTAAACTCTGGGAGAGGGTCAGTCAGGGTTTCCCTAGTCTGAGGGAAATCGCAGGGGCACGGGTTATTAGCTCTTTCCTGTCTAGGTCTCCCGTGACATTATAATCGGCCAACATTATTTCCATGGATCCCATGATTTCCACAACCCGCCAGTTGGAGGCGCTGTCCCTACAGGTCACTGAGTTAAGGGGGGCAGTGCAGCAACAGGGACTAGCAGTGTCTAATGTGCAAGCCGGAGTTACAGGTAAAGTTGCTGAGCCAAAGTTTCCTTTGCCTGAATAATTTGCTGGGGAACGCAGTAAATTTGTTTCTTTTCGTGAAGCTTGCAAACTGTATTTCCGTATGCGCCCGTTCTCCTCCGGTAATGAGGCTCAGCGTGTGGGCCTGGTGTTGTCATTATTAAGCGGGGATCCCCAAGCATGGGCGTTTTCTATGCCATCTGATTCTGCTGCATTTGACTCTGTGGAGAGTTTTTTTTCCTCTCTTGGAAACATTTACGATGAGCCTGACAGAATGGCTCTAGCAGAATCTAAGATATGCACTATTCGCCAGGGGGAGCGTGTTGCAGAGGATTACTGTTCTGAATTTCGCCGCTGGGTGGTCGACACACAGTGGAATGAGTTTGCGCTGCGGAGTAACTTTATTCATGGAGTTTCTGATAGGGTTAAAAAAGCCCTCCTGATGTATGAGATTCCTGCTTCACTAGATTCCGCTATGAGTCTTGTTGTCCGCATTGATCGCCGTTTGCGTCAGGGGGATCATAAGACGCCTCCTATGGGTGAAGGTTTAGGTTCACGTGAGGTTGCTGCTGGTGAGCCCACGGAACCTATGCAAATCGCAGGGGTATCACATGTTAAGAATCGAGCCCCTGTACTCAGGAAGCAGGAAGCCTGTTTTTTCTGCGGTAAAACTTTTCATTTTATTAATATCTGTCCTCTGCTGTCAAAGAAAGACGCAACGGCGGAAAAACTTTTAAGCTCAGAGGGTGTGGAGGAGTCCAATCTGAGCTTATGTATATCCTCCATGATGGTTTCTCAGTGCATGCTCCCTGCCAAAGTTGTTGTCGCTGGCAGAGAGCTGCCAATCACTGTTTTTGTGGATAGTGGTTCTGCCACAAATCTCATTGATGAGGAGTTTGCGCACACTGCTGGTTTTAGGATCGAAAAACTGCCTCATCCTATCCGCGTGGTCACCATCAATTCTGCTCCTCTCCCACAAGGGGAGATTACTGAGTTTGTGGCTGAGGTTAAACTCCACATTGGGGTTCTTCATTTCGAGCAGGTTACATGTAAGGTGCTCAAGAGTCTTCCGGCACAATTGGTTCTGGGTTTCCCATGGTTGTCTACACACAACCCGGTTATTGACTGGAAAACTCAGGACATAATTCAGTGGAGTGATTTCTGTCAGGAGAATTGCTTGGCCACATGTGTTTCTGCTATGACTCCAAGCGTTCCTGAGTCACTTTTGGATTTTGTGGATGTGTTCTCTGAGAAGGGTTGTTCAGAGTTGCCACCACATCGCTCCTATGACTGTTCTATCAGGTTTAAACCAGGGGCCAAGTTGCCTAAAGCAAGGATGTTTAACATCTCCGGTCCGGAGAGACAAGCGCTAAAGGATTACATTGCTGAAAGTTTTAGCAAAGGGCACATCAGGCCTTCGTCCTCACCAGTGGCAGCAGGGTTCTTCTTCGTTAAGAAGAAAGATGGTGGACTACGGCCGTGTCTGGATTTCGGGGAGTTGAACCAGATTACGGTTCGTGATCCATACCCCATGCCATTGATACCGGATTTGTTCAACCAGGTGGCAGGTGCTAAGTGGTTTACCAAGCTTGACCTCAGGGGGCGTACAACCTCATAAGAGTCCGTCAAGGTGATGAGTGGAAGACGGCTTTTAATACCCCTGAGGGTCATTTTGAAAATTTGGTGATGCCATTTGGGTTGACAAACGCACCTGCAGTGTTTCAACATTTCATAAATGATGTGTTCTCGCATGTTTTGGGGAGATTCGTTATTGTGTACCTAGGTGACATCCTCATATATTCTTGCGACCGTGATACTCATTTAGATCATGTCAGGCAGGTGTTACAGCTCCTCAGAGAGAATAAGCTGTATGCAAAATTGGAGAAATGTGTATTTTCGGTACAGGAGTTGCCTTTCTTGGGCTATATTGTGTCTGCTTCTGGTTTTAAAATGGACGCCGCCAAGGTGCAAGCGGTGTTGCATTGGGAACGGCCTGATAACCTAAAAGCACTTCAGCGGTTCCTTGGGTTTTCTAACTACTATAGGAAGTTTATCAAGGATTTTTCTGTCATTGCTAAACCGCTAACTGACATGACTAAAAAGGGTACCGATTTCTCCGTTTGGCCTGAGGCTGCTGTGTGCGCATTTGAATCTCTTAAAAACAGGTTTGTTTTGGCTCCCATTCTGGTGCAACCAGATGTATCGAAACCTTTTGTTGTAGAAGTTGATGCGTCTGAGGTTGGTGTGGGGGCGGTGTTGTCACAAGGCTCCTCCTTGAGCGGTTTGCGTCCGTGCACCTATTTTTCCAAGAAACTGTCGCCCGCCGAACGTAACTACGATATCGGCAACAGACAGTTGTTGGCAATCAAATTGGCCTTTGAGGAATGGCGACACTTCTTGGAGGGGTCGGTTCATCAGGTTACTGTTATTACCGACCATAACAATTTGCTTTATTTGGAGTCTGCCAAGCGTCTGTCTCCCAGGCAGGCTCGCAGGGCATTGTTTTTCACGCGGTTCAACTTTGTGGTCACTTACAGACCTGGTTCTAAAAACACTAAGGCAGATGCTTTGTCCAGGTGTTTCACGGGGGGAGAGCCTCGGGAAGATCCAGTACCCAGCCTCCAAAAGGGTGTTGTGGTTTCGGCTCTCACTACCGAGGTTGAGGCTGAGATTGCCGAGGCCCAGGAGGAGGTACCATCTGAGCTTCCCGTCAACAAAACGTTTGTACCGCTTCATCTCCGCTTAAAGGTTTTGGCGGAGCATCATGATGCTGTCCTGGCTGGCCATCCAGATGTTAGGGGTACCTTGGAGTTGGTGTCACGTCGGTTTTGGTGGCCCAAGATCCGACAGGACGTGGTCTCATACGTGTCAGCTTGCACCACGTGCGCTAGGACTAAGACGCCCCGCTCCCATCCTGTTGGCACACTACTTCCTCTCGAGGTACCTAGTAAGCCATGGACGGAAATCTCCATGGATTTTATCACTGACTTGCCCTCCTCAGCTGGGAACACGATCATCTTGGTGATTGTTGATCGGTTCTCAAAAATGTTGCACTTTGTGTCTTTGCCTTCGCTGCCTAACGCTAAGACTCTGGCTCAGGTATTTGTGCAGGAAGTGGTCAGACTTCATGGGGTTTCGTCTGACATCGTTTCTGATAGGGGGTCTCAGTTTGTGGCAAAATTTTGGAAAGCATTTTGTTCACGGCTGGGGATCAAGTTGTCTCATTCTTCGGCGTTTCATCCTCAGTCAAATGGTCAGACCGAGCGTATGAATCAAAATTTGGAACAGTACTTACGCTGCTTTGTTTCAGATAACCAGGAGGAGTGGTCGACGTTCCTTCCTTTGGCTGAGTTTGCCATCAATAATCACCGCCAGGAGTCTTCTGGGGAGTCTCCGTTTTTTGGGGTTTACGGGCTACATCCTCAATTTTGTACTTTGAGTCAGAGGGGCTCTTCCGGCGTTCCGGAGGAAGACCAGTTAGGAGCACAATTGTCATCAGTCTGGAGGAGAGTTAAACAGCGCCTGTTGAGTGTGGGTGCTAGGTACAAACGTGTGGCTGACAGTAGGCGTGTGCCAGGTCCGGACCTGAGTGTGGATGACTGGGTGTGGTTATCCACAAAAAACATAAGACTCAAGATACCATCCCTTAAATTGGGTCCACGGTTTATTGGTCCATTTAGGGTCACCGCCGTCATTAACACAGTAGCGTACCGGTTGGAGCTTCCTACGGTGTATAAGATACACATGTTCCACAGGTCTCTTTTAAAGAAGGTGGTGGGTTCCGTGGACGCGGCGTCTATGCCACCTCCAGTCTTGGTGGATGGTAATTTGGAATTTGAAGTCTCCAAGGTGGTTGACTCTCGTGTAGCGTGCTGCACTTTACAGTACTGGGTACACTGGCGTGGTTATGGGCCTGAGGAGAGGTCCTGGGTACCAGCCTCGGACGTTCATGCGGATCGACTGGTCAGGTTTTTTCACCGCCGCCATCCGGACAAGCCGGGTCCTATAAGCCGTGAGGGCCCTGGGGTCCCTCGTAGAATGCGGGGTACTGTCATGTCGGACACTGTTCAGACCAGGTCGTTCGACAGACAGCGGTAATTCCGCTTTTGACCACTATGCGCTCATTGGCGTCGGCTAGATTTTATCTAGCTGGTCCAGGGTTAAATTACCTGGTGCTCGGATTGGAAGCTGGGCCATGCCCACTGCCTTTAAATAGTTCTCCTGAACATTGAGCGTCGCCGATTATAGCTTCTGTCTTGTGCATGTTATCTCGGTCTGGAGTGGTGAGCTAGTAGTTGGAGTATCGTTGCTGGTGGTGTGTTTCCCTTTGTCTTATTTGCTCCTTCCTATATTTGTATTTGTTTTGCCCTTTGCATTTATAGTGTATTCCTGAGTGACTGCGGCGTGGTGCTTATTTTTCCGTTATCCTTGTCTGTGCTAACTGTGGGTATTGGAGTGTGGACTCTTCACTGGGTGGAGGGTTGTGGTTTCAGCCTAGGGTTGAAACAGGAGATAGGGCGAGGGTGGAGGCCCAGACATGCACACCATCAGTGTAAACTCTGGGAGAGGGTCAGTCAGGGTTTCCCTAGTCTGAGGGAAATCGCAGGGGCCCGGGTTATTAGCTCTTTCCTGCCTAGGTCTCCCGTGACAATAATCTCACTTCTCTTGAGAAAGCGGTCTATTTAAGACGCGAAACGCGCGTCGGGCTCTCTCTACACCCGGCCCAGGATCCCCCAATCTCTGCTCTTGGTAAGTGCCTGTCTGCCCTACATGGTGCTGTATTTTTTAACTTTGGTCGCCATATATGTAATGTCCCTGGGCGAGGCAAACTTACCTGTGTCATACTTTATTGCACATGCACTTTATGATTGGATTGATTCCTAGGCACAGATGGGCAGGTGTCTTTGGTGGTTCCTGGTAACCCTGGTATTTGTCTGCACATGTATCACTTTACTTGGTCTCATTTTGTGATGATTCTTTTATACAATTATGTTATGTGAACTTTCAATAAACTCCAGTTTTTATTCTTAAATACCTAAAAACTCTTGTTTCTCCTTGAATGCATATCTTCCTGAGTGGGTAGATTCTTTCTTTGCTGAATGGGCTAACTGTAGCCCCCAATGTTGACAGAATTATGTCAAAGAGGTTTTTGTGGCTATAATCTCAATTCCTGCAGTGTATTTCCCATATACTAATGAGTGGGGGAAAAAAACGCAACAAAAGCATGTAAATAACTTGGCAAAAAAATTGTTTTACACAGCGTCCTTCCTGCCAACACATTAGGATATGCAGCAGAATTTTCTGCTGCAAAATCTGAATGCGTGCACATAGCCTTAATCTCTGTCCTGTGTCCCCCCCATTCATTAAAAGTCCTTAATTGCATCATAATGAATTTGGGGGTACTGACATCCTCTGCCACCTCCCAATTCATTACAAGTCCATGACAGCGTCTTCTCCCACTTTTCAATTCATTATAAAGTGTCCTATGCACCTTACCCTCTCCCCCATCTGACACTTCATTATGACACTATCAGGTACTTAGCATCTTCTACACACCACCCAATTAATTTTACATCCATATCTAACGTCCTCCTCCCCCTCCCCTGTTCATATGTCCATTATAAGTCCCCCTTACTCCCATCACAATACACCCCCATGACTGTCCTCTCCCCATCCCCATCATTGTCCTCTCCCCCACATCCCATCATCCTCTCCCCCACATCCCATCGATATCCTCTCCCGCACATCCCATCGTTATCCTCTCCCGCACATCCCATCGTTGTCCTCTCCCGCACCTCCATCGTT
This sequence comes from Ranitomeya variabilis, assembly GCF_051348905.1. Classification (NCBI taxonomy): domain Eukaryota; kingdom Metazoa; phylum Chordata; class Amphibia; order Anura; family Dendrobatidae; genus Ranitomeya; species Ranitomeya variabilis. The sequence goes on along the minus strand of NC_135236.1, from coordinate 255,831,403 downwards.
GTTCTCTCCCACCACTCCTCATTGTTCTTCCCACTTCCATCTTTGCTCTCTCCTGCCTCCATCATTATTCTCCCTCACTCCCATCATTGTTGTCCCCCACTCCGATCAATGTTCTCCCCCATACGTTGGTAAAAAAAAAATACCACCACCACTCATCTCTCCGTCTGTTCCCCCACAGCATCGTTGTCGCTGGCAACTTTTTCTCTGACACAGTCCTCTCTGACTTCATACAGTCGCAAACACCTGTGTCAGAGAGAAAGTGCCAGACAGGAAGTAGAGGACAGATTCCTGCAGCTCCGCTACCATTTTCTCCTGTAGGTAGTGGAGTTGCCGGGTTTGCTCCCTGCTAGCCTCATGCAAGGGCAATCTGGCCTGTTTCTCAGGGACCGATAGCCACCCTTGCAAGGGCCTCCCTCTACCTCCGTGCCCCGATGCAGCTTCACCGGCTATATGTGCGCTCCTGCTTAAGTTTGCAACCTGAACCTTAAAGTGAATCTGTCACCTCATTTTGCCGCTATAAGCTGCGGCCACCGCCATTAGGGGCTTATCTACAGCATTCTATGATGTTGTAGATAAGCCCCTGATGTAACCTGAAAGATTAGAAAACAAGTTAAATTATACTCACCCAGGGGCGGTCCCAGTTTGGGTCCGATGGGAGTCACAGGTAAGGGTCTGGCGCCTCCCATCTTCATGCAATGATGTCCTCTTCCTTGCTTCTGTTGCGCCTCCTGTGCAGGCGTACTGATTTGCCCTGTTGAGGGCAGCAAAAAGTACTGCAGTGCACAGGTCCTGTGCCTCTTTGACCTTTCCCGGCGCCTGCGCACTGCAGTACTTTGCTCTTCCCTCAACAGGGCAGGAGCCATGACAGAAGCAAGGAAGAGGAAGTCATCGTATGAAGATGGGAGGCGCCGAACCTGGACCTGCGACGCCCATCGGACCCGGACCGCCCCTGGGTGAGTATAATCTAACTAGTTTTTTTTATCTTTCAGGTTACGTCGGGGGCTTATCTACAGCATTACAGAATGCTGTAGATAAGCCCCTAATGGCGGTGGCTGCAAAATGATGTGACAGATTCCCTTTATGGGCATCAAGTTTTAAACTTTTCCAGACTTTTCTTACATTTTAGAATTATCTGGCATATAAATCAGGGTGAAATGTAAAAATGTTCCTGCCCTACTACACTGTATCAATTACTGAGTTTGAGAGACCCTTGGGTTTTTTTATCTGAGAAATAGTTAAAGCACCACTCCAGCATTTTGTTTTGTGTTCAACGCTGCAGTGGCACTTTAAGTATAACCCTCCTGCATCCGTTCTTATACCTTCTGGAGGCTTCACCTTTTACCGATGCTGCTCCGGTCCCGTGCACCATCTTGTGCCTGTACCTTCTGACTGTCTGGACGTCAGCAGTTACGTCATAAGAGCTCATTGCAAGTATATGAGAGCGAGAACAAGGCTGTCATAGAGATGTATTGAAAAGTGACCTCCAGCGCGCTCCATTAAACACTGGAACTGCAGGCAGGTCACTTTCGCTGGAAACTGACGGGAGCAACTGTGGAAAAGGATGAAGGCAGTGGCAGGTCAATATGAGACAGAGGGCAATGGAATTACATTTAAAGCAGCACTCCAGCGGTGCAATTAAAAAACAAAACACTGGAATGGTGCTTTAAGAAGATCAGGGACTTTTGTAAGCATCCAAGTGTCACCAGGTCTTACAGAACCAAAAGGGGTATCACAATACTGCTTCATTTACGTCTGTTTCTGCCACAGTGGATTGATATTTTTTATGAAAATGTCAACATTTAGACACCATTCTGACTAGAAAAGAATATGTCTTCTGAAAAAAAAAAAAAAAATCAGCTTTTTTAACTCTTTCACTTTCAGGTGAGGTGCATTTATTGACAGAAGGTTTTGATCTGCCAGGGAAAACCTAGTGTAAGTTATGTACATCTTATTTGGGCAGGGACTCCCGCATATGGACATACTGGTGCTTCCTGGATAGCAATTGCGGAATTTTGAATGTTCTAAGATGGACGAGGCTACCTATTTTACCCTATCAATGCAATCATGTGGTGCCTATGGTTGTCTTTACAACTGAAGGTAAAAGGAAGACCTCTATATTGGCCTGGTGCGGTGCTGGTTCATAAGCATTGTCTAAAAGGCCTTCCGTCACTGTAACATTGATAGGTCTAATACCTACAAAACATAAATATTGCTGCATGTTAAACCGCTGATGAGACAAATGAAAGATGAAATCCCTTAGTGGGACAAAGTATAAAAAAAAAAAAACAATTGCAAGACTATAAAAAAAAAAAAAGAAAAAAAAAAGAAAAAAATTCCATGATTCAACTAAAACGCACTTTTTAAATAACAAAAAAAAAAATTCACGTTTTCTGTATCGTTGCATCTGAAATTACTGAAACTATAAGGGTATGTGCACACGTTGCGGATTTGCCTGTGGATCCGCAGCGGATTGGCCGCTGTGGATCCGCAGCAGTTTTCCATCAGGTTTACAGTACCACGTAAACCTTTGGAAAACCAAATCCGCTGTGCCCATGGTGTGGAAAATACCGAGCGGAAACGCTGCGTTGTATTTTCTGCAGCATGTCAATTCTTTGTGCGGATTCCGCAGCGGTTTACACCTGCGCCATAATAGGAATTCGCAGGTGGTAAAACGCAGGTGAAATTTGAGGTAATCCGCAGTGCGTTTTACCTTTTACCTGTGGATTTTTCAAAAACGGTGTGGAAAAATCCACACACGAATCCGCAACGTGTGCACATAGCCTAAAGCTGTCACACTATTTCACCCTTAAAGTGAAAACCGTAAAAAAAGACACAGCTAAAAGTTTTTAATCATTTCTCAGTACAAAAAGTTGAAAAAAAATGCAATCAAAAAGTATTTTGTAAAGAAAACTTGTATAATTGAAAACTCAATTTTGTCCTGCAATAATCAAGCCTTTACAAGGCTCCGTTGGCAGAAAAATAAAAAAAAACTTATAATTCAGAATATAGTGATGCAAAATCAAATAATTTTTTCTAACAAGTTGTCCATAGTCTGCAAAAGTCGCAAAACATGAAAAAACAATATAAATCTGATTTCACTGTAATCGTACTGACCCAAAGAATAAACCCTTCTTATTACTTTTACTACAACGTGAATGGCGTTAAAAAATATAATAATAAAAACAATTCTTGAGTTGTTGTTTTTGTTCATTCTGCCTCATAAAAATCGGAATAGATAGTAATCAAATGTGTTATGTATCCCAAAATAGTACCAATTAGGGATGAGCGGACCCGTGGCTGTTCAGGTTCGTCCGAACTGTAGTTCAACGTTCGGTTCGGTATCCTAATATGACGCCAAAATAGGTCGATTTAAAATGACTGTAAAATGGTCATAGTAAGGGCAAGGGGGCTGTAAAAGGAAGAAAAATGGGGTAAGAACGGGACAATTGCTCTACAAACACAGGTGGATAGGGAAATTACTTAAAATAACATATACGTATATACTCGAGTATAAGCCGAGATTTTCAGCCCAAAAAAATGGGCTGAAAGTGCCCCTCTCGGCTTATACTTGAGTCATGGAAGGCGGGGGGGTCGGTGGGTGAGGGGGAGCGACGCCTGTCAAATACTCACCTGCTCCCAGCGCTCCTGGCGCAGTCCCCGCATGTCCCACGGTGTTCGGGCGCGGCAGCTTCTTCCCCTGTTCAGCGGTCACTGGTACCGCTCATTAACGTAATGAATATGGACTCCACTCCCATAGGGGTGGAGCTGCATATTCATTACTGTAATGAGCGGTACCATGTGACCGCTCACTACAGGAAGAAGCTGCCGCTCCCGAAGACCGTGGGACATGCAGGGACCGCGCCAGGAGCGCCGGGAGCAGGTGAGTATGTCATATTCACCTTTCCGCGTTCCACCGCCGCCCCATCTTCCGCGTCCTCTGCTGTGACTGTTCAGGTCAGAGGGCACGATGACGTATTAGTGTGCGCGCCGCCCTCTGCCTGAATAGTCAGTGCGGAGAGACGGGACGCTGAGGAGCAGCGGGCAGCGACGAGGTATGTCATTTTTTTTTTTAGTGCAGCAGCAGCAGCATTACATGTGGCACAATGCTATATGGAGCGTCTATGGGGCCATAAAGAACTGCATGGAGCATTATATGGAGCATCTATGGGGCCATAACTGCATGGAGCATTATATAGGGCATCTATGGGGCCATAACTGCATGGAGCATTAGATGGGGCATCTATGGGGCAATAAAGAACTGCATGGAGCATTATATGGAGCATCTATGGGGACATAACTGCATGGAGCATTATATAGGGCATCTATGGGGCCATAACTGCATGGAGCATTAGATGGGGTATCTATGGGGCCATAAAGAACTGCATGGAGCATTATATGGGGCATCTATGGGGCCATAAAGAACTGCATGGAGCATTATATGGGGCATATTTGTATATGGAGCATCTTATGGGGCCATAACGAACTGTATGGAGCATTATATGGGGCCTATTTTGTATGGAACATCTTATGGGGCCATAATGAACAGTATGGAGCATTATATGGGGCTCCTGATTCAATATGGATATTCAAAAACACTTAACCTACTGATGTCTCAATTAATTTTACTTTTATTGGTATCTATTTTTATTTTTTACTGGTAGCTGCATTTTCCACCCTAGGCTTATACTCGACTCATTAAGTTTTCCCAGTTTTTTGTTGTAAAATTAGGGGGGTCGGCTTATACTCGGGTCGGCTTATACTCGAATATATACGGTAATTAAAAAAACAAAGAAAGTAATAATCTTGAACCAGGAGGCAGAGGTCCAAGTGGAGAAGGAGGTGGACATGGCAGTTTAGGGGCAGGGGTGCAGAGTACACACAGAGGCTTTTTGGTACAGTATTCCCAAAAGCAGATGTGCAGAGTACACACAGAATAATAAATTCTCCAATGTTTATCAGTTGCTGCTTGAGTATGTGGAGACGCAAGTTTGAGTCCAAAAGAGACCCAATCACAAGAGCAGAAGTGTGAATAATATAATTTAATTTATTCAGCGAGCAGAGAGTTGTGGCCCCATCACCGGAGAGAGGTGAATAATAGAAGCTAGGACAAAGCCCTGACGTGGCAGAACTGAGCCCTAAAATTCGGACAGTCCAGCTGAATCCAGTTGGGAGCTGTGTCTTAACATATTGCAATCATATTATATATTTTGCCCCTTTTCCCAGCTAATGTTTCTATTTTCCCTTAGGTCTATGACATGACTGAATCCTTCTAAGCTCTACGGAGAAACAGAAGGTACATGTAATGCAACTGCAAGGCAGTTGCATGCAACCTCCACCAGGGGGCGCAGGTAAGGAGAAAAAGGTAGCGCTCAAGCGCGGAGCGTCATTGGGAGGCAGCAGAGTAGTCCTACAGGCCAGTCAGCAACAAACAGGAAGACGAAATACCAAAGGTCACAGCAATGCACGTGGTCAGAGACAAGCCAGATGGGAGCGCGAGATCCAAAACGTGAGACAGAAGACGTAGTCAAGGTACGAGCCAAAGAGTCAACGCCAGACGGGAAACATAGTAACAGACGGAAAGCAGGAGGCAGGGCTCAGAATTCAAGCCGAGTCATACACTGTAGGGAACCACCAAACACACACTAAGTCAGGGATAGGGATTGGGTCAGGCACAAATACGGGTAGTCAGAGGCAGAAGGATCACTAGGGTATACGGCTCAGTTGCTCAAGCCAGAGACTGGAACTATCACTGATAAATGCTACCAGGAATGGCACCAATAAATAGCCACTCATGAACCAAAAGAGAGGCAGGAAAGGTTAACCCCACTATAACCAGGCCGGGGAAAGAAAAGCAAGAACAAACCCCGACCTGGATCATGACAGTACCCTCCTCAAGGTGTGGGGTCACCGGACCCCCAGGTTTCCCAGGATACCGAGCATGAAAGGCACGGATCAACCGATCCGCATGGACCGATCGCGCTGGAACCCAGGACCGATCCTCAGGACTGTAACCCTTCCAATGGACCAGATATTGGAGTAAGCGACGGACCATGCGAGAGTCCACAATCCGTTCTACCTCATACTCTCTCTGATCATCCACTGAAACAGGTGGCGGCGGAGATGGAGACTCCCTAAGGAAGACCTCAACGGTTTCAAAAGAGCTTTATGGAACACGTTGGTGATCCGTAGTGATGGGGGAAGGCACAAGCGGAAGGCCACAGGATTGACTACCTCCATAATATAATAAGGGCCAATGAACTTGGGCCCCAAGTTAGCCGAAGGAGCTTTAAGCCTGGTTGACAACCATACCTTATCCCCAACTCGAAATACTGGCCCCAAAGATCGTCTTTTGTCAGCAAAGAATTTATACCTCCCCTGAGCCTCCTCAATGCTCCTCTGAACCTCCTGCCACACCTCCCCCAACCGTTGAACAGCTAGATCAGCCCCAGGAAACCCTGAATCCAGTTAGGAAAAATCCCCAAAATGAGGGTGAAACCCATAATTACAGAAGAAAGGGGAGGTGCCCGTGGACTACTGCAATTATTAAAAGCAAATTCAGCCACAGGCAAAGGAGGAACACCAATCGTCTTGCCAAGCTGTGTTCGGACATCGCAAGATTTGTTCCAGGGACTGATTGGTCCTCTATGTCTGACCATTAGTCTCAGGATAATATGCAGAAGAAAAGGTCAAACAGATACCCAACCTTTTACAAAAGGCTCTCCAAAACGTGGACACAAACTGCACTCCCCTGTCTGAAACCACACTCACAGGCACACCATGCAATCGCACCACATGTTCAACAAACAATTTAGCTAATGTCTCTGCATTAGGCAGACCTGTTAAAGGTTCAAAATGCGCCTGCTTGCTAAATCTGTCCACCACCACCCAAATAACCCTTTACCACTAGAAGGAGGAAGATCGGTGACAAAATCCATGGACAGATGAGTCCATGGTCTATCAGGAATTGGCAATGGCACCAATTCCCGGCCGGCCGGCTATGGGAGTTCTTAGCACGAGCACATACATCACAGGATGACACGAACCTCACCACATCCAAGGCCAACGAGGACCACCAAAACAACCTAGAGACAGCTTTACGGGTAGCCAAGATTCCAGGATGCCCACTCAGGGCTGAATCACGAAACTCCCGCAGTATCCCGAGACAAACTTAAATGGACACAAAGAGCTTATTACTCGGCAATGATGGAGGGGCAAGAGATTGGGCCTCACAAATCTCCTGCTCCAATACCAAAGATACCCTAGCCACCACTACACCGTGCTGAAGAATGGAGGAAGGAAGTTCAGGAGGTGATATTGGGTCCAGACTACGAGACAAGGCATCAGCCTTGACATTTTTAGAACCGGGTCAAAAGGTAATAGAGAATTGAAACCGTGAGAAGAAAAGTGACCATCTCGCCTGTCTCAGTGTCATCCTTTTAGCAGACTCGATGTACGCCAGATTCTTATGATCTGTAATTACAGTGATTCGATGGACCACCCCCTCCAAAAAATGCCTCCATTCTTCAAACGCTAGTTTAATGGCTAGCAACTCTTACCTACATCATAATTCTTTTCTGCAGAAGTGAATTTCTTCGAGAAGAAGGCACAAGGTCTTAAATTGGTCAAAGTTGTAGGTCCCTGGGACAATACTGCCCCTACCCCCACCTCTGAGGCGTCCACCTCCACAATAAACGGTTCAGATGGATCTGGTTGAATCAATACAGGGGCAGACATAAAACATTTCTTTAATGCCAAAAATGCCGCTGCGGCTGGAGCAGGCCAACTCTTGATATCATACCCCTTTAGGGTCAAATCAGTGAGGGGTTTGACAATATGAGAAAACCCCCATATAAATTTCCTATAATTAGTGAACCCCAAGAACTGCTGAAGGCCTTTAAGATCTCTGGGTTGCACCCAGTCCACAATGGCTTGAACCTTTCTGGGGTCCATACGAAACCTATCAGCAAAGATTAACCCCAGAAAGGGCAATTTCTGAACCAAAAACAAACATTTCTCTGGTTTTGCAAGACCGTTCTCCTGGAGCCTCTGGAGAACAGCACGCAGATGACTTATGTGGGCCTGCTTCTCTGCAGAGTACACCAGAATGTCATCTAGAAAAGCTACCATGAAAGGCCCAAGGAAGTCAGAAAAGACATGGTTGATAAAATTCTGGAAAACTGATGGCGCATTAGTCAGACTGAAAGACATAACCAAATTTTCAAACAACCCTTCAGAGGTGAGGAATGCGGTTTTCCACTCATTCTCCTCTCGTATACGGATAAGATTGATTGTTGAGACTGAATTTGGAAAACCACTTGGCCTCAGACAATTGGTTATATAAATCAGGGATAAGTGGGAGGGGGCAAGTATTCCTCACAGTAATTTTATTTAACTCTTGCAAATCGAGGCATGGACGCAAACTACCATCTTTTTTTTTTTTTTTTTTTACAACAAATAACCCAGCCACCACAGGAGACACCGAGGGGTGAATATGCCCTTTACGCAGACTCTCAGAGATGTATTCTTTAATTGCGGCTTGCTCAGGACCAGACAGATTGTACAAACAGAACAAAATCCACAGAAAATAAAACAATGTTATCAGTAGGACCCCCGAGGAAGCCCACCCAAAACGCGCGTTGGGGCTGCAAGTACCTGACCAGTGGTGGAGATTATGGGTAAGACCCTTCTTTTTTAGGGATGTAGTTATATACACTCACCGGCCACTTTATTAGGTACACCATGCTAGTAACGGGTTGGACCCCCTTTTGCCTTCAGAACTGCCTCAATTCTTCGTGGCATAGATTCAACAAGGTGCTGGAAGCATTCCTCAGAGATTTTGGTCCATATTGACATGATGGCATCACACAGTTGCCGCAGATTTGTCGGCTGCACATCCCAAAGATGCTCCATACAAGGCAGGATGGATCCATGCTTTCATGTTGTTTACGCCAAATTCTGACCCTACCATCCGAATGTCGCAGCAGAAATCGAGACTCATCAGACCAAGCAACGTTTTTCCAATCTTCTACTGTCCAATTTCGATGAGCTTGTACAAATTGTAGCCTCAGTTTCCTGTTCTTAGCTGAAAGGAGTGGTACCCAGTGTGGTCTTCTGCTGCTGTAGCCCATCTGCCTCAAAGTTCGACGCACTGTGCGTTCAGAGATGCTCTTAGGCCTACCTTGGTTGTAACGGGTGGCGATTTGAGTCACTGTTGCCTTTCTATCAGCTCGAACCAGTCTGCCCATTCTCCTCTGACCTCTGGCATCAACAAGGCATTTCCGCCCACAGAACTGCCGCTCACTGGATTTTTTTTCTTTTTCGGACCATTCTCTGTAAACCCTAGAGATGGTTGTGCGTGAAAATCCCAGTAGATCAGCAGTTTCTGAAATACTCAGACCAGCCCTTCTGGCACCAACAACCATGCCACGTTCAAAGGCACTCAAATCACCTTTCTTCCCCATACTGATGCTCGGTTTGAACTGCAGGAGATTGTCTTGACCATGTCTACATGCCTAAATGCACTGAGTTGCCGCCATGTGATTGGCTGATTAGAAATTAAGTGTTAACAAGAAGTTGGACAGGTGTACCTAATAAAGTGGCCGGTGAGTGTATATGGTCTAGTCATGGATGCTCTCTACCATTGTCTGTTTTCACTTCATTTACTGGTTACTAATGCAGAATCTTTTTGAGTCTGTTGATCTATTTTGGTGTATTATGACTATAACGGAATTTTGACACCAGGTGGGAACATAGCATGAGTAGTCAGCAATAATATGTGCACTGTAAATTCAATATAGCTATCTTTAAATTTATATTAAAGGGAATCTGTCACCACTTTTTTGTGAGATCATGTAAAAATATCATTCAATTTAGTGTCACCTATGCATTATACCAGTACTTTTGATACCCCTCGACTCCCCACCTATGATCCATAAATACCGTTTATAATCCTCCCGAGGTGTATGTAAATCTGCTCAATCCGGTCCGATGGGCGGGGCTTATTGTCCGTCTCTTTCCCCCTCCTGGCTTGCTCAACGCATTTCTTTCAGGTAATTCCTGCGTTCGCGTAGAGTTACAGCGCGTGCGCATTCAAATGTCCTCTTGCGCGTTCGCAGTATGCATTGCCCTACTGTGGGCAAAGCATAAAATCAGTGTTGCGCATGCGCCGGCATACTCCATTACGTTCTGTGGCCCGGAAGTAATGCAATGCAATTGTGTGTTCCCTCACACAGGAAACCTGTCAAAAGTCCTGCACATTACACCGGAAGAATCGGAAACTCCTCAGAGATTCTTCGGGTGTAATGTGCAGTGCTTTTGACAGGTTTCCGGAGTGAGAGAACACACAATTGCATTGCATTACTTCAGGGCCATGGAGTAAGGTGGCGCATGCGCAATACTGATTTTATTCTTTGCCCACAGTAGGGCAAAGCATACTGCGCACGCTCGGTAACTCTACCCGAACACAGGAATTACCTGAAAGAAATGCGTAGAGCAAGCCAGGAGGGGGGAAGAGACGGACAATAAGCCCCACCCATCGGACCAAGCAGATTTACATACACCGCAGGAGGATTATAAACGGTATTTATGGATCATAGGTGGGGAGTTGAGGGGTACCAAAGTACTGGAATAATGCATAGGTGACACTAAATTGAATGATATTTTTACATGATATCCCAAAAAAGTGGTGACAGATTCCCTTTAACTGGGTCCCCCATCCACTTTATACATATTTTCTGTAGGGTTTTGGTGCTATTTTCACCTTTGTTCCACATTATTCATTTTTGTCATTTTCTAATGTACTAGTATGTATACATTATTGTCCTTTTAATCATGTATTTAATAAAATGAGGTATGTTTGATATTGGACTGTTTATCTCTTTCTTTTGCTGTATTCTTATAGATTATACAAACAGGCCTTGGGCAATTTAGCATCGGGAATAAGGTCAACAGTACAATCAAATGGGCGGTGTGGTGGTAAAATCTCAGCCTCTTTTTCGGAGAACACATCCTCAAAGTTCTTCAGCTACTACAAAATACCCTCCAGGCTGACGGATGACAGACATAGTAGTAAGATAATTTTCAGAACAATTAGGTCCCTACTTAACAATATCCCAGGACCCCCAGTCAATAATCGGGTTATGCAGTAATAACCAAGGAAACCCTAACACCAGACCAGCAGGGAGATTATCCAAGACAAAACATGACATACGCTCCTGGTGTAGGGCCTCCAAATGAGGATGAATTCTTCAGAAATAAAATGGATACCGTCCTTGGTGAGGGGTGTAGAATCAATAGCCACAATCTTTATGGGAGTCTCCAACCTAAATGTCCCTAACTTACAGCTGGCCACCAGTTTAGAGTCAATCAGGTTCAGGGATGACCCACAGTCCACAAAAGCCGAAGTAGGTGTAAAACAGTTCTCAACTCCAAGTTCCACTTTTAACAGTACTTTAGGAAATGAGGAAAAAGTACCTGTGAGTCTGGGCAACCTCCTCGGTAGTGTAAACCCAGACTTAGGCTTTTCCCAACACGTTGGGAGTAGGAGGACAGGAGGGACAGTCCTTCTTCCAATGTCCTGGGGCACGGCAGTAAAAACAAAGTTTACCCTCCCATCGACGTCTCCTCTCCTTCTCCTTGATGGTGATGGCCCCTACTTCCATGGGCTCAGAAGGTTGTGAGGGTTCCGGCTTTATCGGAAGGAAAGGAGCTTCCTGATGCACGACTCCCCTTTCCTGTAACCTCCGATCCATGCGAGTGGCCAGAGTCATGGCCTCTTCCAGAGAGCTGAGAAGAGGATGAAGAGCCAGAGTGTCCTTTAAATGATCAGACAGTCCCCTCCGGAACTGACACCTGAGTGCTAAGTCATTCCAGGACACCTCTGGGGACCATCGCCGAAACTCTGAACAGTACCATTCGGCAGAGAGCTTTCCTTGAGATAGACCCATAATAGTGTCCTCTACCAATCTGACTCGGTCTGGTTCATCATAGATAAGGCCCAGAGCCTCAAAGAACCTGTCCACAGACATTCTCTCAGGGGGGGTCGGAGGTAAGGAAAAAGTCCAAGACTGTGGACCCTCCCTCAATGAAGATATAATTATCCCCACCCACTGACTCTCATCCCCTAAAGATCGGGGTTTAATGGAAAATAGTAGTTTGCAACCTTCCCTGAACATGCAAAACTTATCCTTCTCACCAGAGAAGGTGTCAGGGAGTTTCACCGAAGGTTCAGGAGAGTGCAGACACACGTCAGTCACCTCACCAGACTTACTGACTGAGGGAGTCCCCCGGGCTATCTTGACTGTCTCAGCCATTTCCCTCTGCACCTGCTTCTGGGAAGTAACCAAAGCCCTGTGCTCCAGAGATAACTCCATCATCTGAGTAAGGTTAGCCACTTGGTCCACCAGAGTACGGAGCAGATCCATACCAGAGAAAGGGAAAAAAAAAAGTACAAAATCCCCTTTAAATGCTTGGGTCAGTGATAATGTATTGCAACTGCAAAGTAGTTGCTCGCAACCTCCACCAGGGGGCGCAGGTAAGGGGAAAAAAGGTAGCACTCACCGTGGAGCGACACTAGGAGGCGGCAGAGTAGTTAGACAGGCTGGTCAGCAACAAATAGGAAGACGAAGTACCAGAGGTCACAGCAATGCACGTGGTCAGAGACAAGCCAGAAATCGGAACCAGATGGGAGCGCGGGATCCAAAACGTTAGACAGAAGACATAGTTGGGGTACGAGCTAAAGAGTCAAAGTCAGACGGGAAACGTAGTAACAGAAGGAAAGCAGGAGGCAGGGTTCAGAATTCAAGCCGAGTCATACACTGTAGGGAACCACCAAACACACACTAAGTCAGGGATAGGGAACAAGACAGGCACAGATACGGGTAGCCATAACCAGGCCAGGGAAAGAAAAGCAAGAAGCAAACCTCGACCTGGATCATGACAGTACATATGTCCTGTATGCATCATAAGTCACTGCAATAGTCCCTGGCAGGGGGAGGATGATTTTTGTAGGGACAAAATACTTCATGTTTCTACATAGAGCAGAGAAAACAGAAGAATGAACTGGGTAGAAATCAAAATGAGCAATTAAGTACACAGTGCTTTATAACATGATGACTGCAATATATTAAGAAGATAAAAACTTTGATGGGAGGAGTGCTTCTTTAATGTTGTAATGTTGAGGTTGTAGGTCAGAATTTTGGGGAACTAGTAATCTGGTCAGTTAATTAAAACGTCCAAGTTTCCCTGCATTTCAGTAGAGCACCTGTTTCTACTCTCTGTAATAATCAAATTAACATTTAGCTAACTAAAAAAACACACAAAAAGAGTGCACACATCAATACCAGTGCCGTAAAACAGATTTATTAACACAGCAACAGTAGGAACATCAGCAGTAAAGATGGAAATAAAAAGTACCACAACAAAAAGTAAAGGAGGCATCGGAGCATGGGACACCTGTACTAGATGACCACCTCTGCTCCCCTCGCCTCCTATAACAGAGGAATTACCAGGCAGTGGGGCAAACCTGCCGCCTACTCCCCATAAGATCAGGAACGTGAAGCATCAAGGACACTTCTATCTTCACATCGTGTATACTGAATATAGGTCTATATATGGATTTAACACTATGGGTGTGGTTCTTAATGTATACTGACTGTGTAGTTGCATATAAATATAAATATGAATTTATGGTATTAAAAGCATTAAGAATAAAACATTTTATATTAATACTAGTTCTGGTAATCTCTCCCCCCACAGTCTGGCAGATTGTGTGCATATGTATTAGGTGTAAGCAGTGCCGTGTGTGTGTGTGTGTGCCATGGCTACATCTTGGGTATTGTTCCTTACCGGTATGTGGACACGTCTGCACCTGTGTTAAGCGAGTACGTATCAATACTTTCATGGTGTGTCATTTTGGCTTGTAACCATGTCTGCTGAGTATAAAAATGGTTGTATGAAAAGGGGGTGGCGTTGTATAACTTGTTAATAAAATGAAATATACTTGCCTGTAAATACGCTTTTTACAATACCTATACGAAGCCCACTGTTTTTGAGGCATGCAAGTCCCTGTATGTGAGAATCCACATGTGAGTGTAATGTCTGCTTAGGTATCTGCCTGACTGTGCAAGAAGGAGTGGTATAATACTGGATGTTTAAGCTTCTTAAACGGAGCCTTCTGGGGTATTCCCATCTATTGCACACAGACCATGTTGAGAAAAGTTAGAGAACGATTATGTCATTCAGTTTTGTTCCAGTAGCCGTAGAGTCTGTGCCAGTCCCTGGGCTGTGCCAAATGCCAAGTACTGACAGCACAGCCAGTCCTCCAGAGTCACTCCACCCTCTTTTTCCAGAGCTCTCTCCGCTAGCCTTATTAAAAGCAATGTCCTCTTTACCTCCAGCCAATTATGCAGAGTTCCTGATCCTTGTAGAACTTCTTCTCGCGGGCCCCAAATCAAGCAGCGTAGGGCAGACTTGGCTTGTCCCACCTGTAGTCGATCTGAAGGGCTATGTTGCAAAAGAAGCCCTGCTAGTCGTCCCAAACCACGTGAATATGGAGAGCGGCGCGGCACAGCTGGTAAGTCACAGGGACCATATTCTCTTTCCTTCAAACCCCCATCAAGAAAAGGATTGGGTAAGTGCAACATTTCATAGATGAGGATCCCTGTCTGAAACTCATCACTCCTTCGGTATTGCGTTGCTCCAACAATCTCAGGAGCCATACGTGAAGGATCACCTAATCCCTGCGGACGCCAAACAGTTTGACTCTTCAATTTAGCCTGGCTAAAGTTGGTGAGAAGCAATCGACCAGCACAAGTTGGGAATACTCTCTGTTCCGAAGGACCAGTTTCCTTGGCGTTCTCATTTGGCTGCTCAGCGGCAGACATATGGCAACAACTACATCCTGACTCTCCAGGACGGCAGCTGGCAAGCAAAAGGTTGTCTAGACGAAGATCACAGTGGGTAATACCTTGCGCCTTCAAATGCTCCAGAGCTCCACAGAGTTGAAGCAGTAGAAGACAAACTTGCCGTTCATATAACTCGGGCTCTCTCCGATGCCGAATTTCACCCTCCCGCACAAAATCTGCAAGTGTCTGTCTGGGGGGTTCTCGTGTAATTACTACCACTCTACTTCTCCGTTTGCCCAATGAGCCTTGGTTATTAGGAGAACTTTGCTTTTGATTTTTGTTTGAGGTCGCTTTAACTCTTTTGGAGACCTCGACACTTTCACCTTGCTCTTCTTCCTCCTCCTCTTCCTCAGATACAGTAGGATCCTCCCAGGGTAGTAAACGTGCAGGTACCTCAGCCAAAAATTGCCCACAATCCTGCTGGATATTGAATTGTTCAGTAAGGCCCTGTCGTATGGCCAGGCAGTGATAATATTCCCTCTGGGCTTGCTTGGATTTGCTGCGGCAAATCTGCAAAAAAACAAAAAAGGACTATGTTAAATGAAAAGAGAAATGGTTCATAGAAGAAGCATAATACAACTGGACAAGGTACACTATTAAAATGCAAGAAAAAAAATCTTTTCTGCACTCTGTATTTCTGTTGACAAAATACACACAACAAAGCCCTGCACCTCTAGTTTCCAAGAGCTCCATATGGGGGTCAAAAATTTGACGAGTAAAATTACTTTTCAATGTAACTATTGATGCTCCTTTAAGTGTAATTGTAATTGTATGGAGTTGAAGAGGCTCCTTTAAAATGGATCTGTCACCAGATTTCACAATACAAGCTTCATACATTATTAGCTGGATGACCAAGATGTGAGGAGACTGGTGTACTTACTTTAAACATACACTTCAGAAAAGCTGTATAATTGGGATATTTAAAAGGGTTGTCCACTACTTGGACAATTCCTTCACACTTACTATATTCCCTAATGTAAATTGCAAACAGCCTGTACACACTTCCAGTACAGCGATGCCGGTGCGGAGGGCTCCCAGGGCTTGCCTGACATTACAGTGGGGGAAATAAGTATTTGATCCCTTGCTGATTTTGTAAGTTTGCCCACTGACAAAGTCTATAATTTTAAGGGTAGGTTCATTTTAACATTGAGAGATAGAATATATATAAAAAAAAACCAGAAAATCACATTGTATAAATTATATAAGTTTATTTGCATTTTGCAGTGAGATCCCCTACAAACCATTAAGAGTTCTGGTTCCTACAGACTTTGGTCTAGCTGGACTCATTATCTGTACATTTTAAAAGTATGAAAAAGGACTATACAGCTTTCTGACTCAGTAAGTACACCATCCTCATCAGGTCTAAGATCTGGCAACTTATCCTGTGAGATGTACTAAAATGAAGAACAGGCTTCTGTAATTGATCGGAGGTGGCCAGTTTCCTAGATAAGGAGGACGCACATTCAAGTTGTTTGCTATACAGATTGCAAGCGCAGCTCTGAAGCTCGCCAGATCACTAACTCTGCACTGATCCAATGCGGCAGAAGCAAACCATCTGTTTTCTGAAGGGGAAAGAGCACAGTTCAGACCAGTGGCATGACAGAATGCACAGTCCACACCGGGATCGCAACACCCCCTGGCAAACAGGGAAGCAGAAAAAACAAAAAGATTTAAAAACAAGACTGCAGAGGATTTACCTATGCACTCTCATTTCCACTGAGATAAGATGAGATTCCATTCAGATAAGAATATGCAAAAATGTTGATTTTTCATCCATATGCAATTGGAGTCTCCAAGTTGGCCATTCCATGAACTACTCTTCTTGTTGAATGTCACAATATATATCAGAAAAAATTGGTTAGCATCTGCAAACAATGTAAAAATTCTAAATAATTACCTTCACAGCATAGAGATTTCCAGGGTCTCGTGCGTATGATGCTCGGTAATATACTGCATCTCCAGCTTGGCAACATGGTGTAGGGCTTGTTAGCCTGAAGTCTGGCCAACTTTCCAATCCAAAGCTTATTGGCTCTCTTTGTCCAGCCATGAAAAGGTCCTCACAACGAGCGTAGAAGCGGCGCAGGGCTTCAACCTGTAATTCAGCAATCTTCCCTCCACTAACTTTGGGTCGTTCCATGGAGTCTCCTGACTCATTGCCACCAGTCTCCCAGCTGCGATCTGTGTCATAAGTAGGGTTAGCTAGGCTCAGTGATGTCCCAAGTGCTTTATCTGGTGTGGACTGTCGGGGTGCCTGATTCTTCTTTGGAAGAGGAGGAGGGGTTGGATGTGGTTCTGGCTCATTCGGTGGGCTTCCTCCATGGGTCTGACGAGGCTGTTTATATGGGATCATATTTGCCCGTGACTGACCTGTGGATACAGACCAATTACTAAATTTGGATCTTAGAATAAACTGTTGAGACAATTTATCTAAACTAGTTTTCTTCCCTGAGATTGCCAGCTAGATGATATATTTTTTAAGATTGCAAAGTTCTTTGAAAGTCTTTACATGGTATCACAATATCCAGGCAAAAAAGTAATGCTCGTAAAATGCACAGGGATAATCACTAGCTGAAATAAGTAATTTTGGGGAAATGAGAAAAGGCCATTGGGCGATTATGGACCCACTTGTCCTCCAAATTAAAGGATAAAGTGTTAAAGCTCCTCCCTGTAATGATTGGCATGAAAATATGTGTTAATTTTAGTCTACTGTATACATTAACATTGTGAATAATGCTAAGTCGAAAACTGATGCCTGGGGTTTAGATTACTCTATATAATCAGCAAATTCTTCTTGCTAGTAGCCCTCAAGCTGCATCTGTTCAGAATAACGAAATGCACATATCAGGGAGTTGTCAGAAATGTTTTCCCCAGAAACAGGTAAAAGAGAACCTGACCGGTGATACATGCAGCCCAATCCATGGGCAGCATGTACCAGGCACTGAATGTATGATCTCAGCCAGGTATGTTGGACTCTGAAATGCTATGAGGTTTCAGAGAAAAACAATTTAAGAACTGCCAGGGACTAAGCCACACTGGAGAGTCAGACAGGCCGGCCACAGGTGACTCCTCCTCACCCGCTGCCCTGGACAGACATGTCTCTTTCTAAGTGCGTGTAAAGAGAAAGACCTGTCACTCCATGGCAGTGGGTGGGGAAAAGCTGCAGGGCACCTGGCCGTCCAACTGGTCTCCAGTGTGGCTTGGTCCCCGCTTTTCCAGCTCCAAGCTGTATACACTTGAATGCTTATTGGATGAAGCAGATTAAGTAATGTGTATTTGTGTAATGAAGGAGAAGGTGGCCTAAGGATCTCAACGCCCTTTATCAAGGTGTGAATTATTATTAGGCAGTTTGTTTTCCTTATGGAAAATGGATAAAAAAAAGATTTTACTGACTAAAAACAAAATATTGCGAAAAATCTGTAAGAGGGATGCAGCTCTCTTGCAATTGCTAATATATTGGGGGTGATCACAGAACCATCCAAAAAACTTGTTGCGAAAAAAAAAAAAAGAAAAGGAAAAAAAAAAAAAAGACATTAACTTCCAATAATTGGAGAAGAATCAAATGTGAAGCGATCAGGAACCCATTATCCTCCAATGCCTTAATATTCCAGAACTGCAGACTCCCTGGAGAGCCCAAAAGTACAGGGTGTTCAGTACTCAGACATGGTCAAAGTAAGGAAGGCTGCAACCTGACCACCACTGAACAATCAAAGTCACAGAATTTGAAACGCCAAGACAGAGCCAAGAAATACCTGAAAGCAATTTTTTCAAAAGTTTTATGGACTGATGAGATGAGTGACTTTTGATGGACCAGATGGATGGGCCCATGGCTGGACCAGTAACTGGCACAGACCTCCACTTCAACTCAGAGGCCAGCAAGAAGGAGGTGGGGTATTGTTATTGGCTGATATTATTAAAGCTATGAGCTAGTTGGACCTTTTCAGGTTGAAAATAGACTCAAAGTAGACTCCCAAATCTGACCAGTTTTTAGAAGACACTTTCTTCAAGCAGTGGTAGAGGAAGAAGTATGCATCTTTAAAAAAAACATGATTTTTATGCAGGACAATTCTCCATCGCATGCATCAAAGTACTTCATTGCTTGGCTATCCAGTAAAGACGTTAAACATGAAAGAATAGTTACACGGCCTGACCTACCCTTCCTCACCTGACTTAAACCCTGCTGAGATCTTGTCGAATCTTCATAAAAATGGGAGATTTGCAGTGAAGGAAAACAGTACACCTCTCTGAACTATGTCTGGGAGACTGTTGGTGCTGGCCAAAAAGTTGATTGTAATCCTTATGGGCAGTGTCTCCATCCGCCGGCACCAGCGCAGAAGAAGGATGAAGACACTGCCCATAGAAGGGTGGATAAGGTAAGGATAATAGTGTGAGTGCGGGACATAGGCGCGGGATTGTGGTGCCACAACTGCATGTCACAGGGCAGTGTGACGCGCCAGGGCATTGGGGTGTTATAACCATGAATACAGGAGGCAGAGATTTCTTCCAGGCACCGAAGCCTGAAAGAAATCATTAACATAAAAAAAAAACAACTCCATTTCTCAACTACACCGCGGCTATGAGGCATACAGGTAAGACAATTTTAGCCATTCTGTTACCTGTATGCCCATAATATTAACCGGTTATATACATCCCAGGGGGTGACAGATCCCCTTTAAGTATTTAGACTTCAGGTTTTTTAACATTTTAGATTGACTGAGAGCACTGATGTGCAATAATAAAATAAAAATACAAAAAATTGATTAATATCACACAGTGTAGTAAATGTGTATTTTAGAAGGGGGAAAAACTATACTGGGTACTAATAGGATGACAATCTCTGTATGATGTTATGGAACAGGTAAATAAAAATAATGCGTATATTACTGTTCTAATTAATACAGAGAGCTTCAGTAGTGCTATATTGTTTATACACATCGTAAGTACATAGCTTAAAGGGATTTTCCAGATTCAGAAAACCATTGCCCCCTCAGCTGGAGTTTGTTTTAAAAAACCCCCCTTACTCACCATCTCCGGGTTCAGAACAGCGTTCACCAGTGCCTGTTATTACCTGCTCGGTTGACGCCACGTCAGAAGCATTGCAACCAATAACGGAGGTTAGCGGATGTGCCCTCAGTTGATGGCATGAGGCCACGAAGCTCACCGATTGGCTGCACTGCTGTTGACATGAAATCAGCGCTGTGGACTCAACAGACACAGTTGCATTATGATCAGGTTTTTTTTTTTTTTTTTTAATATATAAAATGATTTAAAAAAGAAAAAAAAAAAAAGACCATCCAGACTGTCTGGCACAATCTGTCCAGCGTCATATTTAATATGCCAATGCTGTAGAAAAAGACATGGACCACACATTCAAAAAATCATGCGTTGATCTAATGCCGCTAGGCAAAAATGTACAAAACTGAACATGAGGTTCTTAGTTTAACATTCTGAATGAAGCCCACTACCACATCACAGCAAATCTCTCGGTCGGTCCCTAACTTTTCATAGCCTTATTAGATCACTGTGATGTGCATGGGGGGAGGGGGGGGGAGGAGTACGCGAAATAACACCGGAGGCAGAGTTTTCTCCCAGGCAGCACACACACTGGAGCCTGGCAGAACTCATTAACATATAAGATTAAAACTCAATTTCTCAGCTGAGTCCCCATTATTCCAGTCCACACCATCTCACCGGCACAACACCACAGCAACAATGGCTACCACACAGCACCAACACCAAATGAATGGGCTAGAAAACTCACCTTCCACAAACTCTGAGACTGTGAATTGAAAGCAAAACTAGGCGGAACCCCTCTTGGAGTCTCCTGCTAATTAAAAAATGATGCCTGTGCCTATAATGGGAGGAGTGCTGGTCTAAGTAGTGGGGACAGACCATGCAATAGGCCAATGCTACCCCATATCCAAAAAGCATACATTACATATTAACAGCTAAATCTAATGGTCACTACTCCATGCTAATTCTCTTGGATCTCTCTGCAGCATTCGATACTGTGGATCATCAGCTCCTCCTCACTATGCGCCGCTCCATCGGCCTCAAGGACACCGTTCTCTCTTGGTTCTCCTCCTATCTCTCTGACCGATCCTTCACTGTATGTTTTGCTGGTTCCTCCTCCTCTCCCCTTCCCCTTACTGTTGGGGTTCCTCAAGGATCAGTCCTAGGCCCCCTCCTCTTCTCTTTGTATACCGCCCCTATTGGACAAACAATCAGTAGATTTGGTTTCCAGTACCATCTCTATGCTGACGACACCCAATTATACACTTCTGCTCCTGTTATCACGTCGACCTTTTTAGAAAACACTAGTGATTGTCTTACCGCTGTCTCTAACATCATGTCCTCCCTCTATCTGAAACTGAACCTGTCAAAAACTGAACTCCTCGTGTTCTCTCCCTCTACTAACCTACCTTTGCCTGACATTGCCATCTCCGTGTGCGGTTCCATCATTACTCCAAAGCAACATGCCCGCTGTCTTGGGGTCATCCTTGATTCCGAGCTTTCATTCACCCCCCACATCCGATCACTGGCTCGTTCTTATCTGCATCTCAAAAACATTTCTAGAATTCGCCCTTTTCTTACTTTCGACTCAGCAAAAACTCTTACTGTCTCACTTATTCATTCTCGTCTGGACTATTGTAACTCTCTACTAATCAGCCTCCCTCTTATCAAACTCTCCCGCTCCAATCTGTCCTGAATGCTGCTGCCAGGATCATATTCCTCACCAACCGTTACACCGATGCCTCTACCCTGTGCCAGTCATTACACTGGCTACCCATCCACTCCAGAATCCAGTACAAAACTACTACCCTCATCCACAAAGCACTCCATGGCTCAGCACCACCCTACATCTCCTCTCTGGTCTCAGTCTACCACCCTACCCGTGCCCTCCGCTCCACTAATGACCTCAGGTTAGCATCCTCAATAATCAGAACCTCCCACTCCCATCTCCAAGACTTTACACGTGCTGCGCCGATTCTTTGGAATGCACTACCTAGGTTAATACGATTAATCCCCAATCCCCACAGTTTTAAGCATGCCTTAAAAACTCATTTGTTCAGACTGGCCTACCGCCTCAATGCATTAACTTAACTATCCCTGTGTGTGTGGCCTATTAGAAAAAAAAAAACATAATCAGGTTCCTTGCATCGTGTTCTCATACACTTTATGCAGTTAATAGCACTCTGTGTCTGTACTGCTACATACTTAGGCAGTTAACTGGTTCATGCAGCTTTACATGAACACCCGAGCCTTGCACTATGGCTGGTCCAAATAACTAAAGCAATTGTTACCATCCACCTCTCGTGTCTCCCCCTTTTCCTCATAGTTTGTAAGCTTGCGAGCAGGGCCCTCATTCCTCCTGGTATCTGTTTTGAACTGTGATTTCTGTTATGCTGTAATGTCTATTGTCTGTACAAGTCCCCTCTATAAGTTGTAAAGCGCTGCGGAATATGTTGGCGCTATATAAATAAAATTATAATTATTATTATTATTATTATTATTAATCTAATGTCGCTAGGCAATAATTTACAAAACTGAACATTAGGTCTTTAGGGACCCACTGAGAGGTTTGCTGTGATGTGGCAGTGGGCTTCATACAGTCTGATAAGAATGGTAAACTAAGAACCTCATGTTCAGTTTTGTAAATTGTTGCCTAGTGGCATTAGATCAATGTATGATTTTTGTCTTTCTACAGCATTGGCATATTTACGTTTATATATTCAAAAACTTCTCAGAACTATGGACTCCGTTCTATGATCATTTTTCCTTCTAGCAAGTATTGTAGTTAGCCAAACAGAAACGTGAACAGGGTTCATTATAGGACTGCATATGTCAATTCTTCTGTTCCCCGCTCTCTGTGTCCCGACATTCGGTCTGTCAACTAGGCCACAATGATGATGTTTGCGTAGTGACCGTATGAAATGTTGTCATGCAACACTACACAAGTATCAACGCAATGCCACTGCCACCTAAAGTAACGGGACAATGCAGATGTATACAGCAGTATTGATGTGAAATCTCTGCAGTCTAGTTAGCATTTCTGGCAGAGGAAGTTCAACAGTGGGGGACGAAATGGTTTTTTTGTGGGAGTTGGGCTTTTCAAAAACATCTTTGCTGTAGGACAAACTCTCAGAAGAACCAATACTGGACACGAACTGTGGATCTCACCTAAGTTGAGGTAGGTGGCTCCCCCCGGACTACAGTCTGATGAGCAGTCGGAAGCAGCGCCAGAGACAGGAGCATGGTCCTCACGTATCTGAACCTCAGCAACGGCAGGTGGTGGCGAGCTATCTGCCCGATTCTGTTCTTCAGGACTTGAGGACACCGCAGGGCCAAGCGAAGTAGAGTCTTGTATAGGCATATTGTCAGGAGTGCTACATTGAGAGATACATGAAATATAGTTAGCAGTATAATCACCGTACAGGCATAAAAGAAATCAATCAATCATATACATAAATTGCCAGTGCAAGTAACAAATATGGTCAGAAGCAAGATATGTCCTAGAACCAGGTGACAAACAGGGAGAGGCTCACCATTTTCTGCTACTGACACAGTTCCCCATTCTCTAACAGAAAGAAGTGTGCTTCATTGAGCGGAAGACGTGACCAGACTGCCCGGTGATCTGACCTAACCTGTGTGTTTACCTGGAAGGGAGTGTCACCAGAAACCCTCCCCTACGACAGCTCAGCACTGACACCACAGCTCCCCCGCCCAACTCTGAGAAAGTCTAGCTCCGTTACAAAAACTGTAATAAAAAAAATAATAACCCACCCATTCCAATCATACCTGCACATGGAAGCAGATGAGCGACAAAACACTGGTGACAAAACAATAAAAATATAGATTTTCTTAAAAGGAATAAAAACAAGTAAATTAGATAAATGAGCCGAGATCCTAGCAGTGAAAGTGCAGGACATAGACTGTGAAACTACACGGAGCAATGACAGGGGAGAGGAAGGAGACGGAAAATAATAGGAAGTGCGATAAGTGTGCACATAGGGACAAGTACGCTGCTAAAAAGCTCAGACGTCAGCACTCACTGCTAACGGCAGACACAGTGGTGAGTAGTGCTAAGCTTGGGACAGAACGATATACACCTATACACAAAGACCAAAACCATACCGGAGAACATTATAGCACCAGAGAAATATACACCACCGATGGCTGGGAATTTGTAGTATCCACCGTTCTTTTATTTCATATGGTTTTGTGTTCATTCCACTTTTTATTTTGCAAATGTAGAACTTTTATTTTAATTTGAAGTAAAAGCGGTAGTTATGGTAAGACTTCGTTCACATGGCATAGTCTGATGTAGTTTGGAGTGGATTCATAGGACTAGACCCTAAAGGAAAGAGTAGTACTATGAAAAGATAATTTCTATTTTTTTGCAAATCGCTTGGAAAGTCCCATTGCATCGGCCACAACAATCGTCTTTGGCTACTGCAAGGGAATGGGACTATCGCCTCTTACCTGCTGGCATCTTCTTTGAATAGCCAACCTGGTATGTCAGTCAAAAGAGCCAAGGTGAGAGGCAATACTACTCCCGCTGCCATGCAGTTGGCAATAAGACATGCAAATCGATTCACAATAACTTTATTCCTCTATATCCAACTTTCTGTGAAAAAGATATTAGTGTAGACGTTGCCAAAGTGAGGGCCACATCCGGCCCGAGACAACCGAAGGGCTGAAAACACTGGCCCCTTCCGATGTCACCGCTATCTGCATCCTCGGGATATAGATATTAATGAGTACAATGGTGGAGCAGAGAGACAACAGATCCTCCTTCCACCATTCAGCATGCGCCACTGAGACATCAGAAGCGATGATGTCACTAAATCGCGTCTGCTGTGCAGAGTGTCCGTTCACACAACAAAGACTGGAGCAGAGCGCCGGAGGGACAGGAGCCAAGGTGAAAGTGTGTTTTATGTGTGTCTGTATATAGGGGGCTATGTGACGACTCCTGCTGTCTATAGGGGGGTTGTGTGTGGGTTCATACCGTATATGGGGGTGCTGTGTGTGAACATACTGTACATGGGTGTGGTGTGTGAGGACTCATGCTGTATATAGAGAAGCTGTTTTGGGGCTCATACTGTATATAGGGGGGCTGTGTGTGGACCAACTGTATATAGGGGGCTGTGTGTGTGGACTAACTGTATATAGGAGGGCTGGGTGGACCCATACTGTATATAGGGGGGCTGTGTATGGTCTCAGGCTGTATATAAGAGCTATGAGAGGACTCATGCTGTATATAGAGAAGCTGTGTTGGGGCTCATACTGTATATAAGGGGCTGTGTGTGGACTCATACTGTATTTAAAGGATTGTCATTTAATTCTGCTCAATATTAAGGAATATAATTACTATTAACATAAAATACGGTAATTAGAATAA
Organism: Ranitomeya variabilis; assembly: GCF_051348905.1. Taxonomy (NCBI): domain Eukaryota; kingdom Metazoa; phylum Chordata; class Amphibia; order Anura; family Dendrobatidae; genus Ranitomeya; species Ranitomeya variabilis. The sequence continues at coordinate 255,806,101 of NC_135236.1, read as the reverse complement.
TATTGAGCAGAGATAATTTCAGCCCTCCAAAAAAAGTTGCAGTCTCTCAAGTGGACCCTCAGGAAAATTAATTGTCCACCCCTGTGTTAGAGGATCCAAGTTCTACCTTGAACAAAAAAAACAATACTTTTGGAAAAGGAGGACAGCAATACAAGGTGTAGGAACAGACAAGTAGAAACCCCAAGAATTAAAAGCCTGTTATCTAAACCTAACGTTGTGTTTTTATAGTGAAAAAATGTGAAAAAAAAATGCGATAAAAAAGCATTAAAAAACGCATACATATGCATTCTATCATTTAGAATGCATTCTGGAATTTTTGTGCACATGATGCATTTTTTTTCTGCGAAAATGTTCATTAATTTTGCATTTTTTTTGCGTTTTTCTCGCTATATAATGCATTGGGAAAGCTCTGGAAATAAACGCGCAAAAACGTGAAAAAAATGCATGCGGTTTTCTTGCAGAAAATGTCCGGATTTCTTCAGGAATTGTGCACATACCCTAAAGGTTACACAGAGCATAGCTGCCACTTGAATTAAATACCGATATTGGAAGTGGCCATTTTTTCCTCTGTGGTAAATTGGAAATGCCTCCCCCTCTCGTCACACCTCACGAAAAAAACTGCAGAATCTGGAAACTAAAAGACAACACTAGTTTAGGTACTGGGAGATCAGGGAAATCACAGTTGCCCCATAAAGGTACTGCAATTCACTTAAAATTCTGAGTGCTAGAAGAAAAGTAATACATGTACAGAATGTGTTCCTAAAGAAAGGAATCTTATTTTCTAGACATAGCGACCACTCTGCTCCCTAACTGGAATGGCTATGGACACCTTTGCATTCAATTTTGTTTTATTGTTCATTTGCTTTAGAAATACAAAGTGATAATTCTAAACAGAGTTCATGACAGATTTCAGCTTGTATTGCAGCTGTAGCGTCTCTGTACCTCCTTCACCTAGCTGTTTGTATGTGGACTTCTGAGACTGCCTCTGGCCGTATCAGCTAGCCCAGCTCAGGAACAGCCACAAAGATAGAAAGGAGGATGTACAAGTCATATCAGAAAGGAGGGAGGAAAGCATTCAAGTCTGCAGGGAGGGCTGACACGCCGTAGATAGGAAGGAAAGCTCATACAAGGCAGAAGGAGAAGGAAGAAAAAAAAGAAGTTTGTGTCCGAGTATGGAAGAAAAACAAAAAGAACACCAATGCAGATTTTGCAGTGTAAATGAATGTTGGTATGGTAGAAAAATGGCTCAGGCCTGTAGAAAGATACATCTTTCAGGAATGAAGCAGTTTTCCGAGAGCCAGTGAAGTCAGCAGAAAATTGGCCCACAGACCTTACATCCAAAATGTTTTACTGGCAGGAGGATAAACACATGAGAAAACACACACAGCTGTATGCAGCACACCTAAGGCTAGGTTCACATGGCGTTAGTGCAGTCCGTTCAACGCATGCGTTAAACGGACTGCGTTAACGCAAGTGCCGAAAAAGATTGCGTTATGCGATCGCGCTAGCGCAGATGCTTCATCTGTGCTAGTGGTGACGGACCCGAAAACGCTGCAGACCGCATCTGAGGGTCCGTCACAGAATGACGGCACATCGCTAACGCATGCCGATTATGACATGCGTTAGCGATGCGCTACATAATGGCAGTCAATGGGTGCGCTAACGCGTTAGTGCCGCTATGTAACGGATGCAGTCAGCGGATTGCCATTAACGCAATGTGAACCCAGCCTAAGAAACACAATGTCTGGTTGGTTGGGATGCAATGATTACCATAAAGATATGTAACAGTAAGGACAGGGTATCGTGAAAACATCAAACTCTTTGCCCCCAGCACGACAAAGTGCAATATTTTGAACCACGACATTGATATGCTTTAGGGGTATGTTCTCACATTTAGGATTTGCTGCGGTTTTGACACCGCGTATTTATGCAGCATCAAAAACGCAGCGGCCAGAAGTTACAGCCTACTGGATGGGATTTCTAGAATTCCCATGTCCACTGTGCGTCTATGTACACCTGCGGATCACCAGCAGAAACGGACATACGGCGCGTCTTTCAGATCCACAGTTTCTATTTCTCTTGTGGGTATGCATGTGGATTTTCCCCATAGACTTACAATAATGAGGAAAATCCGCATAGATCAAAACGTTACATTTATTTTTCTGAATACATGACAAAAGGGCTTTTTTGTAACCCAGGGGAACCACCAATTATGTTTAACTCAGTTTTCCATGTCAACATGTTGGCTGTAGAGCCTTAAAAGGGGTTGTCCACTACCAGGACAGCCCTTTCTTGATCAAAATGTTTTGCACCGATAAAATAATACAGCCTATACTCACCTCCTGTGCCGGGCTGTTCCTGTGGTGTCGGCACTTGCGGTTGTTGTGACACATGACACCAGTCAGCGCTGGAGTCACTGTCCCCGCCTTCGGACAAATCGAACATGAAGACGAAGTCCGGGCTGCAGCTGATCTCAGACTTCCTCTTCCTGCTCAATTCGACAGGAGGCGGGGACAGTAACGCCAGAGCTGATTGGGTGCCGGCATCACGTGTCACACCCACAGCACAGGAGCCCCGGGAGATGGAGTGCCGACACAGCGGGAACGGCGCCAGTACGGAAGGGGAGTATGAGCTTTATTATTTTACGGGAGCCAAACGTGGGGTATGACAAGAAGTTGTCCAAGTAGTGGACAACTTCTTCAAACATCAAACATTTGTGGATCTTTTCTGTCCTTCATAATCTTGGTGTTAATTACCTAACATAAAACCTACAGCACAGTACACAGATATGTACAAAGAGTACGGTCAAATGCCGTTTCTTATAAAACCCCAACAAAAAAGACAAGGGGGGACTCCCTCCGCATGGAGAAAGAAAGGATAAATCTCCAGACGAGATGAGGTTTCTTTATCATAAGAACTATTGGCTCAGGAGCTGGTCACAGTGGGAACCATTAGTGGTTTCAGGCAAGGTTTGGATGTTTGTTTTTTTGTTTTTAAGAAGAAAATAAAAATTATGTAGTGTTCTCTATGTGTCCAGTGGAAAAACAATTGGGATCAGGAGGAAAAGATTAGCAGTTTTAGGGGAGACCATCATGTTGTAGTCATGCATGTGCCCATTCCATGGGATGCACTTGAAGGACATATGTCTTTTTTCAACCACATCAACGCTCCTGAATCACGCAGCACGACCTAGCAATTGTTACCATCTACCTAGATCTATCAAATTTGAGGCTGGAAAAAAAAAAACAGAGGAGGAACAAGGAAGAGTCCCAGAGATTTCCGTTAGAGTTTTACAGATCTACTCAAAGTGGGCTTGGGGGAGGTCTCCAACATCACAGTCTGTGGCTAATAGTAGGAAAGTTTATGTGACTTGTGCCATTCTCCTTTTATTCCTCCCGATATGTGTATGGACACATTTACAATTGGGTGCTAACATTTGGAGTGGGAGGGTGTTGGTCACTGTCCCATCATTGCTGGCAGTCCTCCTGTTTATGAACACACCTCTAACAATTTATTCATACTTCAGAATTATGAGAAAAGAGGAATTGTTACTAAACTAGACAATTCAGGAAAGCTATAGATTTTGAAGGTCAATTTATTCCACAAAGCTAAAGTTTGTGCCATAATTGAAATTTTGCTTTTAGGCCACATTCACATATTCAGTATTTGGTGAGTTTTTTACCTCAGTATTTCTAAGTACCTTAAAAACCAGGAGTGGAACAATCAGAGGACTAGTATAATAGAAACACGTCACCGCTTCTGTATTTATCACCCACTCCTGATTTTGGTTTACACATACTGATGGAAAATACTGACCAAATACTGAACGTGTGAACATGGACTTAAGGTCTTTTTTATGTAGCCACCGCTGTTTTTTTTGCCATTGGGGGAAAAGTTTCGGTTTTCCAGAAGTTTTCACCTGATTTACTTGTGACTTTTCAAATGTACTTCATGTTCTTCCCTGGAGTGATTTTATGTCCGCCCAAAAACGTTTTTGTAATTTTTGCATCATTTTGTGAAACGTTCGACTTTTTACTTTAAAAAGGTAAAAGGCAAAAATAAAGACGATATTTAGCTTTGCACAAAATTCATGAACCAAGTGAACAGTTTTGAAGAATTTGGAGCAAAAAATGGCAAATACCAGAAGACAAAAAATGGAAAAGGGAATTAGAGGGAATATGTTAGCATGTTTTGCCATGTAATCTGACAGTTGCATGATGTAGGGGCATAGACCCCGATTCCTGCAATCTAACACTTACTGGTCTGCTGGCGCAGTTTGGATAGAATCACTGTTTCCTCTGATGTAGATCTAGGCGTGCTATGAATGCTGAGCTGTACCTAACCTCGCTTGCCCACACCACTGATTGGCAGCAAATTGCAAATCCGTGGTGGAGGCAGGGTTACAAACATTAGCTGGACTGCCTGGCACTGAACATCTAGTTTTGCAGTGATAATCTCCCGCTGATTAAAAAACACTGATTCTATTGAGACTACAGTAAGCTGCTGAGAAAGCGACATCCGTAGAATCAGGCTTTCTGCCCTTACATTATGTTGCCATCAGATTAAATAGCAAAAACCTGCAGACCAATTCTCTTTAACCCCTTCATGACCCAGCCTATTTTGACCTTAATGACCTGGCCGTTTTTTGCAATTCTGACCAGTGTCGCTTTATGACGTAATAACTCAGGAACGCTTCAACGGATCCTAGAGGTTCTGAGACTGTTTTTTGTTACATATTGGGCTTCATGTTACCGGTAAATTTAGGTCGATAATTTTTGCGTTTATTTGTGAAAAAAATGGAAATTTTGTGAAAATTTTGAAAATTTCGCAAATTTCAAATTTTGAATTTTTATTTTGTTAAACGAGAGAGTTATGTGACACAAAATAGTAAATAAATAACATTTCCCACATGTCTACTTTACATCAGCACAATTTTGTAAACAAAATTTTTTTTTTGCTAAGAAGTTATAAGGGTTAAAATTTGACCAGCGATTTCTCATTTTTACAACGAAATTTACAAAACCATTTTTTTAGGGACCACCTCACATTTGAAGTCAGTTTGAGGGGTCTATATGGCTGAAAATACCCAAAAGTGACACCATTCTAAAAACTGCACCCCTCAAGGTGCTCAAAACCACATTCAAAAAGTTTATTAACCCTTCAGGTGATTCACAGCAGCAGAAGCAACATGGAAGGAAAAAATGAACATTTAACTTTTTAGTCACAAAAATGATCTTTTAGCAACAATTTTTTTATATTCACAAGGGTAAAAGGAGAAACTGGACCCCAAAAGTTATTGTACAATTTGTCCTGAGTACGCCGATACCCCATATGTGGGGGGGATCCACTGTTTGGGCGCACGACAGGGCTCAGAAGGGAAGGAGCGCCATTTGACTTTTTCAATGAAAAATTGGCTCCAATCTTTAGCGGACACCATGTCGCGTTTGAAGAGCCTCTGTGTCCACCACAAGTGACCCCATTTTGGAAACTAGACCCCCCAAGGAGCTTATCTAGATGCATAGTGAGCATTTTGAACCCCCAGGTGCTTCACAAATTGATCCGTAAAAATGAAAAAGTACTTTTTTTTTTTTTTCACAAAAAAATTTCTTTTAGCCTCAATTTTTTCATTTTCACAGGGGCAATAGGATAAAATGGATCCTAAGATGTGTTGGAAAATTTCTCCTGAGTACACCGATACCTCATATGTGGTCACAAACCACTGTTTGTGCACATGGCACGGCTCGGAAGGGAAGGAGCGCCATTTGATTTTTGAATGAAAAATTAGCTCCAATTGTTGGCAGACACCATGTCGCGTTTGGAGAGCCCCTGTGTGCCTAAACAATGGAGATCCCCCACAAGTGACCCCATTTTAGAAACTAGACCCACCCAAGGAACTTATCTAGATGCATAGTGAGCACTTTGAACCCCCAGTTGCTTTACAAATTGATCCGTAAGAATGAAAAAGTCCTTTTTTTTTTCACAAAAAATTACTTTTAGCCTCAATTTGTTCATTTCCACATGGACAACAGGATAAAATGGATCCTAAAATTTATTGGGCAATTTCTCCTGAGTACACTGATACCTCATATGTGGGGGTAAACCACTGTTTGGGCACACGGCAGGGCTTGGAAGGGAAGGAGCGCCATTTGACTTTTTGAATGAAAAATTAGCTCCAATCGTTAGCGGACACCATGTCGCGTTTGGAGAGCCCGTGTGCCTAAACACTGGAGCTCCCCCACAAGTGACCCCATTTTTGAAACTAGACCTCCCATGTAACTAATCTAGATGTGAGGTGAGTACTTTAAACCCCCAAGTGCTTCACAGAAGTTTATAACGCAGAGCCGTGAAAATAAAAAATAATTTTTCTTTCCTCAATAATTATTTTTTAGCAAGCAATTTTTTTATTGTCACAAGAGTAACAGGAGAAATTGGACCCCAAAAGTTATTGTCCAGTTTGTCCTGAGTACGCTGATACCCCATATGTGGGGGGGAACCACTGTTTGGGCACACGTCGGGGCTCAGAAGGGAAGAAGTGACGTTTTGAAATGCAGACTTTGATGGAATGGTCTGCGGGCGTCACGTTGCGTTTGCAGAGCCCCTGATGAGCCTAAACAGTAGAAACCCCCCACAAGTGACCCCATTTTGGAAACTAGACGCCCCCAAGGAACTTATCTAGATGTGTGGTGAGAACTTTGAATGCCCAAGTGTTTCACAGAAGTTTATAATGCAGAGTTGTGAAAATAAAAAATAATTTTTTTTCCACAAAAATTATGTTTTAGCAAGCAATTTTTTATTTTCGCAAAGGTAACAGGAGAAATTGGACTCCAATAGTTGTTGCCCAGTTTGTCCTGAGTATGCCGGTACCCCATATGTGGGGGTAAACCACTGTTTGGGCACACGTCGGGGCTCGGAAGGGAGGGAGCACCATTTGACTTTTTGAACGCAAGATTGGCTGGAATCAATGGTGGCGCCATATTGCGTTTGGAGACCCCTGATGTGCCTAAACAGTGGAAACCCCTCAATTCTAACTCCAACACTAACCCCAACACACCCCTAATCCCAACTCTAGCCATAACCCTAATCACAACCCTAACCCCAACACACCCCTAACCATAACCCTAACCATAAGCCTAATCTTAACCCTACTTCCAACCCTAGCCCTAATTCCAACCCTAACTCTAATTCCAACCCTAAACCTAAGGCTATGTGCCCACGTTGCGGATTCGTGGGAGATTTTTCTGCACCATTTTTTAAAAATCCGCAGGTAAAAGGCACTGCGTTTTACCTGTGGATTTACCACGGATTTCCAGTGTTTTTTGTGCGGATTTCACCTGCGGATTCCTATTGAGGAACAGGTGTAAAACGCTACGGAATCCACTCAAAGAATTGACATGCTGCGGAAAATACAACGCAGCATTTCCGCGCGGTATTTCCCGCACCATGGGCACAGCGGATTTGGTTTTCCATAGGTTTACATGGTACTGTAAACCTGATGGAAAACTGCTACGAATCCGCTGCGGATCCGCAGCCAAATCCGCACCGTGAGCACATAGCCTAATTCTAACCCTAACCCTAGTTCTAACCCTAGATCTAACCCTAACCCTAGCCCTAGTGGAAAAATAGAAGTAAATATATTTTCTTTATTTTATTATTGTCCCTACCTATGGGGGTGATAAAGGGGTGGGGGGTTCATTTACTATTTTTTTTTATTTTGATCACTGTGATAAAACCTACCTGTAATGAATCTGCTGGCTGGCAGATTCAGTGGGCACACTGCGCATGCGCCCGCCATTTTGGAAGATGGCGGCGCCCATGGACAAGACGGACGGACACCGGAAGGCTTGGTAAGTATGAGGGGGTGGGATCGGAGCACGGGGGGTGGACCGGAGCACGGGGGGAGCAGACAGGAGGACGGAGGGGAGCGGAGCACAGTACGGGACAGGATGGAGGACTGGGGAGGAGATCGGTGGCGGTGGCAGATCAGGGTTTCCAGCCATGGCCGATGATATTGCAGCATTGGCCATGGCTGGATTGTAATATTTCACCACTTTTCATAGGGGAAATATTACAAATTGCTCTGATTGGCTATTTCACTTTCAACAGCCAATCAGAGCGATCGTAGCCATGGGGGGGCGAAGCCACCCCCCGGGCTGAAGTACAATTCTTCCTGTAGGTCGGGTGAAATTGGAGTTAACCCTTACATCCGACCTGCAGGGACGCGATCATTTTGTGACACAGCATATGCGTCACAGGTCGGATTGGCACCGACTTTCATGACGCATACGCTGTGTCACAGGTCGGGAAGGGGTTAAAGAAAGCAAATGATGGATCAGACACGTGTATACAGATACAGTGGGTACGGAAAGTATTCAGACCTCTATAATTTTTTTACTATTTGTTTCATTGCAGCCATTTGGTAAATTTAAAAAAAAAAAATTCACTGTTTTCTCAATGTACACTCTGCACCCTATCTTGACTGAAAAAAAACAGAAATGTAAAATTTTTTGCAAATTTATAAAAAAAAAACACAAAAACCTGAAATATCACATGGTCATAAGTATTCAGACCCTTTGCTCAGTATTGAGTAGAAGTACCCTTTTGAGCAAGCACAGCCATGAGTCTTCTTGGGAATGGTGCAACATGTTTTTCACAACTGGATTTGGGGATCCTCTGCCATTCTTCCTTGCAGATCCTCTCCAGTTCCGTCAGGTTGGATGGTGAATGTTGGTGGACAGCCATTTTCAGGTCTCTCCAGAGATGCTCAATTGGGTTTAGGTCAGGGCTCTGGCTGGGGGCAAGTTAAGAATGGTCACAGAGTTGTTCTGAAGCCACTCCTTTGTTATTTTAGCTGTGTGCTTAGGGTCATTGTCTTGTTGGAAGGTGAACCTTCGGCCAAGTCTGAGGTCCAGTGCACTCTGGAAGAGGTTTTCATCCAGGATATCTCTGTACTTGGCCGCATTCATGTTTCCTTCAATGGCAACCAGTCGTCCTGTCCCTGCAGCTGAAAAACACCCCCATAGCATGATGCTTCCACCATGTTTCACTGTTGGGATTGTATTGGGCAGTAGATGAGCTGTGCCTGGTTTTCTCCACACATACCGCTTACAATTATCACCAAAAAGGTCTATCTTCGTCTCATCAGACCAGAGAATCTTATTTCTCATAGTCTGGGAGTCCTTCATGTGTTTTTTAGCAAACTCTATGTGGGTTTTCATATGTCTTGCACTGAGGAGAGGCTTCACTCAGACCACTCTGCCATAAAGGCCCGCCTGGTGGAGGGCTGCAGTGATAGTTGACTTTGTGGAACTTTCTCCCATCTCCCTACTGCATCTCTGGAGCTCAGCCACAGTGATCTTGGGGTTCTTCTTTATCTCTCTCACCAAGGCTCTTCTCCCACGATTGCTCAGTTTGGCTGGATGGCCAGGTCTAAGAAGACTTCTGATGGTCCCAAACTTCTTCCATTTAAGGATTCTGGAGGCCACTGTGCTCTTAGGAACCTTGAGTACCGAAGAAATTCTTTTGTAACCCTGGCCAGATCTGTGCCTTGCCACAATTCTGTCTCTGAGCTCCTTGGAAAGTTCCTTTGACCTCGTGATTCTCATTTGGTCTGACATGCACTGTGAGCTGTGAGGTTTTATATAGACAGGTGTCTGCTTTTCCAAATCAAGTCTTATTAGTTTAATTAAACACAGCTGTCCTCCAATGAAGGAGTAGAACCATCTCAAGGAGGATCACAAGGCAATGGACAGCATGTGACTTACCGTAAATATGAGTGTGAGCAAAGGGTCTGAATACTTCTGACCATGTGTTATTTCAGTTTTTCTTTTTTAATATGCAAAAATTTCTACATTCCTGCGTTTTTGTCAGTCAACATGTGATGCAGACTGTACATTAATGTGAAAAAAAATAAACTTTTTTGAATTTACCAAATGGCTGCAATGAAACAAAGAGTGACAAATTTAAAGAGGTCTGAATACTGTACCTACTATATCTTTCTAGGAAAACCGTATAACTTTGCAACATACAGAATATATTTTGTATCTAGAAAAAGTACCGTACATAACACTCACAATGAAGTAATTCAATTGCTTCATTATTTTCAGTTATATATATATAGCTGAGAAAAGACATAGGGCCATCAAGGTCAACCCTTCTCCACTAGTTTATGGGACTTACTCATTAGATGAGCAAACAACTTTACTTGCAGACCATTATCTAGGGTACATTTTCTTCAAGCTACCATGCCATCACACACTAGGCTAGCCTTCTATGTCACCTGGTACAACATTCCCTCTTCTGGGTTCTTATGGATTAACCCCTTCCCGGCTAGGCAATCTTCTATTTCTGTGCTTTAGTTTTTTTTCCAAGAGCCATAACTTTTTTCATTTTTTTCCTTCGACACAGATGTATGGGGGGGCTTCTTTTTTGCAGGACTAGCTGAAATTCTGAAAGGCATCAATCATTTTACCATTCAATGTACTGTAGACCGGGTGAAAAAAAAATTCCAAGGGAAGTGAAATTGTGAAGGAAAAAAACTGCAATTCCTCATTTGTTTTGGGGGTTTTCTTATATGGCAATTATTACATAGTAAAAATGACTTGTCAGTATAGTTCTCCAGGTCAGTTTGTTTATAGCGAAACCAAAATGATATGATTTTTTTTTTTCTTCATTTAATTCTGGGATTTTTTCCCCCACATCTGTAAACAATCCATCAGCATCATATGGTCGTTTCACATGGGAGCAGACTGGTGCGTGGAATGGTACACCTCCAAAACCTTCCACTGTAAATGCTGCTGTCAGAGACTGACAGAAGTATTGAAGGAGTTAAAGAGGTATTCCCATAGCCAAGATACTATCTCACTATGTAATAGGCATAATATTAGCAAATACCTCCAATTAGAAATGTAGCATAGTTCTTCTGATTCGCTATGTCGCTTACCCCATGTCCAGGATATTGCAGTAGCTTAGGTATCCATGGTTATGACCACTAACAGCAAACAGTCACTACATGAGTGATTGTAACCATGGATACCCAAGTACTGTAATGCCCTGCACAAGGGATATAGAGACATAGCAAATCAGGAGAACTATACTACATTTCTAATTGGAAACAATCACTAATATTATTAGAATGATACCTACTATACTTGGGAGATGGGAATACCTCTACAACAGCACTGGGTCGAGCTCAGCTCCCGATCGGTGCTGTTAGATGTAGATGATGGCTGTGTAACACAGCCAATCTCTGCCAGGAAAAATGCAAGCTCAGGAACAAAGACGGGGCTCCCTTATATGATGTAAGGGTACATCACATGTCAGCAAGGGATTAGCAAAATATAATTGATCTTCAAGCATAAGGGTGTCAATAGATGTAGCTACATGTAAAGTGTGCAACCAAGAGACAAATGAGGTCTTTAGGATCTGTGAACACCGTTGAAATTTAAAATGATTATTTTTATATATGTTAGTGGATACCTTTTTAATTAATAAAATTGCATATGCAGAAAATAATACATAGTTTGCAACCATATGTATGGTAAGTTTTATATTAATTTATTAATAGAGTGTTCCTCCCAGTAATGTTATAGGTTGGATGTGAGGGCTGTGTGTATCCAAGGTGCCGCTGCCTTTTCTCGGTGTTAGGACTCATTCACACGACTGTATTTTCGATCCACTGATGTCCGTGAAAAAATACAGACCGCACTCGGTCCAATGTTATCCAATGGAGCAGTGCAGATGTGTTTTTTTTTTAATTAATTTTTTTTTTTTTTTAGCCTAAACCATATAAAAAAAATAAAATTAAAAAATAAATAAATACAAAAAAAAGCATAATGTACTAATTTCTTCTGTAAACCAATGACATATTCAAGCTATGGGTGCATTAAAAAAACAAACTGGATGCCATACGGACCCACAGTGTAGCATCTGATTTTTATGGATACATAATTCTGTAACATAGGAAACTGTAAATGATCCTGGAAATGATTAATAGCTGCTGTAGAAAAAAAAAACAAAAACGGATTGTATACAGGAAACAAGTGAGAAAAAAAAAAGGCCCACTTTTCTGGATGAAACTCTGATCGATTTTTTTATACACTCATGTGAACCTACCCTTAGGGATGTTAACAGAGAGGTGGTTGAACATAGAAAGCAAATGAAGGGAGGAAGAGAGCTGAGAGCGCAGGAGTTCTGATGGATTTGTATCAGTTTTGCAAAAGCACTAAGGACCCAACAGACATTGCAGCAGCAAAAATGGTAGAAATGTTTAATGAAGACTGTTTAGCGAGCTGCTTAATTTTACACTTACGAAGCAAAGAAACAAAAAATAATATTGCGCAAAGGTGTATATAGCATTATTTCAATATATATTCTTTTCAGCTTTAATTTTCACAACTGATACATCACTGTAACAGAAGCCTTACTAGAGACATTTACCTGCTAGACCTGGTCTCAGTGCCTGTGCTATCTTGAGGACTTCCTGCAGCTTTCTCTTCCTCTGACCGATACATGAACACAATGGATGGTTTCTCTCCAGGCTCTGTCCGACTTTCACTAAACCAATGGTGTCTTTGGACTGGTGGAGGAGGAAGCATGTGAATAACCGTACCATCGAGGCCTACTAGCTTTCCTTCTTCTCGGTCTTCACACCCTCCTTGTCCACTTCCATCCTTCTTCCTCCTGAAAAAACTTTTGAAAGATATCCAACGACGTGGCTTTCCATCTGCTGGCCGGCGTGGCTGTGTTGCGGTATCGGTTGGTGAGGGTCGGTTAGTTCCAACTGGTTTTCCACGAGTTGCAAAGTGTTTGTGTAACATAGTGGCATGGTAGGGTGAAGAAGTAGAACGTGGAGGTGGGAAAGGGGGAAGAGGTTCTGTGGTGGCAGATACAGTTGGGCTGTCATCGCTGGAAAGTGCAGGAGAATGCTTGTTTAAATTCACAGTTCCAAAGGTTTCACTTTGGGAGGAAAACAGGGTTTTTGGTCTTCCTAACGATCCAGTAAATTGCTCTGGATCAGAGTGAGTCTCTGGTGGACGATGATCATCACTACTGCCTGATTCAGGAGTCAAAGCTTCTGGCGGAGAACGAGGAGGCTGGATAGATGCCACAATCTGAGACAGGACACGGTTTGCACTTTCCCGTGTACAACCAACAGTTTCCTGGGGTACTGTACCAGCAGACTCCTCTCTCTTTTGTGCTTTAGCCGGTGTTTCTATTTCCTCATATGTGTGGCTTGCTACACTTCCAGTCTGACGTTTTTCCTTGTCTGGAGGTGGAGGAAAGGCACCACCAGAACCAACAAAACTTTTGTAAATAGCTAAATTATCATAAGCACTAGGATTTATGAGGATGGGAACTTTATCAGCACTTTTACAACTGTGGGCATAGTCCGGTTCATCATGAATAATTATAGGAAAAGGTGGCATTCCTGCATTATTATAGCTGTTAAATTTAATTTCTGACAAGTTCGGAGAACGGACAGGAACAGTATGAGCACTCAAACCAGCAGTAGGTGAAGTTGGGGCAGACTTATAGCAGCTTCTTTTAGGAGCTTCCACATTTTCTGCTTTTACAAGCTTTTGCCGAGGGCTTGTACTTGATGTCCAAACTTCCTGGTAACGTGTAGCGCTTGATTTTTTTACCTTTGCATTCAAACGAGATCGACATTCACCAGCCATAGCAGCAGAAACATCAACTACTGTATATGGCTTACAGACTGGTTGCTCCATGTTGACCACACGATATGGTTGAGCCTGTGCCATATAAGCATCTTGGTGTGTATCTTGTGTTGTTCTATCTGGCATAACTGCTGATTCTCTCTCGGTAACTAAATTTCCATTACAAAAGAGTCCTCCAGAGGATGATGATGACGATGATGAGGAAGTAGAGGATGAAGAGGAGGATGGAGGACAAGATAAAGAATCAACCATTGATGTATCAGGGGAAGGGGAAACAATATTGCATTCACCTGGTCCACCCACTTCACAGCCATTAAGGATCTCATCATAACTATCATCATAGTCCACAGCACACACCCTTTGTAAGGACTTCTGACGTAATGGCACAGTATTCCATTTCTCTCGTTTCCCAAGTCTTCCTGGCACAGGAGAAAGACTGCCACTTTGAAGATTTGCAAACCTTGGTTGTCCCCTCATACGAATTTCCATTGCCAACAGTTCTTCATCACTTTCTTCCCAGCTCTCCCGTTCCCCTTGATCTTCATCATCTTCATCATCCCAGCTATCATCACCACTAGAAAACTCAGGATAGCAGAAGCGTCCACCATCCATTCCAATAACTGCACCCTGTTCTCCACTTAATGCTACTCTTCTAATACATTTTTTTGGCCCTCCTCCATCAAGACGACTTCCAGATAAACAGCTAGCCGGTGGCTTTCTCTCTAAAGAGCGGCGATAACACTGATTGATCCTACATAGAAAAGTTTCTCGTGGTGTACCTTCTGAAAGAGGTGCTGATTCTACTGGACTTAAGCCTGCTATCTCCTTCAGCACTTCTGTGAGTCCACTGCTACTCACATGGTTGTTATTAGTGACTGTTTGTTCTGCTCCTGTGTTGTTATTTGCTCGATCATCATTAGATACAACATTATGGGCTTGTGTTCGAGTGTTTTGTGTGGGTAGCGGTGACCTAGAATGACTCTGAATAGGATGACTTACTGCGCCATCTATAGCCATCATGGTAGGTTTCACAGCAATGGTAGGTTTTTTGGCTACAGGTGGTCTGAACCCAGTGGTTACACGTGGTCGCTGGTTGGAAATTACTTTGGCATGATTTGCTCGGTAAGGAGGTGGTGGTGGAGGAGGAGGTGGTGGTTGACCAGTGATGCCTCTGCCAAGAGCTGATAACTGATGCTGACCTTTTGGTTGAAAACAGTTCTTGCACTCCCCTGGTTTCCAAACATGCTCTGTAAATGAGCCGCAAGCCGACATGATAGCAGGTACTGTAGAGCATGGCACCAGGGCGAAAAGTGGAACGTCACTTAGAAATTCATGGGATTCACTAACATAACAGGCAGCAAAATTACTTCATGTACCTGAAGAAGAAGAAAAACAACAAACAAAAGTGAGCATAAAGTATGCAACATAAGCAGGCTATTATTTTCTGTAAGAATATGTCTACGATGTAATAAAAAATTGACATTATTACTATTTACACCTCTATCAAAGCTATATTTGTATTTTAATGTTCATTTCCCACATGCAAGGGAACCGGTAGGTGAATTAGGTTGGGCTCACACTGCATTTTCCCCCTATATTTAGATGAGAAAGGTTCATTCATTAGACACAGGCCAAAAGAATTTCATGTACAGGTATACTGTATGTAAAATAACTCAGCATTCTGGAAAAAAAAAGTATGGAATAGTGCAACAAACTACAAAGAACAGGATCTTGTAAACAAAAAATAGGATCTATTAGCCTATGGGTGATAGATGCCACTGTATGGTGTCCATCACAGGCATCTGTTTAACAGACACATCTATGGCTTTTAAGACAATTCCATTAAGAGGACGTCATTATGGCCTAAGGCTGATGGATGTCTACAGTAGCATCCATTACCCATAGACTATAATGGCTCCAGTTAACAGATACGTAATGAAAGCCTCACAATGTGTGTCAGTCGGATCTCATATTAGTCGGTTGCCGATGGATGCCTATGTTAAGCATCCATTGCAACCTCCATTTAATGTATATAAAATAGCTGTTCCTGGCTGGTACGTTACATAGCAACTAGTAATGTAATGTGAGCATAACCCTAGCTTTGTTATTTCTGCTGCCTAGCCTTGTTACTACATCAAAACCACTGGATAAAATAATAAAATGGTAAGGATTTTTTCTGCATGGCACTAGTATACCTTTAGTTCTCCTAAGTATCTGAAAAGCTCAGTAGGTTTCATACACCACCAGAACAATTGCTCCACGGTACCCATCATCGTCATATTTATAAGAAAAGCACATCACACAATGACAAATAAACCTATTAACACAAAGCTGCATTAACAATAATCCACTAAAGCTATGTAATAAAGACACTGCCTCCATCATACGCTGTTAAGTGACTGTACCCTGTACATTGGTTGTGCCAAACTCCCACTCAAAGAAAGCTCTGCCAACCTAACTGTTTCATAGAAAACGTATATATAGATAAGCGCATTGCCAGACTCCCCCTCAGTAGCTGTCAAATGAATGGAGATCCAATATTTATAATAAGACGAAAATGTTATCCTCAGCCAACTCGTCTTCTAACGACTATGGTCCTGCAGTCCTTGTTCCCAACATCCTCAGACACATAAAGTGCCTGGCTGCTGTAGTTGTCCAAGCACGATACGTGACCCATGAACATCTCACAGTCTGCCTACAAGCCTTCCTTCTCAAGGTTGGAACAATGTTCTTAAGTTCTTTTCAAAACTAATTTTTTCAAAAGTTATTCAAACATTTTTCTTCTCTGACCTTCTGGATATACAACTATTTTCGTCCTGACCCTACCCAGCTCTTCTGCTCTTCACATTCCAGGAACATCTCCAGAAGCCTACAACTAGGATACTCAAGAGTTTGTGTTTCCATCCTGGCAGAAGTTCCCAATAATCCACTGACCCTTCAGCATTTCCAGGCTGTGCTGCATCAGCTGTTCTCCAATACTGGTTTCCGTTTGGTAAGGAAGGAAGACATTAAGAGTCGGATACTGGGAATGACCACCCCTCCTTCTCCAACACCACCTCAATGTCCGGCCTCTGAATCACACATGGGTGTGAGGGGATAACTCTCCTGTCAGAGCTCTGCAGACCATTGCTCTTTTAACCCTTCCAGGAAACACGTCTCTTTTGACAGGACTCCTATGACAAGCAGGGAATGTAGAAACCTATACACATATGTATATGTACGTGTGTCGCCATCATCTAACAATACAAGCACAAGTCACCATATATCCAGCACGTAGCCACCTGGCACATAGGTAATGTACAAGGCCATATACACGTCCTACATGTGCCAGAAAGTTGGACTCTAGTTCCTCCATGTCTCTACAGCAAGGAGCTCCAAGGTTGACAGAGGCCAGCATGTGCATGTGACAGTACGTGGGCGCTATAGAAATGTGACAGCAGACCACAGACCACGTACATATGTGCATTTGGGTCCAGCTTCCCTGCCTAGCGGGCCTGGGAAGAGTTACAGGAATGCTCGGTATGTCTGGGGGGGTCAGTCTGGGAGCAGGGAAAGTATGTGCTATTTACAGGACAATATGGGGGAGGAGGCTCACCACCCACTCCAAAGCCCCTCAGAGCATCAATGTACAAAAACCTACCCTAACCAGACAAAGAGGGCATCTCTTCTTTAACCATGTGACTGCCAGTTATGGTCATGCTGAGAAGAAACAATTCTTGGAAGAGATGAAAATCACATATGTGAATGGCACTGATCCTGCTGCAGCCCTACGGCCCACCGATGCAGAAGAGCAGGTTCCCATTCTGTAGGGACTGGTCCCACACCACAAGCACGCTGGGCAGATATAAATAGGATAAAAGATCACATGCGGTACAAATGCAGACGATTACACACAGCGTGCCCATAACATGCGCTGTCCCTGCATGTCAATCCCACAGATGCATATCAAGCCAAAGCAATCCAAGCACTCACCAGAACAGGCTGATCTGTCCCTGCAGAGAAAGACGGTCACACTGCGCGGATCATCTGGGTCTGTCTAGTGACACACCAGCCTTTGTATGTCAGAAAGCGATGTGTGCCTTTGTGTCACAGCAATAGAGCTGTCAGGATGTGCCATGGCCCTGCAGTGGTGTGACAGCCTGGGGCGCCAGGCCAGGGTACATGGTGTGAGTGAGGGCAGTGTGTGACAGGCTGTGGTGGGGGTCAGGGCTGTCCCTGTGGAGGTCTGCCTGGTCTTTGTAGGTTTGCTGCTGGCCTGTGTCTCCCAGCCAGTGTGTCTGCCTCCTTCTCCTTCTGTCTATCTGCTTCTCCCCCTGCAGGGACTGTTCAGAGCAGCAAGCAAATCATTTCCTGAAGGAGGAAGGCACACATTGCTTTTTTTTTTTTTTCACCCTCACATAAATTCGCTTCCCCCGCATGTACAAATACACACGGCTCTCATCTGATGCGCACATGCACCGCACACACAGTAGCCACGTATTATGGGCCGAAATGTACAGGCCGCAAAACAGGCAGGCAATGGGAAAACTAAGCACTATACGAAATACTAGATTTATAAATGGAATAATGGCACGGGCAATATTCGAGAAAAAGAAATATATCTAGAGATTCCTTCATTTTTGCCACACACTAATCCAACGCCAAGTCTGCAAGACCACAACCAAAATCCCAAGCTGGAAGGAGAGACAAATAACAAGATTCTGGATTTTTTTTTTTTTTTCATTTCATCACATTCGTCCTTCAGTCCAGTATTTTTCAGGTGAATTTAGATTATATGACAAAAAATGAAGGGAAAAAAAACAAAAAACCTCCCAATGTATATACTAAGCAGGGCTCCATTACCCAGGCTGGCACCAACAGAGGTCCTCCTGGCCTGCGTACAAGCAAAATACAGTAAAAAAAATAAATAAAAGTAATAAAGAAGCAGACGATACAATTCCATACAACAGTATACAATAAGAATCAGTACCGTGGGATCCTATAGGTGATGAATGACTTTGTACTGAAATACGTAGCAGGATTCCCAGTGTTTTTGTGTGATGGGGGGCATAGTGGGAACAGGGCCAAGGGTAGCAGGTAGAAGACCACACAGGTGTCTTATACAGGTCTCCTGTCTAGGAAACAAAGAATTTAAATAAATCAGCAATACAGCTCATTAAAAACGCTCTGTAGCCTGCAAACCATGACCAGATATCACTGATAATATATCAATAGGACGATCCATAGCTCATAGCAGGCGTCATGTCCAAAGTGGTAGGATCACTGTCAACCAAGAGGAGCAATCAGGTCCTACACAATCACAGAAACTGAACGTGGTCATCATGCGATTATCATTCATTAAGACTTCACATGGCCATCCATTAGACAAGTTCTCTTTGCCTATATATGACCACCGTCTAGGCACTTGTACAACCAGGGCAGTAGAGTCGGTAAGCCAAACCTCTAAAACCCTCATACATGCCTCACTACTGAGCATGTGCAGAAAGTGCAGAACAGATTCATCTCAACTAAAAGCCGAGATCCATAGATCAGGAGCAGAACAGACAATTATAGGACATTTCAAAACTTTCCCAAATCCTTATATAAACGGTTACAGCACATCCTGCATTGTACTACTGTACCCAATGTATTACATATTTTAGGAGTCGGCCCATTTTATACCCACTCCACCAAACTGGATCGTCACGGATCGTACCGTCGTAGCGATCAAAATGGTACTGTGTGACAGTACCCTAAGAGTTGAGTCTACAGATGGCCAAAGGTCATGGCCAGCATCACAAGCAGACATTATTTATTCCTGAAAAGTTTCTGGAAAATAAAAGCTGGGCTAAGACAGATGTTCAAGAATTGTCTGACACGGATTCAAATGGGGGCGACAACCTACAAATGTCACACCGCACTCATTATCTCACAAGGCCAGGCTTTCATTCTTCATTTAATCATGGGTCTACAGAGGAGATCACAGGTGAAGAAGCAGCCAGCGCGGATGAGGGGATACACAATGCTGTACTTTCCTCCGTCCCTGTCCCCACTTGCATTTCATTCAGAAGCCTACAAGCACAGACAGTGCCCTCTACGCAGAAATCAATGCACGCTCTGTGACCATCTGGTTCTTCTACAGTCACATTCCAAAAGTGGGGCAGCAGAATGGCCGATGAAGACACACCTGCAGCGCACACGCGGGATCTGGCGTATATTGCAGAATCTGCACAGATACATTACACAAGGTCACATGCAAAATAGCAGGACATTAATGAAGAGGAGATCCTGTGAGCCCCAGAAATATCGTGCAAGTAACGCTGGCGTGGGAGCAGATATTTTCTGGTGTGAGCACTTATGACGGTCTCTTCAGCTACACTCATATTTCCATTCGGACCTTTGTCAATCTGTTTCAAAAACAGAACAATCCGATTTAGGCTAAGCGACTGGGCGTTTTTGCAGTGTTTTTTTATGCTTTTTGCAATGCACATTTTCAGCTGCGTTTTACAGTACCAGCAAAGTCTATGAGATTTCAGAAATCTCATGCACACAAATTGGATTTGTTTTTTGTCAACAGGATTTTGTTCTTTGCATATTTTTTTTTTTAACACAATGGAGCATGTCACTTGTTTCAGCATTTTTCACCCATTGAAATGAATGGGTGGTGAAAAAAATACACCAAAAATGCAGGTATCGGGTTTTACGGTGTTTTTTGTGCCAAAATCTGATTCTATAAAATAGGACTTTATCAGCATTCACAAGAGACAAGTTTAGCATGCCAAAACCACAAAAAAACCACAAGAAAATACAAGGAAAACATGTTTTGTTCTGCCAAGAGATCAAATTTTGCTGCAGAAAAAAAAAGCTGAAGAGCGCCTAGTGTGAACTTACCCTCAATGTAAAAAATGGATTTGCTGCATATCTGATGCAAATGAAAGCCTTAGTGATTATTTTGGGGGCCGTCTGGGTTTTGTGATATGTCAGCATTTATAACCGAAGAAAACATTTTGCAGGATGCGCTTTTTGTTCTTTTTTTATTTTTATTTTTAAACAGACACATAAAAGAACCCAGAATGCCTCGATAAAATCAATGGGGTCCCTCTACTTCTGTTTGCATCTCTTAGACAAGCAGAATCAATGTCATTAAACTGATCCGTTTCTTCTTCCTAAAAACGGAACAAAGGAAAAGTCCAAACAAAAATGTGAACGCAGCCTAAGCTGTAGAAGCAATGTGGACGAAAAAGGAGCACGTATATCAATCAATAAAGAAGTGGGGCTGGGCGGCTAGAACACATGGTAAAGAGTACCACCGATCTATCACACAGACCAATCTATAAAATACCGCAGGACATGCTGAATTTATAAACGTTTTATACTAAACTGCCAATTATCAAGCCTGACTATAGATATGTGGCAACTCTCATCCCCCCGCTGTAGTGCAGACCCCCAGGGAGATGGAACGATAACAGCTAGACAGCTTTTTAAATACTTTCTCACGCATGGGATGAGAGTATTTATTCTACCAATGAGCATTTCTCCTAAGTCCCTCCAATATCACTCACAGTCCTCCTGAAGCGGAGATATGGGGAGCTGTTTGTTGGGGTACTCACGCTGAGGAGCTGCTGTAGTGGTCTCTAGTACTGAAAGTGGAGGATTCGGTCATTGCAGCCGTTCCCGTATTTGGCAGCTCTGCTGGGCAAATAGTAATCTGGTTTCACTCCTGACCACTCCATAGATCACGTTCCAACCCCTTACATTCCAGGTTTCCCCCACCCCATTATCCTAGCATATTCGGGTCAACAGAAACGGCATCATTACTAGACTTTTAAATACTAGTCTGTGTATTGTTCCAGTATAGACCATTCAAGGACCATTTATATACTGGACGATTATCGCAAGTCTAAACAGCCTGCCAAACATTTAACGGGCAAGCAATACTCTCGTTCGTCGGGTGAAAGGATAAAAGATTGTCATTCCCAGCAGTGCATCACCCTGTGTAAACGATCATTCATGGTCCAAATACGGATGGTGACGTGTGGACAGGCCGCAGGTCTCCCAACAGACTCCGACATATATGAGGCTTTTGAGTTTGGGTCAGGAGACCCACGGCTGGCCTGGACCTAGTGGGTAATCTAAGGACTATGAATGTTTGACGCATGACTCGGGCGTTAATAAAACAGTAGTAGTAATAATGTTAATCTTTCCGTATTTAGAGCCAGCATGTTCCGCAGTGCTTGACATTTCAGAGGGCACAGCCGCAGATAAAATGATATATTACATAAGTAAGAAACTAATTAAGAATCCAACAATAAGGAACCTATTCACAGGAGTATATGATCCATGAGCCCACGGGCAACAAATGCCATCTTACATTTAAAAAGAACAGTTAAAAACAATATCATACCCAAGTCCTGAAGGCTTCTGCAAACTCAAGAACAACAAAATGTATCCAGTAAAAATAAAATTAGGGGTGTGAATCAAACCCGAAAATCCAGAAACACCACATATCATTGGAGGCGGCTGCCAGAAAAATAAACACAACTCATAACATGCAGATTTATTATGTCTAATCCAGAGAATATTCTTTTATTCTTCTGTCAGACCATGGCAATGTAATATCAATAATGAGCATAGTTCCCAGCACATTAGTGCAATGTAGCTCACCTTCCCAGCCTTGAGAATATAAAAAAGCCACATAAACTGGAAGAAATGAAAAATGTCTACGCACCGCTGAATCGGAAAAATATTAGTTTGTAGCAATGTGCGCAGATGGAAAGAGTAGCAATGTCATCACTACCATTCACAGATCAGTGCAGTGACAGCTCCCATCTAAATACATAGGAAATGGTAATCACACAGTATGCATGGCCCCGGCAGTATAGGCAGCCATCTGCAACAGTCACAACAACAATCACACGGACACCTAGTATATTTACCGTCTGTAGATGTAAAGGCACAGGCCTAGTATTCAGGACTGGTTCCGAGCATCACAGGTCAAGAATAGTTCTGCCTTATCCTGTCACCTACTGCTATGGGCGCATACAGCTCAGTTCACATGAGGGTATTACTCATAAAAGGGGAGCCACGCGCTGTTCATTTTTGTTTATATAGCACAAGCAGTTGTCTGAACAGTCAGGACCCAGGTCCTACTCTGCCCTTATCTATTGTTACGTCTGCTGGCACATAGTGAGGTGAACTACAAGAGTTGGCTACCATCCCAATTGGGGTACACCTTGTCATGGTGGGATGGCTTTTACTTTTTTTAATCAAAACCAGGGCTGTGGAGTCAGAGTCGGAGTCAGAGCCCATTTTGGTGGATTCAGTGTCATGGAAATTGAGGAGTTGGAGTCGGAGGTTTGGCCCCTGTCAGTGCTGTGGAGACGGAGCCCATTTTGGTGGCGTCGGAGTTGGAGTCATGGAAATTGAGGAGTCAGAGGTTTGGCTTACCGACTCCACAGCCCTGATCAAAACAATGTTAACCAAGTACCCTATGTTACTTACATCTACTATTTCTATTCATTTAGTTGCTACAGGGTAAATGGCCACTGTGTGAATGAACACCTATGTATTGCACTTATTCCAACATGTGCTCTGGTTCTCATTTTTCAGGTATTGGTTGGATATATTGATTAGCATATTCTACTGCACCGCATATTCTATACCTATGTCTCCAACCTGACAGAGACTGGCAGTACGGCTATGCTTAGCATGTATGCCGAGAGCTTTTCCTTTAAGGTTTTCCAAATCTAGATGAAAAATGGGATGTTAACTGGGCCTTACAGTGATAGAGAAAGGACATTTAACTACATGGTGGATCAGTGCCATTTTCAAAATTTCAAAACATAACAGAGTCATCCAATATGCAGGGCAAATGAGTGGCTGTATGGAGTTTCCACTGGCGCAAACAGCTGATCGCAAAGGGTTAGAGGTGCTGGCCATGTGAGATTGTTACGGACTTAATTAAAAAATGTGGTGGGTCACATGATGAAAACTCTTTTAAGATGGATTTGTTATTTGAAAAAGATATAGAGACAATATTAGGGGATGCAAAGTTCTGTTGATCAGTGAGGATCTGGGTTCTGAGGGAACCAACACTCGTTGATAACACGGCTCTGTGAGCAGCTCCTGAAGGAGTGTGCGCTCACTAGTGTATGGGCTCAACAGAAACTTTTTGGGTCCATGCAGTGCTCTGCGAGAGTGGAGTATGGACCCATGGACGTTCTGTTGAACGGGTACGCCACAATCTCGCAAGCACTCCACACTTGAGTGTTTTGTGCTATCGTGGGGGTCCGGACCCAGACCCCCATCAGCAACACTATCATTTAAAAAACCTTTTTCCAAGGATAGGCAGCCTTTATGTTCCTGAACACAGTTACAGCTTTGTAAAATCAAAATGAAAAGCTGCTTGAGTCTAGGACACCAAATGAAAGGTCACGTAAAACCTGAGTGTACTTAGGTAATCTAGGTACCTTTTTGAAGATCCTTTGCAACTTCTCACATTTATTATAAGAAAAATAAGTGCAGAATACTGTAGAATATTTATTCGGTTAAAATGACAGTCGGCCAAAAAGTCTCCATTATAGTTAACGAGGTTCTCCAGTGAAAACAAATTGGGACCTGTTCTGATTGTGGGGAAACTCCTTTAATATCCCTCCATTCATTCTCTACTGTATAGAGCTGCCGAAAATGCTTAGTGCAGCGCTTGGCAGCCCCACCTGAAAATGTACTGAGCAGCAGCTTGGCATGCGTACTGCTGCTCCATTCTAAAAGAGATTTTAGTGCCCAATCAGGGATAAAAACTGCCCATTCTGCCAACGGGTTGGGGTGCCAGAATGCAGACCCCCACCGATCAATAAGTTATAACCTATTCTGTGGATAGATGATATAGTTTACACAGGAAAACCCCCTTTAAGAGGATCCATCTGGCACAATTTGTGTCCGTCGTGTGACGTAACTTTATATTCCTATAACCAAGCTCCAACGCTAGCCTTCTTAAAGCCGAATACAGAGTTGGAGACTCTCATTACTCATCTGTGTATGCCAGCGTAGATGAGCCGCAATGCCACTTAAACTTCTGCCATCTGTGGTTTAATGGTGAGGAACATAAAATAAGTCACTGACAAATAGGAAATGGGAGGGGGGGGGGAGCAAAAAAGAAGCCATGTATATACATTAGTGTCCAGTTGGATGCAGTTACCCATTACCTCACTAGGGTGACATATAAGCCAGCCACACTCATTAGAAAGCCACAAGTGATCACAAACTGATCGGCCAATGATCTCATGTGACCAAATGCAGCCCAAGTGTCAGAAAAAACATTGCTGGAACTCAACATGCTGGTCCTGTGTTTCTCTGAGAGATAAGTGCTGCCAGAGATGTCAGGTGACAGCTTACCTCCAAAGTAAGAATCCAATGCCTACGGCCATGACAGACATTGCGCAACCAACGTTTGCTAAGTGCCGTTGTTACATTACGGAGCTATACATGCGAATGGGGTCGTATTGCGACATCTACACTGCAGAGGCGACTGTCTTGGCTAAAGTTGCTATGTAGGCCTGGCTTTATACTTATATGAACTATACAGTAATTCTTGGTAGATAGACTGGGATCCAGTCAAATCACCCTATACAGAGTCCAGTAGGTCAATCGCCCCATATCAAGTTCAGTAGTCCAATTGCCCATATCGAGTCCAGTAGTGGAATTGCCTCATATCGAGTCCAGTAGTCCAATCACCCCATATCGAGTCCTGTAGTGGAATCGCCCCTATATCGAGACCAGTAGTCCAATTGGCCCATATAGAGCCCAGTAGTCCAATCGCTCCCCATATCGAGTCCAGTAGTCCAATTGCCCCATATAGAGTCCAGTAGTCCAATCGCTCCCCATATTGAGTCCAGTAGTCCAATCGCCCCATATCGAGTCCAGTAGTCCAAATGCCCCATATCGGGTCCAGTAGTCCAATCGCCCCATATAGAGTTCAGTAGTCCAATCGCCCCATATAGAGTTCAGTAGTCCAATCGCTCCCCATATCGAGTCCAGTAGTTCAATTGCCCTATATCGAGTCCAGTAGTCCAATCGCCCCATATCGAGTCCAGTAGTCCAATCTCCCCATATCGAGTCCAGTAGTCCAATTGCTCCCATATCGAGTCCAGTAGTCCAATCGCCCCCCATAACGAGACCAGTAGTCCAATCACCCCATATAGAGTCCAGTAGTCCAATCACCCCTATATCGAGACCAGTAGTCCAATTGCCCCATATAGAGTCCAGTAGTCCAATCTTTCCCCATATCGAGTACAGTAGTCCAATTGCTCCCCATATCGAGTCCAGTAGCCCAATCGCCCATATCAAGCCCAGTAGTGCAATGATCCCAGTAGTCCAATCGCTCCTTATCGAGTCCAGTAGTCCAATCGCTCCTTATCGAGTCCAGTAGTCCAATCGCCCCATATCGAGTGGGGAAAAAGCTTTGGTGTTATCATTCATATTCTCTGCAAAAATTCTGCCGTAAACTTTTGAGCACAACTGTATATTACATCTATACATAGTATCTACTATTTTGTGCATATTCTGCTTGTGTCACTCAGTTTTCAACTACATAATAACCGGGGGTATTCTAAAGGTACCTTCACACGAAGCGACGCTGCAGCGATAGCGACAACGATGCCGATCGCTGCAGTGTCGCTGTTTGATCGCTGGAGAGCTGTCACACAGACCGCTCTCCAGCGACCAACGATGCCGAGGTCCCCGGGTAACCAGGGTAAACATCGGGTTACTAAGCGCAGGGCCGCGCTTAGTAACCCGATGTTTACCCTGGTTACCAGCGTAAAAGTAAAAAAAACAAACAGTACATGCTCACCTGCGCGTCCCCCAGCGTCTGCTTCCTGACACTGACTGAGCTCCGGCCCTAACAGCAGAGCGGTGACGTCACCGCTGTGCTTTCACTTTCACTTTAGGGCCGGCGCTCAGTAAGTGTCAGGAAGCAGACGCTGGGGGACGCGCAGGTGAGCATGTACTGTTTGTTTTTTTTACTTTTACGCTGGTAACCAGGGTAAACATCGGGTTACTAAGCACGGCCCTGCGCTTGGTAACCCGATGTTTACCCTGGTTACCAGTGTAAAACATCGCTGGTATCGTTGCTTTTGCTTTCAAACACAACGATACACGGCGATCGGACGACCAAATAAAGTTCTGGACTTTATTCAGCGACCAGCGACATCACAGCAGGATCCTGATCGCTGCTGCGTGTCAAACGAAACGATATCGCTAGCCAGGACGCTGCAACGTCACGGATCGCTAGCGATGTCGTTTCGTGTGAAGGTACCTTAAGGATATTTTGAAACATGTCACAGTACTATTCTAATCCTGTAGTGGAATCGCCCCCATATCGAGTCCAGTAGTCCAATTGCCCCATTTAGAGTCCTGTAGTCCAATCACCCCATATAAAGTACAGTTGCCCAAACGCCCGATATAGAGTCCAGTAGCCCAAATCGCCACATATAGTCTTTGCTGCCAGTTTCCTATAGTAAACCTGCTTAGAATATTTCAAATTTGTATGCAATATGTAGTTGAGATAACATTGTGGATTTTGGCATTTTTTACACCACTCCTATCTAGCTCTGCCAAATATCTGAAAAATAAGCTGCGCTTATATGGGAGTGGGGTGGTCGAGCGAGCCAAGCAAATCCAGAAAAATGTATGCCACAAAAGTACATTTTTTGCGGTGGTGTGTGGCATCTGAATGATGCAACAAATTCATTAACTCCTCTTTGTTCATCAAGACCAAAGAATCCAATCGCCACATAACGGTTAACAGAGCAGTCTATTGATATATCACTATCTCATGTCAATTGATTTCCCAAAGATGCCGCAGAATATCGCAAAATTTGCAAATATTTTAGAATCAGAGGCAAACACAAATCAGAACAAATAGGGTAATGCGTGTCCTGCAGCCACAGAGAAAGAGAGAGATCATACAGATCATTAGCCGACCCCCAGCGAGACCTTGTGTTTACATTAATAATTAATAATAATTAAGGCTTTCCATTGATGATGATCACTGAACCAAAGGCAATTAAGGAGATTAGATTTCTTTGCAAATAACTAACATTAAAAAGGGACTTTCTGACATATAAACTTACTTTCAAATACCCTATTAGCGCATTTGAATCGAATTTAGGAGAATGCCCAGCTGAGTCACAACGAATGATCATTGCTGTGACTATGCGCTACAACACATTGATTTTACTACAAAATATTACAATTTGAGAGTTCTCAGTGGTTGATACAATTTAATGGCTATCTGAAAAGATGGTAAATAGCAGCTTTCTTCATTAGGCATAGAATAACAGAACATCTGAAGAATTGTGTTATTCTATGCCTGATGACGAGACCGCAGTAGTCCCGAAAGCTTGCAATTTGCTACCATCTTTTCAGTTAACCACTAAAAGGTATCAACCACTGAGGACTCTCAAATTTTAATATTTTTCCATCTACTGGCTAACGCGTTACAAATGTATATATTTTTCCTACTACAAAATGTGTAATGCTTCATTTGCCCTTTAGTGGCACTGCAGCGAAACTGAGCACTTCTAACTGGATCCCTCACAGATCAGATTACTGTTTATTGCGTTTCGCCGAACGCTTCTTCCTGGGTGACACTCCGTCATAAGGTAAAATTGCACATAGCACCTTATCATCATATACAAAAAAATGTTCCTTTATTTCTCACATTTTTTTGGGGGGGGATCACATTTGGAGGATTTTCTTTGATTACTCATAGGCCAGTACAGTTGTGCTCAAAAGTTTACATACCCCGGGATAATTTTTGCTTTCATGGTTGACATTATGATTTAAAAAGAGAAAACACAGTAGTTTGACAACCAACGACTTCACCCCACCAGTAACCAAAAAGCTTTGATGTTATCATTCATATTCTCTGAAAAAAGGCTAAAATTATTCAGTAAACTTTTGAGCACAACTGTATATTACATCTATACATAGCAGGGGCTGGCTGGCAATTTTTAGCCTGGGGGGCAATCACAAGGCAGTGGCCCTCGAGTTGCGGTGGCCCTCCTTTTCCCTGCTTATATCTGGCCACTGCATTAAAGTAGCAGAGATAACAGGCTTTAAAAACAGGCTGGTACACAGATATGGGAACTGAACGGAGCTTGCTGCATAGATATGGGAGCAGAAGCGAGCTTTCTCCAGAGATATGGGAACAGAACGGAGCTTACTACAGAGATATGTGAGCAGAACAGAGCTTGCTACAGAGATATGGGAGCAGAACAGAGGTTATTATAGAGATATGGGAGCCGAACCGAGCTTACTGCAAAGATATGGGAGCAGAACCGAGCTTACTACAGAGATATGAGAGCAGAACCGAGCTAACAGCAAGGATATGGGAGCAGAACCAAGCTTAAGGTACCTTCACACGAAACGACTTTGTAACGATATCGCTAGCGATCCGTGACGTTGCAGCGTCCTCGCTAGCGATATCGTTTAGTTTGACACGCAGCAGCGATCAGGATCCTGCTGTGATGTCGCTGGTCGCTGAATAAAGTCCAGAACTTTATTTGGTCGTCAGATCGCCGTGTATCGTTGTGTTTGAAAGCAAAAGCAACGATACCAGCGATGTTTTACACTGGTAACCAGGGTAATCATCGGGTTACCAAGCGCAGGGCCGCGCTTAGTAACCCGATGTTTACCCTGGTTACCAGCGTAAAAGTAAAAAAACCAAACAGTACATGCTCACCTGCGCGTCCCCCAGCGTCTGCTTCCTGACACTTACTAAGCCCCGGCCCTAAAGTGAAAGTGAAAGCACAGCGGTGACGTCACCGCTGTGCTGTTAGGGCCGGAGCTCAGTCAGTGTCAGGAAGCAGACGCCGGGGGATGCGCAGGTGAGTATGTACTGTTTGTTTTTTTTACTTTTACGCTGGTAACCAGGGTAAACATCGGGTTACTAAGCGCGGCCCTGCGCTTAGCAACCCGATGTTTACCATGGTTACCCGGGGACCTCGGCATCGTTGGTCGCTGGAGAGCGGTCTGTGTGACAGCTCCCCAGCGATCAAACAGCGACGCTGCAGCGATCGGCATCGTTGTCGCTATCGCTGCAGCGTCGCTTCGTGTGAAGGTACCTTTACTGCAGAGATATGGGAGCACAACGGGGCTTGCTACAGAGATATGGCAGCAGAAACGAGCTTACTACAGAGATAAGGGAGCAGAACCAAGGTTACTACAGAGATAGGGGAACAGAACCGAGCTTACTACAGAGATATGGGAGCAGAAACAAGCTTACGACAGAGATAAGGAAGCAGAAACGAGCTTACTACAGAGATTTGGGAACAGAACCGAGCTTACTACAGAGATATGGACGCAGAACCGAGCTTACTGCAAAGATATGGGAGCAGAACCAAGCTTACTACGGAGATATGGGAGCAGAACTGAGCTTAGTGCAGAGATATGGGAGCAGAACTGAGCTTAGTGCAGAGATATGGGAGCAGAACCAAGCTTACTACAGAGATAAGGGAGCAGAACCAAGCTTACTAGAAAGATAAGGGAGCAGAACCGAGCTTACTACAGAGATATGGGAGCAGAACCGAGCTTACTACAGAGCTATGGGAGCAGAACCGAGCTTACTACAGAGCTATGGGAGCAGAACCGAGCTTACTACAGAGATGTGGGAGCAGAACCAAGCTTACTACAGAAATATGGGAGCAGAACCGAGCTTACTACAGAGATATGGGAGCAGAACCGAGCTTACTACAGATGTAAGGGAGCAGAACTGAGCTTACTAGAGATATGGGAGCAGTACCGAGCTTACGACAGAGATAAGGGAGCAGAACCAAGCTTACTACAGAGATATGGGAGCAGAACCAAGCTTACTACAGAGATATGGGAGCAGAACCGAGCTTACTACAGAGATATGGGAGCAGAACCGAACTTACTGCAGAGATATGGGAGCAGAACCGAGCTTATTACAGAGATAAGGGAGCAGAACCGAGCTTAATAAGTCTACTACATGGAACCAAGTCTGCTACATAGAAACTGGAGCAGAACTGAGATTACGACATACATACAGTACCATAATCTAGATTACTACATTGATAGAGTACCAGAACCAAGCTTACTGCTTAGATATGGTGCCATAACGGAGCTTACTTGCAAACATACACACAACAATACAGCTACACAGTGCCTAGTACTATCACCACTACACAGAGAATACATAATATTATAATATCACCATTACCTCTACATGAAACTACATTCTATACAAACACCAATGATGCCACCATACACTCCCTGACAGAAGTTATGTCGCTTATCCATGCTATGTAAATAAAAGCTTATAACCTGATGTTAAATTTATCCATTGGTTGTATAAGTTATTCTTTTGAAAGCTGGAACCCTCCAAAATGTGATTTAGGTTAAGAAAATAAATTATCAAAGCAGAAATATTGATCAGTTAATGGACACAGAATGGTCAGATTTTGGCAAGACAAAATTTTTGTTGCCCACAGACAAATAATTAACTTAAAATACAAATATAGGTTGCATAACATTGGTGAATGAAGTTGTGGTGCTCATCTAGATTCTTTGGTTTTGTCTTACAAGCTTCCTCTTTCATCCTTCCCCAAACATGTTCAATGATGTTCATGTCTGGTGACTGGGCTGGCCAGTCCTTGAGCACCTTGATCTTTTTTGCCTGAAGGAACTTTGTTGTAGAGATGGATGTATGAGATGGAGCACCATCCTGCTGCAGAATTTGACCTCTTTTATGATTTGGAATATAAGCGGTAGCTAATACTTCTTGATATTTTTGGCTATTGATATTGCCTTCCACCTTGCAAATGTTTCGCACACCCCCATACTGAATGTAACCCCAGACCATGATCTTTCAACCACCAAATTTAACTGTCTTCTGGGTGTATTTTAGATCCATACTGGCTCCAGTAAGTCTCATGCAGTGTTTGTGGCAGCTGTGGTGTAATTCTACTGAAGAGAAATCCATCTTCTGCCACTTTTCCAGTGTCCATCTATTTAGCAGGCTGTGGGAGTTTGCAAATGCCACACGGTTTTTTATTTGCCTTTTGTTTAGTGCTGGCTTCTGGGCACTGATTCCACCATGGAGGCCATTTTGAGACAGAATCCTACAAACTGTTCTAGTTGACACAGGTAAAGGTTTAGGTGTGCACTCAGCCTTAATATGGTGAGGTGCTGGTGTAACGGACCAATGGCCCAGAATAACAGTAAAAGTTAAATTCACTGCGCTCTCTCTAGGTTTCTTATGCAAAGTCTGGTATAAATGTATTATACATAAACTGGGAGCGTAACAGAATATTACAGCATCTGTGATTTTTTCGGCTCAACCAGAGCCTTTGTCACGTAATCGCTTGTTCCAGCTAAGATAGTGATATACAGAGAAGGCGGAAAGTCCCAGCGGTGCAATATAAGCTCTATTGTAATCTAAATGTCCGCCTATGGAAGATCATATCCAGTAGTGTGGACCTGCAGTGTCTGTTATGACAAGCGGTGCTCCCGTGTCTTGCTAACGATCGGCGTGTCATGTGCGGTGAATTTAACTTTTACTAGTTGACACAGGGACTTGAGGTGACCAGACCTGTTGGAGCTCTGCTGCTGTGGAAGAGGGGCTTGCTTTGGATTTTCTAACCAACAAACATTCCTCCTGAGCAGTTGTCTTGCGCGGTCTGCCGGACCTGGGCTAGTCAAACACATCTCCAGTCTCTTCAAATCTTTTTTTTAATTCTTTGTACTTGACGCTGAGACACATGCCCGCCACCTCTGCAGTGGATCTGGTCTTCAGCCTCTTGATAATCCAGGCTTTGGTCGCATGGTGGATTTTTGGCATGTTGTCAAGAGCTCAAGTTGCAGTTCAAATGAAGGTCTGGGGTGCTGGGTTTCTTTTTATACACACATACTAAATAACCGATCATTTAGTGAGCACAGGTGAGGATGTAAACTAGGATTGGGTGCATTATATGACTAGGCGACAAAACTTTTGTCTTGCTAAAATCTGACCATTCTGTGTCCATTAACTGATCAATATTTCTGCATTAATGTCAATTTATTTTCTTAACCTAAACCACATTTTGGAAGGTTTCAGCTTTCAAAAGAATAATTTATACAACCAATGGATGAATTTAACATCAGGTTATAAGCTTTTATTTACATAACATGGATAAGCGACATTACATCTGTCAGGGAGTGTACAACTTTTACTACTAGTATACTACAATACTGATCATTAATTTTAAAAAAGCACAACACTAAGTGCCATTGTATACAGGAACTCTGTATTTACGGTCAGTGTAAAGATACTACAGTGATCACTGGTAACATTATACACAGGAGATCTGTATAAGATGTCAGTGTACAGGTAATACAGTGATCACCACTGCCAGTGACATACACAGGAGCTTTGTATATAGTATACAGTGTATAGTGTCAGTGTACAGGTAATACACTGACTCACTAGAGATGTCTCTAGCTGAAGTCCTTCATCTTTGCTTTTCATTTTCATCCAGCACAGACTGCCATCACTTCTTCCAGCCAGGACTCGTCTCTGCATAAAATAACACAGTTACCTAGAGCATGGCTTCCAGACCACATTCCCCACTTTTTCCCTTTCTTCTACACCATGTTCGAAATTATTATGCAAATTATATTTTTCTCGGATTTTCCTAAATGGTCGTTGCAAATGACAGTCAGTCTAATAAAAGTCATCACCCGTCAGAGTATACATCGAATTTTATTGGAGAAACCTCCCAATGATAACAGTATAATCTCCAAAATGAATAAAAACTCAAAATGCACTGTTCCAAATTATTAGGCACAGTAGAATTTCTAAACATTTGATCTGTTTTAAAGAACTGAAAATGCTCATTTGTAGAATTTGCAGCATTAGGAGCTCACATTCACTGAACAAAAAAGCTATTTAACTCCAAAACATCCTAACAGGCCAAGTCACATGTTACCATAGGAACCCTTCTTTGTTATCACCTTCACAATTCTCGCCTCCATTGAACTTGTGAGTATTTGGAGAGTTTCTGCTTGTATTTCTTTGCATGAAGTCAGAATCGCCTCCCAGATCAGCTGTTTTGATGTGAACTGCCTCCCACCCTCATAGATATTTTGCTTGATGATACTCCAAAGGTTCTGTATAGGGTTGAGGTCAGGGGAAGATGGTGGCAATACCATGAGTTTATCTCCTTTTATGCCCATAGCAGCCAATGACTCAGAGGTATTCTTTGCAGCATGACATGGTGCATTGTCATGCATGAAGATGATTTTGCTCCTTAAGGCACGTTTCTGCTTTTTATACCATGGAAGAAAGTTGTCAGTCAGAAACTCTATATACTTTGCCGAGGTCATTTTCACACCTTCAGGTACCTTAAAGGGCCCTTCCAGCTGTTTCCCCATGATTCCAGCCCAAAACATTACTCCTCCATCTCCTTGCTGACGTTGCAGCCTTGTTGGGACATGGTGGCCATCCACCAACCATCCACTACTCCATCCATCTGGACCACCCAGGGTTGCTCGACACTCATCAGTAAACAAGACTGTTTGGAAATCAGTCTTCATGTGTGTCTGGGCCCACTGCAACCGTTTCTGCTTGTGAACACTGTTTAGGGGTGGCCGAATAGTAGGTTTATGCACCACAGCAAGCCTTTGAAGGATCCTACACCTTGAGGTTTGAGGGACTCCAGAGGCACCAGCAGCTTCAAATAACTGTTTGCTGCTTTGTAATGGTATTTTGGCAGCTGCTCTCATTATCCAATGAATTTGTCTGGCAGAAACCTTCCTCATTATGCCTTTATCTGCATGAACTCTGTCTGTGCTCTGTTTCAGTCACAAATCTCTTCACAGTATGATGATCACTCTTAAGTTTTCCTGAAATATCTAATGTTTTCATACTTTGACCAAGGCATTGCACTATTTAATGCTTTTCAGCAGCAGAGAGATCCTTTTTACTTCCCATATTGCTTGAAACCTGTGGTCTGCTTTATAATGTGGAACATCATTTTTAAGTAGTTTTTCTTTAATTAGAATCACCTGGAAAACTAATGATTACATGTGTTTAAGATTGATTTCAGTGATCCATTGAGCCCTGAGACATAATACCATCCACGAGTTTATTTGAAAAACAAAACAATTAAATCTTTGACACTTAAATCCAATTTGCATAATAATTTGGAACATGGTGTACACTAGACATCTGAATACAGAGGTGCACCCACAAACAATATAAAATTGGTTATTATGCAACCTCATAGATTGTAAGGGTACTGTCACACAGTACCATTTTGATCGCTACGACGGCACGATCCGTGACGTCGCAGCGATCGTATGAATATCGCTCCAGCGTCGTAGACTGCGGTCACACGTTGCAATCACGGCGCTGGAGCGATGCCGAAGTCCCCGGTAACCAGGGTAAACATCGGGTAACTAAGCGCAGGGCCGCGCTTAGTAACCCGATGTTTACCGTGGTTACCAGCGTAAACGTAAAAAAAACAAACA
This sequence comes from Ranitomeya variabilis, assembly GCF_051348905.1. NCBI lineage: Eukaryota > Metazoa > Chordata > Amphibia > Anura > Dendrobatidae > Ranitomeya > Ranitomeya variabilis. The sequence continues at coordinate 255,770,915 of NC_135236.1, read as the reverse complement.
GTACATACTTACATTCCGGTGTCTGTCCCCGGCGTTCTGCTTCTCTCCACTGTGTAAGCGCCATAGCCGGCAAGCACAGCGGTGACGTCAGACGTCACCGCTGTGCCCGCTTTCCGGCTGGCAGACGCTCACACAGTGGAGAGAAGCTGAGACGCTGGAGGACAGACACCGGAATGTAAGTATGTACTGTTTGTTTTTTTACGTTTACGCTGGTAACCACGGTAAACATCGGGTTACTAAGCGCGGCCCTGCGCTTAGTTACCCGATGTTTACCCTGGTTACAAGCGAACACATCGCTGGATCGCTGTCACACACAACGATCCAGCGATGTCAGCGGGTGATCAAGCGACGAAAGAAAGTTCCACACGATCTGCTACGACGTACGATTCTCAGCAGGATCCCTGATCGCTGCTGCGTGTCAGACACTGCGATATCGTAACGATATCGCTAGAACGTCACGAATCGTACCGTCGTAGCGATCAAAATGGTACTGTGTGACAGTACCCTAAGCTTGCGAGCAGGGCCCTCATTCCTTTTGGTATCTGTTGATCTATGTGTTTATTGTTATGCTTAATGTCCATTGTCTGTACAAGTCCCCTCTAAAATGTAAAGTGTTGGCACTATAGAAATAAAATTATCATAATTATTATTATTAACAGACCATTCCAAATATAAATTATAATCCACCACTGTGCACCCACTAACTATAAATAGCCACTTTCCCCATTTAATATATAAATTAATTAGCACCTGTACTCTTTCCCCCAATTCATTACCAGTCACTTCATCCTCAACGCCCCCCACTATGTACCTACCACTCTAAAGGTACCGTCACACTAAGCGACGCTGCAGCGATAGCGACAGCGATGCCGATCGCTGCAGCGTCGCTGTTTGATCTCTGGAGAGCTGTCACACAGACCGCTCTCCAGCGACCAACGATGCCGAGGTCCCCGGGTAACCAGGGTAAACATCGGGTTGCTAAGCGCAGGGCCGCGCTTAGTAACCCGATGTTTACCCTGGTTACCAGCGTAAAATGTAAAAAAAACAAACAGTACATACTTACATGCGTCCCCCGGCGTCCGCTTCCTGCAATGACTGAGCGCCGGCAGTAGCAGGGCACAGCGGTGACGTGTGCTTTCACTTTCACTTTACGGCGCTCAGTCAGTGTGAGAAGCGGACGCCGGGGGACGCATGTAAGTATGTACTGTTTGTTTTTTTTACATTTTACGCTGGTAACCAGGGTAAACATCGGGTTACTAAGCGCGGCCCTGCGCTTAGTAACCCGATGTTTACCCTGGTTACCAGTGTAAAATATCGCTGGTATCATTGCTTTTGCTGTCAAACACGGCGATACACGGCGACCTAGCGACCAAATAAAGTTCAGACCTTCTAGCAGCGACCAGCAATTTCACAGCGGGATCCAGATCGCTGCTGCGTGTCAAATACAGCGATATCGCTACCTAGGACGCTGCGACGTTGCTTAGTGTGACGGTACCTTTACCCTAACCCCGATTCATTATAGTTACATGTCCCTCCCGCCCCAATTCATTGTCATGTCTTTCTCTCTCACCCTCTATTCATTATCAACTGCTCTACCCCACATTCAATACATCATTTACTCCCCCACCCTTAAAATTCATTATTTGTTCTTCCCCTAGATCATTATTTGCTCTCTCCACCCCTCTTCAATTGATCATTTGCTCTCCCCACCCCCACCTTCAATTAAATTGCTGTCCCCTGTCCCTCACACTGAATTTATCATTTTGCAGTCCCCCCACTTTAATTTGAAGTCCCCTTACTTCATTCATTGCAGTCCCCTATCACCCCCTCACTTCATCTGCAGTGCCCCTTCATCATTTGCAGCCTCCTATTCCCCTTCCATTTCATTATGAGCAGTCCCACATCAGACACACTTCATCATGTGCAGTCCTGCAGTCCCCTTCTCCCACTTCATCGTGTGCAGTCCCCTTACCCCCCCTTCATCATGTGCAGTCCCCTTACCCCCCACTTCATCATGTGCAGTCACCCTTACCCCCCACTTCATGTGCAGTCCATCTTACACTCCACTTTATCATGTGCAGTCCCCATTACCCCCCGTTTCATGTGCAGATCACCTTACCCCCCACTTCATCATGTGCAGTCCCCTTTAACCCCCAATTCATCATGTGCAGTCCCCCTTTCCCCCCCACTTCATCATGTGCAGTCCCCCTTACCCCCCACTTCATGTGCAGCCCCACTCCCCCTTCATCATGCGCAATCCCCTTTACCCCCACATCATCATGTGCTGCCCCATTCCATCATGTACAGCCCCACTCTCCCCACTTCATCATGTGCAGTCTCCTTTATCCACTAAACTATCATGTGCAGCCCCACTCCCCCTTCATCATGTGCAGCCCCACTCCATCATGTACAGCCCCACTCCATCATGTACAGCCCCACTCAACCTTCATCATGTGCAGCCCCACTTACCCCCTCACTCCATGTGCAGTCTCCTTTAATCCCCAAATTCCATCATGTGCAGCCTCCTTACACCCCCCACTTCATAACTTGCAGTTACCCACCATAAAATTTATTTTATAAAGAAAACAAAAAAGTTCTTCATACTTACCTCACCAGTCGCTCCCCTGCAGTGCCTCTCTGTGTCGGTGTGTGCGTGAGGACGCCATCGCGCATGCCCAACACCTAACCTGGAAGTATAGAGAACATGAAGGGAGCAGTAGCTGCGCAGCCGTCAAGGTGACAGCCAAGCATAGCTCCTGGCCCCAGCGCAGACGTGTGCGCTAACTGTGATGCGGCTGTGTCTGCTGCCAGCCGTGTCACAGTACAGCAGACATGGCTGCGCACAATTTGCTGTGTGGCTGTAGTCACCATCAGGCAGCCGGCCCTGAACAGCTGCTGGGGGAGCGGCCCGGGGGGCATTTGCCTCTTTGCCACCTGGGCCAGTCAGCCCCTGATACATAGTATCTACTATTTTGTGCATATTCTGCTTGTGTCACTCAGTTTTCAACTACATAATAACCGGGGGTATTCTAAGGATATTTTGAAACATGTGATGTCACAGCACTATTCAGATTCTTTGTAATATATCCATCTTATCCTTGCTTAATATTTCTTGTTACAGTTTTTAATAATTTGTTACTTAAAAACAATTTTGTTACTATGGATCTCTTCTCAACTCGATCCTTTGTACTTAGGGTTCGAGCTCATAATGTTATGCTAGACAGTCATTGCCTGCAGAGGATTTTCTACAAAGTATTAAAAATTAACATTTTATTTATGATAAAGTTAATTTGTCCAATTACTTTTGAGCCCCTGAAAGGAGGAGGCTGTGTAGAAAAATGGCTGCAATTCCTAAACGTTTTATATTTTTGCTCAACCCCTTTAATTAAAGGGAACCTGTCACCTGAATTTGGCGGGTCCAATTTTGGGTCATATGGGCGGTGTTTTCGGGTCTTTTATTAACCCCTCTTTTCCCACTGGCCGCACGCTGGTCGCGAAATTGACTTGACGTTGATTCGCTTTCCTCCCTAGTTAACGCGTGCGCAAAGCAATCTTGCCTTGCGCACGCGCAGTATGCTTTCCCCAACTGCGGGCAAAGCCGAAAACTATGTCCCGAAACACAGCGAAATACTTCCGGGACATAGTGCGCCGGCGCATGCGCACTAATGGTTTTCGGCTTTGCCCGCAGTTGGGCAAAGCATACTGCGCGTGCGCAAGGCAAGATTGCGTTGCGCACGCGTTAACTAGGGAGGAAAGCGAATCAACGTCAAGTCAATTTCGCGACCAGCGTGCGGCCAGCGGGAAAAAAGGGGTTAATAAAAGACCCGAAAACACCGCCCATATGACCCAAAAAAGGACCCGTCAAATTCAGGTGACAGGTTCCCTTTAAACCTGAAAGTCTATACTTCAATTGCATCACATTTTGAATCCAAGATGGTGACATACAGAGCCCAAATCACAAAGATCCAGGCACTGTCCACATATTTCTGGTCCTGTCAGTATCCGTTCCATAGGACTTTAGTGTTTAGTGTCAGTGAATGGGAACATTCTGGCTTACGAGCACACGTCGAAATTCTCAACAGACCTAATACTTCATACAACTAAGGGTTTTCTACAGCTGCATCCAGTGTAGGCAATTCCCCGAGCTGAGGCATCTGCTGGACGCTGATCTATGACTACCCCGACAGATAAATGTTCCCCTGCACAGACAGCAGTCAAGACAAGGCGCTAATAACACACTGGCCAATATGGGGGACTGTGCACATGAGGACAAAGCCTTGTGCTGTATGGTCAGTCTTCTCAGGCTGCAATCAGTGCAAGAACTGTGCAGGAAAAGAGGATCTTTATTTATCATCACCTTCTGAAAAGCAGCTGCATCAAGAAAGAAGAAGCCAAACATTTCCCAGGAGAACTTGCCCAATTGTAGAAAGCGACTTTGAGAATATGTTTAATAAAATGTATAAAATACATTTTTCAACAGCATCAAATAATGTGTGCGACATGATGTGAATGGTAATTTAGATCAACGGCATTTTTCTATGGCAGCCATTAACGTCTGGAATAAATGAGGATAAGTAACTCAAAAGAGCTTTTTTACTTCTTCATCCACAAACAGCGCCACACCTGTCTGCAGGTTGTGTATGGTATTGCAGCTGAGGTAATAAAGTGAAAGGGTTTGAGCTGCATTACCACATACAACCTGTCTATGGGTGTTGAGTTATTTTGTGAAGATGGTAGAAATGTTTTACTCATTTTGTGAAATTTAAAGAAACTTTATAGAGGAATCTGTAACTTTTTTTTTTTAACGCTACTATAATAGGCAGACATTCTCATTTAAAAAAAATATATTTGGGCACATGTGTATCTACTGCATTAAAAGTGGGGTGGTCACATGATGGTTCCAGTCATGGCGAGACCCCTTAACATTACATGGACCGGGCCATGACTGACTGTCATAGTTATGTGATGGCGATGGAAAGTATCCCAAAACTGAAGTATATGCTAACGAATGTATCCATCTGACATCCTGCACAGCAAAGGGATTTTCCAAAACTTCACGTATATCTTGGAAAACTCCCTTATTAACCAGGCAGGAATTCAGGACCTACAAGCTAGGGAAGATTTATCAGCAACGTTGCACAATGCTATGTTATGTCTCTCACATAGTTATTAAAGGTGAATGATCTCTAAAATATTAACAGTGGCTAGATTTTTTTTTTATTTATTTTTTTTTAAGTTCAATCATTTTTGTATTTTTTTGCTCTGTATATTTCCCAGAGGTAGTCCTCAGCTGTAAGTAATCCTTGTTGGAAAGAAAATATAAGACCATTGTCTCCCCAGCATATTTTGAGAGGACACTAGTGTGAAAATGGCCTAACTCTGCCTCTCACTTTTTCTGTGCCTGCACTCTACTATTTGTGTAATATGCGGCAATACAATTAATATTTAAGGGGATTATCCACATTTGAATTAAAGAAAAAAACAAAAAAGTAAAAACGGCGGCAGAGTACAAACATGCCCTCTTCTCTGCCCAATCCAGCATACACGCACTACCTATCCTCCTGGTCTGTAATCATAAGAGAGTGGCATGTGATTACTGTAGCCAATCTGTGTCCTCGGTGGTAACGTATGTTCTACTATGGTACTCAGCGCCAATAATATGGCAAGTGACCATAGACTGGCTGCAGTGGTCACATGCCAGGCTCATGTAAAATCAGACCAAGGGAGAGCATAGCTTCTGCACTGATTGGTGTGGGACTGGACAGGTATTTGTTCTACAATTTTATAACATGACTGTTTTTTGTTATTCAAAAGATAGACAGCCCCTTTTATACTAAGGATAAATGGTCTGTCTATCCTTAGTATTATTGCGGCTGGCTATCCTAAGTATTAATGCGGCTGTCTATCCTTAGTATTATTGCGGCTGGCTATCCTAAGTATTATTGCCGCTGTCTATCCTAAGAATAAAAGAGGCTGTCTATCCTTAGTATTAAAGAGGCTGTCTATCCTAAGTATAAAAGATGCTGTCTATCCTTAGTATTAATGTGGCTATCTATCCTTAGTATTAATGCGGCTGGCTATCCTAAGTACTAAAGTGGCTGTCTATCCTAAGTATTAATGCGGCTGTCTATCCCAAGTATAAAAGAGGCTGTCTATCCTAAGTATTAATGCGGCTGGCTATCCCTAGTATTATTGCGGCTGTCTATCCTTAGTATTAAAGAGGCTGTCTATCCTAAGCATAAAAGAGGGTGTCTATCCTTAGTATTAAAGAGGCTGTCTATCCTTAGTATTAAAGAGGCTGTCAATCCTAAGAATAAAAGAGGCTGTCTATCCTTAGTATTAAAGAGGCTGTCTATCCTTAGTATTAATGCGGCTGTCTATCCTTAGTATTAATGCGGCTGTCTATCCTTAGTATTATTGCGGCTGGCTATCCTAAGTATTATTGCGGCTGTCTATCCCAAGTATAAAAGAGGCTGTCTATCCTTAGTATTAAAGAGGCTGTCTATCCTAAGTATAAAAGAGGCTGTCTATCCTTAGTATTAAAGAGGCTGTCTATCCTTAGTATTAATGCGCCTGTCTATCCTTAGTATTATTGTGGCTGGCTATCCTAAGTATTATTGCGGCTGTCTATCCCAAGTATAAAAGAGGCTGTCTATCCTAAGTATTAATGCGGCTGGCTATCCTAAGTATTATTGTGGCTGTCTATCCTTAGTATTATTGCGGCTGTCTATCCTAAGTATAAAAGAGGCTGTCTATCCTTAGTATTATTGCAGCTGTCTATCCCTAGTATTATTGCGGCTGTCTATCCTTAGTATTAAAGAGGTTGTCAATCCTAAGAATAAAAGAGGCTGTCTATCCTAAGTATTAATGCGGCTGTCTATCCTTAGTATTATTGGGGCTGTCTATCCTTAGTATTATTGGGGCTGTCTATCCTTAGTATTAATGCGACTGTCTATCCTAAGTATTAATGCAGCTGTCTATCCTAAGTATTAATGCGACTGTCTATCCTAAGTATTAATGCAGCTGTCTATCCTAAGTATTAATGCGGCTGTCTATCCTAAGTATTAATGCGGCTGTCTATCCTAAGTATTAATGCGGCTGTCTATCCTAAGTATTAATGCGGCTGTCTATCCTAAGTATTAATGCGGCTGTCTATCCTAAGTATTAATGCGGCTGTCTATCCTAAGTATTAATGCAGCTGTCTATCCTAAGTATTAAAGATGCTGGCTATCCTTAGTATTAATGCAGCTGTCTATCCTTCATATTATTGCAGCTGTCTATCCTTAGTATTAATGGGCCTGGCTAGCCTTAGTATTATAGGGGCTGGCTAGCCTTAGTACTAAAGGGGCTGGCTAGCATTACTATTAAAGATAGACAACCCCTTTAATTAAGTCAGTAACCATCTGCCTGCTGGTGATTAAGTGATGGCATTCTACTTTACTGTAGGGAGTAAAACAGTCTGCAGTGTAGCCGGTTTGGCCACGAGATGTCAGCCTATATGGAGTATGCCATATTTCATAATTTCTCTTACATGGATATGACACAATAACAAATAAACACTGTCAAAAAAGGGTTTTCTTATAAAATCTTTTTAAAAAACATGTCACTTTATAGTGCAAGAGCAAACGTCTCCATCTCTAAAGACTCTTATGAAAACAGGCAGATGCTCTAAAGAAAGTCTCCAGTTTCCTAAGACAAAATTCTTTGTCTATTGATAAATGTTGTACATCTGTGTGTGTAAAATCCCTCGTCTCTGAACAAGAGATGGATTAGAGATCATGCTGCAAATTCTGTAACTTTCATCCCCAGTGGCTGAAATTCCACTCTAAGCCCTACTGGCTAATGCTATTTTTAAAAGCAGACTAAACCTAAAGTCCGCAGCTTATAGAAAGTGCTGCTAATAGCTTTTACACAGTGTTTATGGATGTACAAGTCCTGAGATGTTCTCGGAACTGGAGATACAACAGAAAAGCAGAGATGATGAAGGCATTAAAACTTATTAAAACTTTTTCACCAAAAAGTTGTGGTCTCCTCATTTAGAGAGAGCTTTAGCCTTAAAATCTTGACAATAGAAGTCGAGTAATGTGGGTTGCATACCGCTGGAGGTAGGTTATATTGAAAAAAGCGCTAGGCCAGCGTTATTCAACCTTTCTCACCTTAGGAGACACTTTCAGCTCTGAAATATGGTCTAGCATCACATCCAGAGCCCATTCCCCCTCTCAATAAGTAGCGACATCCAGTGCCTTCCCCCCAAAAAGTAGTGACAGACATCCAGAATACCACATTACTGCTATAATGACAGTCAAAGCTTTGGCACAAAAATTAAACTGAGACCATGTGACCCTCCCCCCCATCCTTATAGACTGCATACTTGAATCCAGGGGTTCAACAGTCTCACATCAAGCACTCCCACCATACTGTTGCTTCCAGCTTCACGCACCCCTCTAACTGGCAATATCAGTCTTCGCCATCAGTCAGCAGTCTTCCCCATGATTGTGGAGCCTACTTAAACAGACTAAGGGACCATTTTAAATGCTTAGGAAGCCTTTGCAGGTGTTTTTTGTTAATTATTCTAATTTACTGAGATTATGACTTACAGCCAGTGAAAACCCAAAAGTCATTATCATCAACATTAACAGAAATAAATACTTGAAATAGAAACTCTGTTTATAATGACTCTATATAATACACTGCTCAAAAATATAAAGGGAACACAAACAGAATATAACGCCAAGTAAATCAAACTTCTGTGAAATCAAACTTTCCACTTAGGAAGCAACACTGTTTGACAATCAATTTCACATGCTGTTGTGCAAATGGAATAGACAACAGATGGAAATTATTGGCAATTATCAAGACACCCTCAATAAAGGAGTGGTTCTGCAGGTGGGGACCACAGACCACATCTCAGTACCAATGCTTTCTGGCTGATGTTTTGGTCACTTTTGAATGTTGGTTGTGCTTTCACACTCGTGGTAGCATGAGACGGACTCTACAACCCACACATGTGGCTCAGGTAGTGCAGCTCATCCAGGATGGCACATCAATGTGAGCTGTGGCAAGAAGGTTTGCTGTGTCTGCCAGTGTAGTGTCCAGAGACTGGAGGCGCTACCAGGAGACAGGCCAGCACACCAGATATGGAGGGGAATGTAGGAGGGCAACAACCCAGCAGCAGGACCGCTACCTCAGCCTTTGTGCAAAGAGGAACAGGAGCACTGCCAGAGCTCTGCAAAATGACCTCCAGCAGGCCACAAATGTGCATGTGTCTGCACAAATGGTTAGAAACCGACTCCATGAGGATGGTTGTGCTCACAGCCCAACACCATGCAGGAAGCTTGGCATTTGCCACAGAACACCAGGATTGGCAAATTCACCTCTGGCGCCATGCTCTTCACAGATGAAAGCAGGTTCACACTGAGCACGTGACAGACGTGACAGAGTCTGGAGACGCCGTGGAGAGCGATCTGCTGCCTGCAACATCCTTCAGCATGAACGGTTTGGCAGTGGGTCAGTAATGGTGTGGGGTGGCATTTCTTTGGAGGGCCACACAGCCCTCCATGTACTCACCAGATGCAGGACAATGCCAGACCTCATGTGGCTGGAGTGTGTCAGCAGTTCCTGCAAGATGAAGGCATTGAAGCTATGGACTGGCCTGCCCGTTCCCCAGACCTTAATCCGATTGAACACATCAGGGACATCATGTCTCGCATCATCCACCAACGTCACGTTGCACCACAGACTGTCCAGGAGTTGGCGGATGCTTTAGTCCAGGTCTGGGAGGAGATCCCTCAGGAGACCATCCTCCCCCTCATCAGGAGCATGCCCAGGCGTTGTAGGGAGGTCATACAGGCATGTGGAGGCCGCACACACTACTGAGCATCATTTCCTTGTCTTGAGGCATTTCCACTGAAGTTGAATCAGCTTGTAACTTCATTTTCCACTTTGATTTTGAGCATAATTTCAACTCCAGACCTCCATGGGATATTAGTTGTGATTTACGTTGATAATTTTTGGGTTTTATTGTGCCCAACACTTTCCACTATGTAATGAATAAAGAATTACAACTGGAATATTTCACTCATGATATCTAGGATGTGGGATTTTAGTGTTCCATTTATTTTTTGAGCAGGGTGTATCAGTTTCACTTTTTGTATTGAAGAACTTAAATAAATTAACTTTTTGATGATATTCTAATTTTGTGAGAAGCACCTGTATAAGAAGTGTGTGTGTGTGTGTGTGTGTGTGTGTGTGTGTGGGGGGGGTAGAGAGTCTGATATGAATGGAATAGGTATACCTAGAAGTGGAAGATTGAGCAACTGATGTTTATAAAGGGGGCCGGAGCAGGTGAAAACAATATCTTTTTGTACAGAGGTACACATGAATTTGCTCAGCATTACAGCAAACTCGAATCACTAGCTCTGATTTGTTAAAGGGGTTGTGCACTACTAGAACAACCCCTTCTCGATCTAAATGTTTGGCCCTGATTATAAGCTTTTTTATTTTCTCACTTCCCATGCTGGCGCCGTTCCAGTGGTGTTGGCACTCGCGGTCCTGGGGCTCTCATACATCTGTATGACAAGTGGTGCCCGGCGCCCAATCAGCGCTGACGTCACTGTCCCACCTTCTGTCAAATCAAACATCAAGAGGAAGTCTGGGCTGCAGCTGATCTGTCTTCCTTTCCATGTTCATTTCGTATATAGGCGGGGACAGTGATGCCAGTGCTGGCTGGGCACTGAGGTCATGTGTCATGAACTGCACGAGAGCCCCGGGAAAACAGGTGTTGACACCGTTGGAACGGCACCAGCATGGAAGGCGACTATAAACTTTTTTTATGTTATTGGGGCCAAATATTTAGTAGTGATGAGCGAATATACTCCTTACTCGAGATGTGGGGGTTGCCTGGTTGCTAGGGAATCCCCACATGTACGTATGTGGCTAACAGATGTAAATCGTTCAGCTGCAGCAAGAAAAACTAAATCTCCGAGCACTAAAAAATACTCGGAGGACCCCTGAGCATGCTTGAGAAATCTCGAGTAACGAGTATATTCACTCATCACTAATATTTAGCATTTAGTAGTCTACAACCCTTTTAAGACAGTTAACAGATACCTGTTCTTAAAAGAAAAAAAAAAGGAGAAAAAAAAAAAAAGCATTCTTTACCGGAGACCTTATTGGTAATAATCTGCAGGTAATTATCTTAAACAGATGTGGTTGTTTAACTGAAATTTTGGCTCAGGGAAAAGGCATTCTTCCTGTAGCTGCTTGTTGACTTACCAGGGTGGCAACAGAGCAGTGAATAATCAGCACTCAAATAGTGAGCGAGCTGTAATCACTCCCACCAGTCCTCAACTGACGTCCTGCAGCATGCATAGAGCTGGCTGTCAGTCAAGAGTCACGGATTGTATTACAGAGCACGGACTGTATAGTGAGCAGTGACTGTGCACAATCCCAGCACTGCCCATATAACTGCAAGCAAGCGGCTGTAGGTGAATAGAACATAAGGGCACCAAACTTCGAGTTAGAATCTGCATATGTTTAAAATGGTATTTACAAGCAGATAAGAACTATGGCTGCAGGTAAACATCATTAGGTTAGGTTCTGTTTAATCCATGGGGTTACTTACTTTGGCCTAGTAGTGGGTGGTCCATCAAGTTGTGTGAACTGTTTGTTAGCTATCCCAAGGGAAAGTAGATGCAGATTGGACTCACCTGACGGGTGGAGGCAATAATCAGGAAAGACAGGACGACACTGGGCATTGTGAGATGTGTTGTAGTTTGGTCAATTTCTGACGCCCAAGGCTTTCCCAAACAAATGTGAACCAAACCACTGACCGAGAAAGTGCTCTTCATGACAAAGTCAACCAGTAGAAAATGAAACGTTCTCCAAACACCCACCTGCTGTATCATATGCCCTTATTTATGGGTTCGACATATGTCTCCAACGAGAGTTCTCATTGCTCATCTATAAAATCTCCGAGCTTACTTTCTTCCATATGGATAATGGTACATTACTCGTAGCAGACTTACTTAATACATACAGTACAGATCAAAAATTTGGACACACCTTCTCATTTAAAGATTTTTCTGTATTTTCATGACTATGAAAATTGTACATTCACACTGAAGGCATCAAAACTATGAATTAACACATGTGGAATTATATACTTAAGAAAAAAGTGTGAAACAACTGAAATTTTGTTTTATATTCTAGGTTCTTCAAAGTAGCCACCTTTTGCTTTGATGACTGCTTTGCACAATCTTGGCATTCTCTTGATGAGCTTCAAGAGGTAGTCACCGGGAATGGTTTTCACTTCACAGGTGTGCCCTCTCAGGTTTAATAAGTGGGACTTCTTGCCTTATAAATGGTGGTGGGACCATCAGTTGTTTGGTGCAGAAGTCTGGTGGATACACAGCTGATAGTCCTACTGTCAGGACTCTGAACATTTTTATTACCTTTTGTGCATTACTGCCCTTTTCCAAGATGGCGTCTTTGGTCTCGTGCACTGTGTCTTCCTGCTAAAACTCCACCCCAGCCTTCAGTCTGTGCTAGAGTATTCTGCCTTGCATCCAGCTCCTGACTCTGGTTACTCCCTGGCTATATACCTGCTCCTGTGAACCTGTGTGGTGATCCTGCTACTCTGCTCTGAGTTCCTGCTGCATACACCAGTTTCCAGTAATCCTCCTTCATCTGCTGCTCATGTTTACTTCAATCTGCATATGCTTGACATGTAAGCTGTTGCTGCTCTGCAAAAACCTGAGACTATTAACCAGGCCTCCCTTGTTGAGCTAAGATATTATTTGAACTGACTTATAAGCATATCTATCTGTATTTGGACTAAGACAAGGACTTATTCGTGTCAAGTATCCACAAGAATTACTGTGCTTCATAGACTTTCTGCTTGATTGCATTTTCCTCTGAAGTTTCCTATAGACTGTTAAGCTGTGTTTAATATTTACACCAAGTGTTGTGGACTTGAGTTTCTCTCTGCACCTGTTTGAATCACCGTGTGATAATATAGACTTTACCACTTATAAAACTGTGTCCTGTAGTTGTCTTGTTCCATGCAAAGAGTCTCCTGAGTTATCCTCTATAATTATTACACCTACTGAATAGACTGTTGGAATTTGTATTATGGCAAGAAAAGAGCAGCTAAGTAAAGAAAAACAAGTGGCCATCATTACTTTAACCCCTTCCCAACCTTTGACGCCACGTAGGCGTCATGAAAGTCGGTGCCAATCCGACCCATGACGCCTATGTGGCGTCATGGAATGATCGCGTCCCTGCAGATCGGGTGAAAGGGTTAACTCCTATTTCACCCGATCTGCAGGGAGAGGGGGAGTTGTACTTCAGCCCAGGGAGGGTGGCTTTGCCCCCACGTGGCTACGATCGCTCTGATTGGCTGTTGAAAGTGCAACAGCCAATCAGAGCAATTTGCAATATTTCACCTATGAAAATGGTGAAATATTGCAATCCAGCCATGGCCGATGCTGCAATAGCATCTGCCATGGCTGGAAATCATGTTCTGCCCCCCCCCCACCGCCCCCGATCTCCTCCCCAGTCCTCCGTTCTGTCCGGTACCCCCCTCCGTCCCCCTGTCCGCTCCCCCGTGCTCCTGTCCGCTCCCCCCGTCCTCCGATCCCCCCCCTGTGCTCCGATCCACCCCCCCACCACCCCCTCATACTTACCGAGCCTCCCGAAGTCGGTCCGTCTTCTCCCTGGGCGCCGCCATCTTCCAAAATGGCGGGCGCATGCGCAGTGCGCCCGCCGAATCTGCCGGCCGGCAGATTCATTACAAAGTACATTTTGATCGCTGTGGTAGGTTCTATCACAGCGATCAAAATAAAAAAATAATAAATAAACCCCCCCCCTTTATCACCCCCATAGGTAGGACGACAATAATAAAATAAAGAAAATATTTTTTTTTTCTTTTTCCACTAGGGTTAGGGTTAGAACTAGGGGTAGGGTTAGGGTTAGGGGTAGGGTTATGGCATGTGCACACAGTGCGGACTTGGCCGCGGATCCGCAGCGGATTGGCCGCGGATCCGCAGCGGATTGGCCGCGGATCCGCAGCGGATTGGCCGCTGCGAATTCGTAGCAGTTTTCCATCAGGTTTACAGTACCATGTACACCTATGGAAAACCAAATCCGCTGTGCCCATGGTGCGGAAAATTCCGTGCAGAAACGCTGCATTGTATTTTCCGCAGCATGTCAATTCTTTGTGAGGATTCCGCAGCGTTTTACACCTGTTCCTCAATAGGAATCCGCAGGTGAAATCCGCACAGTGGTGTACCCCCACATTTGGGGTACCAGCGTACTCAGGACAAACTGGGCAACAACTGTTGGGGTCCAATTTCTCCTGTTACCCTTGCAAAAATAAAAAATTACTTGCTAAAACATAATTTGAGGAAAGAACAATTATTTTTTATTTTCACGGCTCTGCGTTATTAACTTCTGTGAAGCACTTGGAGGTTGAAAGTGCTCACCACACATCTAGATAAGTTCCTTCGGGGATCTAGTTTCCAAAATGGGGTCACTTGTGGGGTGTTTCTACTATTTAGGCACATCAGGGGCTCTGCAAATGCAACGTGATGCCCGCAGACCATTCCATCAAAGTCTGCATTTCAAATGTCACTACTTCCCTTCCGAGCCCTGACGTGCGCCCAAACAGTGGTTTACCCCCACATATGGGGTACCAGCGTACTCACAACAAACTGGGCAACAAATATTGGGGCCCAATTTATCCTGTTACCCTTGTGAAAATAAAAAATTGCTTGCTAAAACATCTTTTTTGAGGAAAGAAAAATGATTTTTTATTTTCACGGCTCTGCGTTGTAAACTTCTGTGAAGCACTTGGGGGTTGAACGTGCTCATCACACATCTAGATAAGTTCCTTGGGGGGTCTAGTTTCCAAAATGGGGTCACTTGTGGGGTATTTCTACTGTTTAGACACATCAGGGGCTCTGCAAATGCAATGTGACGCCCGCAGACCATTCCATCAAAGTCTGCATTTCAAATGTCACTACTTCCCTTCCGAGCCCTGACGTGTGCCCAAACAGTGGTTTACCCCCACATATGGGGTATCAGCGTACTCACAACAAACTGGGCAACAAATATTGGGGTCTAATTTCTCCTGTTACCCTTGTGAAAATAAAAAATTGCTTGCTAAAACATCTTTTTTGAGGAAAGAAAAATGATTTTTTATTTTCACGGCTCTGCGTTGTAAACTTCTGTGAAGCTCTTGGGGGTTGAACGTGCTCACCACACATCTAGATAAGTTCCTTGGGGGGTCTAGTTTCCAAAATGGGGTCACTTGTGGGGGGTTTCTACTGTTTAAGCATATCAGGGGCTCTGCAAACGTAACATGATGCCCGCAGACCATTCCATCAAAGTCTGCATTCCAAAACGTCACTACTTCCCTTCCGAGCCCCGGCATGTGCCCAAACAGTGGTTTACCCCCACATATGGGGTATCAGCGTACTCAGGAGAAACTGGACAACAACTTTTGGGGTCAAATTTCTCCTGTTACCCTTGGGAAAATAAAAAATTGTGGGCTAAAAAAATCATTTTTCAGAAAAGAAAAATTATTTTTTATTATCATGGCTCTGCGTTATAAACTTCTGTGAAGCACTTGGGGGTTCAAAGTGCTCACCACACATCTAGATTAGTTCCTTGGGAGGTCTAGTTTCCAAAATGGGGTCACTTGTGCGGGAGCTCCAATGTTTAGGCACACAGGGGCTCTCCAAACGCGACATGGTGTCCGCTAATGATTGGAGCTAATTTTCCATTCAAAAAGCCAAATGGCGTGCCTTCCCTTCCGAGCCCTGCGGTGCGCCCAAACAGTGGTTTACCACCACATATGGGGTATCATCGTACTCAGGACAAACTGGACAACAACATTTGGGGTCCAATTTCTCCTACTACCCTTGGGAAAATAAAAAATTCTGGGCTAAAAATCATTTTTGAGGAAAGAAAAATTATTTTTTATTTTGACGGCTCTGCGTTATAAACTTCTGTGAAGCACCTGGGGGTTATAAGTGCTCACTATGCATCTAGATAAGTTCCTTGGGGGGTCTAGTTTCCAAAATGGGGTCACTTGTAGGGGAGCTCCAATGTTTAGGCACACAGGGGCTCTCCAAACGCGACATGGTGTCCGCTAACGATTGGAGCTAATTTTCCATTCAAAAAGTCAAATGGCACGCCTCCCCTTCCGAGCCTTGCCGTGCACATATGAGGTATCGGCGTACTCAGGAGAAATTGCCCAACAAATTTTAGGATCCATTTTATCCTGTTGCCCATGTGAAAATGAAAAAATTGAGGCTAAAAGAAATTTTGTGTGAAAAAAAAGTACTTTTTCATTTTTACGGATCAATTTGTGAAGCACCTGAGAGATTAAAGTGCTCACTATGCTTCTAGATAAGTTCCTTGGGGGGTCTAGTTTCCAAAATGGGGTCACTTGTGGGGGAGCTCCAATGTTTAGGCACACAGGGGCTCTCCAAAGGTGACATGGTGTCTGCTAGCGATGGAGATAATTTTTCATTCAAAAAGTCAAATGGCGCTCCTTCCCTTCCGAGCCTTACCATGTGCCCAAACAGTCGTTTACCCCCACATGTGAGGTATCGGTGTACTCAGGAGAAATTGTCCAACAAACTTTAGGATCCATTTTATCCTGTTGCCCATGTGAAAATGAAAAAACTGAGGCTAAAATAATTTTTTTGTGAAAAAAAAGTACTGTTTCATTTTTACGGATCAATTTGTGAAGCACCTGGGGGTTTAAAGTGCTCACTATGCTTCTAGATAAGTTCCTTGGGGGGTCTAGTTTCCAAAATGGGGTCACTTGTGGGGGAGCTCCAATGTTTAGGCACACGGGGGCTCTCCAAACGCGACATGGTGTCCGCTAAAGATTGGAGCCAATTTTTCATTGAAAAAGTCAAATGGCGCTCCTTCCCTTCCGAGCTCTGCCGTGCGCCCAAACAGTGGTTTACCCCCACATATGAGGTATCAGCGTACTCAGGACAAATTGGACAACAACGTTCGTGGTCCAGTTTCTCCTTTTACCCTTGGGAAAATAAAAAATTTTTCGCTAAAAGATCATTTTTGTGACTAAAAAGTTAAATGTTCATTTTTTACTTCCATGTTGCTTCTGCTGCTGTGAAACACCTGAAGGGTTAATAAACTTCTTGAATGTGGTTTTGAGCACCTTGAGGGGTGCAGTTTTTAGAATGGTGTCACTTTTGGGTATTTTCAGCCATATAGAACCCTCAAACTGACTTCAAATGTGAGGTGGTCCCTAAAAAAAATGGTTTTGTAAATTTTGTTGTAAAAATGAGAAATCACTGGTCAAATTTTAACCCTTATAACTTCCTAGCAAAAAAAAAAAATTGTTTCCAAAATTGTGCTGATGTAAAGTAGACATGTGGGAAATGTTATTTATTAACTATTTTGTGTCACATAACTCTCTGGTTTAACAGAATAAAAATTCAAAATGTGAAAATTTTCAAAATTTTTGCCAAATTTCCGTTTTTTTCACAAATAAACTCAGAAATTATCGACCTAAATTTACCACTAACATGAAGCCCAATATGTCACGAAAAAACAATCTCAGAATCGCTAGGATCCGTTGAAGCGTTCCTGAGTTATTACCTCATAAAGGGACACTGGTCAGAATTGCAAAAAACGGCAAGGTCATTAAGGCCAAAATAGGCTGGGTCATGAAGGGGTTAAGAAATGAAGGTCAATCAGTCTGAAAAATTGGGCAAACTTTGAAAGTGTCCCCAAGTGCAGTGGCAAAAACCATCAAGCGCTACAAAGAAACTGGCTCACATGAGGACCGCCCCAGGAAAGGAAGACCAAGAGTCACCTCTGCTTCTGAGGGTAAGTTTATCCGAGTCACCAGTCTCAGAAATCGCAGGTTAACAGCAGCTCAGATTAGAGACCAAGTCAATGCCACACAGAGTTCTAGCAGCAGACACATCTCTACAACAATTGTTAAGAAGAGACTTTGTGCAGCAGGCCTTCATGGTAAAATATCTGCTAGGAAACCACTGCTAAGGACAGGCAACAAGCAGAAGAGACTTGTTTGGGCTAAAGAACACAAGGAATGGACATTAGACCAGTGGAAATCTGTGCTTTCGTTTGATGAGTCCAAATTTGAGATCTTTGGTTCCAACCACCGTGTCTTTGTGCGACGCAGAAAATATGAACGGATGGACTCTACATGCCTGGTTCCCACCGTGAAGCATGGAGGAGGAGGTGTGATGGTGTGGGAGTGCTTTGCTGGTGACACTGTTGGGGATTTATTCAAAATTGAAGGCATACTGAACCAGCATGGCTACCACTGCATCCTGCAGTGGCATGCTATTCCATCCGGTTTGCGTTTAGTTGGACCATCATTTATTTTTCAACAGGACAATGACCCCAAACACAACTCCAGGCTGTGTAAGGGCTATTTGACCAATAAGGAGAGTGATGTGGTGCTACGCCAGATGACCTGGCCTCCACAGTCACCAGACCTGAACCCAATCGAGATGGTTTGGGGTGAACTGGACCGCAGAGTGAAGGCAAAAGGGCCAACAAGTGCTAAGCATCTCTGGGAACTCCTTCAAGACTGTTGAAAGACCATTCCCGATGACTACCTCTTGAAGCTCATCAAGAGAATGCCAAGAGTGTGCAAAGCAGTCATCAAAGCAAAAGGTGGCTACTTTGAAGAACCTAGAAAATAAGACATAATTTCAGTTGTTTCACACTTTTTTGTTAAGTATACAATTCCACATGTGTTAATTCATAGTTTTGATGCCTTCAGTGTGAATTTACAATTTTCATAGTCATGAAAATACAGAAAAAAATCTTTAAATGATAAGGTGTGTCCAAAGTTTTGGTCTGTACTGTATAAGTACTGAGCAAAAGAGAATGGATTGTGATGAAAGGGACTTTCTGTTATGGTTGATTTTGTGTAAGTTCTGTGCTTGCCAGGCAGCAGCATAAGCCACCACGAGACCAGTGCAGTCTATACACCCTGTGGAGATCCCGCGCAGTCTGTACACCCTGTAGAGATCCCACACAGTCTATACACCCTGTAGAGATCCCGCACAGTCTATACACCCTGAAGAGATCCTGCACAGTCTATACACCCTGTAGAGATCCAGCGCAGTCTATACACCGTGTAGGGATCCTGCGCAGTCTATACACCCTGTAGAGATCCTGCGCAGTCTATACAACCTGTAGAGATCCTGCACAGTCTATACACCATGTAGAGATCCTGCACAGTCTATACACCATGTAGAGATCCTGCACAGTCTATGCACCCTGTAGCAGAAGGACTGGATCCATGTATTGATGGAATTCACAGTTTCTCTCCCAGCAGAAGCACTTCGGAAGGTCTGTAGCACTGCCTCGACGATTCCCTTTATTGTAACATAGTAATAATATACAAGAAGACGGCAACAGGAAAAACGTCTGACTGTAAAATAAATGACTATTCAGTGATCTAAAGTTTCCTGGAAAATGTTCCTATTTCTTTTTTCCATGCTTCTCCCTCTGAGCACAGGTTCAAGGTTATTGTGTTTGTTAGAAGGTTACGTAACCACATGCCGCACATAGCAAACAGCTGTGGGGTGGCTTGTGATTTGATCGACGTCACGTTATTGGGTTAATCTGTCAATGAGCAGTCTATGAGTGCTTAGACAAATATTCTATTTATACAAATGCTTCATCCTCCATAATATAGTGGTGAAGACGTGCATATGACAAATACTATGACTATATCGGAAGCTCTCCTGTTTTCTTGTACATCATCTGTATGACAGAAGCTTCCTTGGGCAGAGCATGCATCGTACAACCATGTATATAAGAATAGATGAGGACAGCTAAGGCTGGGAGATCCTACTGAGTAATGAATAGGAGAGGTAACACCTTGGTATTTTTAGCATGTAATATCCTAAGTGGCCACCACTAATCCATAACTAAACCTGTTCAGGCCAGATCCTCAGCATTCTGTGTACTCCGCAGCCCAGTAGAGCTCACTCACACCTACTTCTCATCAGATCTGTTGTATGTGGTGTAGGGACAATAAAAACTAAGTTGTCATCAATCACAGCCGTCAACAACACACCTCAGAGATGTTCATTGGACATCTACAATATGATTTCAAAGGAAAATCCTGCCATAATAATTTTCTGGCGTGTCCTGGATCAATCCTGAAGACATGTGACACGGTTTAGGGGCTAGCAATACCATGAGGTAGGCAACTTACACAGCAAATGGGAATATGCATGCACCCCCATATGACATGCGGCTCCCCATCTCTAATAGAGTCGGCTGCCCCTTCTAGTTACTGAAATTTCTTCTTTTTAGCAGTACGACAGTGAAAGACCTTTGTCACTAGTGTGAAAGTGTCTGCAGTGTCTACTGTGGAAGTCTGGTCTGAAAACTGAGGAAGTGGAGGGAGCGTTTACCAGTAAACCATGCATAGCCCCTCCTAGTCGCTCTGTAGATACAATAGTCCTCCCCATTTCCTCAATTGTTTTAATAGCCCCTAACACATTCCCTCAGTAGTTATAATAGCACTCCCACTTACTCAGAAATTTGAGTAGCCCGCTAAACTTCTTCAGTAGTTACCGTAGCCCCTCACTTCCTCAGTAGTTACAAAAGCCTCCCCCACTTACTCAGAAGTTACATTAGTCCCCCACTTCCTCGGTAGTTATCATAGCCCCATCCCCACTACCTCATAGTTTCAGTAGTCCCTCCCCCTCACTTCTTTAGTAGCTACAGAAGCCCTACCCCCACTTCCTTAGTTACAGTAGCCCCCAATTCCTCAGTAGTCTTGACTAACCTCCTCTAATTTTTCAGTTTTTCCAATAGCCTGCTCACTTCCTCAATAGCTATGCTCTCTCACATCTTAAGAAGCTACACTAGGACTTCAAACTAGAAGTATGAAACATCACATTTTGGGAGGAAGCCAACTCCCCAATGCATGAAGTGTAGGAATAAAACTGGGGTAACTTTTCAAATTTATCATGATAGGCCATCAATATCTGATTGTAGAGGTGCCAGGAGACTCCTTCCAATAAGAAGTCAGGGTGCTTCACTGAATCCTTCATCATCTTTACTGTGTACCAAGTACAACTCCCTGTTTACCAAGTACAACTCCATACACTTTGTAGGACCTATGCCTAGTGATGGAGCTAGGTACAAATGACTTCAATAAGACTAAGCAACTATGAGCTGCAATATGTATGGGGCTGTACCTGGTAAACAATGAATGGGATGATATATAGCCTTTTAAATTAATTAGGGTATCAAGAGTTGGCCCCCCACCAATCTGATAATCATAGTCTATCCTTAAAGGGAACCTGTCACCCCAAAATGGAAGATGAGCTAAGTCCACCAGCATCAGGGGCTTATCTACAGCATTCTGTAATGCTGTAGATAAGCCCCCGATATATCCTGAAAGATGAGAAAAAGAGGTTAGATTATACTCACCTGGGGGGTGGTCCGATCCGATGGGCCTCCTACCTTCATAGGATGACGTCCTCTTCTTGTCTTCACCCTGCGGCTCCTGCGCATACGTACTTTGTCTGCCCTGTTGATGGCAGAGCAAAGTATTGCAGTGCGCAGGCGCCGGGCCTCTCTGACCTTTCCTGGCACCTGCGCACTGCAGTAATTTGCTCTGCCCTCAACAGGGCAGACAAAGTACGCATGCGCAGGAGCCGCAGCGTGAATA
The DNA here is from genome assembly GCF_051348905.1 of Ranitomeya variabilis. Lineage (NCBI taxonomy): Eukaryota > Metazoa > Chordata > Amphibia > Anura > Dendrobatidae > Ranitomeya > Ranitomeya variabilis. Next base: position 255,749,197 of record NC_135236.1, on the reverse strand, counting down.
CAAGAAGAGGAAGTCATCGTAAGAAGATAGGAGGCCCCAGACCGGACCGTGACGCCCATCAGACCGGACCGTGACGCCCATCGGACCGGACCGCAACGGGACCGCCCCTGGGCGAGTATAATCTAACCTCTTTTTCTCATCTTTCAGGATACATCGGGGGCTTATCTACAGCATCACAGAATGCTGTAGATAAGCCCCTGATGCTGGTGGGCTTAGCTCATCTTCCATTTTGGGGGTGACAGGTTCCCTTTAAGTCCCACTACCCACCTCCCAGGCATATTAGACCAATATTGGCCGAACCTGCCAACAGTGTAATGGGTGCCCCAGTCCAGGGTCTTACAGAATCACTACTCCCATCAAAGCTTTCATCCTCTCAATATATTGCAATCATAAAATTATTTTGCACTGTGCACTAGCATTTGCCAATTTTTCCTTTCTATCCAGTTAATTCTTCCGTTTTCCATTTGGTCTATGACATCACGTGATTAAAAACACATTAACTGAATCAATCCAATCTCTATGTAGAAACAGGAAGTCTATTTTTCCTAAGAGTCATGAGACACTGCAAAAGTGCCTGGTTGGAAATAGGAGGGAGCAGCAGGGTCAGGAGTTAAAAGACGGTATTGATTAAAGAAGGGACAAGAGACTTCCTGTTTCTACATAGAGCAGAGAAAAGAGAAGAATTAGCTGGGTAGAAAGGCAAAAAGAGTAATTGTAAATACACAGTGCTATATAATGACTGCAATATATTAAGAGAATAAACACTTTGATGGTAGGAGGGCGTCTTTATTCTTTAAAAATCCACCATGTCTGATTTTGAACTGCTGATCCTTTTGTTTTTCCCGAGATAAGTTGCCACCAGAGATGTTTGATAATGGCTCCCATGCAAGGAAAACAGGAGTAACTCAGCAGAACGAGAGCTCCCATGTATGGGAGAAGCCGTGGAGAAAGCTGCGGAAAACGGTAATTAGTTCTTACCGGTAATTGTATTTCCAGGAATCCACCTGACAGCACCATTGGAGGACGTCCTTCTTATCCGCAGTGGGACAGGAACCACAAGTTAAAAGGACCCTCCCCACTCCACCCACCAGTGATTTTCTAAGTACCACATCTGGATGGATGCAAAAAAGAGAGTTTATTTACAATTACACACCAATGTTACATCACATTAGTCAGTAGTAAAAGTTTGCAGTGGGAGGGAACTAGTAGTGTTGTCAGGTGGATTCCTGGAAATACAATTACCGGTAAGAACTAATTACCGTTTTCCAGTCCACCACCTGACAGCACCATTGGAGAATACCAAAGGATGTTAACTAGAGTGGGACTACTGCATGTAAGACTTTTCTACCAACGGCTAATTGGTCTGATACGACATCTAATTTATAGTGTCTAGCAAAGGTAGAAAGACTAGTCCAAGTCGCCGCCCTACAGATTTGCTCAGCTGAGGCACCCCCTTTCTCTGCCCATGATGTAGAAATGGCTCGTGTTGAGTGGGCCCTAAGAGTGTCCGGGGGATCTTTCCCTTGGTTTGTATATGCTAGGCTAATCATGTTTTTAATCCACCTAGCAATGGTTGATTTTGCTGCTTTGCAACCCCTATTTGGACCACCGTATTGAATAAATAAGTTAGTGTCCCGTCTCCAGCTTTCTGTCGCCCCCAGGTATTTTAGAACAGTCTCCCTAACATCAAGGTTATGGTAGACCCCTTCTTTTGCGTTTTTAGGGTGTTGGCAGAAAGAAGGAAGGATTATTTCCTGATTTATATTGGTAGATGATACTACTTTGGGGAGGAAAGCTGGGTTATGTTTGAAGACTAATCTGTCGTCAAAGATTTGAAGATATGGGTTCTGGATAGAAAGAGCCTGCATCTCCCCTAGCCTTTTAGCCGATGTGATGGCAATCAGGAAGGCAGTTTTAAAGGAGAGATTGGCTATGTCCATATCTTCTGACAGTAAGTAAGGGGTTTTACACAAAGTGTTAAGGACCAGGTTTAGGTCCCAAGGAGGAGTTGATTTCCTCACAAGTGGCCTCATTCTCTGTGTGGCCCTGGAAAAATCTGGCTATCCAGGGATGGGAGGCTAGTGATGTATCAAAAAATACACTAAGTGCTGCAATCTGTACTTTTAGAGTACTAGGCCGAAGGCCCTTGTCAAATCCGAGTTGCAGGAAATCGAGGATCTTGGGGATATCTGGTTTTGAAGTATCCACATGACCTTCTCCCAGAAAGGAACAATACCGCTTCCAGATCTTGTTGTAAATCGCCGAAGTCACCGGCTTTCTGCTTGCCTGGAGTGTGGTAATGACCTCTTCTGACAGGCCTCTGGATCTTAGGGTTTGCCGTTCAGGATCCAAGCAGATAGGTGCAGAGAGTCTGGATTCTTGTGGAACACCGGACCCTGAAGCAGAAGGTCCTGCCTGTTCGGTAGAAAGACTGGTTCTTCTGTTGACATCCTGGACAGTAGAGAAAACCAGCTTCTTTTCGGCCAGAAGGGAACCACCAGGATTACAGTTGCTCTCTCGTCTCGTATCTTCCTGAGTGTCTTCGATATCAGAGGAAGAGGCGGAAATGCATACAGGAGGCCTTCTCCCCAATACTGAGACAAGGCGTCTACTCCTGTGGCTCCATCTAGAGGATTCAGAGAAAAAAATGCTCTGACCTTTGCGTTTGACCTGGTGGCAAAGAGGTCCACCTGAGGTGTGCCCCATTTCTGGCATAGACCGCTGAATACTTCCGGGTTCAGTTCCCACTCTCCGGGATGTACCGACTTTCGGCTCAAGAAATCTGCTAGTTGATTCTTGGCCCCTTCCAGGTGAACTGCCGAGATGGATTTGACAGATCTTTCTGCCCACCTGAAAATCTGGTCTGCTAAGTGTTGCAGTGGTGGATGTCTCGGACCTCCCTGGTGTCTCAGAAATGCCACTGCTGTGACATTGTCGGACAGTATTCTCACGTGTCTGTCTCGGACCAATGACTGGGCCTGGCTCAACACTTTCCAGATCGCATACAGCTCTCTGAAATTCGATGATCTTGCCGCAATCTGAGGAGTCCATTCTCCCTGGTAGTATGTTCTTCCTATATGACCGCCCCATCCGTATTGACTGGCGTCTGTGGTAACCGTAACACAGGGATCGAGTACCCACGGTACTCCCTCTCTCAGGTTCCTCGGTCTGGTCCACCAGGTTAGGGATCTCTTCACTGACGGAGACACAAGCATCTTCCTGTCTAGGGAACTCTGTTTCCTGTTCCAGGATCCTAGGACTTCTCTTTGCAACTCCCGTGAGTGGAATTGGCTCCATTTCACACAGGGTATGCATGCTGTCATGAAGCCGAGTATCCTCATTGCATCTCTTATGGAGGGGGTACTTCTTCTGAATTGATGGATGTGTCTGATCAAGGCCTCTTGTCTGTCTTCTGGTAAGAAAGATGTTCTTAGATTGGAATCCAAGATCACCCCCAAAAATTTTATTCTGGAATTTGGGACCAGGCAGGACTTTTTCCAGTTCACAATCCACCCCAGCTCTTGTAGAATGGAAAGGGTGAAAGTGCAGTCTATCTTGAGGAGTTTCTGTGATTTCGCCATTATCAGGAAGTCGTCCAGGTATGGTACTATGGTCACATTCTGATTCCTCAGATAGGCCACCACTTCCGACATCAGCTTGGTAAAGATCCTGGGCGCTGAAGCAAGCCCGAAGGGGAGACATCTGAACTGAAAGTGATGTACAATCCCCCTGTTCATTATGGCAAACCTCAGGAATTTTTGGTAGGAGAGGTGTATCGGGACATGATAGTATGCGTTGCTCAGATCTAGGGTACACATTACCATGTCTTTGTCTATTAGAGGCGTCGTGGATCTTATAGATTCCATCCGGAATCTTTTGTACCGGACCCATTTGTTTAATGGTTTTAAGGTTATAATCGTCCGGGAGTCCCCGGACGGTTTCTTTATTGAAAATAAATGGGAATAATGGCCTTCGCCTCTTTCTGAGATGGGAACTGGCACAATCGCTTCTAATTCTAACAGCTCCTGGATGTTTGTCCACATGGAGGAGTCGGAGAGCGGGCAAGGTCGGGTTACTACAAATCTTTCTGGGGGACTGCCGGAGAATTCTAATTTGTATCCCTGTGCAATTACTTGTAGAATCCAAGGATTCTGGGACACCTTCTGCCAACCCCCTAGAAATTTCTGTAATCGACCTCCCACCTTTATGTCATTTATTTGACTTTGGTGTACCTGCAGTAGGGAAGATGGAGTCTCTACCTTTTCCACCCTTGGGATAAGACCACCTCCCAGTCTTCCCTTTCCCCTTGTAGTCTGTCCTCTGACCAGGTCGGGACCTACGAAAGGGCTGACATTTTTTGGTATTCTCCTCAGGGAAACCCTTATTTTTATCTGAGGCCTTTTCTAGAATATCATCTAGAATTGGCCCAAATACTTTATTTCCTGAGAATGGGATTCCACACAATTTATTTTTTGACTGGAGATCCCCCGACCAGGTTTTTAGCCATATGGCTCTTCTGGCCGCATTAGACAGGGATTCGCTTCTAGCCGCAAACCTTACAGATTCGGCAGAAGCGTCTGCCATAAAGCCTGTTGCGAGTTTGAGCAATGGCAATGATTTAAGGATAACCTCTCTGGAAGTCTTGGCTTTGAGGTGATCCTCTAAATCGTCAATCCATAAGTGCATTGACCGGGCTACGGAGGTTGCCGCTATATTGGCCCGTATTATTGCCGCAGAGGACTCCCAAGTTCTCCTTAGCAAACCGTCTGCTTTACGATCCATAGGATCTTTTAATGCGGAAGAGTCCTCAAATGGAATTGAGGTCTTCTTCGCCACCTTTGCTAGTGGGACATCGATCTTGGGAACTTCATCCCACACTTTAATGTCTTCAGGGTTGTAGGGCAGACGAAGTCTAAAGTCCCTGGGAATCACTAGCTTCTTCTCCGCTTCCTGCCACTCTTCCAGGATCATGGAACGAATGTGGTTGTTGACGGGGAAGACTTTTGTCACCTGGGCATGTAATCCGCCAAACATCTCGTCCTGGATCGAGGTCTCCTCTGGTGTATCTTGTAGCTGCATGGTGTTACGCACAGCATAAAGAAGCTCATCCGTGTCTGTTGCGGAGAAGAGATATCTCTTCCCTCTGCCCACAGATCCGTCTCTTTCTTCCTGGTCAGAATCCCCCGAAACCTCACCCTCGGAAGAGGGGCTAGATTCCCTCGGCCTCTTCCGTGAAGTCTGCGGTTCTGACTGAGTAGCCTGGGGAAGATTCAAGCTTGAGATAGAAGCCTGAACCTCCTGTCGAATCATGGTCCTCATACTGGATAGCAGCGCTGTCTGCTCATCACCCACAATTTTGGATGTGCATGATTTGCACAATGGTTTCCGCCAGTTTTCCGGAAACTTAGTGGAACATATCGGGCATTTATTTTTCCCCGATTTTTTCCTTTCGGCTGTGGGGATGGAAGGCTCAGCCTAGGGTAAAATAGAGATACGTGGCACCGTAAGTAGGGAGCAGGGGGAGGGGTGAGCTTTGTGGTATGGCTTTGCATAGCCCACTCACGTGCCCCTGAAGCTGGTCAGTCCCCTCAGGTCTGGCAGTCTCCTCCATTAGTGCAGATGACAATATGTACGTATAGCCGAGTGCTCCCTTTGTCAGGATGGCCGGCGGCATACAGACCCCCCTGGTGAGATTATATAGGTTTTACCTGGTTGATCCTGCCCTCCTTACCGCCGCTGCGGTGACCGCGCTGAGCCCCTCACCGAGGCCGGCGCTGCTGCCGGCGTCATCCTCCATGCTGGCCGCACCGGAAGTGACGCGGTCGTCGCGACCGGAAGTGACGCGGCCGCTGGACCCGGAAACCGCGGCCGCACGCTGGAGCCGGCCGCTGCTGGAAGCGGTCGCCGCACACACCTCCCGGCATGCAGGCACCCGGGCCGAGAGCCCCCCGAGGAGGAAGCGGACCCGACCCCAGGAGCAGCGCTACACTGGGGAGGCTGAGGGACCCCCCATGGCAGGTATCAGCCGCAGATATCTTGCGGCGGGGAAGGGAAAGGCTGGGCCCCCCGATCCCCACCATCTGCACAGCACCGTCGGAGGACGTCTTGCAGTTCCTATCCGCAGTGGGACAGGAAAAACACTGGTGGGTGGAGTGGAGAGGGTCCTTTTAACTTGTGGTTCCTGTCCCACTGCGGATAAGAAGGACGTCCTCCAATGGTGCTGTCAGGTGGTGGACTGGAAAGATATCTAATGTGTACTTTAGTACTGGAAAAGGCCTGGCTTAGATTTCTATTGATGATGATCTGGCACAATAGACTTTAAGCAAGAGGCTATTGAAAACAAGGCTGTTAAAGGGAATCTGTCAGGATCAACCCTTTAAGTTTATATGGGCATAAAGGAAATAAGAAGCTAAATAAAATGATACCTTGATATTTGTGATCTGATGTCTTATTCCAGAGTAATCCACATTTTTCTTATATGTAAATTGCCTCTTCCAGCCTATGGGGAGGACGCTGCCTGGAAGATAACTCTCCAGAGCTTATTTTATATGAAGAGGAGTTACCAGTGTGATGCAAGTAACTAACACATATCAGGAAAACTGAAATTTGTCTTCTTGCAAACACATTTTTTGAGCGCTGCTGTGTTGCAACAATATTGCAACCCTGTCGGCCCCTGAGCTGGAAGCTGAGAGGAACCTGCAAATGTGTCAGGTATAATCACACACAGCTCTGCAGTGAGATCAGTAGAGCAGCCATTACACATCACACTGGTAACTCCCCTTTATGTCAAATAAGCTCTGGAGGCAGAGTTATCTTCCAGGCAGCGTCCTTACCGTAGCCTGGAAGATGTCATTTATATAAACTAATAAAAGATGATTCATCCACAAGAAGAAATCTGATATGAGACTTACAGGTAGGACTTTTTTCAGCCGTTTAAAACCTACATGCCAATATTAATAGTTCAGAAAAGTCAAATATGGTGACACACTCCCCTTAAGGCTCACAATTCCAGTGTCAGACATCTCGTAGATGTGGTAAAGGGGTTTCAGCATTGTATTGTACATCTATAGCCCTTTATTACTAGAAACCAGCGACAGGTCACATTCCAAAATTTTACCAATGCGCTTTTCTCACATGTATGTATTGCATATCAGAAGATCTTTTTAATCTGTAAACTGCCATAAGCTTGAAATGTACAAGCCCTTCCCAAGCCTTGCTTAGGATGTTTCCTGGACTTGAATAGGACTAGAAGTTACATTACCTACAATACAAGACGTGGGGTTGGTATATGGCGACATCATTGCCCACATTGTGAGTGACACACCTACCATTTATGCAGTGCAGTCACATAAACCTGGTAATGTGAAATGGACATGGCAGGAATGGTGGCAAAATTCTTGCATAAGGTTGCGGTATCCACCAATTTTACTGAGGCTGGAATGTCTGACATACACTGCTCAAAAAAATAAAGGGATGACTAAAATCCCACATCCTAGATATCACGGAGTGAAATATTCCAGTTGCAAATCTTTATACATTACATAGTGGAATGTGTTGAGAACATTAAAACATAAAGATGATCAATATAAATCAAAGTGAATACCCCATGGAGGTCTGGATTTGGAACGATACTCAAAATCAAAGTAGAAAATCAAATTACAGGCTCATCCAACTTCAGTGGAAATGCCTCAAGATAAGGGAATGATGCTCAGTAGTGTGTGTGACCTCCACGTACCTGCATGACTTCCCTACAATACTTGGGCATGCTTCAGATGAGGGTGCAGATGTTCTCCTGAGGGATCTCCTTCCAGACCTGGATTAAAGCATCAGTCAACTCCTGGACAGTCTGTGGTGCAATGTGGCATTGGTGATATGATTTATTAGGCTAGTTTCACACTAGCGTTCGGCAGGGCTGCGGACGAAAGCCTTCTTCCTCCGTGAAGCCCCGCCCACTGCCGTGCCTCTTCCTTCAGCTCCGCCTACATCTGCATGCGTCCCCTATCTTTAACATTGGGTACGCAGGCCATACGGATGTATGCGGATGCCTCCGCATGCGTCATCTTGACGCTGCGCTGACCTGCGTCAAAACGCATCATGTTGCATTTTGTTGCAGTCGGCGCAGCTTTCAAATGACGCAGGTGGAGGCATCCGCATACATCCGTAAGGGTACGCAGGACGCATGCAGACATAGGCGGAGCAGAAGGAAGAGGCGCGGCAGTGAGCTGGACTCTACAGAGGAAGAAGGCTTTTGTCTGCAGCCCTGCCAAACGCTAGTGTGAAGCTACCCTTAGATGTGCACAATTGGATACAAGTCTGGTGAACAGGCCGGCCCGTCCAAAGCATCAATGCCTTCATCATGCAGGAACTGCTGACACACTTCAACCACATGAGGCCTAGCATTGTCATGTATCAGAAGGAACCCAAGGCCCAGTGCCCCTGTATATGGTCTCACAATGGGTCTGAGGAACTCATCCCTGTACCTAACGGTAGTCAAGATACCTTTAACTAGCAGACGGAGGGCTATGCGGCCCTCGAAAGAAATGCCTCCCCACACCATTACTGACCCACTGCCAAACCGGTCATGCTGAAGAATGTTGCAGGCAGCAGAACGTTCTCCATGACACATCCAGACTTTGTCACATGTGCTCAGAGTGAACCTGCTCTCATCCGTGAAGAGCACAGGGCGCCAATGTCGAATCTGTCAATCTTGGTTTTCGCTAGGAAATGTCAATTGCCATGCATGTTGTTTGGCTGTAAGTTCAACACCCACTTGTGGTCGTTGGGCCCTCATACCACCCTCATGGAGTCTGTTTCAGACAGTTTGAGCAGACACATGGATGTTAGTGGCCTGCTAGAGGTTATTTTGAAGGGCTCTGACACTGCTCCTCCTGTTTCTCCTTGCACAAAGAAGGAGGTAGCGGTCCTGCTGCTGGGTTGTTGCCCTCCTACAGCCCCCACCACGTTTCCTGGTATCTGCTCCATGCTCTGGACACTGTGCTGACAGACCCAGTTACCATTCTTGCCACAGCTCGCATTGATGTAGCATCCTGGATGAGCTGCACTACCCGAGCAACTTCTGTGGGTTGTAGATACCGCATCATGCTACCCTACCGCCCTCTATGGGTTAGAGAAATTACAAAATGCAAAAAATGACCAAAACAACAGCCAAAAAGGATGAGAACAGAGAAATGGTCTGTGGTCACCCACTGCAGAACCACTCCTTTATAGGGGTTGTCTGCTAATTTCCTATAATTTCTACCTGTTGTCTGTTCCATTTGTACAACAGCAGGAGAAATTGATTCACAATCAGTGTTGCTTCAGGACTTGGACAGTTTAATTTCACAGACGTGTGATTGACTTCGAGTTACATTGTGTTGTTTAAGTATTCCCTTTATTTTTTGAGCAGTGTATAACAGAGTATGCCAGAAAGGGAGGTTTCCGCACAGCAAGAACAAAGCTGGAATTTAGCACAGTACATCTTTGTGACATCTTCACATAATATCCCCATTATATACTCAGCAGACAGCTGCCTGGACACTGGATTCTTCATGTAAAAAGACAAACTAGACTCAATTCAGACATGGAGATCACGCTAGAATGATGCACCAGGGAATGACAGGGGCCACTGGTGAAGGTTGCTAATGCCAGGCTAAGCTATCTATGGAAAAGGCAAAGTGTACTGGGGTTGGTTTGCACAAAACAGTTGTACGTTCTATTCTATACATATAAAGACAGGAAATCTCCACACAATCCTGCTTTTCAGTGCCATGAATAGGAATATATCCAAATTGCTCTCCTGTGAGTACCTCAGTCTCTGCAAATTCTACAAATAATGGAAAACGACCAGTAATGGCAGATACTCTGAGCTTGTACATTTCCAAAGACCCTGAATGGAAAATAAATCTGTACTCATTGCATGTCCCTTGTGTTCTTATCACATTTGAGGTTATGTCAAAAGGTACACATCTAGAGGAGGGGTGCACAACAGAGGCCTGGGGGCTTCATGTGGCCCTCAACAATCTGGTGGTAGACAGACCTGACAGGGTCTGGTGGCTGCTCATTTGCATTTTCCATGTTAGGGAATACAGGGTGTGGTGAAAAATGTATAGGTTTATATGTGTAATCACCAGCAGTAGTTTAACATCTGTCCTGAGACTTGCAGGTCTCACAAAGGTCACAACATACCGTATGTATCTAGGGAAGGCAGTCTACTGTCTCCAATCTTGGCAGGGGGTCTGGCTGGGAACCAGGAAGACGCTAGAAGGTGTGAAATGTTTCCCATCTTTTGAAGAGAGATGTCAATTACAGCCTGACACTATCTATCTGTGAGAACCTTTAGGCAAAGAGTGTTCAGAGGAGAATAATATATTCATTGGGGGAGCGGCCGTGGCCCAATCAAAAATTTGACCTCCAGAGTAACTCTATAAATTAGGCTTGTATACGTACAAAGTTGTTCACATATTGGGGGCAGCCGAGCTTATGTGATCCAGTCCATATTCATCCCACCCTCAGGGAGCAGAAAGCAGACTACAAAGTTAGACATTTCTGTAAGTTTTCTCCTGTTTATTTTTATAACTGTTTTGCATATTTGTATGTCTCTTTATGACCATATTTTCATACCTTTTTTATTATAAGCACTGTACCTTTTTGTATTAAAGCATAAAACTTTAACAAGTTGAACCTTGTATGTTCTAAAGAATCCACAGCCTTAAACTGTGTGAGCCTTATGATTGGCAGACAGTAGTAGTAATATTTCCGGGACTCATATCCCGTGTGTTCGGTGAGTAGTGGCAGCGTGTATGAGCGGGTGTGTGGCCTGGGTCGGTGTGTGATTTATGCTCCCATTACAGCATAGGAAAGAGGTTGAATGTGGGACTGAGAGAGGGGAGATAGATTAACCCTTGCAGGCACAACTCCAAGTCGCGTGCTGAGAAGTGGGTACGTGACAAATTGGTAGCAGCACAGTGGGGTAGCGTGACACAGGGGTGATAAGCAGCAGCAAGAGGATGGCTAACTATTAGGTGCACTGTGTGGCCCTGTCATCATCTAAGTAAGGAGTAGATGAAGTAAAGTGGTGGCCATGTATGAGTGCTGCCATAATTATTGCGGTTTATGGGAGAAGAGAAACACTTAAAGGGAACCTGTCACCCCCAAAATCGATGGTGAGGTAAACTTACCATCATCAGGGGCTTATCTACAGCATTCTGTAATGCTGTAGATAAGCCGCCGATGTTACCTGAAAGAGGAGAAAAAGATGTTAGATTATGCTCACCCAGGGGCGGTCCCACTGCGGTCCGGGTCCGATGGGTGTCTCAGGTCCGGTACAGCGCCTCCCATCTTCATTCCATGACGTCCTCTTCTGGTCTTCACGCCGCTGCTCCGGCGCAGGCGTACTTTGTCTGCCCTGTTAAGGGCAGAGCAAAGTACTGCAGTGCGCAGGCGCCGGAAAGGTCAGAGAGGCCCAGCGCCTACGCACTGCAGTACTTTGCTCTGCCTTCAACAGGGCAGACAAAGTACGCCTGCGCCGAAGCCGCGGTGTGAAGACCAGAAGAGGACGTCATGGAATGAAGATAGGAGGCGCCGGAGCGGACCTGAGACACCCATCGGACCGGACCGCAGCGGGACCGCCCCTGGGTGAGTATAATTTAACCTCTTTTTCTCCTCTTTCAGGTAACATCGGGGGCTTATCTACAGCATTACAGAATGCTGTAGATAAGCCCCTGATGACAGTGAGCTTACCTCATCATCGATTTTGGGGGTGACAGGTTCCCTTTAACTGTCAGCAACTTGCATGAACTACAAAAGGAGAAAGCTGAATCCATGGTCTCTTCCTTTCTGGATTGTGAATAGGACTCAAGTCCTAAAATGGAATCAGCACAAATTATTGTTTTTGTTCTGTGTTTATGATGTTTTATTGCTGCTCATGTGTTTGGTTCAATCTAGCAATGTGTTCCGTGGACCAAAAAAAAAAAAGTTGTTAGCCCCTGATCTAGAGTATTCCATTCAGTGCATATGGTATTCTTCGGTTGCAATGCAAAAAAAGCATACAGGAAAGCACTGGTATAATTCTATATAGAGAAGAACACACAATTATGCCAATGTACAACGCACCCATGGAGCCCAAAAAGACACTATGGCACTAGGCCTATGGTAAACATGGTCACCTGAACGTGAATGCACATAGCCTTACTTCTACAGTCTTCTGAAGCAACCCTAGTATTGGCTTGTGACCACGCACCTTGGCTTTTACATGCAGAATTTGCCACAATGAGTATGATCATTTTCCTTGCAGATTTTTCTCTTTCGCCTCAGATACAAAATCTTTGTAGATACCACATCCACTTGTATTGGATTAGAAATGTTAGTGGAATCGGTGAAGATTAATGTGCAAAATCTGCATCTGAATCCTCATGAAATTGTGAACGTCCCCTCGTGTTTAGAAGCTGAGAACTCAAAATTTAATCAATACTTCTATAGGTCTCGCACAGCTACAAGAGCATAACGGTATAGAGAATTGTGGAAGGAAAGGTTCATTAATATTGAATGCAAATAAAAATATATAGTTTTTAATAAGACCACAATTGAGATCCCCAGGAAGTCTACATCTAACTGGCAAGGGAAGAAGCTCCTTAATATAAAACAGTCCTTGTTATCCTGTATACTCTGACAAGCTCTCACCCTATATACACACCATATTCTACCGCTCACTCACCACAAAGTAGCTCTTCCTGACCTTGTCCCACGATCTGAATGTCCCTCACCCACCACTTTTATAACTGAGATGTCCATCATCCATAACTGCTCCCTACTTGACCCATATAAATATATACCATTCACTAGGAATGACCACTCTACAATTACCAGTCTCATTCTTAATTCACTCACAATTCTATGTGCAAACTATCCACGTACTGATCATGAACAGGCTTCACTGTGCACGCCATGAGAAACAACCGGGGAATATATCTCAACAGCTGTCCGCTCTCTCACGCATCCTGACTCAGTCCCTGTGTGGGATCAGAGCTGGGCCTATGTCCAAAAGCAGGAAACCCCTTTCCATTGTGACAGCGCAGTCTGCCAGACTAACCCCTTCCCATGCCCATGCCCATAATCATAACATTATCCATTTTAGGCATTATTTCAAGGAACATTAACTCCTAAACTATCAGCTCTCCGTGACACAATCTGATTACTTTCCACAGAAAGGTCTGGAAATATTTCCACTGTCATGCATCACCACACTACACTGGACAGCATCGTCTGGATTTGTCATAATCACATTTCTGTAGAATCGTCAATGTATGTAAATCCACTAAAAATGTGAAAAATCCAAGCATGAGGGACCGTCTACACATGAAGAAAAATTAGTAAAAACAAGGGCCACTTGACAATACAGTAAATTATTATATTTTGAAAAACATGCATGTAACAATAATCATGATTTCAATTACTTAAAGCCTTCCCCGTTTTTGTCTAGCCAACAGCCATTTACCATAATCACCAACTTTGGAGAATCAGGTTTGCAGTGTAAGAAACACGCCACCCCCCCTCCCATTTTCAGATCACACCCCATCCCTGCCCCGAGACTTGCCACCTTTCCCCGATGGGTTCTCTTTTTTCCTGAGCACTTCCCTGAAGTTCCAGGATAGTTAGCCAGTTTGGGTTTCACACCAACCATCAATTATTTTTAGGCAGAAAAAAAAGGGGAGAAGCCAGCACTGCTTATGGTCAGAACGCAACAATTAAAGTGCACATGCACAAACTAAATTCTAACTGTATTTCAAATATGAGACATTTAGCAAACAATTGATCAATTCTTTGAGCTACCCAGCCACTTCAGGGCATTCTCATAATGGGGCAGTCCTACTCTACGTATTTTATTTGCGTTGTGCCATTACGGCCTCCTAAATGTATTAAGAGTATAAAAAGAAAGACCACATTACATGCAAACTGTACCTGGAGCATTTCAGAATCACTCCCTTGGTGCCAGGAAAGGCAAGCGCGGGTAAAGGCCGATCAGGTCCTATGCAGACATTTCAGATCTGGCTTCCACACTCCCAAACCAGCACCAAAGTTAAAGGGTGAGACAGGCTGAGACACAGGTGCTCCTTTTTTTTTTTAATTATTTTTAGGTCTTGTATTAGATTTGATCAATAACAAGCGAGTTACTTGTCGCTCATTGTGCAATAGTCGAAAGATGTTTACACTGGCCAAGGATTGCAATCTTTTACTAAATCTTATGATATTTTTCACAATAATGACCCCACTAACAAGGTTCTTAAGTGGGGTTATAACCCGGTTATCCCACATCTCATAATCACAGTGGTCCAGGAAGCTTTAAATGGAGTCTGACACACCTAAAACACAAATTAAACTAAGCACGCAGTCATATAGGGGACATAGCCCCTATAAAATCATACTTTTAGTTTAGTAATTGATGCCTTTACTGATCATTAAAATCTGTTTAATCAGTATGCAAATTAGGTTGCTCAATGTTCCCTTGCGGCAGCCAAGCGCACCATTCTGCCCCTGGATTAGCATGCCTCACCCCTCCGTATATGTTCATAATTAGAGCTGGTTTTCCCAGAGAAAACAATGTTAGAACAGGAACCTCACACACACATGAACAGTGCAGGAGCCAAGCGAACACAGACCTTTCTCCAGTTGCTCGCTACACTGATGCACCAGGAAACAAGCTCAGACTGGCCCACCCAGTACATGAGCAGAAGATGGCACAATGCACCTGATTAACTATGTATAATGGCAGCATCTCACCATTCATTTAACAAACTGTTCAGCTTAGTAGTATATAGCAGCATAGGCAGGTTGTGAATGAGGGCAATGTAATATTACATGCAGATGAACAGTGGACCCCATAGCAATAATTAGTCATGGACCATTTCCTAAAACCTCCAATATGGGTGCTCTCTAATGTACTGGCCTCGTAGTCACCCCCAATATGGGTGCTATCTAATGTACTTGCCTCGTAGTAACCCCCAATATGGGTGCTCTCTATTGTACTGGCCTCGTAGTCACTCCCAATATGGGTGCTCCCCAAATTACTGGCCTTGTAAGCACCCCCAATATGGGTGCTCTCTAATGTACTGGCCTTGTAGTCACCCCCGATATGGGAGCTCTCTAATGTACTGGCCTCGTAGTCACCCTCAATATAGGTGCTCCCCAAATTACTGGCCTTGTAGGCACCCCCAATATGGGTGCTCTCTAATGTACTGGCCTCGTAGTCACCCCCAATATGGGAGCTCTCTAATGTACTGGCCTCGTAGTCACCCCCAATATAGGTGCTCCCCAAATTACTAGCCTTGTAGGCACCCCCAATATAGATGCTCTCTATTGTACTGGCCCCGTAGTCACCCCCAATATGGGTGCTATCTAATGTACTAGCCTCGTAGTCACCCCCAATATGGGTGCTCTCTATTGTACTGTCCTCATAGTCACTCCCAATATGGGTGCTCCCCAAATTACTGGCCTTGTAGGCACCCCCAATATGGATGCTCTCTAATGTACTGGCCCATAATCAGATTCTTCATACACTGAAAAAAATCAGAGAATTCACAGCGTCTGTACAAAATCTATATATTAGTACCGCCTTGACATATCCCATATATTGGCATATGCACACAAACTACCATCATCATAGTATTGTTAACATACACGTTGCAAGAATAAAGACGCGACCATATACATGGAGATTTTAGGTATTCAGTAGCTGGGTGGGGAATGGTTAATGAAAGGCAACGCTTAGTCTGCAAAAAGCAAAGCCAAAATTCTAGATATGGAAATGGAAACTTCTTGAGAAACAGGGAGGGAGGCCGACGGGAGAGAAAGGGAAAGACTGAGAATATTGGGTCTGAAGCAACAAGGAATATACAGCGGAGGTCACAGGAAAAGAACAAGGGTGAAGAGGAAAGAATGTATAAAGCTAACAGTCATACAGGCAGTCAATGAACGAGTAACCCAAGGAATGGTATAGGTGCCCACAAGGTATGTGGAGCACTGGTGGCAGGCACTGCATTACTTCTTTTTAACTCCTTCATCCCCCAAGTGTTTTCACTTCCTGACCAGGCAAATATTTTCAATTCTGACCACTGTCACTTTGTGAGGTAATAACTCTACAACACTTTAACGGATCCCACTGAGATTGTTTTTTGTGACATGGTAGTGTAAATTTGTTCAATATGACTTGTATTTATTTGTGAAAATATCGTGATTTTCACAAAAAAACTGACGATTTTGCAATTTGCTAAAATTTAATTTATATTACCTTAAACCAGACAGTGAAATAACACAAAATAGTTAATATGTAACATTTCCCACATGTCTACTTTACATCAGCACAATTTTGGAACCATTTTTTTGTTAGGAAGTTATAAGGGTTAAAAGTTGACCAGCAATTTCAAATGTTTCCAATAAAATTTACAAAACGTTTTTTCTTAGCGACCATATCACGTCTGAAGTGACGTTGGTGTACGTCTTAGCCCTCAAACTCACATTTGTACTCCCCCCCCCCCTCACAATAATGTTATGTTTTCCCCCAAATTTTTTTAAGGGTATTTAAGGGTATCAAGACAGAATGGACCTCAAAATTTGTTGTGCAGTTTCTCCTTAGCACGTAGATACCCAATATGTGGGGACAACCTACTGTTTTGGGTATGGCAGGGCTTGGAAAAGAAATAGCACCAATTGACTTTAGGATCGCAAAATTGGTTAGAATAGATAGAGGACGTCATATCTCGTTTGCAGAGCCCCTAATGTGCCTAAACAATGAAAACCTGTCCCCTACAAGTGACCACTTTTTGGAAATAATATCCCTCAAGGAACTTATCTAGGTGTGTGGTGAGCACCTTCAACCCACAGGTGCTTCACAGAATTTTAGAACGGTGAGCCGTTAAAATTTAAAAAAAAAAAAAAAAAAAATGTAGATTTTTCCTGCAAAAATGTTGCTTCAGCCCCAAATATTTTCTTTTCACAAGGGTAAAAGGAGAAAATGGACCATGCAATTTGTTGTGCAATTTCTCCTGAGTACACCAATACCCCATATGTGGTGGAAGACTACTGTTTTGGCGCATGGCAGGGCTCGGAAGGGAAGGAGCACCAACTTGAATTCTGCCAAAAGAGAAAAAAACATAAGTGACCACATTTTGGAAACTACACCTCTTGAGGAATTCATCTAGTGGTGTAGTGAGCATTTTTAACCCTCAAGCAATTCACAGAATTACATAACAATGGACCGAGTTACTGAAAAACTACCACAGTTTCCACTAAAATGTTACTTTGGCCCCAGGTTTTCAATGTTCAAGAGGGATAATAGGAGAAAATGGACCATAAAATATGTTACGCAATTTCTCCTGAGTACATTAATAACGCACGTGGTCCCGAATATCCCCCATACTCTGGAATTCTTTGCCCCAACACGTCCTACTATCAACCACATTCGGATCCTTCAGACGGAACCTGAAAACCCACCTCTTCAGGAAAGCCTACAGCCTGCACTGACCCCGCTGCCTCCTCACCACTACCGGAGCCACCGCCTCACCAACACCGGAGCTGCTGCAACCCCCAACCTACTGTCTCCTTCTCCACCATCCTGTAGAATGTAAGCCCGCAAGGGCAGGGTCCTCCCCCCTCTGTACCAGTCTGTTATTGTTAGTTTGCTTACTGTAAGTGATATCTGTAACTTGTATGTAACCCCTTCTCATGTACAGCACCATGGAATCAATGGTGCTGTATAAATAAATAATAATAATAATTTTTATTTATATAGCGCCAACATATTCCGCAGCGCTTTACAACTTATAGAGGGGACTTGTACAGACAATAGACATTACAGCATAACAGAAATCACAGTTCAAAACAGATACCAGGAGGAATGAGGGCCCTGCTCGCAAGCTTACAAACTATGAGGAAAAGGGGAGACACGAGAGGTGGATGGTAACAATTGCTTTAGTTATTTGGACCAGCCATAGTGTAAGGCTCGGGTGTTCATGTAAAGCTGCATGAACCAGTTAACAGCCTAAGTATGTAGCAGTACAGACACAGAGTGCTATTAACTGCATAAAGTGCATGAGAACACGATGCAAGGAACCTGATTATGTGTTTTGTTTTTTTTTCTATTTTTAATAGGCCACACAGGGATAGTTAGGTTAATGCGTTGAGGCGGTAGGCCAGTCTGAACAAATGCGTTTTTAGGGCACGCTTAAAACTGTGGGGATTGGGGATTAATCGTATTAACCTAGGTAGTGCATTCCAAAGAATCGGCGCAGAGATAGAAAGAGCAGTCACTGCTCTTTCTATCTCTGCACATTCATTGGTCGCTACCCATTTAAATAGCCGCACCTTCCATTCCTTGGGCACGCCCCCGGAAGAAGCTAAGGGCGAAACGCGCGTCGGGGCGACAGGGGAACGCCGAAGCACCCGATACCAAGGATCTGCAGCCTTTATTCACTTACAAGTTATGGCGGTGAGATAACCTGTACTTTGCACTTTATTCTTTGTAAATCCTGTACCTGCATGTCTGGATAGCATACTATGCATTCCCCATAGGGGCACAGTGGATTTTTATATGCACAATGACATGCATCAGGTTGAACTGGCTATACAATATATCTTACTCAGGTTATTGAAATTATTGTTTATCTTTCCGCTTTTAGTAGTGTGGCAATGAGTATTATGGCAATGCATATTCCTTTTTAGGGTATTTTTCGGCCCCTTGGGTATCTTTTTGTAATATAAGTTCTGTAACCTTGTTTTATTTTTTTGATAACAATAAATAGTTTTTTTAGTGATAATCTCATGGTTCTCTTCTTTGGACTCAGAAGTTAATACAACTGATTGTCCATGTTGTTGTTTCACAGACACAAGTTTGTTAGATCATGAACTGTGCATGATCTAACTAACTTGCTAGAGCCTGGTGACCCGGATGTCCTCATGAAGACATCGGGTCACTATTGCAACGACTGGACATTGTGGCGGGGGAGCCAATTGGAGGGCGCAATTGCATTTAGGGTGTTAATCTGCCAGGAGTGATGCGGGCACCGCCCCTGACACTGAGTGACGGGTGTCAGCATCGCTGATCACGCGTGCGCACAGCTTCTGTGTGCGCAAAATTGCCTGGACATATCCAACATCCAAGGTCGGTAAGTAATTATCAACCTGCATGTATGGATAGGTCTTAAGGTCGTGAAGGGGTTAAAGGGTAACAGTTGTTTTAATTTTTTTATTTCATAAATCAAACATACACGTGAGAATAAGTAACTGTAATATATCTCATCAGAGAAATCTGCTTCTTTCTCTGCCAGGACTGATAAGTCATTATCAAACTTGAATTCTGAGGTAAAATCTGTATTCAGTGAAGACTTTCCCATTACTGAGAGAGGAGATGGCGGCTGCTACTGATGAGATCATATGTAGATGGAAGAGGGAGGAACTAGAGACAGAGCTCCCCCCTCATAGACTCTCATCAGTAGCAGCCGCCATCTCCTATCGCAGTAATGGGAAAGTCTTCACTGAATACAGATTTTACCTCAGAAGTGAGAGGTATGATAAAGACTGATCAGAGTACGGTACTAAGTAAGGTACAATGAAAAGTAACAATGACTGAGAGAAAAGAACGATGCATGTCTGTGCCACAGTAACTAATGAACTATTATAAAATGGCAAACAGTAGGTCATGTCGAAAACGTGCCCATAGTGTGAACTGTATATGCAGAGCCCAGGGTAGTCCCGTAATAACAAGGCAAAAAGCATATAATAATAATAATAATAATTTTTATTTATATAGCGCCAACATATTCCGCAGAGCTTTAACCCCTTAACGACCGCCGATACGCCTTTTAACGGCGGCCGCTAAGGGTACTTAAACCACAGCGCCGTTAATTAACGGCGCTGTGGAAAAAGTGAATAGCGCCCCCCAGAGTTGGATTTTCTCTGGGGTCTCGGTTGCCGAGGGTAGCCGAGACCCCAGAGAACATGATTCGGGGGGGTTTTTACCGACCCCCGAGTTGCGATCGCCGGTAATTAACCGTTTACCGGCGGTCGCAACAACAACAAAAAAAAAAAAAACGCGATTTGCCGTTTAATTTCTCTGTCCTCCGATGTGATCGCACATCGGAGGACAGAGAAATGTGGTCCCCGATGGCCCCCAATCCCCGATACTTACCTACCTCCCCCGGTGCTCCTCGTGGCTCCCGATGGGCGCCGCCATCTTTTTTCCGGGAAAAAATGGCGGGCGCACGTGCAGTGCGCCCGCCGCCCGGCACCCGTTAGATCTTTGGGGTCTCGGCTGCCGGGGGTAGCCGAGACCCCAAAGAACATGATCGGGGTCGGTTTGCACCGACCCCTGTTTTGCGATCGCCGGTAATTAACAGTTTACCGGCGACCGCAAAAAAAAAAAAAAAAAAGCGATCTGTAATTCTCTGTCCTCTGATGTGATCGCACATCAGAGGACAGAGAAATAAGGGGATTCGGGGACCCTAACATACTCACCCGGTGTCCCTGGGTCCTCTTCTGTCTTCTCCTGCCAGCCGGCTTTTCCATCATGGCGGGCGCATGCGCAGTGCGCCCGCCATCTGCTGCCATCTGCCGGCCGGCAGGAGAAGACGAGTTGGGGCTAAAATTAGGGTTAGGGTTAGAGTTAGGGTTAGGGTTAGAGTTAGGGTTAGAGTTAGGGTTAGAGTTAGGGTTAGAGTTAGGGTTAGGGTTGGGGCTAAATTTAGGGTTAGGGCTAGGGTTAGGGTTAGGCTACTTTCACACTAGCGTTTTTTGGCTTCCGTCGCAATGCGTCGTTGGAGAAAAAACGCATCCTGCAAAAGTGCTTGCAGGATGCGTTTTTTCTCCATTGGCTTGCATTAGCGACGCATTGCGACGGATTGCCACATGTCGCATCCGTCGTGCGACGGATGCGTCGTGCTTTGGCGGACCGTCGGCACAAAAAAAGCTACATGTAACTTTTTTGTGCGACGTGTCCGCCATTTCCGACCGCGCATGCGTGGCCGGAACTCCGCCCCCGCCTCCCCGCACCTCACAATGGGGCAGCGGATGCGTTGAAAAAACAGCATCCGCTGCACCCGTTGTGCGGCGCTTACAACGCTAGCGTCGGTACGTCGGCCCGACACACTGCGATGGGCTGAGTACGACGCTAGTGTGAAAGTAGCCTTAGGCTTCTTTCACACTTGCGTCGGTACGGGGCGGTCGCAATGCGTCGGCCCGACGTACCGACGCACGTTGTGAAAATTGTGCACAACGTGGGCAGCGGATGCAGTTTTTCAACGCATCCGCTGCCCAGTCTATGTCCTGGGGAGGAGGGGGCAGAGTTACGGCCACGCATGCGCGGAAATGGCGGACGCAACGTACAAAAAAAAGGTTACATTGAACTTTTTTTGTGACGACGGGGGCTAAAGTTATGGTTAGGGTTGGGGCTAAAGTTAGGGTTAGGGTTGGGGCTAAAGTTAGGGTTAGAGTTGGGATTAGGGTTAGGGTTTGGATTAGGGTTGGGATTAGTGTTACGTTTGGGATTAGGGTTGGGATTAGGGTTAGGGTTGGGATTAGGGTTAGGGGTGTTTTGGATTTAGGGTTATGGTTAGGGTTGAGATTAGGGCTGTTTTGGGGTTAGGGTTGTGATTATCGTTAGGGTTGTGATTATCGTTAGGGTTGTGATTAGGATTATGGATCGGGTTGAGATTAGGGTTAGGGGTGTGTTGGAGTTAGGGTTGGAGTTATAATTTGGGGGTTTCCACTGTTTAGGTACATCAGGGGGTCTCCAAACACGACAGCCAATTTTGCGCTAAAAAAGTCAAATGGTACTCCCTCCCTTCTGAGCTCTGCCGTGCGCCCAAACAGTGGTTTACCCCCACATATGGGGCATCAGCGTACTCGGGATAAATTGGACAACAACTTTTGGGGTCCAATTTCTCCTGTTACCCTTGTAAAAATAAAAACTTGGGGGCTAAAAATCTTTTTTGTTGGAAAAAAAAATATTTTTTTATTTTCACTACTCTGCATTATAAACTTCTGTGAAGCACTTGAGCTTTCAAAGTTCTCACTACATATCTAGATAAGTTCCTTAGGGGGTCTAGTTTCCAAAATTTGGTCACTTGTGGGGGTTTCTACTGTTTAGGTACATCAGGGGCTCTGCAAACGCAACATAACACCCACAGACAATTCTATCAAAGTCTGAATTCCAAAATGGCGCTCCTTCTCTTCCGAGCTCTGCCGTGTGCCAAAACAGTGGTTTACCCCCACATATGGGGTACCAGAATACTCAGGACAAATTGGAGAACAAATATTGGCATCCAATTTCTCTTGTTACCTTTGTGAAAATAAAAATTTGGAGGCTAAAAAAATCTTTTTTGTGGGAAAAAAAATATTTTTTATTTTCACTACTCTGCATTATAAACTTCTGTGAAGCACTTGGGCATTCAAAGTTCTCACCACATATCTAGATAAGTTCCTTGGGGGTCTATTTTCCAAAATGGGGTCACTTGTTGGGGGTTTCTACTGTTTAGGTACATTAGGGGTCTGCAAACGCAACATAACGCCCGCAGACAATTCTATCAAAGTCTGCATTCCAAAATGGCGCTCCTTCCCTTCCGAGCTCTGCCGTGCGCCCAAACAGTGGTTTACCCCCACATATGGGGTACCAGCATACTCAGGACATATTGGACAACAACTTTTGGGGTCCAATTTCTCTTGTTACCCTTGTGAAAATAAAAACTTGGGGGCTAAAAAATCTTTATTGTTAAAAAATATATATTTTTTATTTTCACGACTCTGCATTATAAACTTCTGTGATGCACTTGGGCATTCAAAGTTCTCACTACACATCTAGATAAGTTCCTTGGGGGGTCTAGTTTCCAAAATGGGGTCACTTTTGGGGGTTTCTACTGTTTAGGCACATCAGGGGCTCTCCAAACGCGACATGGCGTCCGATCTCAATTCCAGTCAATTTTGCATTGAAAAGTCAAATGGCGCTCCTTTGCTTCCGAGCTCAGCCATGCGCCCAAACAGTGGTTTACCCCCACATATGGGGTGTCGGCGTACTCAAGACAAATTGTACAACAACTTCTGGGGTCCATTTTCTCCTGTTACCCTTGGTAAAATAAAAATTTGGAGGCAAAAAGATCATTTTTGTAGAAAAAATGCGATTTTTTTTATTTTCACGGCTCTACGTTATAAACTTCTGTGAAGCACCTGGGGGTTTAAAGTGCTCACCACACATCTAGATAAGTTCCGTAAGGGGTCTAGTTTCCAAAATGGTGTCATATGTGGGGGGTCTCCACTGTTTAGGCACATCAGCGGCTCTCCAAACGTGACATGGTGTCCGATCTCAATTCCAGCCAATTCTACATTGAAAAAGTAAAACGACACTCCTTCTCTTCCAAGCTCTGCGGTGCGCCCAAACAGTGGTTTACCTCCACATATGGGGTATCGACGTACTCAGGAGAAATTGCACAACAACTTTTGTGGTCTAATTTCTCCTGTTACCCTTGTGAAAATAAGAATTTGTGGGTGAAAAAATCATTTTTGTGAAAACAAATGCGATTTTTTATTTTCATGGCTCTACGTTATAAACTTCTGTGAAGCACTTGGGGGTTCAAAGTGCTCACCACACATCTAGATAAGTTCCTTGGGGGGTCTAGTTTCCAAAATGGTGTCACTTGTGGGGGGTTTCCACTGTTTAGGCACATTAGGGGCTCTCCAAACGCGACATGGCGTCCGATCTCAATTCCAGCCAATTCTGCATTGAAACAGTCAAACGGTGCTCCTTCACTTCCAAGCTCTGCGGTGCGCCCAAACAGTGGTTTACCTCCACATATGGGGTATCGGCGTACTCAGGAAAAATTGCACAACAAAATTTGTGGTTAAATTTCTGTTTTTACACTTGTGAAAATTAAAAAAAATGGTTCTGAAGTAAAATGTTTGCAAAAAAAAGTTAAATGTTCATTTTTTTCTTCCACATTGTTTTAGTTCCTGTGAAGTACGTAAAGGGTTAATAAACTTCTTTAATGTGGTTTTGAGCAGCTTGAGGGGTGCAGTTTTTAGAATGGTGTCACACTTGGTTATTTTCTATCATATACACCCCTCAAAATCACTTCAAAGGTGATGTGGTCCCTAAAAAAAACATGGTGTTGTAAAAATGAGAAATTGCTGGTCAACTTTTAACCCTTATAACTCCCTAACAAAAAAAAAAATTGTTTCCAAAATTGTGCTGATGTAAAGTAGACATGTGAGAAATGTTATTTATTAACTATTTTTTTTGTGACATATCTCTCTGATTTAAGGGCATAAAAATACAAAGTTTGAAAATTGCAAAATTTTCGCCATATTTCCATTTTTTTCATAAATAATCGCAAGTAATATCGAAGAAATGTTACCACTAACTTGAAGTACAACATGTCACGAAAAAACAATCTCAGAATCAGCGGGATCCGATAAAGCGTTCCAGAGTTATAACCTCATAAAGTGACCCTGGTCAGAATTGTAAAAATTGGCTCGGTCATTAAGTACCAAATTGGCTCTGTCACTAAGGGGTTAAAACTTATAGAGGGGACTTGTACAGACAATAGACATTACAGCATAACAGAAATCACAGTTCAAAATAGATACCAGGAGGAATGAGGGCCCTGCTCGCAAGCTTACAAACTATGAGGAAAAGGGGAGACACGAGAGGTGGATAAGTGAATCATATGTACAGCTTACCCATGATAATAAAGTGCAAAGCCCAGGGAGGGTCCCCAACGCGCGTTTTGTGTGTGCTTTATCAAGGGGCCTCAGAGTATCACTTTGCTACAAGTGTGGGCCTGGCAGGGGATGGGGACGATGGCCCATCAGTATAGAACTTCGTCCAGGGGTCTCCTGGTATTTAGAGAAAATTGCTAATGAGAGAGATGTAACCTATATCACCCTGCTGGCTCAATCACTGCCACTCTAGCAATCCCTGAGGGTTTCCCTTTAGTGCCTGCATTGGTGAGAAGCCTGCTATGCGTCCATCACTGCTGAGGCCAGTAATTGGCTTCAGCGGTCATGGGCCATAGACGGCATGTCATCATTATAGCAAGTAAGCAGGGACCTTCAAGGACTACTAGGTCAGCAGCGAGGGAAGCAGTGGAGGATCGGACGGGTAACCATAGATTACGGTACTTCATACCATTTCCTGCTCCTGACCGATATTCTCAAATTACCAGAAAAGCCTTTTAGGCACAGAATATCAGTGATGCATTCATACACTCGCTGTTTCGTACAAGCCCCATGTTCTCAACAAAGAGGTAGACTCTATAAAGGGTCTAGATAAGAAAAGCCTGTGGGTTACAAGCTGCCGGCCACTGCCATGAATTACCAGCACTGCAGAACAATCTTCTTGGTAGCAGGGCCAGAACTATAGCGGGTGCAAGGACTGGAGCCTATGGGGACACAAAAGGTCCCTTTGGCCCAGATGAGAGAACCAATACTAATAAACACTCCTGATACTTGATGGACTTATTAGAGATTTTGCATTGGGGCCCACAAGCTTCACCATATCGCTTGGTGGCATGTGCCCACAACCAGAACATTCAGAATTCGAAAATTTGAAGGAGAACATATCTACAATAAATCTTCCTTGCTTAAAGACATTTCTTCAAATGTACTGATGCACAGATAAAAAGAAAATTAGAGGTGTGACTTCAGCATACACCTGATCAGCTGGCCATGTACAATACCCAGACATCCCACCAATCTAGTGTAGCCACCCACATTAGAACAAGAGCTCGGCTGACACTTGTCCCATAGACAATCCCTTACACTGCAGTGGCCACAGAATTCAGCTGACGGGTCCATGCCATTACATGGCAGCCATTCATTCAGAAGAATTCTGATATAGTTCACAGACGACTCACACCCATCAGAATGGAAATCAATTGTATAGAGTGGCCTTTTCTCCTGCAGTATAGGTGGGTTCTATGTGAGGACCCCTCTATGATGTCCATATGCCTTCATAGAGTATACGCTCATCCGATAACTCCATTAGACGACTCCTATAAGTGAACTTGGAGGCATCCTGCTCCTGCAGATAGTCAGACACAAGCTCCACCATCTCCTGTCCCAGAGGTGAACGTCGCCCTCCAAGGCATGTATACTGTACGGTCTCATAATGACAGGTGGAGACTACAAGGACCTCTCATCTACTCTCATCATTACAGGTGGCAATCCCTGTGGATGTCCTGCCAACGTCATCCCCTCCCCCAGGTATAGAGTCCATCAGAGCGGCCTCGTTAGGGTCCATGACCGGGCGCTGTGCTGGGGCTGACATATCTGACCTAGGAGGTGAGCTCCTCTCCTCTGTGTAACAGTAGTGGCCGGACAATGTCTCCTCACTGTGGAGTTCTTGGCACCTTCCCATTGGGTGGAAACATTATTTAACCATTTCCCTGGTTTTCAATCATTCATTTTCGCTTTGATGATAAAGACCTTCACTAGCTGTAAACTCTCCGAGATTGTCCATGATAGATCAGAGCAATGGGCGCACCACTGGGCCGAGGAGCAAACCTGCCACATTCTGCACACACACCGATCTCTGGACAGAATGGCAGATAATGTGCATATATACTGAGCAGAAGGATATATGGCTTTGTGGAAAGATTCAGTATTCCTTCTATGAATTCATACAATCCATGGTGTCTGTATCTGAGTCCAGTGGGCGCTCCTCCCCTGTGGTGACTGACAGCTACCCGCATGCAGTACTACAGGGCGGACTGTCAATCACAGCACAGCACCGCCCACCGGACTCACACATCTGGGATGTCAATGAATGAAATACAAGTTATTATGGAGATCTTCCCATCCAGATGCACACGTGACCAGCTCCCGCACTACAGCACCTGCATCCCCCCCATTCCTCCCTGGGGATGTGGCCGCCCTGGGAGGGAGACCAGCGCAGACCTCACATGAAGGGCCGTCCCAGGGAGAAGCACCACTGGCCGAGGACACCTGCTCACAGCTCCAGCCGTCACGTCCCCACTCACCGCTCCTCGGCTCAGCACTGTCACCCGCAGCCTTCACCTGCTCACCACTACATCACGTTCCTCCACTAATCACATGTCCACATTCTATGCAAATGAGGCGGCAGGCATAGCGGTGACGAACCACATCCCTGACGTCACGGCATGTCACTCCTGCACAGACCCTCGCCACGCCCCTCCAGGCGCTTTACGTCACCACTCACTTCTGCGTGACAGTACGACCCCTCTCTTCGTCCTCCAATCACTGACCTGCTCTAGCCTTCTCTACAGTGAGGCCTGAGAGTCATTTCAGCCAATAAGCGACCAAGAATTGTTGCCACTCCATTCTCCTAAACACTACAATTCCCGACATGCTCGGCTGCAAAGAATGAAGACATGCGCAATGAAGACAGCGAGGTACAGTTCCTGCACACCATTGTTATTCTCCCGCAGGACTGCAGAACGTGCAGATTATATATTTACTGTAGTTAAATTATTCACTTTACGGCCTCATTATTTTCTGCCTGGCGGAGGGATATAAAGCTGGTAGACGTCTTTGTCACGCACTACGTGTCACTCTACGAGTTCGCTGGTCGCTAAGGAGCGAGAGGAGCTATAGGCGCGGGCACCTGGTAAAAGACCTGTACTGTGTTGTGTTTCTGTCGTGTGTGTGAGTGAGGCGTGCAGATACCGGGGCGGAGTATTGCAATGGAGGCGCCTGATGTTCCATTCATGGCCATGTACTCCGCTCTTTGTCCTCCCTTTATGGACATGTCCGTAGGCCTTGTCAGTGCTGTGTCCCAGGGTTGGAGATGTGAACATGTGACGTCAGAGCCTGTGGATGACGTGTTCCTGCTCAGCCCTGAGGTCACGAGTCCCCATAGTGTTCCCCAGGGTGTGCAGCTAGTGAGGCCCTCCTGGCGTCATGTACCTGTGGGCCCTGTACACATTAGGCTGATAGGTGATAGCTGACAGTCTGGGGCCTCTGCCATAGTGTTCCCCAGGGTGTGCAGCTAGTGAGGCCCTCCTGGCTTCATGTATCTGTGGGCCCTGTACACATTAGACTGTTAGGTGATGGCTGACAGTCTGGGGCCTCTGCCATAGTGTTCCCCAGGGTGTGCAGCTAGTGAGGCCCTCCTGGCTTCATGTACCTGTGGGCCCTGTACACCTTAGGCTGATAGGTGATGGCTGACAGTCTGGGGCCTCTGCCATAGTGTCCCCAGGGTGTGCAGCTAGTGAGGCCCTCCTGGCTTCATGTACCTGTGGGCCCTGTACACCTTAGGCTGATAGGTGATGGCTGACAGTCTGGGGCCTCTGCCATAGTGTTCCCCAGGGTGTGCAGCTAGTGAGGCCCTCCTGGCTTCATGTACCTGTGGGCCCTGTACACCTTAGGCTGATAGGTGATGGCTGACAGTCTGGGGCCTCTGCCATAGTGTTCCCCAGGGTGTGCAGCTAGTGAGGCCCTCCTGGCTTCATGTACCTGTGGGACCTGTACACCTTAGACTGATAGGTGATGGCTGACAGTCTGGGGCCTCTGCCATAGTGTTCCCCAGGGTGTGCAGCTAGTGAGGCCCTCCTGGCTTCATCTACCTGTGGGCCCTGTACACCTTAGGCTGATAGGTGATGGCTGACAGTCTGGGGCCTCTGCCATAGTGTTCCCCAGGGTGTGCAGCTAGTGAGGCCCTCCTGGCGTCATGTACCTGTGGGCCCTGTACACATTAGGCTGATAGGTGATGGCTGACAGTCTGGGGCCTCTGCCATAGTGTCCCCAGGGTGTGCAGCTAGTGAGGCCCTCCCGGCTTCATGTACCTGTGGGCCCTGTACACATTAGGCTGATAGGTGATGGCTGACAGTCTGGGGCCTCTGCCATAGTGTTCCCCAGGGTGTGCAGCTAGTGAGGCCCTCCTGGCGTCATGTACCTGTGGGCCCTGTACACATTAGGCTGATAGGTGATAGCTGACAGTCTGGGGCCTCTGCCATAGTGTTCCCCAGGGTGTGCAGCTAGTGAGGCCCTCCTGGCTTCATGTATCTGTGGGCCCTGTACACATTAGACTGTTAGGTGATGGCTGACAGTCTGGGGCCTCTGCCATAGTGTTCCCCAGGGTGTGCAGCTAGTGAGGCCCTCCTGGCTTCATGTACCTGTGGGCCCTGTACACCTTAGGCTGATAGGTGATGGCTGACAGTCTGGGGCCTCTGCCATAGTGTCCCCAGGGTGTGCAGCTAGTGAGGCCCTCCTGGCTTCATGTACCTGTGGGCCCTGTACACCTTAGGCTGATAGGTGATGGCTGACAGTCTGGGGCCTCTGCCATAGTGTTCCCCAGGGTGTGCAGCTAGTGAGGCCCTCCTGGCTTCATGTACCTGTGGGCCCTGTACACCTTAGGCTGATAGGTGATGGCTGACAGTCTGGGGCCTCTGCCATAGTGTTCCCCAGGGTGTGCAGCTAGTGAGGCCCTCCTGGCTTCATGTACCTGTGGGACCTGTACACCTTAGACTGATAGGTGATGGCTGACAGTCTGGGGCCTCTGCCATAGTGTTCCCCAGGGTGTGCAGCTAGTGAGGCCCTCCTGGCTTCATCTACCTGTGGGCCCTGTACACCTTAGGCTGATAGGTGATGGCTGACAGTCTGGGGCCTCTGCCATAGTGTTCCCCAGGGTGTGCAGCTAGTGAGGCCCTCCTGGCGTCATGTACCTGTGGGCCCTGTACACATTAGGCTGATAGGTGATGGCTGACAGTCTGGGGCCTCTGCCATAGTGTCCCCAGGGTGTGCAGCTAGTGAGGCCCTCCCGGCTTCATGTACCTGTGGGCCCTGTACACATTAGGCTGATAGGTGATGGCTGACAGTCTGGGGCCTCTGCCATAGTGTTCCCCAGGGTGTGCAGCTAGTGAGGCCCTCCTGGCGTCATGTACCTGTGGGCCCTGTACACATTAGGCTGATAGGTGATGGCTGACAGTCTGGGGCCTCTGCCATAGTGTCCCCAGGGTGTGCAGCTAGTGAGGCCCTCCCGGCTTCATGTACCTGTGGGCCCTGTACACATTAGGCTGATAGGTGATGGCTGACAGTCTGGGGCCTCTGCCATAGTGTCCCCAGGGTGTGCAGCTAGTGAGGCCCTCCCGGCTTCATGTACCTGTGGGCCCTGTACACATTAGGCTGATAGGTGATGGCTGACAGTCTGGGGCCTCTGCCATAGGGTTCCCCAGGGTGTGCAGCTAGTGAGGCCCTCCCGGCTTCATGTACCTGTGGGCCCTGTACACATTAGGCTGATAGGTGATGGCTGACAGTCTGGGGCCTCTGCCATAGTGTTCCCCAGGGTGTGCAGCTAGTGAGGCCCTCCTGGCTTCATGTACCTGTGGGACCTGTACACATTAGACTGTTAGGTGATGGCTGACAGTCTGGGGCCTCTGCCATAGTGTTCCCCAGGGTGTGCAGCTAGTGAGGCCCTCCTGGCTTCATGTACCTGTGGGCCCTGTACACATTAGGCTGATAGGTGATGGCTGACAGTCTGGGGCCTCTGCCATAGTGTCCCCAGGGTGAGCAGCTAGTGAGGCCCTCCTGGTGTCATGTACCTGTGGGCCCTGTACACATTAGGCTGATAGGTGATGGCTGACAGTCTGGGGCCTCTGCCATAGTGTTCCCCAGGGTGTGCAGCTAGTGAGGCCCTCCTGGCGTCATGTACCTGTGGGCCCTGTACACATTAGGCTAATAGGTGATGGCTGACAGTCTGGGGCCTCTGCCATAGTGTTCCCCAGGGTGTGCAGCTAGTGAGGCCCTCCTGGCTTCATGTACCTGTGGGCCCTGTACACCTTAGGCTGATAGGTGATGGCTGACAGTCTGGGGCCTCTGCCATAGTGTTCCCCAGGGTGTGCAGCTAGTGAGGCCCTCCTGGCTTCATGTACCTGTGGGCCCTGTACACATTAGGCTGATAGGTGATGGCTGACAGTCTGGGGCCTCTGCCATAGTGTTCCCCAGGGTGTGCAGCTAGTGAGGCCCTCCTGGCTTCATGTACCTGTGGGACCTGTACACATTAGACTGTTAGGTGATGGCTGACAGTCTGGGGCCTCTGCCATAGTGTCCCCAGGGTGTGCAGCTAGTGAGGCCCTCCTGGCTTCATGTACCTGTGGGCCCTGTACACCTTAGGCTGATAGGTGATGGCTAACAGTCTGGGGCCTCTGCCATAGTGTCCCCAGGGTGTGCAGCTAGTGAGGCCCTCCTGGCTTCATGTATCTGTGGGCCCTGTACACCTTAGGCTGATAGGTGATGGCTGACAGTCTGGGGCCTCTGCCATAGGGTTCCCCAGGGTGTGCAGCTAGTGAGGCCCTCCTGGCTTCATGTACCTGTGGGACCTGTACACATTAGACTGTTAGGTGATGGCTGACAGTCTGGGGCCTCTGCCATAGTGTCCCCAGGGTGTGCAGCTAGTGAGGCCCTCCTGGCTTCATGTACCTGTGGGACCTGTACACATTAGACTGTTAGGTGATGGCTGACAGTCTGGGGCCTCTGCCATAGTGTCCCCAGGGTGTGCAGCTAGTGAGGCCCTCCTGGCTTCATGTACCTGTGGGCCCTGTACACATTAGGCTGATAGGTGATGGCTGACAGTCTGGGGCCTCTGCCATAGTGTTCCCCAGGGTGTGCAGCTAGTGAGGCCCTCCTGGCTTCATGTACCTGTGGGACCTGTACACATTAGACTGTTAGGTGATGGCTGACAGTCTGGGGCCTCTGCCATAGTGCCCCCAGGGTGTGCAGCTAGTGAGGCCCTCCTGGCTTCATGTACCTGTGGGCCCTGTACACCTTAGACTGTTAGGTGATGGCTGACAGTCTGGGGCCTCTGCCATAGGGTTCCCCAGGGTGTGCAGCTAGTGAGGCCCTCCTGGCTTCATGTACCTGTGGGACCTGTACACATTAGACTGTTAGGTGATGGCTGACAGTCTGGGGCCTCTGCCATAGTGTCCCCAGGGTGTGCAGCTAGTGAGGCCCTCCTGGCTTCATGTACCTGTGGGCCCTGTACACCTTAGACTGTTAGGTGATGGCTGACAGTCTGGGGCCTCTGCCATAGGGTTCCCCAGGGTGTGCAGCTAGTGAGGCCCTCCTGGCTTCATGTACCTGTGGGACCTGTACACATTAGACTGTTAGGTGATGGCTGACAGTCTGGGGCCTCTGCCATAGGGTTCCCCAGGGTGTGCAGCTAGTGAGGCCCTCCTGGCTTCATGTACCTGTGGGCCCTGTACACCTTAGGTGGTTAGGTGATGGCTGACAGTCTGGGGCCTCTGCCATAGTGTTCCCCAGGGTGTGCAGCTAATGAGGCTCTCCTGGCTTCATGTACCTGTGGGCCCTGTACACCTCAGACTGATAGGTGATGGCTGACAGTCTGGGGCCTCTGCCATAGTTTTCCCCAGGGTGTGCAGCTAGTGAGGCCCTCCTGGCTTCATGTACCTGTGGGCCCTGTACACCTTAGACTGATAGGTGATGGCTGACAGTCTGGGGCCTCTGTCATAGTTTTCCCCAGGGTGTGCAGGCTAGTGAGGCCCTCCTGGCTTCATGTACCTGTGGGCCCTGTACACCTTAGACTGATAGGTGATGGCTGACAGTCTGGGGCCTCTGAGGACAGGAGAATGCGGCATGTTGCTCCTCAGGCCCTTCCTGTTCTCTAAGGCTACGCTCCCACCATGAGTATTCAGTGTCTTTGATATTGAAGATCTTCTGCACCTACAGTATTAGCTAAATTATTTGTGTGTTTTTTTTTCTTTTTTCTTGCATTCTCTCGTTTTTAGTATTTCATGTTTTTGATACTTCCTGGTACTTTGGCTTTTAAAAATGTCATTGATTGTCATGTGGGGTTTATATACGTTGCTTGTGAATTTCCACAGCAGAAACATACTAGAAGCACATATGCGTTTTTTATCCTGAAGACTTTCTGCCTCTAATGCAAGTCTATAGAAAAATCTGCACACAACTCGGTGTACCTACCATAGGAATTGACATGTTGTAGAATTGGAAGGCGCCACACGTCAGTTTATGCTGAGTAGAGTTGAGTGCATTTGCTTGGGTCAGGGCTTATTCTACAAGCTATAGCGCTTACCAAATAGGCTGCAGAGGGAACCCGGATACATGGGGCGCGCCGGCCGATCAGCTGTCTGGCACCGCAGCTGCATGTGTCCCGGCTGTGTGACAGCACATGCATGGAGAGCCTGTGTGTTGGGCTCTCCATGCATGTACTGTGACACATGCAGCTGCTGCGCTGATCAGCCAGAGCGCTCCAGGTATCCGGGTTCCTTCTGCAGCTTATTTGGTAAGCGATATAGCTTGTAGAATAAGCCCTGACCCAAGCAAATGCACTCAACTCTAATGCTGAGTGTAATTTCTATAAATCCCATTAGACAGTGAAATACACTGCATCAAAAACATTCCAAAAAAGTCATCATGGGAACCTAACCTGAGCCATGAGTTGCCACCTCCAGAAATGTGTGGTACATCTTTCATAGACCATCCAGTTCCTCTGTTAGGGAGAGGACAGTGGCGTAACTAGAGTTAAATGAGCCCCAGTGCAAAATGTGGACCTGACGTCAGCTGCTGGCCTCTGATTGGCCGGCAGCATGTATTGCAACACAGACCTGGCAAGTATTTGCACCGCATGATGCTTCAGCTGAATGTGTGTCCGAGGACGCACATCCAGTTGAGGTTTGCACTGGTGTCGGCGGGACCCTCACCCAAACAGGCCCAGTCACGACCTCTGCAACCGCGATGGTTACTCCCCTGGGAAAGGAACATATTTCTGAAAAACCCTTCTAGGCCTCATCTTGACACTCGTGCTTTTTCATGTACACAAACGTATGCGTGTCACTAGTGTTTTGGCTCTGACTTTCATCAGTGTCCGTTATAATCAGTGGTATTCAAATATGGGGAAAAAATGGCAAATCTTCTGTCCATTGCAATGTTAATCACAGACAGCACACTGCGTGTTCCTGATGTCATCCATGTGCTGTCTGGGATTTTCCATAGACTTGTGTGGGGAATATTTTCCATGACTGATTAAAAACAGACTCGTCTCCATGATTTTTTTTTTTTTTTGGGGAGGGGGACACAGTCAGCAAAATAAGATGGACATGTGAACAGCTCCATAGAATATAATTGTAGAGAAATGGAAGTTCACCGGCACAAGCATCCAGGATCCACTAAAATTATTTCTTTATTGGAAAAAACCTAAAATAGAAACCTCAGGACCTGACGCGTTTCTGGTGTATGAAAAATCCTTATTTATAGGATAACTAAGGTGAAACATGCAAAGGCCGAACACAAAGGCAATAGAACCAGTGGGAATTCTGGCTACTCTGGGCCTGCGAAACATTTTACTTTAACGCATAAAGGCGATATTCCTAGTCTGGTCATCTTTGGAATCGAAAAAGTAAACCAGTCCATTCGGGGAGGCCGCTGGCATTTAGGGAAGCCTTCAGGATATTGACTCTGGAAAACAAATACTCCCATGGCGTGAATTTTAGAAACGACCTGTTTCTAAACAGTTTGTGCTATTTCTCTTTATTTAGAATAGATAATGTCCTTATTGGATACTGTCATCTTAGACATGTATAGCACATCCACTGGGCACACCAGAAATGTCAGATGCAAGTCCCACCTCTCAGCCCAAGAACAGGAACCTGTCTTACATTTCTATGGTTTGAGAGGTGGGTGCCTTCTCATTCACAGTGGTGTTAGATGGGGCTCCATTCTGAAGAAAGATGCTGGGACCTATGTGACAATTATGGCACATTCACAGGATATACTGTAAATGAGATTAGAATAACCTCTTAAGGGAGTCTGTAAGGCGATTTTATCACTGAAACTAGAGGTATGACTGTGTGGGTCTTTGTACTCTAATGGAAATAATACCAGCCTTCTAACGATTCAATGTACCAGCGCTGAGGAAATCAAGCAAATGTACGACCTATTACTAGTGATGAGCGAATGTGCTCGGATAAGGTGTTATCTGAGCATGCTAACAGAGTGACTTCAGCGTGCTCAAATGATATATTCAAGTCTTGCGGCTGCTCGACATCTTGTTATGCAATCCCTACATGTGTTGCGGCTGTCGAGCAGCCACAAGACATGCAGCCGCTGGGACTGGAAGATACAGGTCCTTCTCAAAAAATTAGCATATAGTGTTAAATTTCATTATTTACCATAATGTAATGATTACAATTAAACTTTCATATATTATAGATTCATTATCCACCAACTGAAATTTGTCAGGTCTTTTATTGTTTTAATACTGATGATTTTGGCCTACAACTCCTGATAACCCAAAAAACCTGTCTCAATAAATTAGCATATCAAGAAAAGGTTCTCTAAACGACCTATTACCCTAATCTTCTGAATCAACTAATTAACTCTAAACACATGCAAAAGATACCTGAGGCTTTTAAAAACTCCCTGCCTGGTTCATTACTCAAAACCCCCA
The DNA here is from genome assembly GCF_051348905.1 of Ranitomeya variabilis. Taxonomy (NCBI): domain Eukaryota; kingdom Metazoa; phylum Chordata; class Amphibia; order Anura; family Dendrobatidae; genus Ranitomeya; species Ranitomeya variabilis. The sequence goes on along the minus strand of NC_135236.1, from coordinate 255,713,760 downwards.
TCATGGGTAAGACTAGCAACCTGACAGATGTCAAGAAGGCCATCATTGACACCCTCAAGCAAGAGGGTAAGACCCAGAAAGAAATTTCTCAACAAATAGGCTGTTCCCAGAGTGCTGTATCAAGGCACCTCAATGGTAAGTCTGTTGGAAGGAAACAATGTGGCAGAAAACGCTGTACAACGAGAAGAGGTGACCGGACCCTGAGGAAGATTGTGGAGAAGGACCGATTCCAGACCTTGGGGAACCTGAGGAAGCAGTGGACTGAGTCTGGTGTGGAAACATCCAGAGCCACCGTGCACAGGCGTGTGCAGGAAATGGGCTACAGGTGCCGCATTCCCCAGGTAAAGCCACTTTTGAACCATAAACAGCGGCAGAAGCGCCTGACCTGGGCTACAGAGAAGCAGCACTGGACTGTTGCTAAGTGGTCCCAAGTACTTTTTTCTGATGAAAGCAAATTTTGCATGTCATTCGGAAATCAAGGTGCCAGAGTCTGGAGGAAGACTGGGGAGAAGGAAATGCCAAAATGCCTGAAGTCCAGTGTCAAGTACCCACAGTCAGTGATGGTGTGGGGTGCTATGTCAGCTGCTGGTGTTGGTCCACTGTGTTTCATCAAGGGCAGGGTCAATGCAGCTAGCTATCAGGAGATTTTGGAGCACTTCATGCTTCCATCGGCTGAAATGCTTTATGGAGATGAAGATTTCATTTTTCAGCACGACCTGGCACCTGCTCACAGTGCCAAAACCACTGGTAAATGGTTTACTGACCATGGTATTACTGTGCTCAATTGGCCAGCCAACTCTCCTGACCTGAACCCCATAGAGAATCTGTGGGATATTGTGAAGAGAAAGTTGAGAGACGCAAGACCCAACACTCTGGATGAGCTTAAGGCCGCTATTGAAGCATCCTGGGCCTCCATAACATCTCAGCAGTGTCACAGGCTGATTGCCTCCATGCCACGCCGCATTGAAGCAGTCATTTCTGCCAAAGGATTCCCGACAAAGTATTGAGTGCATAACTGAACATTATTATTTGATGGTTTTTTTGTTTGTTATTAAAAAAAACTTTTATTTGATTGGACGGGTGAAATATGCTAATTTATTGAGACAGGTTTTTTGGGTTATCAGGAGTTGTAGGCCAAAATCATCAGTATTAAAACAATAAAAGACCTGACAAATTTCAGTTGGTGGATAATGAATCTATAATATATGAAAGTTTAATTGTAATCATTACATTATGGTAAATAATGAAATTTAACACTATATGCTAATTTTTTGAGAAGGACCTGTATTATTCAAGCACGCCGAAGAGTCTGTTGGCACACAAGCATGATCTGATAACACCTTGTCCTATAACACCTTATCCGAGCACGTTCACGCATCATTACCTATTACTTCAAAAGTGGCATAATTTTTATTGTTGTACTCGGACCTTTGGAGCTATAAAACGAATTTCAGTAGTAAAATTGTCCTCACAGGCTCCTTTTTAAGGCTGTGTGCTCACTATGATTTTTTTTGGTGTGTTTTTGACTCTGTCTATTTCCACTGATTGAAGAAACTCAGATTATTAGGGTACGTGCCCAGGATCAGGAACTGCAGCGGGTTTGAGGCTGTGTATTGCAGCGTCAAACCTGCAGTGGCCAGATGTTACCGCATAGTGGATGGGATTTCAAGAAATCTCATGTCCACTGTGCGTCCAGACTGCTGCGGCTCACCTGCAGAGACGAACATGCATCTCTTCTTTACAGACCGCAGCACGACTATTTCTCCGCAAGAGAGTTTCCATCAATAGAATGTATTGGACGCTGTAAATCTGCACGGTTCAGTGATCACATGTAGATTTACCTGTGTTCAGTAAAACTCAGCATTGTGGACGCAGTGAACATACCCTGCGTCCAAAGCGCTGCTAGTTCTGGATCGTGGGCACCCGGCCTTACAGTTCCAGCAGAGTGGATGGGCTTTATAGAAATCTCCTGCACACTGCTCTTCTTTTTTGACTCATCATAAACTGCCCTGCGGTGCATGTTTCCAATCCACAGCATGTCATCTTCTCTTACAGATACGCAGAGTTTTATATGCAGATTTTTATTTTTTTTTTCCCATAGATTTGCATTAGATGCAGAAAGTCCGCAGGTAAAAAAATACACATTTTTAGTGGTTTTCCGCAGCAGAAACTCATCAAAAATGCATGTAATCCACACATGACTGTATCAATAAAGTTGTCAAAGCCGAATACCAAAAACAAGGGAGATTTGTTTAACCCCTTAGTGACCGAGCCAATTTGGTACTTAATGACCGAGCCAATTGTTAGGGTATGTGCACACGTTGTGGATTTTGCTGCGGATTTTTCCGCAGCGGATTTGGAAAATCCGCAGTGCAAAACCACTGGTTTTCACTGCGGATTTTCACTCGGTTTCTTCTGCGGATTCCACTGCGGGTTTTCAACTGCACTTTCCTATTGGTGCAGGTTGAAAACCGCTGCGGAATTTGCAGAAAGAAGTGACTACTTCTTTGTTTCCGCGCGGAATTTTCCGCAGCATGTGCACTGCGGTTTTTGTTTTCCATAGGTTAACATTGTACTGTACACCGCATGGAAAACTGCTGCGGATCCGCAGCGTCAAATCCGCTGCGGGTCCGCAGCAAAAACCGCAACGTGTGCACATAGCCTTACAATTCTGACCACTGTCACTTTGAGGTTATAACTCTGGAACGCTTTAACAGATCCTGCTGATTCTGAGACTGTTTTTTCGTGACATATTGTACTTCATGTTAGTGGTAACATTTCTTCGATATTACTTGTGATTATTTATGAAAAAAATGGAAATATGGCGAAAATGTTTAAAATTTTGCAATTTTCAAACCAAAAATAGTTAATAAATAACATTTCCCACATGTCTACTTTACATCAGCACAATTTTGGAAACAAAATTTTTTTTTTGTTAGGGAGTTATAAGGGTTAAAAGTTGACATTTTTACAACACCATTTTTTTTAGGGACCACATCACATTTGAAGTCATTTTGAGGGATCTATATGATAGAAAATAACCAAGTGTGACACCATTCTAAAAACTGCACCCCTCAAGGTGCTCAAAACCACATTCAAGAAGTTTATTAACCCTTTACGTGCTTCACAGGAACTGAAACAATGTGGAAGGAAAAAATGAACATTTAACTTTTTTTGCAAACATTTTACTTCAGAACCATTTTTTTTTTTTATTTTCACAAGTGTAAAAACAGAAATTTAACCATAAATTTTGTTGTGCAATTTCTCCTTAATACGCTAATGCCCCATATGTGGTGGGGGTAAACCACTGTTTGGGTGCACCACAGAGCTTGGAAGAGAAGGAGCGCCGTTTGACTTGCAGAATTGGCTGGAATTGAGATAGGACGCCATGTCGTGTTTGGAGAGCCCCCTGATGTGCCTAAACAGTGGAAACCCCCCACAAGTGACCCCATTTTGAAAACTAGACCCCTTAAGGAACTTATCTAGATTTGTGGTGAGCACTTTAAACCCCCAAGTGCTTCACAGAAATTTATAAAGTAGAGCCGTGAAAATAAAAAATCTCATTTGTTTACACAAAAATGATCTTTTCGCCCACAAATTCTTATTTTCACAAGGGTAACAGGAGACACTGGACCCCAAAATCTGTTGACCAGTTTGTCCTGAGTATGCTGATACCCCATATATGTGGGGGGGCACTGTTTGGGCACCCATCGGGGCTCAGAAGGGAAGGAGCGCCGCTTGGAATGCAGACTTTGATGGGATGGTCTGCGGGCGTCATGTTGCATTTGCAGAGCTCCTGATGTACCTAAACAGTAGAAACCCCCCACAAGTGACCCCATTTTGGAAACTAGACCCCCCAAGGAGCTTATCTAGATGTGTGGTGAGAACTTTGAATGCCCAAGTGCTTCACAGAAGTTTATAATGCAGAGTTGTGAAAATAAAAAAAAAAAAATTTTTCCACAAAAAAGATTTTTTTAGCCCCCAAGTTTATTTTCACAAGGGTAACGGGATAAATTGAACAACTTTTGGGGTCCAATTTCTCCTGAGTACGTTGATGCCCCATATGTGGGGGTAAACCACTGTTTGGGCGCACGGCAGAGCTCAGAAGGGAGGGAGCACCATTTGACTTTTTGAGCGCAAAATTGGCTGTGGCGTTTAGAGACCCCCTGATGTACCTAAACAGTGGAAACCCCCCAATTCTCCAACCGTTACGCCAACACACCCCTAACCCAACCCGATCCATAATCCTAATCACAACCCTAACCCCAAAACAACCATAACCCTAAATCAAACACACCCCTAATCCTAATCTCAACCCTAACCTCAAAACTAATCCTAATCCCAATACACCCCTAATCCCAAACGTAACCCTAATGCCAACCCTAATCCTAACCCTAATCCCAACTCTAACCCTAACTTTAGCCCTAACCCTAATTTTAGCCCCAACTCCTCTAGCTGCCGGCAGATCATGGCGGGCGCACTGCGTATGCACCCGCCATTTTCTTTCCGGATAAAGAAGCCAGCGGGCAGGGGGGGACGCAGGAGGACCCAGGGACACCGGTAAGTATAACAGGGTCCCCGAATCCCCCTATTTCTCTGTCCTCTGATGTACGATCACATCAGAGGACAGAGAATTACACATCGCTTTTTTTTTTTTTTTTTTGCTGCGGTCGCCGGTAAACAGTTAATTACCAGCGATCTCAAAACAGGGCTCGGTAAAAACCGACCCCGATCATGTACTTTGGGGTCTCGGCTACCCCGGCTATCCCCTCGGGGACCCCATTTCTCTGTCCTCTGATGTGCGATCACATCGGAGGACAGAGAAATTTAATGGTAAATCGCGGGGGGTTTTTGTGACCGCCGGTAAACGGTTAATTACCGGCGATCGCAACTCGGGGGGTCGGTAAAAAACCCCCGAATCATGTTCTTGGGTCTTGGCTACCCCCGGCAACCGAGACCCCAGAGAAAATCCGACTCTGGAGGACGCTATTCATTTTTTCCACAGCGCCGTTAACGGTGCTGTGGTTTAAGTACCCTTAACTGCTGCCGTTAAAAGGTGTATCGGCGGTCGTTAAGGGGTTAAAACATGGTAGAGCAACAAGAGACAAACGCATGTGAAAAAGTAAGTAACCTAATTTATTATGGGTCCAAAAATGGTGTATAAAATCTGCAACATCAAAAGCTCATTGGGGGAACGGAGCCTAAATGTAAATGTTTTGAAAATGAGAAAGCTGTCAGATAAACGCTGGTGGATTCATTAACTAACCCTTGATCATTTCTCTGTACCTCAGGTTGGGTGTAAAGAAGAGGTGATTGCACAAGGTAAGGCTGATGTCTAGTGTCAGAGTGTAGAACTTCAGCTGGTCCAAATCTTTATTCATTTACCGTATATACTCGAGTATAAGCCGACCCCCCCCCCCTAATTTTGTCACAAAAAACTGGGAAAACTTATTGACTCGAGTATAAGCCTAGAGTAGGAAATGCAGCAGCTACCGGTGAATTTCAAAAATAAAAATAGATGCTCCATACCGTTCATTATTGCCCCATAGATGCTCCATATAAAGCTGTGCCACATATAATGCTCTGCACCGTTCATTATGGCTTCATAGATGCTCCATATAAAGCTGTGCCATATATAATGCTCTGCACCGTTCATTATGGCCCCATAGATGCTCCATATAATGCTCTGCACCGTTCATTATGGCCCCATAGATGCTCTGCACCGTTCATTATGGTCCCATAGATGCTCCACATAAAGCTGTGCCATATATAATGCTCTGCACCGTTCATTATGGCCCCATAGATAGCTGTGCCGTATATAATCCTCTGCACCGTTGATTATTGCCCCATAGATACTCCATATAAAGCTGCAATATATAATGCTGCTGCAAAAAAAAAAAAAAAATCACATGCTCACCTCTCTTCGCTCAGGACGCCGGCGCTTTCAATATTTACCTGCTCCTCGTGCGGCTCCGTCTCCAGCACTGACGCTCAGCAGAGGGCGCGCACTGACTACGTCACCACGCTCTCTGACCTGAGCGTCACAGCCAGAGGACGCTGATGACTGAGCCGCATCGGAACGAGGAGCGGTAAATATCGTGCAGCGCTCCCTTCCCCGTATACTTACCTGCTCCTGGCGCGGTCCCTGCTTCTTCCACCGCTGCATCTTCTTCCTGTATTGAGCAGTCACGTTACCGCTCATTGCAGTCATGAATATGCGGCTCCACCTCTATTGGAGGTAGCCGCATATTCATGACTGTAATGAGCGGTACCATGTGATCGCTCGGTACAGGAAGAAGATGCAGCGCTGGCAGAAGCAGGGACCTCACCGGGAGTAGGTGAGTATAACTAGACAGCCCCCGCTCCCCCTCCCCTGCCGACCCGCGGGTATGACTCGCGTATAAGCCGAGAGGGGGACTTTCAGCCCCAAAAAATGGGCTGAAAATCTCGGCTTATACTCGAGTATATACGGTACTTTATTCTTACTTTTTTTTTGTTATCTGTAATGGAGTGTATTTATCTGGCTGCTTTCACACTGTATTCTTCAAGGCATTTTATATGTGTTTTTTGGTTAAAAACACGGAGCCGGATGGTAAGTCTATGGCAGTCCAGAAGTAGTTAACGGCTAAAGTACAGCATGAAGTACACTACATATAGGAGGTGATTCATCAAAGCTTTTGCATCAAAAACTGGTTTAAAATGCTGTGGTGGGGGGAAATGTAGTTGTGCAAAATAGTTTCTGATGTTTTCTGCCAGTTTCAGACCGTGCTGCCAAAATGGGAGTACCAGAGGAAAAGCCAGTATGGGGCATGGCTACGCTTGCTTGTCCAATTTTACAAAAGTGATAGCTTTTTCTTTTACAACAGAAATGCTACCTCTTCACTATGACTGGTGTATGAATCGGGCCAATAAAATGGTTTGTTTTGTGGCATCATTTTCAGCACACAGCGTGGGTATGGCTTTTTGTAGTGTCGTTTTTTTTTTGTTTTTTTTTCCTCTCATAGGCTTCTCTATGTGCAAATGACACAGTCGTCCTGTTCCTGCAGCTGAAAAACACCCCCATAGCATGATGCTGCCACCACCATACTTCACTGTTGGGATTGTATTGGGCAGGTGATGAGCAGTGCCTGTTTTTTTTCCACACATACCGCTTACAATTATCACCAGAAAGGTCTTTCTTCATCTCTTTAGACCAGAGAATCTTATTTCTCATAGACTGGGAATAGGGTTGATCGAATAGCTTTGGATAAAAGCTTATCCGAATAGCTATAGAACTTCCTGAATAGCTGCCTCGGTAACCTGGATGCCTGGAGCGATCCTGATAATCAGCTGTTCGGCACCGTTTCTGCATGTGTCCTGGCTGTGTGACAGGTACAACGAACAAATTTCATAGCAATGCAGTAATTCTACTACATAGGAGCGATCTCAGCATTGCACCTGATCAGGCTATTGAAGTATGTCAAAAGTAAAAAAAAAAGTTTCAAAAATTGACAATCTTTTTTTTTTTTTTTTACCCCTTAGATAAAAAATAACCTAGACGTGTTTGGTGTCTATAAACTTGTAATGGCAGGTCAGTTTGAGCATTTAGTGAACCTAGCAAAAAAGCCAATCAAAACAAATGTGGGATTGCACTTTTTGCAATTTCACCGCACTTGGAATTTTTTTCCCGTTTTCTAGTACATGACATGCTAAAACCAATGATGTAATTCAAAAGTACAACTTGTCCCGTAAAAAATAAGCCCTCACATGGCCATATTGACGGGAAAATAAAAAAGTTATGGCTCTGGGAAGGAAGGGAGCGAAAAATGAAAACGCAAAACCGAAAAAAGCTGGGGTCATGAAGGGGTTAAACACTTACTGGTGTACATGAAACCTACAGTGTTCAGAAGCATCCATCAGGAAGGGCCATTTCATGGTAATGACAGCTGCGCCACTATTTCATCTGACTCAGGAAATGGCGATATGCCGGAAACAAGGAGGATAACTACCATCGAGGTACATCTATGTGTATGAACACCTTTGTTTATATCTGTGGTAGACAATGAGGCCTTCTCGATCACTTTAGTGTTGAACATCCCCACCTCCATGACTGTAATAACTCTGCATTGGACAGATTATGATTTGTTGACTTAGAGTATCATCAATCATATTTGTCAAACTATATAATAGACCTGGCAGACACTAGCCAAGACAAGGAGCTAGCTTCAAATGTTAAAATCTAGTGTCTCTCCCTCTCTCTCATCGCTGACAGCATTAAACTCCTCGTCTCGTGGACAGAGGCTTTCATATAATGCCAAAGGTCCTGATCCGACCACTAGGCTAGTGCCATGTATTGATACTGGAGAAATGAGGAAATCTGACTATTGGCGATGAGGTCACTGTTGTAACTACTGGGATATGGGAACCCCCAGTTTGCCAATGCTAGATTTTAACATTTGGAGCTAGCTCCTTGGCTAGTGTCTGCGAGGTCTATTACACTGTTTGACAAATATGATTGATGTTACTCTAAGTCAATAACTCATAATCTTTCATGGGGGTGGGGATGGTCAACCTGGTGGGAGGTTGTTCGACACTGAAGTGATTGAGACCTTCCTTGGTGGTGGTTATCCTCCTTGTTTCCGGCATATCGCCATTTCCTGAGTCAGCTGAAATACTGCTGAAATACTAGCACAGCTGTCATTACCATGAAATGGTCCTTGCTGATGGATGCTTGTGAACACTCTAGACACAAGTGTTTAACCTTTCACTGACCTAACCGAAGTGACTGCCTCAGCTTTGCAGTTATGAAATCGATCGTTATCAATCTCTGTAGACGGTCTCCAGGAAGACGCAGGAATCTTCCATAATTTCCATGTCTAAAGATAATACGTCCTATCTGACAAAACTGTACAGTGCTTAGAGTAAACAGACTCAACAGTTATAAAATGCAATGGATTTTTAAAGTGGTAGATAGTGTTGAATAAATCTGTCAAGTCTAAAGGCTCCCATAACCAGACCAACGTCAAATCCGCCGATAGTCTGTCTACATCCCCCCCCCCCCCCTCCAACATACAGGTGCTTCTCACAAAATTAGAATTTCTCCATTGCCTCATTGGGGGACACAGACCATGGGTGTTATGCTGCTGCCACTAGGAGGCTGACACTACCGTATTTTTCAGACTATAAGGCTAGTTTCACACTAGCGTTTACCTGATCTGCGGCAGGCTGCGGACTTCCTCCGTGAAGCCCCGCCTTCGGCTGAACCTCCGCCGCTAGCTCCGCCTACTTCTGCATGCGACCTCCGTACCTATCTTTAACCCCTTCACCCTCAAGGGTGGTTTGCACGTTAATGACCAGGCCAATTTTTACAATTCTGACCACTGTCCCTTTATGAGGTTATAACTCTGGAAAGCTTCAACGGATCTTGGCGATTCTGACATTGTTTTCTCATGACATATTGTACTTCATGATAGTGGTAAAATTTCTTCGCTATAACTTGCGTTTATTTGTGGAAAAAAAATGAATATTTGGCGAAAAATTTTGAAAATTTCGCAATTTTCCAACTTTGAATTTTTATGCCCTTAAATCACAGACATATGTCACGCAAAATACTTAAGTAACATTTTCCACATGTCTACTTTACATCAGCACAATTTTGGAACCAAATTTTTATTTTTTTTTTTGTTAGGGAGTTATAAGGGTTAAAAGTTGACCAGAAATTTCTCAATTTTACAACACCATTTTTTTTTTTTTTTTTTTTTAGGGACCATCTCATTTGAAGTCATTTTGAGGGGTCTATATGATAGAAAATACCCAAGTGTGACATCATTCTAAAAACTGCACCCCTCAAGGTACTCAAAACCACTTTCAAGAAGTTTATTAACCCTTCAGGTGTTTCACAGGAATTTTTGGAATGTTTAAATAAAAATGAACATTTAACTTTTTTACACAAAAAATTTATTTCAGCTCCAATTTGTTTTATTTTACCAAGGGTAACAGGGGAAAATGGACCCCAAAAGTTGTTGTACAATTTGTCCTGAGTGCGCTGATACCCCATATGTGGGGGTAAACCACTGTTTGGGCGCATGGCAGAGCTCGGAAGGAAAGGAGCGCCATTTGACTTTTCAATGCAAAATTGACTGGAATTGAGATGGGACGCCATGTTGCATTTGGAGAGCCCCTGATGTGCCTAAACATTGAAACCCCCCACAAGTGACACCATTTTGGAAAGTAGACCCCTTAAGGAACTTATCTAGATGTGTGGTGAGCACTTTGACCCAACAAGTGCTTCACAAGTTTATAATGCAGAGCCGTAAAAATAAAAAATCATATTTTTTCACAAAAATGATCATTTCCAGGACGTCCTCCTGACAGCACCCTGGAGGACGTCCTCCTCCCCTTGCTGGGACAGGAACCACACGAGTTTAAAAGGTCATGTCCCACCCCAATCCTCAGTGTTTTTCCTGTCCCTGCAAGGAAGGGACGCACGAGTGAAAGCTGCGCAAGGCTTACTGGAGCTCAGGGGGATCCTGTGGCTTGCCAATACCCTTCCCCCTGTCAAGAGGCTCAGGGCAGAAACCCTCCGGAGGGGGGTCCCTCTGCTCCAAAGACCAGGAGTGGGCGAGACTCCTGGTGGCAGCCGCTCCTCCCGGTGGGAGGCTCTTGGCTGCGGACGCCATCCACGCTGTGTACGGCTTCCAGGAGCAGCGTGGTATCCAGCACGGCGTCTCCAGGCGGAAGTTCCCAGGAACGCGTCACTTCCGGTCTGTCGGCATCCGTTACCGTCACTTCCGGTAACGCTGCATGTGAAGGGGAGAGCGTGCGTTCCAGGGTGGATCGCATATCGGCTGAAGTGCTCCTGATCCGGCGCTGTGAGCTGCGGGGACCTGCTACCCTCATCATGGAAGCAAGTATGCCTGTCGAGGAGGGGGTAAGTGCGCATAGCGCGGACTCCCCTACCCGCTCGCAGGAGCAGGCTTACCCCAGTGCTTATGCCTATCTTATGTCATTTAAGCATAAGGGAACCCCTTCTGGCTCCTCTGGTCAAGCTAAGAAATCCGGCAAGGCCTCGGGAAAATCTGCTAGATGCCCTGTTTGTAATACGAAGCTCCCGGATTCCCATGGGAAAACCTTGTGTGCAGATTGTACATCTAAGGTCATGAGGGACGAACAACCTGCACTGTTGTCCGAGATGAGATCCCTTATACGAGAAGAAGTACAGGCTTCTTTGTCTACTATGGTGCAGAAATCCAGCACTAGTCCCAGCCGCAAGAGGGCCAGACGGAAGCGAGATTTAAGAGAGCCAGAGTTTACTTCTGAAGACAAGTCTGACTCAGAAGACTTCGTCTCTGAAGAAGAGGGCGAGCTTCCGTCAGGAAGCCAGGACCACCAAAGGAAATATCTCTTCCAGGCAGAAGAGACTAATGATCTTGTGCAGGCGGTGCGATGCACCATGCAGATAGAAGAGACACCTAAGCCACAATCCAGACAGGACCTGATGTTCGGGGGACTTATGTCACGTCAGCAGACAGTGTTCCAGGTTAGCGAGCATAATAAGGCCATGATACTGGAGGAGTGGAAAGAGGCGGAATGCCGGCTGGTGTTATCTAAAGACTTCAAAGCTCGTCTACCGTTCGAGCCTGAGGACGTAAAACTATGGGAAGAAATTCCCAAGGTTGACGTCCCGGTGGCGAAAGTGGCTAAAAAAACAGCCATACCATTTGAGGACTCGTCAACCCTGCGCGATCCCATGGATAGGAAAACCGACATACTTTTAAAAAGAGCCTGGGAATCTTCCGCGGCTCTAATAAAGACCAACATAGCAGCTACTTCGGTAGCTCGGTCTATGTACCTATGGATGGGTCAATTAGAAGAGCACCTGTCTAATAAGACTCCGAGGTCTGAGATCCTAAAGTCTCTCCCTATAATGAGGTCCGCCACGGCCTGTCAGTCAGATTTTCGGCTAGAAGCGGTTCTCTATCCAACGCAGCTAGGAGGGCGGTCTGGCTGAGATCCTGGTCGGGGGATATTGCTTCTAAATCAAAACTATGTTCAATTCCCTTCTCCGGAGCACGGGTATTCGGTCCCCCCCTAGATACTATTCTAGAGTCAGCTTCCGATAAAAAGAAGGGGTTTCCGGAGGAAAAACTTTGGAAACCTCAGTCCTTTCGGAGGGGATTCCCCTTCCGGAGACAGTCTGATACTAGAGGAGGTAGATCCCATAGAGGATCCTATAGGGGTTCCCGTAACCAGGGCAATAGAAACCGAAGTTTCTTCTTCAGTCCCTCCTCAAAATCTAAGACACAATGACGTCACACTTATAGGGGGAAGGCTCCGTCACTTCGCGCACAATTGGGCCCGAATCACCCAAAACCAGTGGGTCCTCCGGACTGTGTCAGAGGGCTATCGTATCGAGCTTTACTCCCCTCCGCCAGACAGATTTATCATGCCTACGGTAATAACGCGAGACTCCCCTATGATGATAGACCTAATGGATATGCTCTCCTCAGAGGTCATAGTGCCAGTACCGCCACTAGAAGTAGGCCAGGGTCATTACTCCTCCCTTTTTTCATAGCAAAACCATCCGGCGAATCTCGCACTATAATAAATCTGAAACCTCTGAATGCCTGGGTAACGTACAAGAGGTTCCGCATGGAGTCTATTCGATCGGCAATCCTCCTCATAGATCAGAATGCCGTGATGTGCACTCTCGACCTGAAGAGTGCCTATTATCAGGTTCCCGTCCACCCCTCATCTCAGAAGCTTCTGAGGTTTGCGGTAGTTCTGCCATCCGGGACCTGTCACTACCAGTTCCAGTGCCTTCCGTTCGGACTTGCTTCAGCACCTCGTATCTTTACAAAGTTGGTATCGGAGATTGTCGCTTTCCTAAGAAATCAGGGGATCATAATAATCCCATATCTCGACGACTTCCTTCTAGTGGCAAGAACGCCAGAGATTCTTTCACACCACAGGAACCAAACCATCTCGCTGATGGAAGAGTTAGGATGGGTCATAAATTGGCGAAAATCCGACTTAACCCCAGAACACAGGAAGACCTTTCTGGGAGTATGTCTGGACTCAACAAACAGAATATCCCTCCTACCCGAGTCCAAGCTGGAGGCAATACAGTGCCAAATCTGGCTCCTATTAAGGCACAGGGTGTCAATAAGGACGGCCATGAGAGTCCTCGGCCTAATGACGGCCTGCATTCCGTGTGTAAGATGGGCTCAGTTCCATTCAAGACCACTGCAGAAATTAATCCTTTCCAAATGGGACCGGCGTCTGTCTTCTCTGGACAGTACTTTAAGGCTACCTCTTCTGGTAAGAAGGTCTCTCCTCTGGTGGACAGAGCCAGAAAAGTTAAAAGGAGTGTTATGGTCTGCCGAACCCTACGTAGTAGTTACTACAGACGCCAGCGGCTGGGGAGCTCACTTAGAAGACAGGTTCCTTCAGGGGAGATGGCCGGAGGACGTTATCCACAGCTCCTCCAACTTCAAAGAGCTGTACGCTGTTTGGGAAGCTTTGCGAAGGAACCAACACATCCTGAAGAATCGCCATGTCAGGATAATGTCCGACAATGTGACAACAGTCTCTTTCCTGAAGCATCAGGGAGGCGCAAGACACCATCCGCTTCAGGAATTGGCCGGGCGAATATTTCGGTGGGCAGAAACATCAGTCCTATCCATTTCGGCAATTCACCTGGAAGGCTCCCAGAACGTCATAGCAGACTACCTCAGCAGGAAAAGTGTTTGCAACGGAATGGGAACTCAACCAGGATATCTTCCAGGAGTTATGTCTACGCTGGGGAACTCCCTGTATAGACCTATTCGCAAGCAGGAGAAATTCAAAGGTCTCAAGATTCTTCTCACTGAACCCTCGGGATTTTCCGGAAGGAATAGACTCTCTCAGCCAGGTTTGGACGGAACCTCTCTCGTATGCATTCCCTCCTCTGGCTTTAGTCCCGGCTGTTCTCAGAAAGCTCAAGGAGGATTGAGCTCGTGTCATATTGATTGTTCCATACTGGCCAAGAAGGAGTTGGTTCTCCCTTCTACTAGAGCTGGCGATCGAGAATCCAGTAGAGCTTCTTCTCAGAGCGGATGTAATCCACCAGGGTCCGGTACTTCACCCAGACCCAGAGAAGCTCCATCTCTCGGCATGGATCCTGAAGGGCTCATCTTGAAGGCAAGGGGTCTGTCGAGCCGAGTAATAACTACTATCAAGTCCAGTAGGAAGCCTGTTACATCAGCAATTTACCTGAAGATCTGGAGGCGATTCTGTCTGGAAGGTGGCAGGTCTGAGGTTGCGGCAGGCACTCCCGACTTACCCAGAATCCTAGACTTCCTTCAGGCTGGGTTTGACAAAGGTCCTTCAAGGCACCTTGAAAGTGCAAATCTCGGCACTTGGCTCCTTTCTTGACTATCCCCTAGCGTCTCACCCGTGGATAGTTAGATTTATCAGAGCCACACAAAGGTTACGCCCCACTATTAGACATTTATCGCCTTCTTGGGACCTTAATCTGGTCCTCAGTTTCCTCTGTAAAGACCTCTATGCTTCTACTGATAATATGCCCATTTCGGTCCTCACGCGTAAAACGGCATTTCTAGTAGCAATTACCACGGCTAAAAGGGTGGGGGAAATTCAGGCCCTGTGCACTAGGGACCCATACCTCCAGGTTAGAGAGGATTGTATAATTCTTAAACTGCACCCCTCTTTTATTCCAAAAGTAGGAACAATTAAATAGAAATCAGGAGATCGTGTTGCCATCCTTCTGCAATAACCCTGCTAATGCTAAAGAAAAGGCTCTACATTCGCTGGATGTCAGGCAGGCAGTCCTTGACTACCTGGCAGCCACCAGTTCATGGCGCATTGACCCAAACTTATTCATTCTGTATGGGGGAAAGAATAGGGGTAAGAAGGCCTCTATCGCGCAGTGGATCACGTCTGTGATCTCGGAGGCCTACCAGTCAGAGGGGGTCTCTCCTCCAGAGGGTCTCCATGCACATTCTACTCGAGGGATAGCTACTTCTTGGGCAGAGAGGGCAGGTGCCTCTCTAGAACAGATCTGTAAGGCCGCGACATGGGCTAGTGCCAACACCTTTTGTAAACACTATAAACTTCATGTTTTATCTGGTCAACATACTGTGTTTGGGAGAAAAGTTCTCCAAGCGGTAATCCCACCCTGAGGGGGTGCTTTAGTACACTCCAGGGTGCTGTCAGGAGGACGTCCTGGAAAATGGGTATTAAGCTTACCGTTAATGATGTTTCCAGGAGTCCATCCTGACAGCACGGGTAGTTCCCTCCCTGTAATATCTATATCATGTATGAAACAGGTTCCTAACGTATGATGTAATATGTTTTGGATACAATGTAATATGTTCATTACCATTAAACAGTTTTCTCTGCATATCCTTGTAGCGGTTCTTGTTACAACACTGAGGATTGGGGTGGGACATGACCTTTTAAACTCGTGTGGTTCCTGTCCCAGCAAGAGGAGGAGGACGTCCTCCAGGGTGCTGTCAGGATGGACTCCTGGAAACATCATTAACGGTAAGCTTAATACCTATTTTTGCCCCCAATTTTTTATTTTCCCAAGGGTAAGAGAAGAAATTGGACCCCAAAAATTGTTGTGCATTTTGTCCTGAGTACGCTGATACCCCATATGTGGGGGTAAACCACTGTTTGGGCGCATGGCAGAGCTCGGAAGGGAAGGAGCGCCATTTGACTTTTCAATGCAAAATTGACTGGAATTGAGATGGGATGCCATGTTGCGTTTGGAGAGCCCCTGATGTGCCTAAACATTAAAAACCCCCACAAGTGACACCATTTTGGAAAGTAGCCCCCCTAAGGAACTTATCTAGATGTGTTGTGAGAACTTTGAACCCCCAAGTGTTTCACTACAGTTTATAACGCAGAGCCGTGAAAATAAAAATTCCTTTTTTTTTTCACAAAAATGATTTTTTAGCCCCCAGTTTTGTATTTTCACAAGGGTATCAGGATAAATTGGACTCCAAAAGATGTTGTACAGTTTGTCCTGAGTACGCTGATGCCCCATATGTGGGGGGAACCACTGTTTGGGCGCATGACAGAGCTCGGAAGGGAAGGAGCGCCATTTGGAATGCAGACTTAAATGGATTGGTCTGCAGGCGTCACGTTACATTTGCAGAGCCCCTGACGTACCCAAACAGTACAAACCCCCCACAACTGACCCCATATTGGAAACTAGACCTCCCAAGGAACTTATCTAGATGTGTTGTGAGAACTTTGAACCCCCAAGTGTTTTACTACAGTTTACAACGCAGAGCCGTGAAAATAAAAAATCTTTTTTTTTTCCCCACAACTTATTTTTTAGCCCCCAGTTTTGTATTTTCCCAAGGGTAACAGGAGAAATTGGACCCCAAAAGATGTTGTCCAATTTGTCCTGAGTACGCCGATACCCCATATGTTGGGGTAAACCCCTGTTTGGGCACACGGGAGAGCTCTGAAGGGAAGGAGCACTGTTTTACTTTTTCAACGCAGAATTGGCTGGAATTGAGATCGGATGCCATGTCCCGTTTGGAGAGCCCCTGATGTGCCTGAACAGTGGAAACTCCCCAATTCTACCTGAAACCCTAATCCCAACGGTAACCCTAACCACACCTCTAACCCAGACACACCCAACCCTATTCCCAACCGTAAATGTAATCCAAACCCTAACTTTAGCCCCAACCCTAGCCCTAACCCTAGCCCTAATGGAAAAATGGAAATAAATACATTTTTTTTATTTTTCCCTAACTAAGGGGGTGATGAAGGGGGGGTTGATTTACTTTTATAGCAGGTTATTTAGCGGATTTTTATGATTGGCAGCGGTCACACACTGAAAGACGCTTTTTATTGCAAAAAATATTTTTTGCGTTACCACATTCTGAGAGCTGTAATTTTTCCATATTTGAGTCATGTGAGGTCTTGTTTTTTGCGGGACGAGTTGACGTTTTTATTGGTAACATTTTCGGGCACGTGACATTTTTTGATCGCTTTTTATTCCGATTTTTGTGAGGCAGAATGATCAAAAACCAGCTATTCATGAATTTCTTTTGGGGGAGGCGTTTATACCGTTCCGCGTTTGGTAAAATTGATTTAAGCAGTTTTATTCGTCGGGTCAGTACGATTACAGCGATTATCTCATTTATATCATTTTTTAATGTTTTGGCGCTTTTATAAAATAATTATTTTTGCATCGCTTTATTCTCAGGACTAACTTTTTTATTTTATTGCTGATGATGCTGTATGGCTGTTTTTTGCGGGACAAGATGATGTTTTCAGCGGTACCATGGTTATTTATATCTGTCTTTTTGATCGCGTGTTATTCCACTTTTTGTTCCGCGGTATGGTAATAAAGCGTTGTTTTTTGTCTCGTGTTTTTTTTTTTTTTTTTTTCTTACGGTGTTTACTGAAGGGGTTAACTAGTGAGGCAGTTTTATAGGTTGGGTCGTTACGGACGCGGCGATACTAAATATGTGTACTTTTATTGTTTTTTTTTGTTTGTTTTATTTAGGATTTTTTTTTTTTTTTACACATGTGGAGAATTTCTTTTTTTTTTACTTTGTCCCAGGGGGGGACATTACAGATCGGTGATCTGACAGTGTGCACAGCACTCTGTCAGATCACCGATCGGCCTCACAGCACTGCAGGCTTACCAAGCGCCTGCTCTGAGCAGGCACTCGGTAAGCCACCTCCCTCCCTGCAGGACCCGGATGCCGAGGCCATCTTGGATCCGGGACCTGCAGCGAGGAAGGAGGTAGGAGACCCTCGGAGCAACGCGATCACATCACGTTGCTCCGGGGGTCTCAGGGAAGCCCGCAGGGAGCCCCCTCCCTGCGCGATGTTTCCCTATACCGCCGGCACACCGCAATCATGTTTGATCGCGGTGTACCGGGGGTTAATGTGCCGGGGGCGGTCCGTGACCGCTCCTGGCACATAGTGCCGGATGTCAGCTGCGATATGCAGCTGACACCCGGCCGCGCTCTCCCCGTGAGCGAGGCCGATCGCGTACTATCCTGTCGGTGGTCATACGGGCCCACCCCACCTCGACAGGATAGTACGTCCTATGTCAGAAAGGGGTTAACATTAGGTACGCAGGTCGTGCGGATGCTGCCGCATGCGTCGTTTTGACGATTGCGGAAAAAAAAAAAAAAATGCTACAGGCTGCGTCCTACGCTGGTCGCCGCATCGTCAAAACGACGCATGCGGCAGCATCCGCATACAGCCGCACGACCTGCGTACCTAATGTTAAAGATAGGTACGGAGGTCGCATGCGGGCCGCATGCAGAAGTAGGCGGAGGTGTGGCCGAGGGCGTGGCTTCACGGAGGAAGTCCGCAGCCTGCCGCAGATCAGGTAAACGCTAGTGTGAAACTAGCCTAAGACGCACTTTTTTCCTCCCAAAATGTGGAGGAAATTGAGGGGTGCGTCTTATAGTCCAGATATATTGGCTGTGGTGGGGAAGTGGTATTGGAGGAGCAGCGGGTCACAGAGGCAGGATCCGACGGCTCCGGCTAACTCCTGTGCCCGCTGCTAAAGAGAAATGAATATGCACTGCATTCCACGCCCATGGGCATGGAGGGCAATGAATATTCATTTCTTTCTGGTATGATTAATTGGCCCCATCCCCTTGCTGCAATGATTGGCCCCATCCTAGTCCTGGTATCCAAGGCCCCATCAGAAAAGATTAAAAATAAACAAACCTTTACTCTTACCTTCCTCCGTTCCCTTGCAGTCGCAGCATCCTGCTCTGGTGCCAGCAGATGCTTAATGCCTTTTAAGCAGCGCATGGCAGGGACATCATGAGCTGCTCACAAGCAGAGCACAGCTGACGGAATATTCACCGCAGGAGTTCATCAGAGATCGCGGTGAGTATCCATTCCTCTTCAGTAGCGCGCACTGTCAGCCTCCTGTTTCCTGCTGCTGCCGGGGGTCAGGTATGCCGATACTTAAGAGAAATGAATATTCAATCATAAGCAAGGGGATGGTGCCAATCAATCATACCAGGAACGGGATGGGGCCAATCATACCAGAACAAGGTTTCAGCCATGCATACCAGGATGGGGATGAGGGGACCATATTTACCAGGATAGATTATCTTAAGTACAGAATTGACCACATTTTTTTTTACTTCAGTTTTTTCTTCTTTCCTAATTTCCTCCTCTAAAACCTAGGTGCGTCTTATGGTCCAGTACGTCTTATAGTCTGAAACATACGGTAAGTAATACAAAGAAATTTAGCTCCTCCTCTGCAGTATGCACCCTCTTGCTGGCTCCCAGAGAACCAGTTCATGCTAAGTGTCCGTAGGAGGCACACGGGTCTGGTCTTCAGACCAAAAATTATTTTTTATTTTAATTTTTCACTTTTTCATTTTTAATATTTTTCATCGGATGATAGGGGCAACGGATCCTTTCAAGGTTCTGATCTCCCCAAACCAACAGGTGAGAACATGGAGCCATGCCTGGGCTGATCTTAGGGGCAACGGGTCCCTTGAAGGGCACCGATCTCCCCACACCATCAATAGACAAGCACATGGAATGTCGCCTCCATGTATCCTCTTCTGCAGCCAGGCCTAATGCAGGACAACTAGCCCTGTCCTCCTGGGGGCTTGAACTCTGGATGTGTCAGAGGTCGTTCTGCCCTTCCGAGATGACATTTTATTAATAATAATATAGCACCATTAATTCCATGGTGCTTTTACATGAGAAGGGGTTACATACAAAGTTATAGATATCGTTTACAGTAAACAAATTTGCGATGACCGACTGGTACAGAAGGGAGAGGACCCTGTCCTTGCGGACTTAGATTACCTTCTAGTCAAGGACTCTCCGTTCACATCTCTTGTGATACACTTTCTTGTCTGGGCTGGCTGATAGTCTTAAGTAAGGCTACGTTCACAATTGCGTTGTTGGGCGCAGCGTCGGCAACGCAAAACGCATGCACAACGCAGCGTTTTGCGACGCATGCGTCTGACATTTACATGAAATTTGACACTCAAAAAACTGCATCATGTAGCGTCGGCTGCGGCCTGACTGTTGCGCCCAAATGACGCATGCGTCACAAAACGCTTGACAACGCGTACAGGCGCATGTCCATGCCCCACCCATGTTAAAGATAGGGGCGCATGACGCATGCGTCGGTATCCGTCGACGACACTGCGCTCAACAACGCAAATGTGAACGTAGCCTAAGTCTTCCCACATTCCAGCTCAGCAGATAGGAGCCTGCGCTCTATGCCACTCATCCCCCTCATTAAATTCACTTTGCCATGAGGGTTTTTGGGTACAATGGTGGCAGCTATGCAAGCAGTCCTCTGCTCAACTGCATCTCCGTCCCCTGCAGCATGCTCTCTGGCTGTTTGGGACAGGAATCCTGTCACCCTCTATAGTCGGTATCACTTGCCCCTGCGGATCAGGCAGGTGCTCAGATGGCGGTTGTTAAGCTCTTCCCTCAACCAGGGGAGATCTTTTCTCCCCATTCATCAATTATCAAGGGGGTATCCACAGCAGGGCGGCCATGTGCGAGGTAGCTCTCATTCTTCGATGGGCAGAGTGGAACCTCTGATCTCCGCAGTGCTCATCCCAGGTGTAGAAAGCTGGGAGGCAGACTTCCTCAGCCGTCAGGGTCTTGCCTCAGACGAGTGGAAACTTCATCCGGAAGTCTTCCAATATATCTGCCTTTGCTGGGTAACTCCGGATGTGGATCTGATGGTGTCCAGACTGAATGCCAAAGTACTCGAGTTCATAGCTTGGTCTCGAGATCCAAAAGCCATCGCAGTGCATGTGTCTTCCGTGGGGCCAGTTATTTTCCCGTATGTGTGTTTTGTTTTTTTTTGTTTTTTTTTTCCTCTTCCGCTACTTCCGAGAGTCTTTAGGAAGCGGAAAGGTTCTCAGTGATCCTGGTCAATCCGGACTGACCACGTCAGGCGTTGTTTGCAGAGCTAGTACAACTTGTCGCCGACATTCTCTGGAGATCGTTGGATCATCCAGATCTGCATTCCAGGGACTGATTGCCACCAGAAACCAGGGATCCTGTGTTTCTCAACTTGGCCGTTGAATCCTGGGTTCTGACCCAGGCAGGATTCTCACAACAAGTTGTCAGTGACTAGTGATTGTAAGCCTGCCTCAGTACGCATCTATTGTACCTGGAGAACCTTTTTCGCTTGGGGCAGGGATCATGGATGCCTTCCCCATTTTAGACTTCCTTCAAAACAATCTGGAATCAGGCCTGACGCTCATCTCTCTGAAAGTCCAGATTTTGACCTTATCCGTCTTATTCCAGCGTAGGATTGCAACAAAACTGCAAGTAAGGACTTTCAAGCAGGGAGTTTCACATGTGGTACTTCCCTATCGCATGTCGCTAGATACTTGGGACCTTAGTTTGGTCCTGGGGGTCTTACAGGAGACTCCTTTTGATCCGCTTCATGATGTCGCTTACTTTACTGTCTTGGAAGGTCGCCTTTTTTGCTGCGGGCTCGTCAATCAGGCGAGTTTTCGGATCTAGTCGCTCTATCCTTTCAGACGTCTTTCCTTATTTCCATCAAGGCAAGGTTTTTCTCAGGCCATCCCTGTCCTCTTTGCCAAGGTGGTCTCTTACTTCCACCCTTATGAGGACATTGTGCTCTCCTCGTCTTGTTCGGCACCAGTCCACAAAGTGTCCCCCAATGAGGCGAAGGAGAAATAGGGATTTTTCTGCACTCACCGTAAAATCCTTTTCTCCGAGCCACTCATTGGGGGACACCGCACCCACCCTTTTAGTGTCTTTGTGCTTGGTCTGTAATTTGACATGTTATACTCTTATGTTATTGATCTCCTACTGCTTTTGCACCGAACTGGTTCTCTGGGTGCCAGCAGGAGGGTGTATACTGCAGGGGTGGAGCTTACTTTATATGTATTACTTAGTGTCAGCCTCCTGGTGGCGGCAGCATACACCCACGGTCTGTGTCCCCCAATGAATGGCTCGGAGAAAAGGATTTTATGGGGAGTACACAAAAATCCTTATCAAAACGTTAATTTATTTCAGTTCTTCAATACAAAAAGTGAAACTCCTATATTATATAGTCATTGTAACCTGACAATACGCATCAAAATATGTAGATTACCTATTGCTGTTCTTACAGGGAATCTGTCACCAGATTTATGCCACGCCATCTGAGTGCAGCATAATGTAGGGGCAGAGACTCTGATTCCAGCAATGTGTCACTTTTTGAGCTGCATCCTGTAATTCTAGTAAAATTAGTTTTAGCTGCTGCATACCTAGCAGCTCTCTTGAGCTCTCTATAACCCCGTCCACACCGCTGAATGGCAGCATTCTACCCATGTACAGTGAAGAAATAAAGTTGCCAATGTTGGGGGATGGGGTTACATAGATTTCGTGAATTAGTCCTAGTCATGTAGTAATAATCTCCTGTTGATAAAACCAGTGATTTTTATCAAAACTACAGCAAGCAGCCTGGTAAGTGATGGGTGGCAGGAATCAGGGGTTTCTGTTTGTACATTTTGCTGCTCTCCAATTAGGTGGCAAAACCTAATGACAGATTTCCTCCTAATTTTTTTAAATCCCCACATTTCGGGCTGGGGGGGTATAAAATTGTAATGAATGTGTTATGCAAAAACGGAAAAAATCTATACCATTGAACTGCCTGCCATTTCTGGTACTTCTAGTTATGAATCTCATATACATTGCTTTCTTCTGAGTTCCGTCTCCATGAAATTTCAGCCCAAAATGAGTGCTGATAAACTATATATAATCACTGCTGAGAACAAACACAAGTATGATTGTGGTCACCATACAGCACATGTATTAATGGAGAACCTGTTTGAAAGGTTTTCTTCTGCAGTCTGTGAGGTTTTCATTATAGTTCAGCCATTTTTCATCTGTTGGCATTTGTCATCTGGAATTAGTGTCCTTCTTGGGTACCGAGTTATGAAAAGTTCTGGAGCATTAGACAATAAAGCATATAAACCTCACTATAGATAGCTAAGGTGGGTGGCGACTAGATGCTCTTCCGTCTGTTTTCGTGGTAACTTGTTTGGGGTCATCGTGCAGCCTTTCGAATGTCGCCTGCAATTGTTCTCCGGCTGGTGCTTCCTGTAACTTGTACAATGCACAGCTGCAGCGCTCAGAGGAAGTGCTAACGTGCCCCCCCATAGGAAATCCCAAAATGCTAGCTGTGGACTCCCTATTCTCTTGCTTGATCTGTACATTTAGCTGTAATAAGAAGGGGGCCATGATAACGAATATAGTCATCATTTTGTCTTTCATCTAGGACTGTGTAAGAAGAGTTTAACATATGGTACTGTTATTTCTAGAAACTTCTCACAACCTAGCAACTGCTTCAGAGGGAGAAGTACATTTCCACTTATCATTACATCATCCATGCTTGGTAACAAGGCATGTTTTGTTGGTGGTTTTTTTTTTTTTTTTTTTTTTTTTAATTAGATTATCCCTGGAAGTTGTGAGGCTTTGTATTTCACATATAAGATGTTTCTGTATTGAGGATATGGTGTAATGCTCGATTTTGAGTTCTACCTTGTTGTTATTCCTAGATGGAAGGGCCGGCTTCTGCTCGAATTCCACCAGCCAGTGGAGACATTGAGGAAGCCAAAGATAATGTAAACCCACCGCTCCCAGAGTAAGTACTATATTTTATAATATAATTATATGTTTTTTACTTGGGTAGGAGATCATTGAAGAAACACTAAAGCTAGAAATGGATGTTTAAATTAGACCTACACTCACCGGCCACTTTATTAGGTACACCATGCTAGTAACGGGTTGGACCCCCTTTTGCCTTCAGAACTGCCTCAATTCTTCGTGGCATAGATTCAACAAGGTGCTGGAAGCATTCCTCAGAGATTTTGGTCCATATTGACATGATGGCATCACACAGTTGCCGCAGATTTGTCGGCTGCACATCCCAAAGATGCTCCATACAAGGCAGGATGGATCCATACTTTCATGTTGTTTACGCCAAATTCTGACCCTACCATCCGAATGTCGCAGCAGAAATCGAGACTCATCAGACCAAGCAACGTTTTTCCAATCTTCTACTGTCCAATTTCGATGAGCTTGTACAAATTGTAGCCTCAGTTTCCTGTTCTTAGCTGAAAGGAGTGGTACCCGGTGTGGTCTTCTGCTGCTGTAGCCCATCTGCCTCAAAGTTCGACGCACTGTGCGTTCAGAGATGCTCTTAGGCCTACCTTGGTTGTAACGGGTGGCGATTTGAGTCACTGTTGCCTTTCTATCAGCTCGAACCAGTCTGCCCATTCTCCTCTGACCTCTGGCATCAACAAGGCATTTCCGCCCACAGAACTGCCGCTCACTGGATTTTTTTTCTTTTTCGGACCATTCTCTGTAAACCCTAGAGATGGTTGTGCGTGAAAATCCCAGTAGATCAGCAGTTTCTGAAATACTCAGACCAGCCCTTCTGGCACCAACAACCATGCCACGTTCAAAGGCACTCAAATCACCTTTCTTCCCCATACTGATGCTCGGTTTGAACTGCAGGAGATTATCTTGACCATGTCTACATGCCTAAATGCACTGAGTTGCCGCCATGTGATTGGCTGATTAGAAATTAAGTGTTAACAAGAAGTTGGACAGGTGTACCTAATAAAGTGGCCGGTGAGTGTATACCTGCTATTTTTCGTGCTAAAGTAATATCTTCCCTTAGTCCTTTCCTAGCTAAGTGCCATCTTTATCTTACTGCACACCAGATGCCGCAAGGAGTCTTCTGCTGTAGTCAGTTGTCTTACAGCCAGACATTGGGCGCTAAGGAGGGGCAAGGACACATAGCTGAGCTCCTGAGACACACAGGGAAGAACTTTTTTTAATGTATATTTAGGTTTTAAAGACAACCTGTCACCAAGTTTCCCCCTTTAAGGCTGTCGCTACTTTGCTTTTACACATTTAACTACTTGACTTCTGCAACCCCCTCCAGCCCAGCATAAGTTATAAAAATGTCTCCAGACAATGCTCAGCGCCCCATATACCGTAAGTCTGCCGTTAATGTGGGCAATGTACCCTACATTATCTATGAAGCGTTATAAACCTAGCTCTGGTAAGTAGAAGACCAGCACATGAACAATTGGCTCCTTTGTACTAATATTCAGATTACCCGTGCCAAATTCACAAGGCTGTCCTTCACTTCATCCACACAAAGGCAGAGGGGAGACATTGGCGGTCTCACATTCCTTGATTGGCATGTGTTGGAGATGCCCGCAAGACCTCTTGGCCCTCTACTGCTCACTGTCCTACTACCCGAGTGATCATGTTTTTGTTACATACGCTGGGCTAGGGAAGGGGCAAGACCCCACCCCACACACACACACACACACACAAACACACACACACACACACCCACACAGTCCGCCCCGGAGCACGAGCATATCATTAACATAAAGCTGGAAATAAAATTTTAAGCATATATTCCTCCATACTGATGTTGACATGCAAAACCGAATAGCTGATTTGTCCTAACATGTCGTGTCATCACTGCGTATTCCAGTTTCATACTTCCTAAAGTGAAGCATGGTTGTAGAAGACCTATTTTTTGGCATTGGTGTTTTATTTTTCTGCATGTTTGTCAGCAGCAGAAGTATGAATAGATGCTGTGCTTGATTCTCAGGTTTATCTGATTAATGAACTCTGTTGTACAGCCATTTCCTCAGGGCTTGATGTGCGGCAGAAGTGGCAGGGCCTTTAAAGCACGGTGACAGAGCCTAACTGGCATATCTACTATTGAGGAAGCTTGGCATATTGCTTTTAGATATGACAGTGAATTTTTCTATGTACACATCCATTCTTTCTGGAAGTAATGCACAATAATATGAGGCTTAATGGGAATGTACTGTTTCGGGGTTTTTTTTGTATGTTTTTTACATTTCGGACTTGTTAGACAGGGCGTGTCATCAGAGAAAATAACTGAATAAGGTTCAGTGATGGGGATTATGTTCTGTATGAAGAAGAAAAAGTGAGCTCTACTATAAATCCTGAGTCATGCGAGCAGTAAAGAGTCCTGAGACTATTCATGTGGGGTTGCTTTTCATTCAAGAGTGGGCTCTGTCATAAGTTTGCCTAAGAACACTGCTATGAATAAAGAATGGAATCTACACAACTTCTCGTAATGATCCTGGAGCAATTTGAGGATGAACAATGCTTCTTCCGTCATGATGGAGACATGTCACAAATCATAAGTGATAACCAAGTGAACAAAACATTTCACATTTTGGGTTTTTGGCAAGGAAACTTGCAAATGTCAATCCATTGAGACAACCTGAAGTCAGTCCTCAAAAAAACAAACAAAAAAAAAAAAGTTAGTGGACAAGCAACCACAAATTGTGATAAACTTCATGCCCTAATTAGGAAACATTGACTTCCCATTATTCAAGATTTGTCCCAAAGGCTGGAGTCACACTAGCAATCTGATCCTGTTCCTGCAAATTCGGACGAGTGTAATGCGAGTATCCTGGGAGTACGATCCAAATTTTCACACCTAGCATCAGATTTACATCCGAATACAGTGCGATTGCTATCTGACTGCAATGCGATTTTTTTTTTTTAACATGAGCTTTTACATAGAGAAAGTCTTAGTCATTTACACATGATGTACAAAGGAAATATATATATATATATTTTTATTTTTTTTTGGAAGAGTAAGTTTGGGCACCCCTATTAATCTTAAGCTTAATGTTTTATAAAAATTGGGTTTTTTTGCAACAGCTATTTCAGTTTCATATATCTAATAACTGTTGGACACAGTAATGTTTCTGCCTTGAAATGAGGTTTATTGTACTAACAGAAAATGTGCAATCTGCATTCAAACAAAATTTGACAGGTGCATAAGTATGGGCACCATACCAGGAAAGTTACATTAATATTAGTAGATCCTCCTTTTGCAAAAATAACAGCCTCTAGTCACTTCCTGTAGCTTTTAATGAGTTCCTGGATCCTGGATGAAGGTATTTTTGACCATTCCTCTTTACAAAACAATTCCAGTTCAGTTAAGTTTGATGGTCGCCGAGCATGGACAGCCCTCTTCAAATGATCCCACAGATGTTCAATGATATTCAGGTCTGGGGACTGGGATGGTCATTCCAGAACGGTGTAATTGTTCCTCTGCATGAATGCCTGAGTAGATTGGAGCGGTGTTTTGGATCATTGTCTTGCTGAAAGATCCATCCCCTGCGTAACTTCAACTTTGTCACTGATTCATGAACATTATTGTTAAGAATCTGCTGATACTCAGAGGAATCCATGCGTCCCTCAACTTTAACAAGAGTCCCGGTGCCGGCATTGGCCACACAGCCCCAAAGCATGATGGAACCTCCACCAAATTTTACTGTGGGTAGCAAGTGTTTTTTCTTGGAATGCTGTGTTTTTTTGCCGCCATGCATAACGCCTTTTTGTATGACAAAACAACTCCATCTTGGTTTCATCAGTCCACAGGACCTTCTTCCAAAAAGAAATTGGCTTCTCCAAATGTGCTTTTGCATACCTCAGCCGACTCTGTTTGTGGCGTGCTTGCAGAAACGGCTTCTTTTGCATCACTCTCCCATACAGCTTCTCCTTGTGCAAAGTGCGTTGTATAGTTGACCGATGCACAGTGACACCATCTGCAGCAAGTTGATGCTGCAGCTCTCTGGAGGTGGTCTGAGGATTGTCCTTGACTGATCTCACCATTCTTCTTCTCTGCCTTTCTGATGTTTTTCTTGGCCTGCCACTTCTGGCCTTAACAAGAACTGTACCTGTGTTCTTCCATTTCCTTACTGTTCCTCACAGTGAAAATTGACAGGTTAACCCCTTTCTGACCTCGGACGGGATAGTACGTCCGAGGTCAGAACCCCGCTTTGATGCAGGGCTCTGGCGGTGAGCCCGCATCAAAGCCTGGACATGTCAGCTGTTTTGAACAGCTGACATGTGCCTGCAATAGCGGCGGGTGAAATCGCGATTCACCCGCCGCTATTAACTAGTTAAATGCCGCTGTCAAACGCAGACAGCGGCATTTAACCGGCGTTACCGGCCGGGCGGCCGGAAATGAGCGCATCGCCGACCTCTACTTTGAAGAACCTAGAATATAAGATATAATTTCAGTTGTTTCACACTTTTTTGTTAAGTATAAAATTCCACATGTGTTGATTCATAGTTTTGATGCCTTCAGTGTGAATGTACAATTTTCATAGTCATGAAAATACAGAAAAATCTTTAAATGAGAAGGTGTGTCCAAACTTTTGGTCTGGTGTGTGTGTGTATATGTATGTACAGTGTGTGCAAATTACTGTACATGTATTTAATTAATAAAAGATTATTTTTCTGAAAAAGGCGTGGGCTCCTGTATAATTTTGTTAACCAGCAGAGGGAAAATCGACGGCTGTACTAATTGTATATGTCTCTGACATCTGTATATATCTATTCTATGTGTTTTTACAGTATGTAATCATCTATTCTATCCTGTTGACTCCTACTGTGATTTTACAGTATGCGGCTGATGAATTCTTCTATGTGTAATAAATATTAATATATTCATATATACACAGTGGGTACGGAAAGTATTCAGACCCCTTTAAATTTTTCACTCTTTGTTTCATTGCAGCCATTTGGTAAATTCACAAAAGTTCTTTTTTTTTTTTTTTTTTCTCATTTAACTCCTTCCCGACCTATGACGCATATGCTGCGTCATGAAAGTCTGTGCCAATCCAACCTGTGACGCAGCGTATGCGTCATGGAGGGATCGCGTCCCTGCAAATCGGGTGAAAAGAGTGAACTTCAACTTCACCCGATCTGCAGGGGGAGTGGTACTTCAGCCCAGAGGTACTTCACCCCCCCACCCCCACCCCGTGGCTACGATAGCTCTGATTGGCTGTTGAAAGTGAAACAGCCTCAGAGCGACTTGTAATATTTCACCTATGAAAAGTGGTGAGATATTACAATCCAGCCATGGCCGATGCTGCAGTATCATTGGCCATGGCTGGAAACCCTGATCTGCCCCCTGCCACTGCCACCAATCTCCCCTCCAGTCCCCCGTCCCTCTGTCTGCTCCCCTCTGTCCGCTCCCCCATGCTCTGATTCTCCCCCTCCCCCTCATACTTACCGTGCCTCCTGGTCTCCGTCCGTCTTCTCCATGGGCGCCGTAATCTTCCAAAAGGGCGGGCGCATGCGCAGTGTGCCCGCCGAATTTGCCGGCCAGCAGATTCGTTCCAGGTAGGTTTTATCACAGTGATCAAAATGTATCAGTGATCAAAATAAAAATAGTAAATTAACCCCCCCACTTTATCACCCCCATAGGTAGGGACAATAATAAAATACAGAAAATATATTTACTTTTATTTTTCCACTAGGGTTAGGGTTAGAACTAGGGTTAGGGTTACAATCAGGCTATGTGCACACAGTGCGGATCTGGCTGCAGATCCGCAGCAGATTGGCTGCTGCGGATTCGTAGCAGTTTTCCATAGGGTTTACAATACCATGTAGACCTATGGAAAACCAAATCCGCTGTGCCCATAGTGCGGAAAATACCGTGCGGAAGCGCTGCGTTGTATTTTCCGCAGCATGGCAATTCTTTGTGCGGATTCCGCAGCGTTTTACACCTGTTCCTCAATAGGAATCCGCAGGTGAAATCCGCACAAAACACTGGAAATCCGTGGTAAATCCGCAGGTAACAGGCAGTGCCTTTTACCTGCGGATTTTGAAAAAAATGGTGCGTAAAAATCTCACACTAATCTGCAAAGTGGACACAGAGTTACGGTTGGAATTAGGGCTAGGGTTGGAAATAGGGTTAAGATTAGGCTTGTGGTTAGGGTTAGGGGTGTGTTGTTGTTAGGGTTAGGGGTGTGTTGTTGTTAGGGGTGTGATTAGGGTTATGGCTAGAGTTGGGATTAGGGTTAAGGGTGTGTTGGGGTTAGTATTGGAGTTAGAATTGAGGAATTTCCACTGTTTAGGCACATCAGGGGTCTCCAAACGCAACATGGCGCCACCATTGATTCCAGCCAATCTTGCGTTCAAAAAGTCAAATGATGACCTCCTTTCCAAGCCCCAACGTGCGCCCAAACATTGGTTTACCCCCACATATGAGGTACCAGCATACTCAGGACAAACCAGGCAACAACTATTGGGGTCCAATTTCTCCTGTTACCCTTGCGAAAATAAAAAAATTGCTTGCTAAAACATAATTTTTGAGGAAAGAAATTATTATTTATTTTCACGGCTCTGCGTTGTAAACTTCTGTGAAGCACTTGGGGGTTCAAAGTGCTCACTACACATCTAGATAAGTTCCTTGGGGGGTCTAGTTTCCAAAATGGGGTCACTTGTGGGGGGTTTATACTGTTTAGGCACATCAGGGGCTCTGCAAACGCAACGTGAGGACAGAAAAATGATTTTTATTTTCACGGCTCTGCGTTATAAACTTCTGTGAAGCACTTGGGGGTTCAAAGTCCTTACCACATGTTTAGATTAGTTCCATGGGAGGTCTAGTTTCCAAAATGGGGTCACTTGTGGGGGAACTCCAACCTTTAGGTACACAGGAGCTCTCCAAACCCGACATGGTGTCCGCTAAAGATTGGAGCCAATTTTTTATTGAAAAAGTCAAATGGGGCTCCTTCCTTTCCGAGCCCTGTCGTGCACCCAAACAGTGGTTCCCCCCCCCCACATATGGGGTATCTGCGTACTCAGGACAAATTGTACAATAACTTTTGGGGACCAGTTTCTCTTTTTACCCTTGGGAAAATAAATTATCTTTTAGCAACAATTTTTTTTTTTTTTTTGTGACTAAAAAGTTAAATGTTCATTTTTTCCTTCCATGTTGCTTCTGCTGCTGTGAAGCACCTGAAGGGTTAATAAACTTCTTGAATGTGGTTTTGAGCACCTTGGGGGGTGCAGTTTTTAGAATGGTGTCACTTTTGGGTATTTTCAGCCATATAGACCCCTCAAACGGACTTCAAATGTGAGGTGGTCCCTAAAAAAAAAAAAAAAAAAAAATTGTGTTGTAAAATTGAGAAATCGCTGGTCAAATTTTAACCCCTATAACTTCCTAGAAAAAAAAAAAAAAAATTGTAAAAAAAAAAGTAGACATGTCGGTAATGTTATTTATTAACTATTTTGTGTCACATATCTTTCTCGTTTAAAGAGAACCTGTCACCTGAATTTGGCGGGACCAGTTTTGGGTCATATGGGCGGAGTTTTCGGGTGTTTGATTCACCCTTTCCTTACCCGCTGGCCGCAATATTGGATTGAAGTCCATTCTCTGTCCTCCGGAGTACACGCCTACGCAAGGCAACATTGCCTTGCGCTGGCGTGTACTCCGGAGGACAGCGAATGAACTTCAATCCAATATTGCGGCCAGCATGCAGCCAGCGGGTAAGGAAAGGGTGAATCAAACACCCGAAAACCCCGCCCATATGACCCAAAACTGGTCCCGCCAAATTCAGGTGACAGGTTCCCTTTAACAGAATAAAATTCAAAATTTTGAAAATTGCAAAATTTTCAACATTTTCGCCAAATTTCCATTTTTTTTCACAAATAAACGCAAAAATTATTGACCTGAATTTACCACTGACATGAAGCCCAACATGTCACGAAAAAACAGTCTCAGAACCGCTAGGATCCGTTGAAGCGTTCCTGAGTTATTGCCTCATAAAGGGACACTGGTCAGAATTGCAAAAAACGGCCAGGTCATTAAGGTCAAAATATGAAGGAACAGATGAATGACCTCGGGGAGACCAAAACATCCAACACTGCGGAGACACCATCACGTGTTTCTCAACGCAGTGATCCAGAACACTGCCCCCATCCCTTATGGGAAATATGCAAACGCATGTAAAGTAAGCTGCAGAGACACCATCACGTGTTTCTCAACGCAAGCAATGAATAGCCAGGCCTTTCTCCGGGAAGGAACAACCACGGGAAGGGCAGCATCCAATAAAGGAGAATATCCAATAAAGGAAGACCACCTATGCCAAGCATGGTATCCATCCACAAACAGCTGTTTCGGGGTTTTTGCCCCTCATCAGTGTGGAGTAGGAAACTGGCTATAAGGAGCAGTGCCTGGTGAAAGGCTATGAAGGAACAGATGAATGACCTCGGGGAGACCAAAACATCCAACACTGCGGAGACACCATCACGTGTTTCTCATTACCTCATTAAGGTCAAAATAGACTGGGTCATGAAGGGGTTAATGTACACTCTGTACCCCATCTTGACTGAAAAAAAAAAAGTAGAAATTTTTGCATATTTAATAACAAAAGAAAAACTGACATCACATGATCATAAGTATTCAGACCCTTTGCTCAGTCACTCATATTTAAGTCACATGCTGTCCATTTCCTTCTGATCCTCCTTGAGATGGTTCTACTCCTTCATTGGAGGCCAGCTGTTTAATTAAAATGATTGGACTTGATTTGGAAAGGCACACACCTGTCTATATAAGACCTCACAGTGCATGTCAGACCAAATGAGAATCATGAGCTGGCCAAGGAGCTCAGACGTAACCTTGGCCAGATCTGTGC
Organism: Ranitomeya variabilis; assembly: GCF_051348905.1. Classification (NCBI taxonomy): domain Eukaryota; kingdom Metazoa; phylum Chordata; class Amphibia; order Anura; family Dendrobatidae; genus Ranitomeya; species Ranitomeya variabilis. Next base: position 255,681,268 of record NC_135236.1, on the reverse strand, counting down.
CACAATTCTAACAGAATTTCTGCGGTACTCAAGCTTCCAAAAAGCACAGTGTCCTCCATAATCCTTAAAGGGAACCTATCACCCCGTTTTTTAAAGATTAGATAAAAATAGTGTGAAATAGGGGCAGAGCTGGGCTTTACATTAGTGCCTTTTTGTTGCCTTTATTCCCCCGTTAGGCTGCCGAAATACCTGTGTGAAGTGGCCGTTTTGTCCTGTCGCTCAAGTTGGTCAGGTCGGATGGGCGTGGTTACAGCGCTTTTTTTCCCTCAGAAACCTGCTCATCATTACGTTGGTGGCGTAGTGGTGTGCGCATGTCCAAAGCGAAGATCCACTGCCCAGGAGATTCAAAACAGCGCGGGCTTCGCTATTCGCCGTTTACCGGTGGGCGCGGCCATCTTTCCTGTGGCTGCGCGTGCGCAGATGGAGCGCTCTGCTGCCCGGGCTTCAGGAAAATGGCCGCGCCCACCGGTAAACAGCGAATAGCGAAGCCCGCGCTGTTTTGAATCTCCTGGGCAGTGGATCTTCGCTTTGGACATGCGCACACCACTACGCCACCAACGTAATGATGAGCAGGTTTCTGAGGGAAAAAAAGCGCTGTAACCACGCCCATCCGACCTGACCAACTTGAGTGACAGGACAAAACGGCCACTTCACACAGGTATTTCGGCAGCCTAACGGGGGAATAAAGGCAACAAAAAGGCACTAATGTAAAGCCCAGCTCTGCCCCTATTTCACACTATTTTTATCTAATCTTTAAAAAACAGGGTGATAGGTTCCCTTTAAATGGAAGAAGTTTGGCCGTCCAGCCAAACCGAGCAGTCGTGGCAGAAGAGCCATGGTGAGTGGTAAGGAAGAACCCCAAGATCACTGTGGCTAAGCTCCAGAGACGCATTAGGGAGATGGGAGAAAGTTCCACAAAGTCCACTATTACTGCAGCCCTCCAACAGTCGGACCTTTATGGCAGAGTGGCCCAGCGGAAGCCTCTACTCAGTGCAAGATATGCATATGAAAGCCCACATAGTTTGCTAAAAAAACACATTAAGGACTCCAAGACTATGAGAAATAAGATTCTCTGGTCTGATGAGACGAAGATAGACCTTTTTGGTGATCATTCCAAGCAGTATGTGTGGAGAGAACCAGGCACTGCTTATCACCTGCCCAATACTATCCGAACAGTGAAACGTGGTGGCAGCATCATGCTATGGTTGTGTTTTTCAACTGCAGGGACAGGACGACTGGTTGTCATTGAAGGAAACCCTCAGACTTGTCTGACAGTTCACCTTCCAACAAGACAATGATCCTAAGCACACAGCTAAAATAGCAAAAGAGTGGCTTGAGAATAACTCTGACCATTCTTGACTGGCCTAGCCAGAGCCCTGGAGAGACCTGAAAATGGCTGTTCACCATCCAACCTGACGGAACTGGAGAGGATCTGCAAGGAAGAATGGCAAAGGATCTCAAAATGCAGGTTTGGAAACTTGTTGCATCATTCCCCAGAAGACTCATGGCTGCACTAGCTCAAAAGGGTGCTTCTATTCAATACTGAGCAAAGGGTCTGAATACTTATGACATGTGATATTTCAGTCTTTCTATGTTAATAAATTTGCAAAAATTACTACATTTGTTTTTATTTATTTTTTTGTATACACCTTAAAATCTTGTTTGCTTATGCAGCTGCTGCATGACATTGAGTACTGCTGCTCAGCTTGCTTGTAATCAGAATATCCAAGTCGTCCTCCTGTTCTGTAGTCCTTATATACTCCCATTTAATGTCCTAGGTGTTTGCCCATTCAGTCATCCTATTGAGATCGTTTTGTAATATTGTAAAATCAAGATCAGATTTTAGTATCCTACATAGTTGGTGACGTCAGCAAAGACTGACACTTTACTCTCAATCCCATCCACAAGGTCATTAATAAACAGGTTAAAAAGAAGCGGTCCTAGCACAGATCCCTGCGGTCCCCACTGCTGACTATATCCCATGTGGGGAAAGCTCCATATTATGTTTCCTGTCATTTAGCCAATTCCTTACCCATCTGCATATAGTTTCCCCCGGTCCTTGCTTTTGTAGCTTCAGTATAAGGCTGTTATGTGGTCCAGATAAATCACATCAGCCGCTTTACCAACATGCAGATTTGCACTCACCTCCTCATAGAAACCCAACATGTTGGTTAGACATGACTTATTCTTCATGAATCCATGTTGGTTGTCTTTTTATTATTATTCTCTGCAATATATTTCTGCAGGTCATCTCTTATAATGCCCTCAAACTTTGCACACTACTGATGTCAGGCATACCGGATGTTAGTTGCCTGGATCCACCTTCTTACCTTTCTTATATATCGGTACCACGTCGGCCCTCCTCCAATCCTGCCCCAACTTTGTTACAAGAGAGTCTAAGAATATAAGATACAGTGGTCAGTGAATTACTGAGATCAATTTCCTCAGTATCTGGGGATGAATGCCATCTTGGCCGGGGGATTTGTTAATGTTTAAATTGCTCAGATCCAGTCAGTCTGAAAACTTTTGGCCATAACCGTATTTACAAAGTTACTCAAACACTCAACGTGGAATCTCCATGTCAGTGTAGAACTCGTCCAAGGCTTGTTTTCTCCTAGACCCCAATGGTCAGCAGGGTGTGTTCATGATAATGCATGGTGCTGTTCTGTTCGCTTACTGTTTAATTAACACTGAGACTCGCTGTTGTGAAAGGATTGTTTCTTGTCTTTCAGGACTCAAAGTGCCGACGACTCAAAGAATGATGGAGTATCACATGCTCCTACCTCTCTGAAAGAAGGCCAAGTTAATACCACCCAACATCAACGTGTAGCGCAGCAAATGATGGACAGTGGAGAACTCGGACAAGAGGAAGAGGTTAGAGGGGTAAAGAAAAATCTAAAACCCTGTGGACAAGCAATCATATATATTTCTTTTATTGGAGGAAGTCCTGTAAGATTGTATGCATGACATGACTCACACTTTTTTTTAATTTATTTATTTTTTCCCCTCCTGTTCTCAGCAACAAAGACCTCGGCGTGGAGGGTGGACAAAAGGACGCAAGAGAAAAAGAAGCCCACGCGACAACAATGCTCCCAAAGCTCCACTTACTGGATATGTGCGCTTCATGAATGAGAGGAGAGAGCAGCTAAGAACCGAGCGTCCAGACGTCCCATTTCCAGAAATTACCAGGATTGTGGGTAGTGAATGGAGCAAGTTGCCTGCTGAGGAGAAACAGGTAATCTAATTTTACAGTCTACCATAATCCGTGCCTCACCCTGAAAGTTGTAGAACATGAATGCACCAAGACCACGGTGCTCCCCTTAAAATATGTGATGTACTAGAACACTACTGAAAAGTTAAGTCTGCCTGTCATCAAAGCGCTTTCTCATATGTTAATAAAAACATGGAGCCTTTGCATAGATTAGCCCTTATGGCCCATTTAGACTAGCCAGTGATTGATAAACGTCGAACAATACAAATCCCATATTAAACAATTTTAACAGGCCGGCAGTGCCTGATAAATGGTCGAACAGCTTGTTTGTCGGGTGCGATGATTTTTCTTCTGGCATAGAAATGATTATCAGCAGCACATTGTTCTGAGTAAACAGCTGATGCGCTGCTGATCACATTTTTATTCTATGCACAAAGAACAATCGTAGAAGGCTTGTTGGCTTGTCCAAAGAGGCCACTGAACAACTACCGATTAGCTTGTATATTCGTTTCATGGCTGGATCACCCGTGCTAAAGGGGCCATTACTCTGGAACATTCTGTGCTTCCCTGTCAGCTATACTAGGCCCTTTAGCTGCTGCACCCATGGCTTTAGTTGCCAGTAGGCCTGCTTTTATGCACAACCCCTCTCCTATAAAGCATCTTTACAAAATCTTACAAAAGCTAGCGTTTTCATATATCAGCCTTGGGGTATGTGCACATTTTTCAGGTGGATTCCACCTGAATAAGAGCTTTGAAAACTCTCAAAAGAATGAACATATGTATGTCTATGTAAAAGACTTGCTGTTCATATGTTCAGGCTTTTGAGAGTCAAGATGCCAAGCGGCTTAAAGAAGTGATTTAATCATTCTTGAGGTTGAAGGAAGACTTTAAGCCCATCTAGGTGTTTGAAGACATTCTAGACTTTACAGCACACACTAGTGGGAAGGCTCAAGACTCTTGGGCATCTTTTTGAACATTCACTCTGCGTTTTTGCTTCATTGTCGTTCAAGGGAGAAAAATAAATGAACGGAAAATGCAGTTGAAAACTATGGAAAATACTCTAAAAAAAAAACAAAAAAAAAACTGATCATAAACAAAGACGCTTCAGAATAAAAAAAAAAAAAAAAAAAGCCGGCATGTCCCAAAGTATTTTTTTATCCTGCAATACTCATTGTGTGCACATACCCTTAAACAGAAGTCTCCTGTACTAAGATGTGACAAAAAAGTATCCATCTTCTACATTTGTCACAGCCAGGGGCCTTCTGGGCATCACAAATTCTACACCAGCTGTGGACTTGCATAGACTTCCATTATAACTTTTTCACCAATTTCTGGCATGAATTTAGATAAATCTGTCATGTCGTGGCCCTGTGTCCACAGCTTGTCTCAAAGCTTTTAGGTTCTGGTCACTTGTAACCTTCTGATGTCAGTGCAATGTTGTCAGAGGGTTATTTGATTAAGGGCTAAGACTGTTTTTAAGTTTTCACCCCACATTGGGGTCCACAGTTGCCCCTCTAAAGTACAAGGAACTGCAGCCAACCAAGTATATCTTTGAGTGAGGCCCGCAGTTCCCTGCAGAGTTGGGGACTGCGGAGCTACTGTGCAGAGAAAGTCTGTAAGGGACATGACGGGAATAAAAATCTATAGCTAGATTATACCCTTTGTATGTAATAATACAACCAAAGAGTGAGTTACACCTTATCTGGGTCATGAATATGGTAAGTGTTCTAAGGCTAGGCTCACATTAGCGTTCATCTACGCTCAAAGGGCTGCGTACGTCCTCCGTTTAGCTCCACCTACTTCTGAATGCGTCCTGCGTACCTATGTTTAACATTGGACAGGACCTGCGGATGCGTCCCCATCTGGTCAGCGGGCACGTCAAAACGATGCATCCGCATACATCTGCAGACATCCATGTGTCCTGCGTACCAAATGTTAAAGATGGGTACGCAGGATGCATGCATAAGTAGGCGGAGTTAAACGGAAAAAGTGCGGAAGTAGGCGGGGCTTAACTGAGGAAGTACGCAGCCCACCGCAGCTCAACCGAACTCTAATGTTAACCTACCCTTAGATAGATAGATATATATATATCTATTACTGTAATTAAATGTATTTGATCTGTCAAGTTTTTTTTTTTTTTTGTTTGTTTTTTTTCTTATTCCTAAGGTGCTGATAAATGGGGGGGGGGGGGGAACACCCGTCAAACAAGGTCATCAAAATAGGTCATCAAAATTAGGACAAAAAGTTGAAAGTATAAAATGTAATATTTATTGAGACAAATCATAAAAGGTAGGCAATGTTAGCACTTACAGCACTTAAAGGGTCCCTGCAAACCAAAAGGACCACACATATGAAGGGCGAAAATAACATAGATACCACGATAAGTGAATGGTGTAAAAACCAACATATACGGATGAACAACAATATCAAAAACGTATTAAATACAACCATTCATGATGGGGTACATACTGGAAATGCCTCACAATGTAAGAGGACAGATTGATATGTAAAAAAGAAAAGCATACTATCTGACACATGAAATAGCATTAGATATATACAAACTGAAAAAAACAAATGAAAGGTTTGTAGCATGTATGGGGATCAGTGCTGGGATGAAGATATTGTTTAGCTACCCCCTGACGAAGGATATTCCAAAACGCGCGTCGGGGCGTGTCCCTGCATCCACCTACCTGACTGCACAGGTAATTCCTGATCTGATTATGGTACTTTAGTTTCTCATTGCTTGTATTTGTCATTTCACACAGACATGGACAGTGTGTGTGTATATATGGGCAATCCAACTCTTCATCTTTTTTGCAGCACAGTTTCTTACTGTATACACCCATTCTGGATTTATACTGCTACTTTATTTTCGCCCTTCATATGTGTGGTCCTTTTGGTGTTTGCAGAGACCTTTAAGTGCTAACATTGCCTACCTTTTTATGATTTGTCTCAAATATTACATTTTATACTTTGAACTTTTTGTCCTACTAATTTTGATGACCTTGTTTGTTCGGTGTTTTCCTCCCCATTTATCAGTGTCTTATCCGAATGGTCTGCCATTTATCTTTCCAAGCTAGTATATACTCATATAGGATGTTCTATCTTTTACATATTGGTTTGATTGAAGTATATAACATTGCTTTGGTTCAGTGTGCTTTCTCTTATTCCGAAGATGGTTAATTCACATCCCCCTATACACTACCCATCTTATCTTTCCATCTGCATACTGTCTTCACTGTATCTACTCGTTCTGTTTCATGGACCCTTCTATAGACTTTTTTTCTGTCTGCCCTGTCCCCCGTAAACTCTCTCCGCCTCTACCAGCACTGAGCGATGTGTGTTGTTCTAGCGTTACCTGGATGAAGCGGAAAGAGACAAGGAACGGTATACAGAGGAACTGCAGCAGTATCAGAAAACAGAGGCCTACCGATCTTACAGCCGCAAGGCACAGAGCCGTCAGAAGGGGAGGCAGCAGAGGCAGGGTGAGGTGTGGTGAGAAAGAAGCTTGGGTTGAGAGCAAACGCAGATGGGGGAAGAGGCTTGTATGTCTGGAAGGCAGTGGGTGAAGATAGGCAGGTGGCTCTGGTGATGGTATAGACACTTTGCATTGGTGTGATATGGGATGTGTGTCTAGTTTGACATGGAGCACATTTGATGAGATGGATAGTCAATTTCAGTATATGTTTGGCTGAAAAGAGAGAATTTCCTTCATGATTCCTCTCTCTATTTTTAGAAGGATCCCGTACAATCTCCAGTGACCCCGAGGTGAGGCTTTTCTCCATAATAAGCCCCTTATACGTGTCTTATATAACTGTGATTGTCTGGTTTGCCGATAATGCTACCTTGCAGAAAGTCCTCTTTGCTGGTACATTTCAAGTGAAGAATGAGTATGATAGATTGAAAGGAGTCACTGACCATTGCACAAGAGTATGAAGTCCTAACCCAAAGCTGCTTGTGTGGAATCAAAGGAAAAATTAAGTCTGAAAACACAAGAACAGATGGGGGAATATAAGAAAATGGATCAAGTAATACCTTAGTAATATGGATAGTCAAGCTGGGTGAAGACTGCCAGTGTAGAACGGAGTGAACATTTCTCCTCTCTGCCAAGTAAGATAAATGGTGTCACGGTAAAGAGTAGGAGCGGTGTTAATGCCAGCAATTGGTATTCCTACAATAATAATTATCCCATACAAATTCAGTCCAGGTGTCTGCACACAGTATACTTGACATTGGGTATAGCTGCCTTTCATTGCCATTTTACCGCTTGCATTCAAAATGTATTTGCATAAAAAGATAAATACATAGGATTAATTGTCTTGTGCATGTCCACAGGTGTAACAGTCAAGAGCTACATTCACAATTCTGCTCATTTCATAAAGTTATGTTTTGCTGTAAAATGCAGTATATACACGCTAGGCTGGAGAAGTCCAGGCAGCAGGAAAGCAGTCCACTGGGTTGAATTTCCCTGCTTGGCATGGATTGCTTGGCAAGTGTTTTTAATGCAATTAGGCTGAGGCTTATTAAGCTGCATCAGATGGAAGATTGGGGATGATGTTTGGTGAACTCTTCTTCCTGAAGTCCCAGTTAGGCCGGGATCAAACATACGCGAGATACGGCCAAGTCTCGCAGGTGAAATCCCTCCTCTGGCGCCGTCACTTGGGAGCGGAGCGTGCAGCTCCATTTCTTGCTGTGCGGCTGCACGCTCCGCTCCAGAGTGCCAGCGCCAGAGGAGGGATTTCACCTGCGAAACTCGGCCGTATCTCGCGTATGTGTGATCCCGGCCTTACAGGAGAAAAGTCTGAGAGCAGCTGCTTGTTAGAGAGGCCCAGGTTTATTAAAGTGAATCTGTCACCAAGTGTTTGCTTTGTAATCTGAGTAACATGATGTTGGGACTGAAACCCTTATTCCACGATGTCAGTTCCTGGTGTGCATGCAGTCATTTTGATATCCCTATTTTCTCTGCTGATAACCTCACAGCTCACTAAATGTTGAGCTCTGTATACCCCACTCACACCACTGATTGGCAGCTTTCTGTGTACACCGGCGTAGGCAGGAAGCTGCCAATCAATGGTAGGGGTGGAGTTACACTGAGCAGGTTGGGTGCTGCTGTTTCAATAAAAATCAGTGTTTTTTCAGCAGATTATCACTACAGGACTAGCTGTCTTGTGCCTCCTAGTCTCAACTGCTAAGTACACATTGTTGGGATCAGGGTCTCTTCACTTACATTGTGCTGCTCTCAAATTACATAGCAAAAGCCTGTAGACAGATTCCCTTTTAAAGTATGCTTGGGGATCCACATGTCTTAGGAAGGGTATATGTATTTCTAATCCTGGCACTCGGCTCATTCTATCATTAAAGGGAACCTGTCACCTGAATTTGGCGGGCCCTTTTTTCAGTCTGATGGGCGGTGTTTTCGGGCTTTTATTCACCCCTTCCTTTCCCGCTGGCTGCAATATCGTCTTGAAGTTGATTCGCTTTCCTTCGTAGAACACGCGTGCGCAAGGCAATCTTGCCTTGCACACGCCCAGTATGCTTTGCCCAACTGCGGGCAAAGCCGAAAAGCATTAGTGCTCATGCACCGGCGCAGTATGTCCCGGAACACAGCAAAATACTTCCAGGATAGATAGATAGAGATATATAGAGATATATATATATATATAATTTGTGTGTTTAAAAGCCAACATACACTTGCACTGAAAAGATATTAAATTCTGAGATTTTTCCAATAATTGCTCTATTCAGCATACCTGTCACACTTTTTCATTTCTCTGCTTCTGCCATGTCCTTACTTTCCGATCCTTCTTACCTAATGGTTATTGCATTCATTAGTATGTGCAGTTCTCCCCTCTCCACTATTCTCTACACCTATCATACCTGTGGCAGCACGTTCTCTCTCGCTGGTGCTTTGTGTGCCACCTCCATCCTTAGTCCTTCTCCGCATACACTTTTGTCTCCATCGTTTTCTTCTCCTGTGCTTTCAGAAAGAAGCGGTTCTAAAGGAAAGACCTTTGTTTGATATTCCAATCTTCACAGAGGAGTTTCTGAATCACAGCAAAGGTAGGGAGGGAGGGTTCCTGGGCCGTCATGCCAGGAGGGTTGGAGTCGGGGTGATTGATAAATATTTTGCTGACAGAGGACTTGGTAATTCTGTTTTGTGCAGGCAGGTTACCTTTTGTAATTTGTTTTCTTACTCTATTGCCATCCATCATTCTATGTATAGCACGGGAAGCCGAGCTAAGACAGCTCAGAAAATCAAATATGGAGTTTGAGGAGCGAAATGCAGCTTTACAGAAACACGTGGAAAGCATGCGATCGGCCGTTCAGAGACTAGAGGCTGAGCTCAACCAAGAACAGGGGAGAAACACGCTTCTTCTGCAACATTTACAGAACGTCCGCCAGACACTTACACATTGCCTGCACACCGTCCCTATTCCAGGTACCCTTATTAGGCTGGGTTTCTCTATAGGCTTTACGTCCCTTTACATCCTCGCACATTCTGTAATCTTGGTAAGGAGAAACCAATAATCTTTATTTAGAATAAAGGTTGCAGTAAATGGAGCAAAGGAAGGACTGAAATAGATTGTATCATTATGTAGAGATCAATAGCACATGGACAAATTGGTAACCTTTGTACCCAGTGATTGGCAAAGTATGAGTCTTGTCTAAGGTACTGTATATTAATAGCAAAATGTCTCAGATCTCAAATTTTTTTTCCTTTGCCCAGGTACTAATGAGACCCCAACCCTGGAGACTATTGACTCTTACATGAGCCGCCTGCAAAGTGCTGTGCTTACGCATCCCAAGGAGAGCGAGGCGTTAATCTCTGGAGTCCGCGAAGTGTTAAGTCAGCTGGAAGGCTGAGGAGGAATCTCGCAGTTATAACGCAATGTTTGACCTTTTTCACAGAAAGAAGGGATCAACAGACCGTTTTACAAAGATATTAGAAAGGATGCAGACAAAATATTCATGCTCTCCCCACTTTGCCGTATTCTTCTATCTGCTCACATTGCAGCTTGCACTTTGCAGTATGTGAGTGAATAATGCTGACCGGTAGCTTGCTGTGCGCCCTGTTAATACTGCTCTAATTAAACCTTTTTTTTTTAAATGTAAAATGAATCTGTTATTGTGTGTGTGGCATTTTCATTTTTGAGATTTTTAGAAGCACGGATTAACTACACACTGCCTACAGTCACACCAGACGATCGGAGTCTCATGCCCACTGCTACAAATTGGAGCCGGCCGCTATGACCGTTAACCAAAATATTAATATAATAAAGGCATCAATAGGATATCATGTAGCACTTGGGGACTAACTGTTAGGGCACATACTTGTCGTTTTTCGTCTAGTGATCAAACAGAAGACTCTTCAGGAATTCTTTTTTTCTGGAGTTATGGCTGAAGCGACTTTTTGGGGGGCAGAAGTTGAGGGGTTGACATTATGTCCTGAGTGCTTTTTTTTTCAGTCTTTATGGGTGTATTTTTACTGGTCTTTTTGGCTTTGTTTAATATTAAAAAAGTGTCTTTTTAGCCTTCCCAGTGACTTCTTTTGTACAGTATTGAGTGTCTTCCTAGTGGAAAATGCCAGAAGATTGACGTCGCCTCCTAAATGCTTGGCTTCTTTGAAAACCTGAAAGCTAAAAAAGAAAAAATAAACATCAAACTACTAGAATTCTTTTTTTTTTTTTTTTTTTTGTGTGTGTGTGTGTATTTTCCCGCTGAAGTAAAATGCATGTGAACATACCATTTTAGGTTTTGCATATCTCTAGAAGTGTGCTTTGTACATCTAATATCTCAAACAACATTTAATGACCATATAATAAATTGTAACAGAACTGATCCAGATTAAAAAAAGGCATCAATCTATTTAAACTCCCATGTACAGGGTCGGTGAACTTTTCCCAGTCATTTATTATCTTCTTTCTCTTCTCTCCTTCACCAGAAAAACTAGTGAAGGAGTGCACATTGATATCTCAACTTTTAGAGAGCTCTGGAGAAATCCCATTCTTAGGGCATTCTTTTCTTAATGACCAGCTTGAGAGTTAAGGTACCTTCACACTAAATGACTTTGCAACGACAGCGATCCGTGACGTTGCAGCGTCCTGGACAGCGATATCGTTGTGTTTGACACGCAGCAGCAATCTGGATCCTGCTGTGATATCGCTGGTCGTTGCTGAAAGTCCAGAACTTTATTTGGTCGTCAGATCGGCGTGTATCGTCGTGTTTGACAGCAAAAGCAACGATGCCAGCAATGTTTTACAATGGTAACCAGGGTAAATATCTGGTTACTAAGCGCAGGGCTGCTCTTAGTAACCCGATATTTACCCTGGTTACCATTGTAAATGTAAAAAAAAACCAGTACATACTCACCTTCTGATGTCCGCCAGGGACCTGACGGACATCAGAAGGTGAGTATGTACTGTTTTTTTGTTTTTTTTTTACATTTACACTGGTAACCAGGGTAAACATCGGGTTACTAAGCGCGGCCCTGCGCTTAGTAACCCGATGTTTACCCTGGTTACCCAGGGACCTCGGCATCATTGGTCGCTGGAGAGCTGTCTGTGTGACAGCTCTCCAGCGACCACACAGCGACGCTGCAGCGATCGGCATCGTTGTCGATATCGCTGCAGCGTCGCTTAATGTGACGGTACCTTAAGTTAAACCAGTCAGTGCCAGATCAATAGCACTCTTCATTTCTTGCTAACAAGGTTAGATCTGCCATATAATGAACTCCTTTGAAGCTATTTTAAAGAGACACAGGAGCCAGTATCGCCCCAGCAATTACTTGCTAATCACTTTGTTAATTACCAATGGTTGTGTGAAAAGCTGGCTGATATCAACCCCAGCCCAGTCCTGCCATAATTTTCCACAATACTAGGCGACCTATGCGGTATTTCTTCTGGATGTGTTCATATATTTAGATTCTTTGCACATTATTTTTTTTTATTTTTTTTTTTTTTTAGAAGACATTGTCATTTTATGACTGTTGCACATAGAAAAATTATATTTTCCTTATTACAGTGTAGGCTGTCAGCAGCTGACATACATAGCTGCAGAAACAGGTATTGTATACGGATAACGCTGTCAAACACACTGCTATGCTAAAATTGCTTGAAGCTGCAAATCCTATCAGCAGCCTTATTAATGAATTCACCTCCTTGCCAATGCCTATTAAGTTGTTTTTCTATGAATCTACCATTCCCACTGCTACATTTTCTCCAGAGTAACACACATTTCATGATCATTGCCCTTGTATCTCCATATTATGCAGATGTTTGGATGCTCCTGTATTCTGAAATCCTACAAACCCTTACAAAAGTCTGTTTTCTAGTTGCGATTTCAGATATTCACTAATGCATTATGTATGAAGATATTTGGCCTAAGCTGGAAGATATTACTGTGGTAAGCTGTATTTATTACCTGTCCTCCGTCACTATACAATTGCACACTCATGTCCTTCAGGGACACTTCTACTTGTGTCATGTTCTATGTATGTGGCCATCTCACAACCTTGACATTGGGGCATGGATGAACACCATAAATGCAGTGAACCCAGGAATATAAACCTGTTCCTTGGAGCAATGTATTTATACAATCACACATGAAACATTTACACCTGCATATGTGTGTACATACATGAAATTACAAAATCTACAAACAGAGCAAATTCATTCTAAAATGTAACCTTTTATAGTTTGAAGTATATTTTTTAAATACTTCCCTGGCTTCCCCTCCCCCTTTCATTTTACAGAGGGCTTGTCACCAAATGTTTCATGTTAAACTGAGCACACAATGTAATTTTTGCTGCAGAGCGGAATAAAACATTTCTCTATCCCCCATGATGGCACCACAGAGAGAGGGGTCTGCCCCCAGGGACAGGAAACCTACAGGTGAAAAAGGGCATACCTCTCTCCCACATCAGTTGGTTTCCTGTCCCTGATGGGGAACCTACAGCACGTACCTGAAGGATTCTTCGTGGGATTCCAGGGGCTGGTCCAGTCGGTTCCTGACGGGGCGCCCTGCCACGGCCGGATCCAACGGGTTTTCTCTCCCCCCTTTTTCCCTTCCCTGAAGCACCACCGCTGTGGTCGGCGGGCCTTATGGGTGAGTGTGAAGGGGGAGGCAGTGAAGAGGATCAAGCCTGCCTTCCCCACGGAAAAAAAAAAAAAAAGGGGAGGAAGGAGGCAGGTGGCGGCGGTCACCAAAAAATAGCCTCTGTACCAAGGCAGCGGTACATGGAGGTAGCGGCGGCTATTTTTTCCATGAGGTCCCAGACCGGATGGTGGGCAGAGGCCGGCGGGCCGAAGTGACATGTGGGAACGCTGAGACACGCGCGCGAGCGTCCCCGCTTATATCTTCCCCTATGAAGCGCCGTGGTCCGGAAGTCAGGCGGGCGCATGCGCAGATCGCCACTTCCGCCGGCGGCGCAAGCGATTAAAGGAGCGCTTTTCAGGCGGGAGAACGTGGATAATTCAAACCTCCTTGGCACTAAACGCAGTGCGGAGGCCACTATGAGCGACAAGGAGCAGCAGGATGCGCAGGAGATCGTACAATTATCTCCTGAGCTAGTGCAGGTACAGCGACACCAGCGCTCACAGCATCAGCGCAAGGGGTCTTCCTCTCAACAGCGCAGCAGCGGACGTTCAGAGTCACAACGCAGCCGGGTTTCTGCAAAAACCACACGACCGGTGACGAATCCAGTGGTGGATATAGTCCCCAGGCCTGAGACGGTATCGCTTATCCACAGGGGGTGAGTGATCTACGTGAAAGAGTTTAATACGGGGTTACTCTTTCTCCTAGGGAAGAAAATGTACAGGCAAAACAAAGCACAAAGTATGTGCTATATGTTCAGAAGAGCTTCCTTCCTCCTGGGAGAAAAAGCTATGCAGCTCTTGCATAGAGAAGATGATTCAGGAAGAATCCCCGGCATTTGCCTCAGACCTAAAATCACTAATAAGGAGTCAGGTGGAGAGTGCCCTCAAAGGCATTAAAACCTCAAAGAAAAAATGCAAAACAAGTCATAGATCCCCTGAATCTAGTGTGGACGAGTCGGAAAGCGAAATTTCTGATTCTAGTGATTCATCAGCCTCTGACACTTCTTCGCTATCCTCAGAAGGGGGACACAGTTGCTTCCCTATCGAAGAGACAGATGCCTTGGTAAAGGCCGTCAGGACAACAATGGGTCTGGTAGATGAACGCCCTAAAAAAAGGCACAGGATATAATGTTCAGCATTCTGGAACAAAAGAAAAGAGCGTTCCCAATAAATGAAAAAAATCACTCTCTAATTAAGAGAAAATGGAAAAAACCGGACAAAAAAGTTCTCTTGACTCCCAAGAGAAAGTACCCTTTCGATGACCCAGCCTGCTCATCCTGGAGTAAGGCACCAAAGTTAGATGTGGCCATAGCAAAGGCCTCTAAAAAGTTCGCCTTGCCCTTCGAGGACATGGGTACCTTAAAAGACCCGATGGACAAAAAAGCTGAGACTTTTTTGAAAAGCTCCTGGGAAGCGGCAGGGGGTGGACTAAAACCAGCCATCGCGGCCACTTGTACGGCCCGCGCCCTAATGGTGTGGCTCGAGCACTTGGATTCCCAATTAAAGGGAAAAGTCTCAAGAGAGACAATTCAAAAATCAGTGTCTGTGATGAAAGGTGCGGCAGCCTTTTTGGCTGACGCATCGGTAGATTCAGCTAGATTAGCAGCCAGGTCAGCCTCCTTCTCAAACGCCGCAAGACGTGCCCTGTGGCTAAAGTGTTGGCCAGGGGATTTGCAAACGAAAACGAAATTATGCTCAATACCTTGTGAAGGCGAATTCTTGTTTGGGTCAACATTAGACGACATCCTCGACAAAGCTGGGGATAAGAAGAAATCTTTTCCCGGGTTCCCCAACCAGTCTTACAGGCTGCCCTTTCGGAACAGAAAGTTCATGCGGAGGAGACCCCCAAAAGGGAATAAAGATGCATGGGAAGATAAAAGAAATAAGAACAGAGGGTTCAACAAAAAACCCCCCCGATAATAAGAAAACACAATGAAGGTATTCCCCAGGTCGGAGGGAGACTAGCCGGTTTTCTTCCAGCCTGGGAAAAAATTTCAAACAGTCCCTGGATATTAGGCATAATACGAGAAGGTCTCAAACTGAAATTCCGCATTCCTCCTGGCAATTCCTTCATGGTAACACCGCAGAGACAATCACACGAACAGTCAGCTCTCCAGGAAGAAATTTTGAACTTAATCCAGAACGGAGTCTTACATGAAGTCCCATACCAGGAAAAAGGCATGGGCTTCTACTCTCCCCTCTTCCTTTGTAGAAAACCGGACGGATCGTACAGGACGATCATAAATCTCAAAAGATTAAACAGTTTTCTCGAGATTCAACACTTCAAAATGGAGACAATAAAATCTTGCGTGAAAATACTCTCCCTTGTGTTTCATGACTGTTCTAGACTTACGAGACGCATATTACCATGTGCCTATCCACAGGGATCATCAGAAGTATCTCAGAATAGCAGTGAATATCCAGGGGGAAGTGAAACACTACCAATTCCGGGCTCTCCCCTTCGGGTTACCTATCGCACCTCGGGTGTTCACGAAGATAATGTCAGAAGTGATGGCCCACATACGGGAACAGAATGTTCTAATAGTTCCCTATCTGGACGACCTCCTTGTGGCAGGAACCTCATTCCAACATTGCAAACAACAGTTGGATTTGGTCATGGCTTCTCTGTCGAGTCTAGGTTGGCTACTGAACATGCCCAAATCCAGAGTAGTGCCCACCCAGGTACAGGAGTACTTAGGGATAGTCCTGGACTCGACCATGCAGAACTGCTACCTTCCTCAGGGGAAGATTCAGAAAATGACACAGGCTGTGTTACAGTTAACGATATCTCCAGTCACTACTCTCAGAAAAGCGATGTCCCTGCTGGGCTCCATGACAGCCCGTATCCCAGCCGTGCAGTGGGCACAGTGTCATACCCGGGACCTACAATGGGAGACTTTAGATTCAAGCCTATCTCTTCGTGGAAATTTAGACGGGCAATTAAGTATTTCATCAAGCACGATACACTCCCTAAGGTGGTGGGCAGACCCAGTGAATTTAACCAAGGGTGTTCCCTGGGCACTACCGACGGAAAAAATCCTAACGACGGATGCAAGCCCCTGGGGGTGGGGAGCACACATAGACGATCAAGTGGCACAAGGGAATTGGAGCAAAAGTCAAGAGCTAGTCTCTTCAAACATGAAAGAACTGTTAGCGGTAAAGTTCGCCCTAACGCACTTTCTAAAACTCCTTCACTCCCATCACGTAAAAATCTTTTCAGACAACCAAGTAGTGGTAGCATATCTAAACCACCAAGGGGGCACCAGGTCTCGAGCACTGATGGAGGTAACCCAATCCATCTTCCACATGGCAGAACACAATCTGAAGTCCTTAACAGCCCTCTACATAAAAGGCTCAGAAAACCAAACTGCAGACTTCCTGAGCAGGACATGCTTAAAACAGGGGGAGTGGGAGCTGAAACAATCGGTATTCAACCAGATCGTAAGACGTTGGGGGCAGCCAGAAATAGACCTATTTGCGAACAGTCAAAACCAGAAAGTAAAAACATTCTGCTCAATCGATCCCCGGGGGGGGGGGCAGTAGCTCTGGACGCCCTTACAATTCCCTGGAACTGTCGCCTCGCCTACGCGTTCCCTCCAATATCCCTCATCCCCTTAGTACTGAGGAAAATTCGGGAAGAGGGAGCAACAGTGATAGTAATAGCTCCATTCTGGCCCCGCAGAATATGGTTTTCTTGGCTAAGAAAAATGTCCATAGCAAGCCCGTGGGTTCTACCAGACACTCCGAATCTTTTATCCCAGGGTCCAGTGTTTCACCCCAGTGTAAAAAACCTACACATGACAGCTTGGCTTTTGAAAGGAAGCTACTAAGTGATAAAGGTTTCTCACCCAATCTAGTGTCCACTCTATTACAGAGTAGAAAACTCGTAACCACCAAAATATATGGGAAAGTGTGGAAAAAATTTATGTCGGTATCGGGCGCAGACCCTTCTGGGGAAATCCCAATAGGGAAGATTCTTGAGTTCCTGCAGAAGGGATTGGAAAAAGGTCTAGCTACAAGTACTCTAAGGGTCCCTTTCCACTTGCGAGGAAAACGGATGCGTGCAATCCGATTAAAAATCGGATTGCACTCTGACCAATGTTATTTAATAGGTGGCTTTTCATTTGCGATTTTTTTCTCAGCCGAAATCGGACTGAGAAAAATCTGGATCGGCTGAGAAAAAAATCGCAGCATGCTGCGTATTGCTGCGATTCTCGGACGAGACTCGCCAATGCAAGTCAATGGGTGCGAGAAAAAAATCGCACAGCACTCGCAACATGCGAGTTCTGTCCGATTATTACGCACCAGTGTCCTTTGAAAAGCCGGCAATTCAGTGCGGTGTACAGTAAAATCACACTGACAGGTTAGAATAGAGAAGATATATACACATAGAATAGGTATATATACATATATATATGTCAGTGAGACACCTATATATGTATATTTATATTTAATGCAGCGCTAGATAGCTTAAAAGCCTCTAATTCAATTGCCGGCTTTTTCCTTCTCCTTCACAAACCCGACATGATATCAGACATGGTTTACATACAGTAAACCATCTCATATCCCTTTTTTTATTACATATTCCTCTTCACTAATGTAACAAGTGTCTGTGTGCACAATTTGGGGGATCTAGCTATTAAATTAAAGGGTTAAATTGCGGAAAAACTTGGCGTGGGCTCCCGCGCAATTTTCTCCGCCAGAGTGGTAAAGCCAGTGACTGAGGGCAGATATTAATAGCCAGGAGAGGGTCCATGGTTATTGGCCCCCCCATAGCTAAAAACATCTGCCCCCAGCCACCCCAGAAAAGGCACATCTGGAAGATGCGCCTATTCTGGCACTTGGCCACTCTCTTCCCACTCCCTGTAGCGGTGGGATATGGGGTAATGAAGGGTTAATGCCACCTTGCTATTGGAAGGTGACATTAAGCCAGATTAATAATGGAGAGGCGTCAATTATTACACCTATCCATTATTAATCCAATTGTTGGAAAGGGTTAAAAAACACACACACACATGATTAAAAAGTATTTTAATGAAATAAACACAGCGGTTGTTTTAATAATTTATTGCTCTCTCATTCCATTTTCATACCCTCGCTTGGCAAAACAATAAACACACAAGATACATACCCTCTCTGATGAACTGTCACGTCCCACGAAGTAATCCATCTGAAGGGGTTAACTAATATTACAGGCAGAGCTGCGATAATCCACTCGCTCGTACCTGTAATCCCCGGGTGCTGAAAGGAAAGCAGTGATCTGTACTTACATTCAGTCGCGGTGATGCGCCCCTGCTGGATGTTCTCATGAACTGCAGCCTGGGAACTTTTTCCCACGCTCCAGGTCATATGAGGACATCCACCAGGGGGCGCATCACCGCGATTGAAGATAACTATAGGTCATTGACCTACATTTCCTTCAGTCGCGTTGATGCGCCCCCTGGTGGATGTCCTCATATGACCTGGAGCGTGGGAAAAAGTTCCCAGGCTGCAGTTCATGAGAACATCCAGCAGGGGCGCATCACCGCGACTGAATGTAAGTACAGATCACTGCTTTCCTTTCAGCACCCGGGGGATTACAGGTACGAGCGAGTGGATTATCGCAGCTCTGCCTGTAATATTAGTTAACCCCTTCAGATGGATTACATCGTTGGACCTGACAGTACATCAGAAGGTATGTATCTTGTGTGTTTATTGTTTTGCCAAGCGAGGGTATGAAAATGGAATGAGAGAGCAATAAATTATTAAAACAACCGCTGTGTTTATTTCATTAAAATACTTTTTAATCACGTGTGTGTGTGTGTTTTTTTACCCTTTCAAACAATTGGATTAATAATGGATAGGTGTCATAATTGACGCCTCTCCATTATTAATCTGGCTTAATGTCACCTTCCAATAGCAAGGTGGCATTAACCCTTCATTACCCCATATCCCACCGCTACAGGGAGTGGGAAGAGAGTGGCCAAGTGCCAGAATAGGCGAATCTTCCAGATGTGCCTTTTCTGGGGTGGCTGGGGGCAGATGTTTTTAGCCACGGGGGGGCCAATAACCATGGACCCTCTCCTGGCTATTAATATCTGCCCTCAGTCACTGGCTTTACCACTCTGGCGGAGAAAATTGCGCGGGAGCCCACGCCAATTTTTCCCGCCATTTAACCCTTTATTTTAGCAGCTACAGCGGCCAAATTTTGCACATACACACTACTAACATTAGTAGTGTGGAATATGCAAAAAAAATGGGGATATGAGAAGGTTTACTGTATGTAAACCATGTCTCATATCCTGTCGGGTTTGTGAAGGAGAGAGCAAAAGCCGGCAATTGAATTAGAGGCTTTTATGCTATCTAGCGCTGCATTAAATATAAATATACATATATAGGTGTCTCACTGACATGTATATATGTATATATACACATTCTATGTGCATATATCTAGTCTATTCTAACCTGTCAGTGTGATTTTACTGTACACAGCGCTGAATTGCCGGCTTTTCAAAGGACACTGGTGCGTAAAAATCGGACAGCAATACGGATGTCATACTGATGTCATACGGATGGTGCGATTAAAAAATCGCATGGCACTCGCATGACACTCGCATGACAATCGCATATGTTCCATCCGTTTTTTCGGTCCAGATTACGGACCGTTTTTTATCTCGCAAGTGGAAAGGGACCCTAAAGGTTCAGGTAGCAGCCTTGGGAGCTTTGTATAATCATGATCTAGCCAGAAATCGCTGGATCATGAGATTCATTAAAGCCTCAGGTAGGTCCAGGCCTATCCCTCTCCATAATGCTCCTCCATGGGATCTAAACCTTGTTTTAAATGCTCTAACCAAACCTCCCTTTGAGCCCCTGGCGGACGTCCCTTTAAAGATCTTATCTCTAAAACCCGCACTCCTAGTGGCCCTAACCTCGGCCCGTCGCGTCAGCGATATACAAGCATTATCTGCATGTCCACCCTTTACTCAAATACTTGAAGACAGAGTCATTCTTAAAACTGACCCGGCTTACCTTCCTAAAATCGCGTCACAATTTCATAGAACACAAGAGATCTCCTTGCCCTCCTTTTGTCCCAGCCCCAAAAATGAGGGGGAAAAAAGCACTGCATACCCTAGATGTAAAAAGATGTCTGGTCCAATATCTATCAGGCACTAGGGAGTGCAGGAAGGATAGGGCTCTGTTTGTCTGCTTCCAGGGTCCACGGAAGGGACAGAAAGCATCAAAAGCCACGTTAGCAAGGTGGATAAGAGATGCCATCGCCCTATCCTACTCATCCGGTGGGACGGCCATCCCGGAGAATATAAAAGCTCATTCAACCAGAGCAGTGGTATCATCCTGGGCGGAGAGAGCTGGTGCTTCGATACAACAGATATGTAGAGCGGCCACTTGGTCTTCCCAGTCTACATTTTTCAAACATTACCGTTTAGACTTGACCTCCTCTGATCTCACCTTTGGGCGAAGGGTTCTAGAGGCAGTGGTCCCTCCCTAAGAGTTACAATCTATGCAAATCTCTCCGTGGTGCCATCATGGGGATAGAGAAAATTGTAGTTACTTACCGATAACGGTATTTCTCTGATCCCATGATGGCACCCGTATATTCCCTCCCTTTTCACACACAGGTGTGCACATTATAATGTACTAATAATTAGTTTTAGTCACGGTGCCTCTTGTTATGACCCCAATGGCGAGGGTCTCAGAGGAACGTGGAAGTCTGCAGAATACAAAAATCCAGCTCATAGGGCAGTGGTAACTGGGTTGACCATATATCTACTCCTAACGCCAACACTAGAAGTAGCCGGGGATCATTCCTACGTTGATTCTAGATGACACGCGCCAGCCGGAGAATCTAGCTACCCCTAGTAGAGGAAAACAAAGACCTTTCTTGCCTCCAGAGAAGGGGACCCCAAAGCTGGATAGAAGCCCCCCACAAATAATGACGGTGAGGTAAGAGGAAATGACAAACACAGAAATGAACCAGGTTTAGCACAGAGAGGCCCGCTTACTGATAGCAGAATAAAGAAAGGTAACTTATATGGTCAACAAAAACCCTATCAAAATCCACACTGGAAATTCAAGAACCCCCGAACCGTCTAACGGTCCGGGGGGAGAACACCAGCCCCCTAGAGCTTCCAGCAAAGGTCAGGATATAGATTTGGAACAAGCTGGACAAAAATACAAAACCAAAACAAATAGCAAAAAGCAAAAGGCAGACTTAGCTGATATAACTGGAACCAGGATCAGTAGACAAGAGCACAGCAGACTAGCTCTGATAACTACGTTGCCAGGCATTGAACTGAAGGTCCAGGGAGCTTATATAGCAACACCCCTAACTAACGACCCAGGTGCGGATAAAAGGAATGACAGAAAAACCAGAGTCAAAAAACTAGTAACCACTAGAGGGAGCAAAAAGCAAATTCACAACAGCCTCTGTTAAGTTAAATTGGTTAAGTTTAATTTGTGCAAATATTGAGTTGCAGCTGAAGTTCTGTATAAGGCTCTGTAAACCAACTGATGTGGGAGAGAGGTATGCCCTTTTTCACCTGTAGGTTTCCTGTCCCTGGGGGTGGACCCCTCTCTCCGTGGTGCCATCATGGGATCAGAGAAATACCGTTATCGGTAAGTAACTACAATTTTTATTTCTAAGTTCACTTCTCCATTGCGAAAATATTGGCATTCAAAGTATTTGGCGCCTAATTAGTTAACGTTTAAGTCCAAGTGGGTGTGACTAGACAGTTTTCACTGGAGGCCTGTACTACTTCTCCCTGTATAATGCCGACTTATAAGCAAGTAGCAACACTCACAGGAAAGAAGAACACGCCCCCACCATAGCTTAGAGCAGTGTTTCTCAACTCCAGTCCTCAAGACCCCACAGCAGGTCAAGTTTTCAGGATTTCCTTAGTATTGCACAGGTGATAATTTCATCACCTGCTCAAGCATTAATTCCATCGCCTATGCAATACTAAGGAAATCCTGAAAACATGACCTGTTGTGGGGTCTTGAGGACTGGAGTTGAGAAACACTGGCTTAGGACAAATGCCTGTGTATGGGGATGTATGACACATCCCTAATCTCCTGGTCTCACCTCTTGCATGAGTAAGTAAAGGGGGAGGTGTGTGCAGCTGAGTTTAGCTGTGTCACATTACAAACCCTTTTAGCTGTTCTCCTGATTACGCAGAGTGTCTTGTGTGTCAAGCAACTTGTAATTTGTAGTGAGACTACCTGTTCCTGACTTGTGGGAAATGGTAATAACACCCTGCTCTGATCTCACTGCAGAGCAATTACAAATCAAGCCCAACAGAAATAAGTGTGATACTGACACATCTCCAGACAGGCAGTGGGGAGGGAAGTATAGGGTGGGCCATTTATATGGATACACCTGGGTGGGCCATGTATATGGATACACCTAAATAAAATGGGAATTGGTGATATCAACTTCCTGTTTGTGGCACATTAGTATATGGGAGGGGGAACTTTTCAAGATGGGTGGTGGCCATGTTGAAGTTGGCCATTTTGGATCCAATTTTATTTTTTTTCAATGGGAACAGGGTCATGTGACACATCACTTATTGAGAATTTCATAAGAAAAACAATGGTGTGCTTAGTTTTAACATAACTTTATTATTTCATGAGTTATTTACAAGTTTCTCTTTGTTTACAGCCATTGACATGTCGCAGAGGTTAACACTTGAGGAGCAGATAGAAATTGTGTTGATTTCTGGGGAACGCAGTACCCGGGTCATTGCAGCAGATTTCAATGCAAGACACCCTACGCAAGAAAACTGTTTGCATTCCCATTTTATTTAGGTGTATCCATATAAATGTCCCACCCAAAAACGTTTGCTTCATCACTGAACATAATGTTCTGTGTAAACTGAGGGTCCTGTTCCAATTTTTGTTTTGCCCATTCTGCAAATTCAGCACGCCGATCTGGGTCACCAAGCATTCTCATTTAATTTAGGTGTATCCTTATAAATGGCCCACCATTTACAGAACTGCTGACAGTGCTATGAGCAGAGAGCTGATAGAAAGATTTGTAACCTGATACAGCTAAACTCAGGTGCACTGCCTCTACTCCCCACACTGACTCATGCAGGAGCTTATACCCGGAGGTCAGAGCCGTACCATTAAGGCTGAGTTCACACGTAGCAGAATTGCCACGGAAATTTCCGCGGAAATTCTGCGCCTCCTGCCGCGGGTATATCGCATGCAGAATTTGCCTGTATATACCCGCAGAAAACTAGCGTTTTGCAAGCATAATTAGTTTGCAGAGTGCTAGCGTTTTCCAAGCGATCTGTAGCATCGCTTGGAAAACTGTTTGACAGGTTGGTCACACTTGTCAAACATAGTGTCTGACAAGTGTGACCAACTTTTTACTATAGATGCAGCATCTATAGTAAAAGATAGAATGTTAAAAATAATAAAAAAAAAGGTTATACTCACCTCAGCGGCTTCCGTTCCTAATGCTGTGTGTTCAGGACCTTCCATTGACGTAGCGGTCACGTGACCGCGACGTCATCGCGGTCATGTGACCGCGACGTCATTGCAGGTCCTTCACACACACCTCGGAAGCCTCTGAGAAGGTCGGGCCGCCAGAAGGTGAGTATATCGCTATTTTTTATTTTAATTCTTTTTTTTTTACCACTTATATTGTGCCCAGTCCGTGGAGGAGAGTCTCCTCTCCTCCACCCTGGGTACCAACCGCACTTGATCTGCTTACTTCCCGCATGGTGTGCACAGCCCCGTGCGGGAAGTAAGCAGATCAATGCATTCCTATGTGTGCAGAATCGCCGCGATTCCGCAATTTTAATGAACATGCTGCGTTTTTTTCTGGATTGCGATTCCGCTCAGGAAAAAGATGCAGCATGTGCACAAAAAATGCGGATTGCAATCTGTTACATAGGATGCTTAATGTTAGCGTTTTTTTCGTGGTTTTATAGCGTTTTTATAGCGAAAAACCGCGAAAAAAACGCAAAAAATCTACGTGTGCACACAGCCTAAATCTCACACATGCAGAAAGATGCCCTATTGTGGTCACGATAACGCCCTGTGTTCAAGTCAACATGAAAAATGTTGTCAAAGATTTTCTTTATAGCTTAACCCGTTTCTGACTTTGGGCATAATACGCTCAAGTCGGAATCCCTCCCTTTGATGTGGGCTCCGGCACTGAGCCCACATCTTTCCTGGCACATGTCAGCTGTTTTGAACAGCTGACGTGCTTCTCATAGCCATGGTGAAATCGCGATCCACCCATGGCTGTTAACCTGTTAAATGCCGCTGTCAATCTCTGACAGCGGCATTTAGCTCACGCTTACCAGAAGCGCACAAGAAATTCCGCCCATCGGTGACCCCGTAACATGATCGTGGGTCATCGATGGGTTGACTCCATTCAAAATAAAACTATAAAAAGAAAAAATCAAACATACACATATTTGGTATTGCCGCATTCAAGATTGCCTAATCTATTAATATAAAAAAAAATAACCCGATTGTTAAACGGCATAACGAGAAAAAAATTCAAAACGGCAAATTACATTTTTTTGGCTGCCGCTACATTGCAATAAAATGCAATAACGGGTGGTCAAAAAATCGTATCTACACCAAAACTGTATCATTAAAATTGTCATCTCAGCACGCCAAAAATAAGCCCTCACAACACTGGAATTGCACTTTTTTTTGCAATTTCATTGCACTTGGAATTTTTCTCCGTTTTCAAGTACACGATATGTTGAAACCAATGGTGTCATTCAAAAGTACAACTTGTCCCGCAAAAAATAAGCCCTCACATGGCCATATTGACCGAAAAAAAAACGGATTACTTACCGGTAATACTCTTTTATAGAGCCATGACAGCACCTACTTGAGAGAGGGGATCCGCCCCTTAGGAACAGGAAACCCTATGGAGAGAATAAAAGGGGCGGTCCCCCTCGCTCCCACAGTTGGGTTACAGAGAATGAGAGGAACCGCCCACCAGTATTAGTAGGCAATCCAATATCATTGTTTATCTTTAGTTAACATAAGTATAGCTAACTACAAGAACCATTCACCCTTATCAGTGCTCTTATGAAAAAATAACTATTAGGGAGGGAATTGATGGGGTGCTGTTGTGGCTCTATAAAAGAGTATTACCGGTAAGTAATCCGGTGTTTTTTCTTTGCCACAACAGCACCCACTTGAGAGACTTACAGAGATAGTCATTTGGGAGGGATCACCATGTTAAGAACTGATCTACCAAAAGACAAGTCAGATGAGGAAGACAAGTCCAATCAATAGTGAGTATAGAAAGTAGTAGGAGAAGACCAGGTTGCGGCCTTACATATCAGTTCTATTGGAATTTACGCTCTCTCAGCCCAGGATAAAGACATTGCCCGGGTAGAGTGTGCCTTTACAGTCTCAGGCGGGTTCTCCCCTTTTGCTGAATAGGCCAGGCAAATTGCATCCCGAATCCATTGAGATAACGTGTTCTTCGTGACACTAGAACCTTTCTTATGGCCCTGGAAGGAAACAAAGAGAGCCCTGCTCTTCCTCCAGGGGCTAGTCCTGCGAACATTATATCCTGTGGTGTTTTAGGGTCTTTACTGTCTTTAATACCCATGGTGTTACATACAGATCTGACAAGATTATCTATGCTTTCTGTTGGAAAGCACGTATCTTGCTCCCCTTCCGAGGAAATATATTCCAGGGAGACATCCGTATCTTCCTTATCAGTAGAATGATCTGACCTTGGAGAATTATACTTCCTGCTTTTAGATTCAGGAATACTTTCTGAACTACGGAAGGCTCGTAACTCGTCCCTGATCATCTGTCTGATGTCCTCAGATCTTACAGAGGCTTCCTCACGTAAGATGTTCTCAATACAAACATAACACATTTTCTTTGTATAATCCGGGAGGGGCTGGGTACATAAGGCACATTGTGCTTTGATTTTTCGGATCTCTTTGCCTAGGGTGTGTAGAGAAAAGAGGGGGCAATAATCAGCTTAATAGGGTGGGATACACACTCACCCCAGTGAAGCAGATGAATAAGGTACCGGCCGAAGAGGAGGAGATGAAGGCACAGGCTGAGATGAGGATTGGTCGGATCTCATCTCCTTAGCGCTCTTTGTGGAGGATCTGCGTCCGCTGCTTGTGCTGCTGCGAGGTATATTAGCTGTGTCTTCTATTGAAGGCACCGCTGAGTCCTGAGGTGAAGTTGCCATGCTTGGACGCCGGGGGATCAGCGCCGACATCCTTTAACGCTGGGGGCCGCCATCTTCCTGTTGAACCCGGAAGTCATCACCACTTCCGGGTCGCGGCCATCTTGGATTACCTGCGCATTGCCCGGCGTCATCTCTCCCCTTCTCTCATCCTGGAAGCTTTCATTTCACCTCCGGGGGAGTAAATAGCAGGCTGCACACTCGCGCGTACCGCCGTGAGCGGCGTCGCGCCCCGGAGCGTTCTTACCCGCCGCAGGCCCGTTGATGCGTCCTCTCCCATGAGCTAGGCGACTCCCCGACCCTGGCCTCACGGTGCCTGCCAGCAGAGGGGGGAAGCTGACCCCAGAACCCCCAACGCTGCTTCCAGCACTGGAGCCCCTGCCGTCCTCTCAGGTAAACCGCGCAGGCGGCATCAAGGCCAGGTATCCTCTTCTCCATGGGTTCCCTTAGGAACAGGAAACCAACTGTGGGAGCGAGGGGGACCGCCCCTTTTATTCTCTCCTTAGGGTTTCCTGTTCCTAAGGGGCGGATCCCCTCTCAAGTGGGTGCTGTCGTGGTGAAGAGAAAATAAAAAAGTTATGGCTCTGGAAAGAAGGGGAGCAAAGTACGAAAAAGCAAAAACTCATACCTCCGGTTGTTAAGGGGTTAAACATGCACACAATTCAGGGAGCTTTTTTCCGTTTCTTTTTTTTTTCTTTTTTTACTTAAAGCATGCTTTTTGGGTTAGATATAATTTTTGTAATTAGATTTCATTAAAATGATTTGATTGGTGTGGCTTTTGCTGTACCACTAAGAAGGATGATCTGAGCTGTAACACATAGTGTAGCCTGATGAATGAGCTTTTTGCTCATTTATCGGATGATTAGCAGCCTGTCTACACAGTAAGATAGTTGTGAAGTGAGCATTTTTAACTATGTTCGTTCATGATTATGTTGCGGTTTAAATACCCTTCGAGGTTCCAGTGGCGGCAGCAGCAGCAATGAAATGTCAGTAGCTGGACCTTCACATTTAAGTTTTGTGTATTCAATTTTCATCTGAATTTTTTTGCTGTAGAAACGAGTCCCCCCCCACTCACTCCATTGTGTTCATAGAAATGTAGATCCTTCAAATGAATGTAAGATACATCAGCATTTTTCAGTGTCTGTTGACTTCAGTATTGAAAACCTGTACCGATACAGACCTGCTTAATTAAAATATGTACCATGCAAAAAAGATAACAAATAAGCTCCCAAAAAACAAAGGAATTGAGTTTTTTTTATCTGCTGTTTTTTGTCTTGTCATATGATGAACAGCCAGTTATGGAAACCGTACCTACCCTGGCATCTGTGTGTCCGTCATATGGCCAGGAAAGACATTTATCTACTGTAAACAATGAGGGTTCCTATTGAATACCTAGAAGGAAACATGATGCAGAGTGGTAAAGTTGCCCCTGGCTACATATTGGTTGTAGCATTCCTTTTATGTAGTGTCGCGTTTAGTTTGCATTATTTTTTATAAATCTCCTTTTGATCCTTTTATAAAATTAAGATGGATAAAATCTGTTGTAGTATAATATCGAAAAGTAAAACATCACTTATACTGGAAATAAGGCTAGAGCAAATGCCAGAGCCCAGTGCAAACTGGGTAGTTTCCCCTTATCCTATGCGGAGCATTTGCCTTTACCATGAGAGGCCCTCCAGTTACTTCTCAGGATATGCTCAGAATACAGCTCTATATGTTTATTTCTTGTTATCAATCGTAACTTGAGACCTGCTGAATGGGAGGTAGAAACACTAACCATGAACCACACACTTTCAGGGTAGGGTCACACGACTGATTTCTCCAAATCTGAGAAAATCGGTCCGATTATTCTAATCAGCGTTTGATCAGAGTGGCATCAGGTTTTCTCAGGCGTGAAAATCTGACTGCTGTAGGATGTCATGATGTAATTTTTTTTTTCATGGACCCATAGACTTGCATTGTTGATTTTGATCTGACCATGACCTGTCTTCAATTTTTTCCGCAGACCACTCGTTCCAAGAAAAAAAACGGAAATGTGCACAATTCCATAAAATATTATAGGTATGAGTGCTATCCGTGAAAATCAGTCATACGCACAAGCCCTAAGGCCTCGCTCCCACTTGCGTATAAAATCAGTGAATGCAATGCAAGAAAAAATCACATTGCACTTTGACCAGTGTTATTAAATGAGTCCGTACTCATGTGCAATTTTTTTTCTTGGGTCGGACTTAGAACAAAATCACAGCATGATGCGTATGGCGTGTGCCGTCCGATTTTTACACATCTCAAAGGAAACCCAATATTTTATCAGCCGAGTCCAGTAAATTGAAAGCTAGAACTGTCAGAGTAGAATAGATAGAAATATGTCAGTGAGATATATAATTAGTGCTTTGTGTGTGTAGTTTACTGTACTTGTATTTAGCTAATACTGTAAATGAAAAAAATGGCGTGGGGTCCACCCTATTTTTAATAATCAGCTAAGGGAAAGCAGACAGCTGTGAGCTGGTGTTATTATTCTGGGAAGGGATCAATATCCATCGAGCTTCCTAGCCTATTTATATCAGCTCAGATCGATCTGCCTAGCCTTTCTGGCGCTTAGCCTCGGCTCTTGCGGGTTGCTCTGCAGTGCCAATCAGGGTAATGGTTTTGGGGTTCATGTCAGCTGTGTAATGTCCACTGACATCAAGCCCAGGGGTTAGTAATGGGAGGTGTCTGTCAGACAGCCCCATTACTAACCCCATAGTCAAAATAAATAATCACACACACAGAAAAGTCCTTTAAATTGTAAAAAGCACTTCCCAACAATTACACCATTTATTACCAAAAAATAATCCACAGGGTCAGGATGCTGTAACAAGCGGTGATATCCGTAAGGTTAGCGCTTGTCATAGCTGGCTGTTCTCATGGTAACCTCTGTGTGAGCTGGCCAGCTGGGAACTGCGGTAACCCTATGGAGCTCACTGCTGTTCACAGCTGGCAGCTCACACAGAGGTTACCGTGAGAACTGCCGGCTGTGATCTGTAAACATACGTCACAGCAGCCGGGTTCACACGCTACTGTGTGTTGCAGCAGCTGTGGTGAGCGGTCATGTTACTGATGTCACCGCTCATCACAGCCTCTGGATGTAGCAGAGTTGGGATCATCGTGGATTTATGGCGGACCCTGTGGATTTTTTTGCTAATAAATAGGTTAAAGAGTAATTGTCGGGGAGTGCTTTTTACAGTTAAAGTTCTTTTCTGTGCTTATTTAATTTGACTAAGGGGTTAGTAATGGAGGTGTCTGACTGACACCTCTCCATTACTAACCACTGGGCATGATGTCAGCAAATATTACCAAGCTAGCATCAACCCCAAATCCATTACTCACCTATACCAGTGCAATCGAGAAAGAGCCAATGCTAAGCACCAGAATTGGTCCATTTAATGGATCCACCATTTCTGGGGTGGCTGAAGGCTGGTGTCATTAGTCTGGAAAGGGGCCAATATCTATGGCCCCTTCCCAGCCTATTAATATCAGTCCGCAGCTGTCTTCGCCCTTTCTGGTTATTAAAAAAAAAAAAGGGGGTCCCCATGTAATTTTTTTGGGGGTCCTCTCTTTTTAATAACATGTAAAGGCTAGACAGACAGCTGTGAGCTGTTATTAATATGCTGGGAAGCTTCATGGATATTGACCCCTTCCCAGAACAATAACTAGCTCATGGCTTTCTGCTTTCCCTTAGCTGGTTATTAAAATAGGGGAGATTCCACACCATTTATTAATTATTTACAGTATTTAATAGTTTAAATAAGGCTAAATACCCTTTAGTGCCACATGAAAGGTACTAAAGGGTGCACGTTTATTATATGTAGGGGGCTTGTGACATTAAATATCTACAGGACATCTATCTTATTTATTCTATCTATATATACTGTGTATATATATAGATATATTCTATTTGTATATAAGATTGCTTTATTAGTTGGTAAACTATCTTTAAATAACAGAGAATTACAGTATGTAAATCCTGATGTTAAAAATGCATTGCATACGCATGTCATATGGATGCTAGGGGAGCAAAATTGCATTGTACTTGAATTTACCAGGGCGCTCACACTGATGTCAGAAAGGTGAAATGAGTTCATTGGCTGTGAACTCGCAGGACCTGTCTGATGGCACCGCGAGCAGGAGAGCTTGATCACGCTCGCGGTGCCCTCAGATAGGAAATATAAGTTCACAGGGAGACACTGAGCACAGTGCTCAGTGTCTTTGCTGGATGGCAGGCTGTATGGTCACATCATGCAACCATGTATCCTGCCATCTAGATGTAGCAGAGCTGGACCCATCGTGGGACAAATGGATTAGCAGCATTTCGGTGGAAAGGTGAGGAATGTTGTTTGTTTTCTTTAACTCTTGCAGATGACGAGGGCATCGAGGAATGGGCGAAGTTATAAGTATGCTTTAATTAAGATTATTAAAGGAGTCTGTCATTCTTTTATTTAAAGGACTTTTTCAGGATGTCTGTTTTCATATAATGTGACTATGGGGTTAGTAATGGAGGGGTCTTATTGACGCATCTCCATTACTAACCTCGGGTCTTGATGTCACCTGACAATACAAAGGTGACATCAACCCCCCCAACTATCACCCCACTTGCCACCGCTACAGGGCAAGAGGGAAGAGCTAGGCTAAGTGCCAGAATTAGAGCATCTTAGAGGTACACCTTTTCTAGGGTGGCTGAGAGTTGATGTTTTTAGTCTGGGGGCCAGTAACCATGGCCCTTTCCTAGACTAATAATATCAGCCTGCAGCTGTCTGCATAGCCTTTGCTGGTTATTAATTATAGGGAGACCCTATGTCATTTTTTACGGTCCCCCATTTTCATAGCCAGCAAAGGCTAAGTATACAGTTTTGAGCTGATATTGATAGCCTGGGAAGCTCCATGGGTATTACCCCTTTCCCAGGCTATAAACATCGGCCCCCAGCCGTCTGCTTTCCCTCTGCTGGTTACGAAAATTGTGCGGGAGCCCACTCCATTTTTTACCAATAATAATCTTTTAACTAAAAATGTACAGTAAGCTGCACACACACTTTACTCATTGTATTTGTCGCATACATCTGTTCTTTTTGTATTTACTGTATGTAATCTATCCTATCCTGTCAGCTCCTGCAGTGATTTTACAGTACACGGCAGGTTAATTTCTGGCCTTTTATCTATCTATCTATCTATGTAATATACACACGTGGTCAAAATTGTTGATACCCCTCGTTTAATGATAGAAAAACCCACAATGGTCTCAGAAATAACTTGAATCTGACAAAAGTAATAATAAGTAAAAAAACAATCTATAAAAATGAGCAAATGAAAGTTAGACATTGCTTTTCAACCATGCTACCACAAAAATAAAAAAAAAATAAAAAAATTCATGAAATAGGTCTGGACAGAAATGATGGTACCCCTGAAAATAATGTAACAAAAGAGTTATGTTAAATCAAGGTGTGTCCACTAAGTAGCATCACAGGTGTCTAAAATCTTGGAATCAGTGAGTGGCCTGTATATAGGGTTACAGATACTCACTGTGCTGTTTGGTGACATGGTGTGTATCAGGCCGGCGTCACACTAGGCGTAGGGAAATATGGTCCGTATTATACAGGCGTAATACGCAGAAATGTTCCCAAAACAGTGATCCGTATGTATTCCGTAGGCAGGGTGTGGCAGCGTATTTTGCGCATGTAAACCTCCGTATGTAATCCGTATGGCATCCGTACTGCGAGATTTTCTCGCTGGCTTGCAAAAGGGACACAGAATGGATCTATGGGCTCAAATATTCATAAAAACATATACAGTCATATATGTATATATATATATATACTGTATGTATATATAAATATATATATCAGTGAGACACACACATATATATATATATATATATATATGTATATATATATATATATATATATATATATATATATATATATATATATATATATATATATATACAGTCTATATATATATATATTTATATTTAATACAGCGCTTGATAGCTTAAAAGCCGGTAAATCAATTGCCGGCTTTTGCTATCTCCTTCTCAAACCCGACAGGATATGAGACATGGTTTAGATACAGTAAACCATTTCATATCCCTTATTTTTTTTTACATATTCCTCTCTAATAATGTTCCAAGTGAATGTGTGAAAAATTTGGGGGCTCTAGCTGTTAAAATAAAGGGTTAAATCACGGAAAAAATTGGCGTGTTAATAAAACACACACATTAGGAAAAAAGTATTTTATTGAAATAAAGACACAGGGTGTTGTAATAGTTTATTATACTCTCAATCCAAATGACCGGCTTTTCTGCTATCTAGCGCTGTATGAAATATATATATATATATATATATATATATATATATATATATATGTGTCTCACTGACATATATATATCTACCTATTGTATGTGTAGACATTTATTTTACCTATTCTAATAAAACCTGTCAGTGTGATTGTACTGTACACCGCACTGAATTACCGGCTTTTCTATAGAACACTGGTGCGTATTTCTCGCAAGTCACACTCTTGGTCCATGTGTAATCCGTATTTTTCTCACCCCCATAGACTTTCATTGGCGGATTTTTTGCACAATACGCTGACAAACGCAGCATGCTGCGATTTTCTACGCCCATAAAATACAGCTGTGAAATATATGGCAGATAGGAGCTGCCCCATAGAGAATCATTGGTCAGTGTGCAATGCGTAGTTTTTGCGCCTCTCATACGTCCGCAAAACTCTCTAGTGTGACGCCGGCCTCACAGTCAACATTGACCAGAGGAAGCGAAGGAAAGAGTTGTCTCAGGAGATTAGAAAGAAAATTATAGACAAACATGTTAAAGGTAAGGGTATGTGCACACGTTGCAGATTTCCTGCAGAACTGCTGCTTTTTTTTCCACGCAGAAATGCTGCAGATCTGCAAGTGATTTACAGTACAATGTAAATCAATGGCAAAAAAAATGCTGTGCTGATGGTGCCGAAAAATCTGCACAGAAAACACAGCAGATTCAAAAAAGGACCATGTCACTTCTTTGTGCAGATCTGCTGTGTTTCTGCACCCATTCCATAATAGAAATCTGCAGGGGTAAAAAAGGAAGAAATCTGCACTAAAAGTTATAAGACCATCTCCAAGCAGCTTAATGTTCCTGTGACTACAGTTGCACATATTATTCAGAAATGTAAGATCCATGGGACTGTAGCCAACCTCCCTGGACTTGACTGCAGGAGGAAAATTGATGACAAATCAAAGAGATGGATAATACATATGGTAACAAAAGAGACCAGAAAAACTTCAAATCAGATTAAAGGTGAACTTCAAGCTCAAGGAACATCAGTGTCAGATCGCACCATCCGTCGTTGTATGAGCCAAAGTGGACTTCATGGGAGACGACCAAGGAGGACGCCATTGTTGAAAAGAAAATCATAAAAAAGCCAGACTGGAATTTGCCAAACTACATGTTGGCAAGCCACAAAGCTTCTGGGAGAATGTCATATGGACAGATGAGACAAAAATGGAACTTTTTGGCAAGGCACATCAGCTCTATGTTCACAGATGGAAAAATAAAGCATATCAAGAAAAGAACACTGTCCCTACTGTGAAACATGGGGGAGGCGCTGTTATGTTATGTGGATGCTTTGCTGCATCTGGCACACAGTGTCAAAAATCTGTGCAGGGTACAATGAAATCTCAAGACTATCAAGGGATTCTAGAAATAAATGTGCTGCCCAGTGTCAGAAAGCTTGGTCTCAGTCGCAGGTCATGTGTCTTGCAACAGGATAATGACCCAAAACACACTGCTAAAAACACCCAAGAATGGCTAAGAGGAAAACATTGGACTATTCTGAAGTGGCCTTCTATGGGCCCTGACCTAAATCCTATTGAGCATCTTTGGAAAGAGCTGAAACATGCCTTCTGGAAAAGGCAACCTTCAAATACAAGACAACTGGAGCAGTTTGCTCTTGAGGAGAAATATTTGTCGAGAGGTGCAGAAGTCTCATTGACAGTTACAGCAATCGTTTAATTTTAGTGGTTGCCTCAAAAGGTTGTGCAACAAAATATTAAGTTAAGGGTACCATTATTTCTGTCCAGGCCTATTTCATGAGTTTTATTTTGACCTTCATTTGTTCATTTTCATAGATTTTTTAATTTATTATTACTTTTATTAAATTCAAGTTATTTCTGAGACCATTGTGGGTTTTTTATGTCATTAAGGCTAACTTCACATCGCGTTAGTGCCATCCGTTTAACGTATCCGCTAAACGGATGCGCTAACGCTGTTGGCCAAAATCACTTTTTTTACGATTGCGCTAAGGCTAGTTTCACATTTGCGTCTAAATCCGCAGCGTTTAAAACGCATCCGCAGTGGTGGAAAAAATGCGTACAAACGCGGCCTTTTTTAGACGCATGCGGTATCGCATGCGGTTAAAAAAACGCCGCGTTTGTACGCGTTTATATGCGTTTTTTTCTGCATTTGCGTTTTTGGTGCGCATGATGAGAAATTTCACAAGAGAAAAATCAAGATAACCAGACACCACCAATGGGACTACAGAGGGCGTGTATTATGGAATCTCTCTATATAGACCCTAGGGCTACTGATATCTTAACAGTTTGCTACTGTATCCTGTGTCATGATGGATCTTCGCATGGAGAGCTTTTATTTCAACTTGGATTTAAGCATAAAGCTGTTTCTTGCCTGTGCTTTTGCTTGGGAGCAAGACAGAAAACGCGAAAGATGGAGAAAGAGACAACGTAGGCGTTTTTGGAGACACCCCATTATCGAACTACGTGAGAGCCGTGGAGCCTACCACACGCTCTATGCCGAGCTTAATGCCAACCCTGAGAAATTCCAGGAATACACACGAATGTCGCAAGACTCGTTCCGGGATTTGCTTTCTCGTGTCCAAGGAGCCATACGGCGACAGGACACCCAGCTCCGTAGAGCGATTCCACCCGAGGAACGTCTGCTGGTTACATTAAGGTACGTTCCAAATCTACACCAATGACAGTCCAAATTTAGTGTTTTCTGACATGTATTTTTTGGGTATTTTCCTTTCTTTCTTTAGCGTAACCACACCATAAAAAGAATAGATTGTAATGTTTTTTGTGTTTGTTTTTCTTCCAGATTTCTGGCCACCGGAGAGAGTTTATCATCCCTCCACTTCCAATACCAGCTTGGAATATCCACCCTGTCTGGAATAGTTGTGGACACCTGCCGGGCTTTGTGGAATGTACTCCGGGATGAGTTTATACCCCTACCCACCTTGGACATGTGGCTTGAAATTGCGGAACAATTCTGGAGTGTGTGTGATTTCCCCAACTGTTTAGGAGCGGTGCATGGAAAGCACATTCGCATTATCAAACCAGCCAGAAGAGGATCGGAGTACTTCAATTACAAAAAATATTTTTCTGTTGTGCTCATGGCAATAGCTGATGCGAACTGTCGCTTCATCGCCGTGGACATTGGAGCTTTTGGACGTGGCAACGATTCCCAGACTTTCAAGAACTCGGATATGGGCCGCCGTGTGTATGGCAACAATTTCAATTTTCCACCGCCACAACCTCTCCCCAACACTCAAGGTCCACCGATGCCATTTGTTATGGTTGGGGATGAGGCCTTTCAGATGTGTGAAAACCTACTGAAGCCCTATTCCAGTCGGGACTTGAACCACACAAGAAGGATCTTTAACTACAGACTGACCAGGGCCCGAAGAACAGTAGAGTGTACCTTTGGCATTCTGGTCGCTAAATGGCGCATGCTTGCATCAGCCATAAATCTAAAAGTGGAAATAGTCGACGAGGTGGTCAAAGCCTGTGGTTCTGCACAATTATATAATGGTTAAGGAGCAACCCAACATTGAACTGGATGAACCAGTTGCACACCCACTGCCCGATTTCCAGCATCACCCGCTGCGGTCAACTGCAGCCGTTGGTCACATGCGGGACCAATTTGCTGCCTTTTTTGATTCAGATATTGGACGTGTGTCATGGCAGGACAATGTTGTGTAAATGTCCTGTTGTAATTACATCTGTACCAGTAATTTTCTACAATGATAATATTTCTCATTAATAAACTTTAGTTTTGGTTGTGTTGACCATGTCTCCTATCTTTTTCCTCTACAAACCAAGGCTGTCCTAAAACTGGTAGTATTTGATCTGTATTTAATATCAGTTTTTGTAATCCAAAACCAGGAGTGGGTGATAAAAGCAGAGGTGCTAGTTATTAGGTTAATATCATAATTTACCTTTAATTGTTCCACTCCTTGTTTTGGCTTACAAATACTGATATAAAACACTGGCCACATACTGCTAGTAATGGCAGCCATGTTGCTTTATTGGTAAGCTTGTTAACGTCATTGCGTCATGATTCTCTTCTCCTGTATCCATTGGACACAAACTGAAGAGACAATCACTGTCACACTATCTATACTCATCAAGTCAGTTGTCAGAAATAATGAATTCATGACAAACATATACTGGGTCAAAAATTCACTATTTCTGACACCTGTGCAGGTGAGCATAGATATGTAGTGTGTGACCACCATTGTCCCTCAATTTGTGTGTAATAGATTATGTATAAAGAAGAGAAAATGGTGGTTATACAAGGCAGTTCTCTACTCACCAG
Organism: Ranitomeya variabilis; assembly: GCF_051348905.1. Classification (NCBI taxonomy): domain Eukaryota; kingdom Metazoa; phylum Chordata; class Amphibia; order Anura; family Dendrobatidae; genus Ranitomeya; species Ranitomeya variabilis. The sequence continues at coordinate 255,644,131 of NC_135236.1, read as the reverse complement.
GTCAGGTGTCATAACTAATGAGTTTTTTGACACCTGACCTGTTCAGTAGAGGTCTGCACTGTATTGCCACCATTTTCTCTTCAGATTGCCACACTAGGCACAGAAAAAAAGAGATTATGGAGATACATGTAATATTTTTTGGGCCACCTCATATCTGTATACTAAAGACACACAAAGCTGCAGTCTTTTTATTTTTAACTAGTGGAGATATGATGTGGCCCAAAAAGTAAGTGTGTGGCGAAGGTTCTTGGCGCACGGTGTGTGTTGCCGGCGGCGGAAGACACAATAAACCAAACATAATTGTGGCAAATCAAACTTTTTTTATTTTGTTAACAACTAAAAAAATTATTTTTTACTGTGCCGGCTTGGGGTAGAGTGATGTAAACGGGGGGGGGTGTGAAGAACTGAGGCCTGGCTAACCGTGGACGACGCAGAGATGGCAGGAGAAGGGGCAATGAAACTAGAAGGGTCTGGAAGTTCGGGGATGGGGCTTGACACATGAGAGGCTTGAGACGCACTGGAAGGGTGAGACAAACCTGACATTACAGACACATTGGGAGGTGAAGGGGGAGGAATGCTAAGAGTCCTCTGTTTTTTTTTCTGTTGTTTTTTTTTGGTTTGCCTGGTTGTGGGAGGTCTTGGTGGGCTTATATGGCGTGGCGTGGTGGCGGGTGACCTGTCAGGGTCTGGCTGCACTGTGTCAGAGTCCATAGTGCTCGTAGATCGTGCAGCCATGCCAGAGTCCATAGTGCTTGTAGAGCATGCAGCCATGCCAGAGTCCATAGCGCTTGTAGAGCGTGCAGCCATGCCAGAGTCCATAGCGCTCGTAGAGCGTGCAGCCATGCCAGAGTCCATAGCGCTCGTAGAGCGTGCAGCCATGCCAGAGTCCATAGCGCTTGTAGAGCGGAAGGCCATGCCAGGGTCCTGCTGCATCGTGGAGGTGGCGGTACAGAAGGCCATGCCAGGGTCCTGCTGCATCGTGGAGGTGGCGGTACGGAAGGCCATGCCAGGGTCCTGCATCCTGGAGGTGGCGGTATGGAAGGCCATGCCAGGGTCCTGCTGCACCCTGGAGGTGGCGGTACGGAAGGCCATGCCAGGGTCCTGCTGCATCGTGGAGGTGGCGGTACGGAAGGCCATGCCAGGGTCCTGCTGCATCGTGGTGTCAGTGGAGGAGGTCCAAGCAGGAGCAGCGGATGTCATGGTGGTGGTGGGATGTCCAACTGCACTCGGCATGGTGGTGGTGCTGTAGTGGTGTCCGGCTGTGGAAGGAATTGAGGTGGCCGTGCAGTGGGATGCAGCAGAGGTCGGCATTGAGGACAATCGTGACAGTGAAGGCACAGGTGGATATGCCCCCACTGTCTGCTGGAAATACCGACTCTGCTGCATAGCCTGCACGTAAGCAGCATTGCAGGCCTGCATGACACTCAGCTGGAGATCAGGAGTAAGGTGTTCCGACATGCCCTGCTCAATTTGATTAAAAAAATGATGTGGTGGCCTCTGGAGGTCGGCTTTCACTTGATCAAGGCTTTTGCTGACCTCCTGGATACGTGCATTCAAGAGGTTATGTGAAACATCCATTCGGTCACCCAAAGCCTTGATTGCTTCGTGTAAAACCGAGCTCAAGTGCAAAAACTCGGGCATGAGTGACCTGTCCGAAGCCCTCTGCCGCTGCCGGGAGGAGCCCAAAAAAAAGGTGGCAGTGGAAGAGGACTGCGAAAGGGGAAGACCTGATGGACCAGCTCCCTGGTCTCCAGTTAGTGTGGAAGGCGCTGTTGCGCTGCTTGATGGCTGGGACGGGTCCATGGCTGTCAGATGAAGAACCGCTCCAGAACCTGGGCCAACAGTAGTGCTGTATGTGCTGTGAAAAAAGGAAAAAGAAAATTACTATCAAAAATTTAACACGCAAAATCCTGTGGAATGTAAAAATAAGGATTATGGCAATACAATACAACCTAATGCACGTGATAAATATTTACGTTCTCTGGGCAAGGACCGGTCTTAAAAATGACAGAACGCGATGGTATTTGTAGCGTCTGATCCTTGCTCCTGAACCACTGGGAACACGGCTCTCTTGACGCAGGTCCTTGTTGAAGCGGTCCTTCATCGAACGCCAACGTGTTTTGACTTTGGATACTGTTTAAAAAAAATGTTGGTCAGAAAAAGTACTTGTGGCCGTGCTCACACAACTGTGTGTGATGAGAGAAACTCCAGAAAGTTTCTTTCATCACACACAGTCGAGTGAGCACGGCCAAGGTCTCTGCTGCTTCACATTGCAGTGCAATACTTACCAAATGCAGCTCGGACCCGTGTCGGGGCGTTGTCCCAGCCATCCCACATCGCTTGGGCCACCTCATTCCATAACCACCGGATCGTCACGTTTGAGTGCAGTGGATCCCGGGTGTCCCACAACAGGACTCTCTCCTGGACCAGGGGGATGAGGAGGTCATTCTCGATCAGATCAACCTCCCGTTGTGAAACCTAAAAATTAAAGAAAGTCATTACAGTTTGCTCAATTAACAGAAGGAAAAGAAAGAAAAAAGATGCTGAGAAATGGCATGAATAGTAAAGTCAACATACAAAAGGATTCCACAAGAAAAAAGTAAAGAAAGAAGAATGGAAAGAAAGGAAGATTCAAGAATATTACACTGAGGACAGTCAGCCTTGTATACGTACCCTCTGCCGTCTTGCCACCGGACCTTGACTCCGCTGCTCCTGCCCTGTCTCTGCCGCAGTAGAAGAGCTCTAAAAGAAAAATTAAAATTGTCACATGTGTCGATGTGACAGTGAATACTTACCAATCTGACGAGGCAAGTACTCACCTCACTGACATGCTCCACTTCCGACTGTCCTGGCCGAAACTCCTCACCAGAAGAAAAATCCGAAGAAGACATTCTGATGCACGTAGAAAGAAAGAAATGCAAGAAATTAGGACATGTAGAGACAGAAAATAGAAAATAAAGGCATTGGCTAGGATATACTCACATTGATCTGAGGCTTGTTTGCTCCAAGGTGCTGTGGTCCGTCTGCTCTGCTTGGCTGTCCGCTGTGGGCCGTCTGCTTTGCTTGGCTGTCCACTGTGGTCCGTCTGCTCTGCTTGGCTGTCTGCTGAGAAGTGACCTGCAACTGTCCACACCCTCCCTTTTATCACCTTGATGGTGGGGGGTGGCTTATCAGTGTCTAGACATGTTTTTCTCAATTGAAACGCATGCGTTCAAAAATGCAACCAAACGCATGTGCTAAAAAACGCATGCGTTTACATAGACAGCAATGCGTTTTTTGGTCGCAATCCTTGCGCAATCGACCGCATGCGTTTCCTGGCGGCAAATAGACGCCTCTAGAAATTACTACATGTTGCATTTCCACGCCAAGCCGCAAACGACGAGACGACGCATGCGTCGTCAAACACGGCAAAACGCGAACAAAAAAAAATGCATGCGTTTTTAATGTTAAATATAGGAAAACACGACGCATGCGTTTATATGCGGTACAAACGCTGCGGCAACAAACGCAAATGTGAAACCAGCCTAATGCATGCGATAACATCTGGTAGCATTGCGTAGGCATGCATTAGTAATAGAGGTCTATGCACAGCGAACGCATCCGTTCGCTG